>NC_141686.1:254926474-255526474 GCF_964263255.1 Lissotriton vulgaris
TGGGTTTTGGGGTACAGGGGTATTTTAAGGGTTCGGGCTAGGTTTGGGTTTTGGGGTACAGAGTTATTTTTGGGTTCAGGGGTAGGTTTGGTTTTTGGGGTACAGGGGTATTTTTAGGATTTAGGTATAGGTTTGGGTTTTGGGGTACAGGGTATATTTATAGGGTTACGATGGGTTAGTGTTTAAGGGTGTTGGGGTATTTAAAGGAGTAAGGGTGGGTTTTGATTATGGGGTGCAGAGGTATTTAAAGGGAGCAGGGTGAACACCCGGAGCTGGAATGTGCAGAACCTGGGAAGAAAAAAACAATGAAATATTTGACACGACGCGCGCCCCGCAGCCGCCCACACCCCCAGCACGGTATATGAGACATGGCATGAAGTGCAGATTGTTTAAACAACAGATGATGGACAGAATGCAGAACAATCTCATACATTCACCCCAATACAGAGATCTGGGCCAAAATCCATCATTTTTTGCACTCCACTCCTCCTCAGCCATGACCCTGTGCCTAAGAGAAACATTCTAGGCCCTTTGAACTACTAAGCCATGTCTTTCCTGGAGCTGACTCACACATGCTAGGACCAATTTCTGGCTATCAACCATTATCAATTAAGATAGCTTGACTCTAGTGGCTTGGAGAGCATGGCACTCACGTCTGAGCATACCCATCCCACTTGGGGTGACAAATGCAAAAACATCAGTTGATGGACAGAATGCAGAACAATGTCATACATTCACCCCAGTACAGAGATCTGGCCCTAAATCCATCGTTGTTTTGCACTCCACACCACCCCAGTTCAGACATGGCCATATGCAAATCAGCCTTGACCCTGTGCCTCATGGGAACAGACCAGCCCAAAGGGTGGAACATACCACATGCCCCCAGCATTTGTCACGCCCCCACAGCACAACGCATACACGCCCACAAGGGACTACTTTGCTGTCACGGTTCTTTAACTTTTTAAATGTATATGGTGGGCGTCTGCATAGCCTATGTCCTTCTGCTGCAACTGCCCTTTCCAACGCTGTATTGGGTGTTGTGATTGGTGCTGTGGTTCCTGAGATTACCCGCCTCAAAGGTTTGGGCTCTCTCTTTATTATATTAGTATGGACTAGCAGCCCGCCCCAGCGTTGCCTGGGGCAGAAAGGGGCTGGGGGCACCATTTGAGGCTTGCGTGCACTTCTGGCTCCGGCCACCTACCGCCCCCTCCTGCCCCGGCCCAGCCCCCCTCCCGTCCCGGGCCTCTCCCGTCCCGGCCCCCTCCCGCCCGTGTCCCGGAGAGCCTGATCCTTACCTCAGTCACCGGTCCACTCCAGGCGCCCCGCCTGCACAGTCCGCCACTCTCCAGATGACCCGCCCGCACAGGCCGCCACTCTCCAGGCGCCCCGCCTGCACAGGCCGCCACTCTCCATGCGCCCCGCCCGCACAGGCCGCCACTTCGCCCAGCAGCAAGCAGGGCCGCGGAAGTCCACCCAGCAGGTCGCGATCCTAGGCGCCATTTCCGGAAGTGTTGCCAGGGAGCGCAGACGCAAATGATGTCATCACGCAGACGTCACGGCCGGCGCTACTTGCAAGGGACTACTTTATTTTTATTTTGAAATTTTTTAAACAACGTATATTTTTTATTTTTAATAGCCTATGTCCTTCTGCTTGCCCTGAGGTTTTCAAAGATGTCTTGGGTGTTTTGATTGGTGGTGTACTTTTCGAGTTTACCTGGCTCAAAGGTTTGTGTTCTCTCTTTATAATAGTAGTATAGACTAGCAGCCTGTCCTGACGTTGTCCGGATATGAATTGCTGTCGGCCAGTAGTATATTGTTTCGTAGGATTTCGTTTTGATAGCATTTCTTATCTGTGACAGGCCTGTGAAACGCTCCAATTCACAGTGCACTGCTGATGCACTTAAGAGTGCGCGTTCAGTAGTGTGTGAACTCGAGTTTCCCTACTTTATTTTCCTTGCAATATTATATAGCGCAAACTCGACAACATGGCATGAGCACAATTTACATTACAGAAGAACACATTCATTTGTGGTAGGCACGGGGAGAAAAAGCAATTTGCCTGGAATCACAGGATGTTGAGCTGATGCCGAGATTCGAACGTAGTTCCCCATCTCTAAAGTTCGCAATTCTAGAACTTGTGGTGTGCGGTGTGTCTAAAAGTGTATGTCGGTGCTGGGCATCAATGAGAGAGACCTGTGCATTTTTCCAATCGTTGGTGAAAAAATATGAGTATTTTGCTGGAGATGTGGGCCGCCGTGCCACCAATGTACTTACGGGGAGGGTAAACACCTATTATTCTGCAACTTTCTTTCCGCATACCATCACTCTGCATACTTTCATTACGAAAGTACCAAGACTCCACAATGCCATTATAACGTATGGCATTACATTTTATATGCTTTTACCACACATACATTTACAACGAAATTTGTTGTAAATGCATGAATGATAAAAGCATGTTTTTAAAAAAATGTTTGGATAAGGAAAGTATGGGTATAGGGGTATATGTTTTGGGGTACTGAGGTATATGTTTTGGGGTGTTTGGGTATTTTAAGGGTTCAGATATAGTTTTGGGTTATGGGGTACAGGGGTGTTTTTAGGGTTCAGGGCTAGGTTTGGGTTTTGGAGTATAGGGGTATTTTTAGGGTTCAGGGGTAGGTTTGAGTTTTGGGGTACAGGGGTATTTTAAGGGTTCAGGGCTAGGTGTGGTTTTTGGGTACAGGGGTATTTTTAGGGTTCCGGGCTAGGTATGGATTTTGGGATACAGGGGTATTTTAGGGTTCTGGGCTAGGTTTGGGTTTTGGGGTACAGGTGATTTTTAGGGTTCAGGGGTAGGTTTGGGTTTTGGGGTACAGGGGTATTTTAAGGGTTATGGGTTAGGTTTGGGTTTTGGGGTACAGGGGTATTTTAGGGTTCAGGGGTAGTTTTGGGTTTTGGGGTACAGGGCTATTTTTAGGGTTCAGGGGTAGGTTTGGGTTTTGGGGTACAGAGGTGTTTTTAGGGTTTAGAGATAGGTTTGGGTTTTGGGGTACGGGGTATATTTATAGGGTTAACATGGGTTAGTGTTTAAGGGTGTTGGGGTATTTTATAGAGTAAGGGTGTGTTATGATTATGGGGTGCAGGGGTATTTAAAGTAGGGGTGGGCGGAATTGGTGCGAACTTGGTACAATAAATCCGCAATATTTCGTTCCGTCAGATTTCCAATTATTAAAACAGAAACCTCTGGTAAAATAACAAGTATTTCTACATGCTAAAATGCATATAGTCATTTTACAAAAGTGCAATTAGCTTCCAGCAAGCAGTGAGAGAGGTGATGATTTTGAGATCAAACCCCTGCAAACCATTATGGGACGAGATTAGCAGTGGGAAGTGAATATTATAGTATCCAAATAATTCTACAAAGAGCTGCAGTTCACCCCGGTCTCCCCAGTTGCCACCTCGCCGTCCCTACATGTCCCTGATGAGGCAAATGAAATAGCATTTAAAATATTATACATCAAGCTGCAGTTCACCTCGTCGTCCCAAGATGTCCCTGATGAGTAAAATTCAAAAACATTGAAACCCTTTCATGAATGCTAAAAATTATGCTAAGCTTATCCCATAATGCTTTGCAGGGCCTTTTGGTTGTATTTTTGCCCATAACTGTGCTTGGGGTGGTTCTAAGAGAATGGGACCTCCACTGAATTACTATTTAAAGGGAGCAGGAATGTATAGAACCTGCGAAGAAAAAACAACACTCGTGACGGAATGCCCCCAGCGATTGTCACGCCCCCAGCACACACCCACAGCACAATGCAGACACGCCCAAAAGAGACTATTTTGCTGGCACGGTTCTTTTACATTTTAAATGTATATGGTGGGTGTCTGCATAGCCTATGTCCTTCTGCTGCAACTGCCCTTTCCAACGCTGTATAGGGTGTTGTGATTGGTGCTGTGGTTCCTGAGTTTACCTGGCCAAAAGGTGCAAGTTCTCTCTTTATAATAGTAGTATAGACTAGCAGCCCGTCCCGACGTTGTCCGGGTATGAATTGCTGCCGGCCAGTAGTATATTGTTTTGTAGGATTTCGTTTTGATGGCATTTTTTATCTGTGACTGGCCTGTGAAACGCTCGGATTCACAGTGCACTGCTGATGCACTTAAGAGTGTGCGTTCAGTAGTGTGTGAACTCGAGTTTCCCTACTTTATTTTTCCTTGCAATATTATATAGCGCGAACTCGACAACATGGCATGAGCACAATTTACATTACAGAAAAACACATTCATTTGTGGTAGGCACGGGGAGACAAAGTGATTTGCCTGGAATCACAGGATGATGAGCTGATGCCGAGATTCGAATGTAGCTCCCCAGCTCTAAATTTCGCAATTCTAGAACTTGTGGCGGGAGGTGTGTCTAAAAGTCAATGAGAGAGACCTGTGCATTTTTCAAATGGGTGGTGAAAAAATATGAGCATGTTGCTGAAGATGTGGGCCGCCGTGCCACCAATGTACTTACCGAGGGAGGGTAAACACCCATTATTCCACCACTTTCTTCCTGCATACCATCACTCCGCATACTTTCATTACGAAAGTACAATGACTCCGCAATGCCATTATAAAGCATGGCATTACAATTTATATGCTTTTACCACGCATACATTTACAACGAAACTCATTGTAAATGCATGAATGGTAAAAGCATGTTTTTTTAATGTTTGGATAAGGTAAGTATGGGTATAGGGGTATATGTTTTGGGGTACTGAGATATATGTTTTGGGGTGTTTGGGTATTTTAATGGTTCAGATATAGTTTTGGGTTATGGAGTACAGGGGTATTTGTAGGGTTCAGGGCTAGGTTTGGGCTTTGGGGTATAGGGGTATTTTTAGGGTTCAGGGGTAGGTTTGGGTTTTGGGGTACTGGGGTATTTTAAGGGTTCAGGGCTAGGTTTGGGTTTTGGGGTACATGGGTATTTTTAGGGTTCTGGGCTAGGTTTGGGTTTTGGGATACAGGGGTATTTTAGGGTTCTGGGCTAGGTTTGGGTTTTGGGGTACAGGGGTATTTTTAGGGTTCAGGGGTAGATTTGGGTTTTGGGGTACAGGGGTATTTTAAAAGTTATTGGCTAGGTTTGGGTTTTGGGGTACAGGGGTATTTTAGGGTTCAGGGGTAGGTTTGGGTTTTGGGGTACAGGGGTATTTTTAGGGTTCAGGGGTATGTTTGGGTTTTGAGGTACAGGGGTATTTATAGGGTTCAGGGCTAGGTTTTGGTTTTGGGGTACAGGGGTATTTTTAGGGTTTAGGGCTAGGTTTGGGTTTTGGGGCACAGGGTATATTTATAGGGTTAAGATGGGTTAGTATTTAAGGGTGTTGGGGTATTTTATAGAGTAAGGGTGGGTTATGATTATGGGGTGCAGGGGTATTTAAAGTAGGGGTGGGCGGAATTGGCACGAACTTGATACAATAAATCCACATTATTTCGTTCCGTCAGATTTCCAATTATTAAAACAGAAACCTCATATATTCAAGGTAAAATAACAAGTATTTCTACATGCTAAAATGCATATAGTCATTTCACAAAAGTGAAATTAGCTTCCAGCAAGCAGTGAGAAAGGTGATGATTTTGAGATCAAGCCCCTGCAAACCATTATGGGACAAGATTAGCAGTGGGAAGTGAATATTATAGTATCCAAATAATTCTACAAAGAGCTGCAGTTCACCTCGTTCTCCCCAGTTGTCCCAAGAGGCAAATGCAATAGTATTTAAAATATTATACATCAAGCTGCAGTTCACCTCATGTTCCCTAGATGTCCCTGATGAGACAAATGCAATAGCATTTAAAATATTACACATCAAGCTGCAGTTCACCTCATGTCCCTAGATGTCCCTGATGATGCAAATGCAATAGCATTTAAAATATTATATATCAAGCTGCAGTTCACCTCGCCGTCCCTAGATGTCCCTGATGAGGCAAATGAAATAGCATTTAAAATATTATACATCAAGCTGCAGTTCACCTCGTCGTCCCAAGATGTCCCTGATGAGTAAAATTCAAAAACATTGAAACCCTTTCATGAATGCTAAAAATTATGCTAAGCTTATCCCATAATGCTTTGTAGGGCCTTTTAGTTGTATTTTTTCCCATAATTGTGCTTGGGGTGGTTCTAAGAGAATGGGACCTCCACTTAATTACTATTTAAAGGGAGCAGGAATGTATAGAACCTGCGAAGAAAAAACAACACTCGTGACGGAATGCCCCCAGCGATTGTCACGCCCCCAGCACACACCCACAGCACAATGCAGACACGCCCAAAAGAGACTACTTTGCTGGCACGGTTCTTTTACATTTTAAATGTACATGGTGGGCGTCTGCATAGCCTATGTCCTTCTGCTGCAACTGCCCTTTCCAATGCTGTATTGGGTGTTGTGATTGGTGCTGTGGTTCCTGAGTTTACCTGGCCAAAAAGTGCAAGTTCTCTCTTTATAATAGTAGTATAGACTAGCAGCCCGTCCCCACGTTGTCCGGGTATGAATTGCTGCCGGCCAGTAGTATATTGTTTTGTAGGATTTCGTTTATATGGCATTTTTTATCTGTGACTGGCCTGTGAAACGCTCGGATTCACAGTGCACTGCTGATGCACTTAAGAGTGTGCGTTCAGTAGTGTGTGAACTCGAGTTTCCCTACTTTATTTTTCCTTGCAATATTATATAGCGCGAACTCGACAACATGGCATGAGCACAATTTACATTACAGAAGAACACATTCATTTGTGGTAGGCACGGGGAGACAAAGTGATTTGCCTGGAATCACAGGATGATTAGCTGATGCCGTGGTTCGAACGTAGCTCCCCAGCTCTAAAGTTCGCAATTCTAGAACTTGTGGCGGGAGGTGTGTCTAAAAGTCAATGAGAGAGACCTGTGCATTTTTCAAATGGGTGGTGAAAAAATATGAGCATGTTGCTGAAGATGTGGGCCGCCGTGCCACCAATGTACTTACAGAGGGAGGGTAAACACCCATTATTCCACCACTTTCTTCCTGCATACCATCACTCCGCATACTTTCATTACGAAAGTACCATGACTCCGCAATGCCATTATAAAGCATGGCATTACAATTTATATGCTTTTACCACGCGTACATTTACAACGAAATTCATTGTAAATCCATGAATGGTAAAAGCATGGTTTTTTTTAATGTTTTGATAAGGTAAGTATGGGTATAGGGGTATATGTTTTGGGGTACTGAGGTATATGTTTTGGGGTGTTTGGGTATTTTAAGGGTTCGTATATAGTTTTGGGTTATGGGGTACAGGGGAAGTTTTAGGGTTTAGGGCTAGGTTTGGCTTTTGGGTTACAGGGGTATTTTTAGGGTTCAGGGGTAGATTTGGGTTTTGGGGTACAGGGGTATTTTAGGGTTCAGGGGTAGGTTTGGGTTTTGGGGTACAGGGTATATTTATAGGGTTAAGATGGGTTAGTGTTTAAGGGTGTTGGGGTATTTTAAGGAGTAAGGGTGGTTTCTGACTATGGGGTGCAGGGGTATTTAAAGGGAGCAGGGTGAACACCCGGAGCTGGAATGTACAGAACATGGGAGGAAAAAACAATGAAATATTTGACACACCACACCCCCAGCACACGATATGAGACATGGCATGAAGAGCGGAATGTGAAAACAACAGTTGATGGACAGAATGCAGAACAATGTCATACATTCAGCCCAATACGGAGAACTGAGCCTAAATCCATCATTTGTTTTGCACTCCACACCACCTCAGCCTTGACCCTGTGCCTCATGGGAACATTCCAGGCTGAACTGCCAAGCCATGTCTTTCCTGGACCGGACTCAAGCATCCTAGGACCAATTTTTGGCTATCAGCCATCTTTAGCCAGGATTGCTTGACTCCAATGGTGTGGAGAGCATGGGACTCACGTCTGAGCATACCTAATCCACTGGGGGTGACAAATGCAAAAACAACAGTTGATGGGCAGAATGCAGAACAATGTCATACATTCACCCCAGTACAGAGATCTGGGCCTAAATCCATCATTTTTTGGCACTCCACACCACCCCAGTTCAGACATGGCCATATGCAAATCAGCCTCATGGGAACAGTCCAGCCCGAAGGGTGGAACGTACCACACGCCCCCAGCATTTGTCACGCCCCCCCAGCACAAGCCCACAGCACAACCCAGACACGCCCACAAGGGACTACTTTGCTGGCACAGTTCTTTTACTTTTTAAATGTATATGGTGGGCGTCTGCATAGCCTATGTCCTTCTGCTGTAACTGCCCTTTCCAACGCTGTACCATGGGTGGCGTAGCTGTAGTGCACTGTGGCGCACGTTAACTGGCGCATCCCTCGGGATGCGCCAGTTAACATAAATCTGCCCCTGAAACCCTTCATGAATGCTAATAATGATGCTAATCCTATCCCATAATGCTTTGCAGGGCCTTTTAGTTGTATTTTTGCCCATAACTGTGCTTGGGGTGGTTCTAAGAGAATGGGACCTCCACTGAATTAGTATTTAAAGGGAGCAGGAATGTATAGAACCTGGGAAGAAAAAACAACACTCGTGACGGAATGCCCCCGGCGATTGTCACGCCTCCAGCACACACCCACAGCACAATGCAGACACGCCCAAAAGGGACTACTTTGCTGGCACGGTTCTTTTACCTTTTAAATGTATATGGTGGGCGTCTGCATAGCCTATGTCCTTCTGCTGTAACTGCCCTTTCCAACGCTGTACCATGGGTGGCGTAGCTGTAGTGCACTGTGGCGCACGTTAACTGGCGCATCCCTCGGGATGCGCCAGTTAACATAAATCTGCCCCTGAAACCCTTCATGAATGCTAATAATGATGCTAATCCTATCCCATAATGCTTTGCAGGGCCTTTTAGTTGTATTTTTGCCCATAACTGTGCTTGGGGTGGTTCTAAGAGAATGGGACCTCCACTGAATTACTATTTAAAGGGAGCAGGAATGTATAGAACCTGGGAAGAAAAAACAACACTTGTGACGGAATGCCCCCAGCGATTGTCACGCCTCCAGCACACACCCACAGCACAATGCAGACACGCCCACAAGGGACTACTTTGCTGGCACGGTTCTTTTACCTTTTAAATGTATATGGTGGGCGTCTGCATAGCCTATGTCCTTCTGCTGCAACTGCCCTTTCCAACGCTGTGGATAGATAGATAGGAGTCCAACATACCTGCTTTGGTTGTGTACGACAGACCCAAGGACCTGCTGGCCTTCGGGAGACTCCTCAAGACCTGACTGTTCGAGCAGTAGCAGCACCCCTGCCCGTTCCCCCTCCCTCCCCCCCAGTGACTTGAGACCCTCACAGATCAGTAGTGCGCTCTACAAATGTACTGATTGATTGTTTGAATTCCTGGGTAATGGGATTAGCTCTTTCTAGGTAATTTGGTTTATGAAATTCTGTGAGAATTGTATTAAAATCTTTATTTGCACATTTGGCATTTTTGAATTCTGTCTGAATAGTATTATTTCTTAGCTTTTTTTATTGCTGACTTGTAAAATCTGCTAAGTTTCTGTATTCAAAGTTTGTCTTGATTGGTGGTTATCGTTATTCAGGTACATTAAAGGTTTCTAATTTGCTGTTTTATCTCCTTTAGCTCTGTATTTCTCCAAGGCGTCTCTTTTATTTTGTTCTGTTGTGGTCCTTCCTGTAGCCACTCATAGTTTTTGAACATAATATATTGTGTCTGGATTTATACTGGATGTTAGTTGTGTTTCTAAGGGTTACAAATTGAGGGACATATGTACAAGACCCTAGCACAACCACAATGTCAATGTTTCCGACGTTGTTATGGCAATAGGGGCTTAGCCTTATTTACAAGGCAGCGATAAGCCACTTACCGAGGCTTAACGCTGCCTTGTAAATAAGACCCCCTTTCACGCTATGGTTAGAGTGAAAGGGGTCGGTCCAATGCAACACCAATTGATTTTGACGACCCCCGCACCCCCTCCGCCCCCCCCCCCCATGTACAAGGGCAGCGTACATAGGAGTCAGTGCCACAATTAAGACCAGGGAAAACCTGGTATTAACTTGGTGAAATGAGGAGAAAGGCATTATTTCTCCTCGTGTTTGTTTTTTCATGTGTGCTGCCTTCTGCAGCACACATGGAAAAATCAAACTGCCATGGATTGTTTATGTACAGGAAGGTCCCCCTTCCTGTACATAAATATTCTGTTAACTGAATGCCCGTTTGTGAGTTTCATGTGTGCTGAATGAAGCAGCACACCTAAAAGTGACAAAATGGCATTTTAGGATTGTTTAAGTGCAGGAAGGGGCACCTTCCCACACATAAACAATCCTCCCCTGCACGCAGACACCCTTGCACTATTGTGCAAGGGTGACTGCGTTAGCACTACACTGCTAAGTGTAGCGCCAGCACAGGGGGAAACGCAAGGCTGCACCATATCCTTGTAAATATGGTGCAGCCTTGCGTTTCTGAAGTGGCAGAGTGAGGCGTTAAGCCATAACAGCTAACGCCACACTCTGCCACTTCCTCGTACATATGCCCGTGAGTTTGTTCCGAGGTCACTAGATGGATGCATGTAAGGTGGTTTTAGGAGTGTTGCTTTGGGTTGTTTTATGTTGGGAAGTAAACTAATGGTGGTCTGAGAATGTGACTAGAGTCATTTTCTGAAACTTGTTTATATTTGCATGAAATGACATCTAGGATGTGTCCAGCGATGGGTGTGGGTTTGCAGACGATCTGCAGTAGGTTCAGTGAGTCTACGCCAATGATGATTGTTTGTGGATGGGGCATATTGAGTTTGTCAAACCAAATGTTTAGGTCACTGTAGGAAAGTAGGATCTGTTTTTTATGGTTACCCCCACTTTTTGCTGATATTGCACTGTTTTCTGACTAGTCTGACTGGGATCCAGCTGATCAGGACCCCAGTCTATATGCTTTCTCACTAAATTGCCTGTGTTGTGTACCAGGTACACTCCGGTTTGGATACTGGGGTAAGCTTATCCGTCCCTAGTATATGGTACACATGTACCCAGGGCATAGGTACCCGAGAGGCCTCCCATGGGCTGAAGCCTATATTATGGCATCCATGAGGGGCCATGCAAAATGGAACTCCAGGTTTGCTACTGCAACCTGTGTAAGATGGTGCTTGCACCATTTACCTTAGATATGGATTTACTATATCTATATGGCACTACACTGAAAATGTATAAGTAACTCCTGTAGCAGGCCTTAACAATCCTGAAGGCAGGGAGCTGGGCTTTACATGAGAGGGTGGCGATGCATGAGCAGGGCCCCTCTGCAGCCTTCGGAGACCATTACCCCAGGTTGTCTGTGACTCAGCCAGACATATAGGTAGAGGTGCATTATAAACTTGCGGTAAATGCTATTTTAAAAACTGCTGAGACAAAACATATTGTGTTTGGTATCACACACCTTGGAATCATACCTCTACACCAGTAACTGGTATGGGAGGTATGGTTCCACCCTTCTGAGACGAGCTTTGTTGGGTCACTGGTCTACCTGGTGCCAGCCTTCTCAACCCGGACAGCACCAAATGGAAGCTGCTGACCTTAGACGCATTTCTGCCCTCTTACTGCTGAGCCCAGCTCAAGCAGGGGAAGGCAGCACAATAGGCATCCTGTCAGAGGGAGGTGTGACCGCCTCCCAGAAAGGATTTAGTGTATTGGGGCTGGGTGGAGGCACTTCCAAGGGCCTGAAAGTCTGCACCAGGGGCACACTTGGTTACTTGTGCATAGTCCAGCTCAAACCAGTTCTTGGAGTCATTGGCTTCTGCTCTGGCGCGAAAATGGACAAAGGACACAGGAGTATCCTCCTCATTGTCCAGAACATCCACTGGGCCTCTGGTACATTACCGGGGAAAGAGCCATGTCTTAAGGTTCTTCCCGAAGGAAATTTCATTTTCCAGTGCTCGCATACTGGGTGGAAGATCGTTCCACAACTTCGGTACTACGTGTGCAAATGATCTTCCTCCCCATCTCATCCTTTTTACCCTGGTTGTGCTGAGTAAATGAAGATGCGAGGATCTCGGGTGTCTAGTTGGAACATAAATGGTCACCAACTCTCTAATCTTTAGTTTACCCTTGTTATTTATGGCCCTATGAGCAATAAAGAAGGATTTAAACTTAATCCGGAGCCAAAGCAGCTGTTTGAGGGGTTCTCTTGTTGAGACATAGCTAGGAACCAGTAGAAGGAGCCTTGCTGCCGCATTTTGCACAGTCTGAAGTCTCTTTATTACGTATTTGGGTGCGTCTCTGTGTGTCAGTGAGAAGGTTGTAGATGTGATGCTTGTTTTCTTAGAGTGATTGTGCCTTTTTCGTAGGCAGTTTAGAGAATGTGTTTTAGTGATGGTGTGACTGTTTTGTAGAAGAGCAAGCAGTATTTTGTGGGCTTGTAGCAAGTTTGCTGTTAGTGCTGGTATTAGCTGAATGTGGATAGCAATAGTGTCGCTGTTCTGTACTGTGTTCTTCGTCCAGCAGGCCAAGAAGGCACATTAATGGGTCTGCGTGTGTAGGTGGTGGAGATGGTGGTATGTTATTTAGGAAGAGTAGGCTTGTTGTGCAGTAGAGATGGAGAAGCGAAGTTGTGGAGAGTGGCATGTTGCTTTTTTCGATTGTGTGTATTTAGGGTGGAAGGTGTATGTGTTGGGGGTGGCAATGCAGCATGTGAAGTTGCTGGCTCATGTTTTAACATCATAAAGGGCCTTAGGAATTTTTTTGATCTCCAGCCCCTGTCAGCGAGACGCACTGTCGCAGTGGCGCTGATTACATCTAGATTGGATTATTGCAATAGTCTGTATGCGGGGGCAAATAAATCTGCCCTGCACAGACTGCAGATGGTCCAGCATGCGGCAGCAAGACTGGTCCTGAGATGGCCAAGAAAATCCTCGGCCTATGCTGCGCTGGATGCTCTTCATTGGCTTCCTATTCAGAAGCGCATCTTGTTTAAGGTTCTGATGATTGCTTTTAGGGCCTTTCACAAGCATGGTCCATGGTACCTGTATAAAAACTTCAGGCAATACAATCCCATTCGATAACTCAGATCCACAACAGCCAATCTGATGATTGTCCATAAATTCAGTCTGGCAACAAAGGGAGGAAAAACCCTGGCAGTAATAGGTGCAAAGGCATGGAATAAACTGCCCCAGCAACTCCGTGCAATCACTTCTGAACAGAAGTTTAGGAAATCTCTTAAAACTTGGATCTATAGCCTGGCCGACTCAGTCTGTAAAACACTTGTTTAACTTCTGCCTGCTGATTGAGGACAGTTAAGCTGTGACCATCTTTCAGCTATACGAGTCAAAGCGCCTAGATGCTCCTTGGAGTGGTAGTGCGCTATATAAATGATCATCACATCACATGTGGGTCATGTTGAAAGGTTTTAAATTGTCCAATGCATAGGAGGCAGTTCAAAGAGAGCTGCTGTGCTGCTGTATATGTGATAGGTGTGGGGAATGAGGGAAAGATTGCCATTTGAGTTGGGTTAGGGTGTGTGTTATCTGTTTAGTCAGGAAGGTGGGAGTGGTATATGTTTGTAGTTTGTTACAGAAAGTATTATGGCATGTTGTGTGTGAGATTTTGTTGTGCTGGTGTGTGTAATCTGTTTTGTTTTTGAGGAGTAGTGAGAGGAGGTGATGATGTTTTTTGTTTTCTGTGAAGAATTTGTATGTAAAGTATTGATGGCCAGTGGAAGTTGCAAGGTAAAGTGAGTGGAAATGTGTTTTAGAAAAGAGTGTATGTGGTGTGTGTGAATGGATGAACAAGAGTTAAGAGTGTGTTCGATTTATTTGGTAAAAGAGATAATGTGCCCGGTGGAGTATAAGGGTTGTGTCATTGTGTTTTTGTGGTAAAAAGAGGAGAAGGGAGTTGGTGGATGAAAAGATGGAAGGCTGAGTATAGGTTTGTTGGTGACAGAAAGGGGTTTGTTAATATAAATTAGACCAGGGAATGTGTATCTGGATGGTATACAATAAAATATGGAGTGAATTTGGGTCATGTTTGTGATAAATGCAGTGGGTAATTTGAGCCGATGGTTTCCGGTGCTGGGTACCGCCACATAATTGTCAGCACCGCACTTATGAGAGGCTGCCACATGGTGGTGATGTTTGTCTAATTTAGAGAACACAACTACTGCTGGTTATTATTACAATATGTGTTTAAAATGACTAATAGCTGCCTCCCAAGCCGTTCTTATAGCTTTGGGGGCCAGGAATTGTAAGGATTGTCACACTTGTGGCAGTGTGATGGTCAGTAGTTGTCCTGGTACTGTCATTGGCAGCGGTAGCAGGGGCTATGGGTGGCACAAGCAGCAGTGGCCTCCTGACGAGGGTCCTGGCAGTTTTTGTTTTAGAAATCAAGCACAGGTAAGTGAATTGGTTAGTGGAATAGGATAGAGTGGTGTTTTGTCCGTGTGTGAAGGTACAAATATGAGGTAGTTGGGGTAGAAGGGTGTAAAGGTGTGGGTTGTGTGGACTTGTTATGGGTACTAAGGAATTAAAATGTGTGTAGGGTTTGTTTATAGTAAACGAGTAGAGTACATTTGCTGAGAGGTTGCTGTGAGCTCATAGCAGAGAAAGCCGTGAATCTAGAGCCGGCTTCCTCTATAAATGCAAATAATCTGCTTGACCCCACTCAGTTTGGCTTAAGAAGCGAACATTGCACGGAGTCCGACCTAATTGTGCCTTGCCTTTAAAGTACTTCATTATTCAGGCCCTGGGTATCTTAAATGCAGCTTTTCCTGGTACATCCTCTATAGGCCATTGGCTCATGCGCAGCCAAGAACGTAATTTTTCCCAAATTCACAAAATCCTCTTGGGGAGGCAGCAGCTTTGTCACCTGTACAGCCAAATTATGGAATACCCAACCCCTGAAACTAAAGGAAATGAGAAATCTTCTTCAATTCAGGAAAACCTAAAAAGCCATGGAGCTTCTTTCCAAGCCCCCTGCGCTGCTGGTGCATCACTTATTTTTACACAGCCCGGTGTGCTGGCCCATATTTACAAGGCCACGCAAAGCCACCCTGCGTGGCTTTTCATGCCCTTGGATTTACGTCCCCTTTTCAAGCATCGCTTTGCATGAAAAGTGCGTACCATGGGTTTTGCTGTGGAACCTGACGCATTCCCAGATTTACAACGTTTCGTAAACCTGTGAATGCGTCAGAATCCTGCGTCTCCCTTGGGGAAGCGTACGGAGGCACAGCGAGAAGAAATACTTTAGGGGCATGTTTACAAGGATGTGGCGGAGTGCGGAGTTAGCCTCCTTGGCTTAATGCCACGCACTGCCACTTCTGAAACGCAGGGCTGCACCATATTTACAAGAATACGGTGCAGCTTTGCGTTTCCCCCGTTGTTGGCGCTAATTTAGCTGCCTAGCACCAATGCAGGCAACCTTGCACCATAGTGCACGTGTGCTCGCATTTAGGGGAATGATTGCTTATGTGCAGGAAGGTGTCCCTTTGTCCTCATCAACAATCAGAAATGCGTTTTCAAATTTCAATGTGCAAAACTCTTTTTTTATATGATGACTAGCAGCCCGTCCCGACGTTGTCCGGGTATGAATTGCTGCCGGCCAGTAGTATATTGTTTTGTAGGATTTCGTTTTGATAGCATTTCTTATCTGTGACAGGCCTGTGAAACGCTCCGATTCATAGTGCACTGCTGATGCACTTAAGAGTGCGCGTTCAGTAGCGTGTGAACTCACGTTTCCTTACTTTATTTTTCCTTGCAATATTATATAGCGCAAACTCGACAACATGCCATGAGCACAATTTACATTACAGAAGAACACATTAATTTGTGGTAGGCACGGGGAGACAAAGCAATTTGCCTGGAATCACAAAATGTTGACCTGAAGCCGAGATTCGAACGTAGCTCCCCAGCTCTAAAGTTCGCAATTCTAGAACTTGTGGCAGGAGGTGTGTCTAAAAGTGCATGTCGGTGCTGGCCATCAATGAGAGAGACCTGTGCATTTTTCAAATCGGTGGTGAAAAAATATGAGTATGTTGCTGGAGATGTGGGCCGCCGTGCCACCAATGTACTTAACGGGTGAGGGTAAACACCCATTATTCCGCAACTTTCTTTCCGCAGACCATCACTCCGCATACTTTCATTATGAAAGTACCATGACTCCCGCAATGCCATTATAACTCAGGGCATTACATTTTATATGCTTTTACCACGCATACATTTACAACGAAATTCGTTGTAAATGCATGAATGGTAAAAGCATGTTTTTTTTAAATGTTTGGATAAGGTAAGTATAGGTATAGGAGTATATGTTTTGGGGTACTGAAGTATATGTTTTGGGGTGTTTGGGTATTTTAAGGGTTCAGATATAGTTTTGGGTTATGGGGTACAGGGGTAGTTTTAGCGTTTAGGGGTAGGAATGGGTTTTGGGGCGCTGGAGTATTTTTAGGGTTCAGGGCTAGGTTTGGGTTTTGGGGTATAGGGGTATTTTTAACGTTCGGGGGTAGTTTTGGGTTTTGGGGTACCGGGGTATTGTAAGGGTTCAGGGCTAGGTTTGGGTTTTGGGGTGCAGGGGTATTTTTAGGGTTCAGGGGTAGGTTTGGGTTTTGGGGGACAGGGTATTTTAAGGGTTCAGGGCTAGGTTTGGGTTTTGGGGTACAGGGGTATTTTAGGGTTTAGGGGTAGGTTTGATTTTTGGGGTGCAGGGTTATTTTTAGGATTTAGATATAGGTTTGGGTTTTGGGGTACAGGGTATATTTATAGGGTTAATATGGGTTAGTGTTTAAGGGTGTTGGGGTATTTTAAGGAGTAAGGGTGGGTTTTGATTATGGGGTGCAGAGGTATTTAAAGGGAGCAGGGTGAACACCCGGACCTGGAATGTACAGAACCTGGGAAGAAAAACAATGAAATATTTGACACAACGCGCGCCCCGCACCCGCCCACACCCCAGCACAGGATATGAGACATGGCAGGAAGGGCAAAACAGTTGATGGACAGAATGCAGAACAATGTCATACATTCACCCCAGTACAGAGATCTGGGCCTAAATCCATCGTTTTTTTGCACTTCACACCACCCCAGTTCAGACATGGCCATATGGAAATCAGCCTTGACCCTGTGCCTCATGGGAACAGTCCAGCCCGAAGGGCGGAAGGTACCACACGCGCCCAGCATTTGTCATGCCCCCCAGCACAAGCCCACAGCACAACGCAGACACGCCCACAAGGGACTACTTTGCTGGCATGGTTCTTTTACTTTTTAAATGTATATGGTGGGCGTCTGCATAGCCTATCTCCTTCTGCAGCAACTGCCCTTTCCAACGCTGTATTGGGTGTTGTGATTGGTGCTGTCGTTCCTGAGATTACCCGCCTCAAATGTTTTTGGCTCTCTCTTTATTATATTAGTATGGATTGTTTATGTGCAGGAAGGGACACCTTCCTGCTGCACATAAACAATCAATGGCATTTTGCTGTTTCTATATGTGCTGCAAAAGGCTGCACACATGGAAACTGGAAAAACAAGGAGAAATTAACCCCTACGACGCTGGTGACGGAACGGTTCCGTCATCAGCGTTGGTTGGGCTGCGCTAATGACGGAACCGTTCCGTAACAGCCACGCCCATTTCTTAACACCTTCAACACAGTGCGAAAATTCGTGCTGCGCTGAAGGTGTTAAACATTTCTCCTTGTTGCATCAGGGTAAAACGAGGTTTTACCTGGTCTTAATTCTGGCACTGCCTCCTATTTAAGCCTCCCTTGTAAATATGGGGCAGCACCAAAATGAATGGGAGTTGTGTTGGAACACCCACCACAACACCCCTTGCCCGCGTCTTGTATGCTAAGTGTAGCATGAAAGGGTGCCTTATTCACAAGGCGGTGTTAAGCCACGTTAAGTAGCTTAACGCCTCATTCTGATTAAGGCGAAGCCCATTTTGCCACCATAGCGACGAGGACAGTGACACTGTGGTGACGATAGGGGCTTGTAAATATGCCCCACTTTTATTTCTCCTTGTTTTTTCTTCTTCCTATGAGTGCTGCCTTCTGCAGCCCTCGTAGAAAGAGGAAATCGCCATCAATGATTGATGTAGGGCAGGAAGGGGAAATCACACCCGCAGCGCAGGCACCCTTGCAACGTCAGGCATGAGTGCCGGCACTGGTGAATGGCAGCCAATTGTGCTTCAGCGCAGGGGAAAGCACAGGAATGCGTGATATTGTTGTTACTATAACGCATCCCTGTGATCTGAAAAAGACTCAGTGCAATGCAGCAATCTGGCTTGCGCCCGCGCTGCATCGTTTTGTTGTAAATAAGGCCCCTGGTATTTTAACCAATGGTTGCCTGACAGTCCCCCTCACTCACTGAGCCAGTCTTTCCACATTTTCCACATTGACTTAAGTAGATTTCTCCAGGCATTCGAGCGCTTTATACATTGGGGCTTATTTGAAAACCCCATGCGCCACCGGTGCGTCACTTTTAATATGGGAAAAAGAGGCGTACAGGCAGCGCAAGGGGGTTGTAAATAAGCCCCATCATTTTCATTTCAAATTCCAAACCATTGGTCTTTGATGCTGTTTCATTTTGAGAGAGAGAGAGAGGGTGTGTGAGAGCGAGAAAGAAAGAAAGAGAGAAAGAGGGAGTGCGGGAGAGAGAGAGAGAGAGAGAGAGAGAGAGAGAAAGAGAGAGAGAGAGCGAGAGAGAGAGAGATAGAGTGCGTGTGCTTGTGAGAGTGAGTTAGGAGGACGTGGAGGGATACATTGAACTATCTACCAAGCAGCAGGTGCAGTACCATCTGTTGTTACCAGAGGGCAGTCTGCCTGACAACAACCAGCTATGTTTTGGTGAATTTTGCATACCCAGGAGCCACTGCAAAGCCACCAAACACTTTTGTTTCATTGTCATGTGTAAAAGAGTCATTTTTAACATCAAGACTGAGAAATATTTCACGCACGTGTTTTGGTGAGACAGCCGTACATTTTCTTCCACTAGTTATGATGGATATTGACCATCGCCGTAATTTTCTTAAGTGTTCTTTAAAATAAAAGTGAAAAGGGGTGTCTCCTCCTCTATAGTTTTCTTATAGTTTTGGTGTGTCGGTGATTATTGCACTGCGTGTGGTGATGATGAACGACATTTCTTCTAATTTATGGGAATCTTTGTTTATTTCTAAGATCCACAATGAGAGTAAATAAAGACGATGGTTGAAATTCAGCTTCAAAAGATGGCTGTCCATCAGAAAAGCTGATTAGAAAAGCGAGTGATAATTGGTGTCCTATGTACGGGTCGTTGAGACGAGTTCTGTGCTCCGATCCTCTCCTTCCCCCCTCGCCGCCGTAGGAGTGCTCACAGGGGGCTGCAATTACATTACACTGAGAGAAGAGAGGGAGAGGGACCATGAGATGGCGTAGACCTGCCTGAACACTGAATACAACATGTTCTAGCTATCGCGACAAGAATTTTAGATTCTATTAAGGACACGGAGGTGAGGATTATGCTTTCTGATTTCTTTACTGCAACAACAGCAGCCAATGAAAATGAAAGTACACATGTAAAAAATAACATTTCTCATGAGGCTTTGAACCACGCCTCTCTTACAACAACCAATCACAAAGGTATCAAGTCTATAAATCCTGGAGACACTACTCCGGCCTCCTCTTTCTTTGCGCGAACAGTCAGTAACAGTCTCATCACACCGAAAAGTTTAATACTGCAACGGAAAACAGATCCATCGGAAGTCCCAACGGAGAAATCTTGAATCGAAAAAGGAAATCCTCCATCCGGAAGGAGCGACAGCCAAACCACAGGCGGTCTTCAACTCTTGTTGGAGTCGTTCCCTAGAACAGAAAAGGAAGTTTGAGAAATTTTTTTCACCACAACCTAGACCGTTGTAAGGGTGGGCAAAACAGTTAGCTAAAACCACATAAACAACAACAGTTGTGTAACAGTCCCAACGGGTGGGATAATCCTCGCCTTCGTGTCCTTAATAGAATCTAAAATTCTTGTCGCGATAGCTAGAAAATGTTGTATTCTATGGCAGGACCAGAGGCTTCTGATTATGCTGGTTCAAAGCTCACATTAAAGCTCGTCAATCACAGCATCAGAAACATGAGGAATCGGTTTGTAATAAAACACCTCAAACATTGAATCTGAGGACCAGTCAGCTGCCTTCAGGATGTCCTCCAAGCGGGAACCCAATAAGTAAGCCTTAGAAGCCATCGCACCCCTCGCAGAGTGCGCCCCATAAGCAGAAATATCAATGCCGGCCTCCGACATGATCCACCTAACCCGTCTGGCCAAAGTAGCAGCAGCGACTGGCTTGAACGGTTTTTGAATGGATATCAATAACTGTCCCAGAGGATCTGTCCTGTGTGCCCTAGTACGCTCCTCATAACATTTAAGACACTGAAGAACACACAGCCTGCCGTTATGAGGAAAGGCAGGGTAATCAACTGAACGGGACATGGTCTTAGTACGTCTAGTAATGACAAAGGATACACCTTGGGGTGAAAACATCCTCCCAGCCAAATCCAAAGCCCTGACATCTGAAACCCTCCGACATGAAATAAGGCACAATAGCATAGTAAGCTTGGCAGAAAGCTGTTTCAGAGATAAATCACCATTATCGGGCCAGGATTCCAACAAATTCAGAACCTTATTAACATCCCACATGGTGGAATACCTGGGCCGAGGAGGGTTGGCCACACTCACACCTTTAAGTAACTTACATACCAAGGGATGCATCCCCACAGGTTTACCATCTATGCGGTTGTGACCAGCAGAAATAGCAGACCTGAAAGTGTTAACCGACCTGTAGGCCAGGCCAGAAGTCGCACACTCTGACAAAAAGTTCACTACCTCTGTTATACTTGATCCCACGGGATCCACCTGTTTTGAAAGGCACCAACCCACCCACTTCTTCCACAAAGCAGAGTATCGTTTTCGGGTGGAAGGAGCCCACGCTTGCTGCATAAAGCTGGAAGCCTCTCGTGAAAGGCCTGCAAGGCGTTCATGTCTCCGGAGAGCGTCCATACCATCAATGACAGCTGGTTCTGCAGGACCAGGGGATGGCACATTCCCACTGGGTCCTGCAGAAGCGTTGGGAAGACTGGGAGCCGGAAGGGGAGGTCTATTGACAATTCCAACAGTGTGGGAAACCATGACTGAGTCGACCAATAAGGCGTTACTAGCACCACCGTCGCCTCCTGTCGGCGCAGCAATGCCGCTACTCTCGGGATCAGTGCAAACGGTGGAAACGCATAACTCCTCTGATGTCCCCAATGATGAAGGAACGCATCCGTCCCCAGAGCCATCGGGTCCGGTCTCCAACTGTAAAACAGAGGAAGGTGGGCATTGAGGCGTGAGGCAAACAGGTCTATCGGACATGGGCCTCGTACTGACATGATCCGGGAAAACAGCGATGGATGGAGTCTCCAATCGCTGGAGTCCCGGAGAAATCGGGAATGCCAATCCGCTACTCGATTGAGTTTCCCGGGAAGGTATTCCGCCACCATGGAGATCTTGCGATCCAGGCAGAAGTGCCATAATTCCTTCGCAATGTGCACCAGCATCCGGGACTTCGTCCCGTCCAATCGATTGATGTATCGCACAGCGGAGACATTGTCCATCCGAAGGAGGATACAACAATTGCTCTTCAGCAGCGAGATAGATCTGATGGCAAAGGACCCTGCTAGAAGCTCTAGACAATTGATGTGAAGTGATAGTTCGTCTGCAGACCAACGTCCTCCGGTGGCAAACTCGCCGCAGCGAGCGCCCCAGCCCCACTGGCTGGCATCAGATTCCACCACCACATCCGGGGCGGTGCCGAATATAGCTCGGCCGTTCCAGGCTGACATGTGGTCCAACCACCACTGAAGCTCCTCCCTGGACTCAGAGGAGAGAGGGATCAAATGATCGTAGTGAAAGTTTCTCTGTAGGTAGAAGATCTTGAGCCTCTGCAGGGCTCTGTAATGCAAAGGTCCGGGAAAAATGGCCTGAATCGACGAGGCCAGAAGGCCCACAATCTGTGCCAGAACCTTCAAAGAAATCATCTCTTTGGCCAGGGTAGCTGTGATTTCTCTCTTGATCGACCTGATCTTCGGCAGAGGAAGGAGAAGCTGGGCCGATACCGAGTCTATCGTGAAGCCTAGGAATTCCATCTGCCGATCCGGTATCAGCACCGATTTCTTGGTGTTGATCACGAATCCCAGATTCTGCAATAAGGACGTCGTCCACTCCAAATGAGTGAGAAGGAGGGACCGGTCCTGTGCCAGGATCAGCATATTGTCTAGGTAGACAATCAACCGAACTCCCATCTCCCGGAGGCGGGAGACCACCGGCTTGAGTAGTTTGGTGAACACCCAAGGGGCAGAGGACAGTCCGAAAGGAAGTACCTCGTAACAAAACCAACGCCCTTTCCAGGGGAACTGCAAAAACTTTTGATGTGATGGGCAGACTGGGACCGTCAAGTAGGCATCTTTCAGGTCCAGTCTGACCATCCAGTCGTTCTCCAAGAAAAGGTCTCGCAAAAGATGGATGCCCTCCATCTTGAAGTGTCGATACGTGACAAAGGGGTTGAAATCCCTCAAGTTTAGCACGAGGCGCCGCTGACTCCCGGAAGGAAGGGTCCTGCAGCAATGGCTTGTTTTGCCAAAAGCTCGTCTAGTTCTGAGTCTTTAAAACTCTGTTCGAGATGGGAAAAAAGGAGAGGACGGGGGGGGAAGGGCTGAATGGGGCAAGACACCATCTCTATCTCGTAACCCTGGACGGTCCGAAGGACCCACACATCTGAAGTGAGAGCTGCCCAATTCTTGACAAAATGGCGCAACCTTCCCCCTAACGGAAGTAAAGGAAGAGAGAGACTTACCGGAAGATTGGTTATCGAAGTTCTTGTAGCCTCGATTGATTCCTTTGTTATAGCGGCCCCTGAAGCCGCGTGATCGGGACGGGTAAAATCCGGCTTGATCCGGTTCTTGCGTGTACCCCCTTCCCCGTCTAGGGGCGCAGCCTCTTTGAGGACTGGGATTTGAGTAGTATCCGGTCGAGCGTCCTCTGCCACGCCCGGCCCTACCAGAGACCTGCAGAACATGTTTCAGCGATGCCTGAGACTTGTCCAAAGAAGCAAAAGTGTTCACAAATTTTGCAATATCTTTAACGAAATTGTCCCCAAACAACTGTCCTTCCGCCAAAGGACCCGGCTCCGAGGAAGCCAATTCCACCAGTTGGGGGTCGATCCGGAGAAGGACGGACTTCCGCCGTTCCGAGGCAAGGGCGCAATTCGCGTTGCCCAGCATACAAATGGCCCTCTGAGCCCAACCCGCCAAAACCTCAGGGTGTATGGCGGCACCAGTCTCTTGCACCTGCAGGGCCAATTCCAGGGTCTTGGCCAACGGGCCCGAAAGGTCGAGGACCTTATCTTGGCACGCTTTGAGCGCGCGATCAATCCCTTTCTTCAGGTCCTTTTTATACTTTTCAAGAAAAGTGGTCATGGAAGGATCTATGTCCGGTGTGAGAGCCACTTTGTGGGGCAAATCAAGGCGCGGGCATTCAGATTTCAGGCGGGCACGAACCTCCTTGTCGAATCCCTTGCGGAGATGAGTCTCTAGATAGGTCGCCACCGCCGGAGGGGGAACCCAGTCGGATGATCTGGGGTGAACCATGTCCGTCGGATCAAATAAAAAGGGAGAGGGAATTACCGGTGAAGTGTGTTTACGCTTTTTAGTGCATTTGCGAGCAATCGGTATCGGTGCCAGTATCCGTCGTGGTGATAACCACGGGGGAAGTGGGGGGAGGGGTAACAGGCTTGTCTTGGGATCGAGACTCCTGGGACTTATAAAGTTTGTCGTAAGACTGGGCATGCGGCCAGGAAAGGTCAAGAGCCGCCTTCTTCGGGGGAGGGGGGTGAAGGGGATCTTTGCCCGGGGCGGGCATCGGCTTACCCGGGACCAGCAGGTCCAACTTCTTGGCCAGAGGGGAGAGGGCCGAGGAAAGGGCTTTATCCAATTTGGCATCGAGTTTTTTGTCTATGATCTCCTCCATGGAGTCCCCTTCATAGAATTCCTGCTGTCCCTGATAACCATACGCAGCATCCTCCTCTTCGCAGTACTCAGTGTCTGCCATCGCAATCAGGAATCCGAAATTCCAACTCTAGTCCCCAGCGGGAAGCAAAGACCAGCCCGAGCAAGGGCGTCGAGGGTGGGGGGTGCGAGGCGCAGGAGCCGGAAATACCAGGAAAAGACAAGAGCAAGGCCTAGTCCCACTCTAGGACTAATGGAGGAAAAAAGAGGTGTCGCCTGAACCAATATAAGCTGCCCAAAAGCACGGAAATCGCCCACGGCTCCCGGCCCAAGCTGCGTCGATCCCCACTTCAGCCGGGGGCAGAGCGTCGATCTGGCACCTTCGAGAACTGCGCGTGTCAAAACGGCGTGCGCTGGCTCCCCGAGACGTGCGTAAGGCCTCAACGGCACCTACGTACGCTCGTCCCCGAGGGGGGGATAACCCCTCACTCGTGCGGCTAGCCGAAGCTTGCGCCGCGGGCAGCGACGACTGGAAATCGGGGGAAAGGATCGGACGGGCCTAGGTGCGCAACACGCGCCACCACGGGGAAGTGGGGAACGGAGCGAAGCTCCGGCCCCAATCTAAGAGCAAAGCGGACAATGTATGAATAAACAGTGCCAAGAAAGCGTGAAGCGATCAATCAAACTATGCAATATACATGAATAATAAGAAACAATAGTCAATGGCATCAACCAATGTAAAAGGTATAAAGCGCAAGTAATAGAGCAAACATGAAAGGAAAGAGCACTTATCTGGGCTGCGGAGCAGCAAAGAAAGAGGAGGCCGGAGTAGTGTCTCCAGGATTTATAGACTTGATACCTTTGTGATTGGTTGTTGTAAGAGAGGCGTGGTTCAACCAAAAGATGACCTTGTTCTTTAGATTAACATTACTTTCCCTATTACCATTTAGGAGTGGAGGCACACCCGTCATAAAAATAACATAATTAGCAGACTCAGGTGGAAGATCTACCATATTCCTGCGATTTAAATTGGGTCTAGAAGTGCAATTGACCGGCTTGGCTACACCTGTGTTGTGGGTTGCCTTACTTCCCACAGCCGATGGCTTGGTACTTGGTACGCTCGGCTTATCTTTAACAGTCTTGGAAGCACTTTTTGGAGCGATTGGCACTTGCTGTGTTTTAGGTTTATTATGTGTTCTACTGTTACTGGTACTGGTGGCTCCAGGTTGAGTATTCGAGGGAGCAGTAGTAACACTAGGCTTTGGTTGAGGGGCAAGCTGGCCAACCATGCTCGTGGGTAAAGGTGGAACCCCAGTGAGTAAAAGTTGGTCCATCTTTTCACCTAATAGCCTTACACGTTCCAGGATGGGTAACATGTAAGATTTCAGGAGTTTCTCAAAGATGTCATAACACTCCTTGTTAAACCCAGTTGTGGTATCCACCGAGGGCGTTGGTAGATGGGGAGACCCAACGGGAACCTCAATTACAGGAAGTACCGAAAAATCGGTTAACTGCGTGATTGGGGAGGAAGGACAGGTTTGTTGATCTATACCTTTCCTTTTAACACCACCCTTTTTCCTTTTCTTCCTGGGTGGGGGGCAGACAGCTCGTACTTTTCTAGAGGTTTTAGATTCAGAGACAATATTAGAATGGGTCAGCGAATTCCTTTCCTGAGCTTCACTTAAACATGAATGATTAGTAAGGGTTGAATGTAACTCTGGGGCAGCAATCTGCTCAACATGATCAGTAAAATCAATAAGGCTACTCTGGACAGGATTTGGACTATTATGTCGACCCTCGCTATTCATAAGAGAGCAAACAGGAGAACAATTGGGTACACGAAAAATACTCGGTATTTGGTCAGTGCTTGTTAGTTCCAAATCAATAATCGTTTTCCCTTGTACTGCCAAATCTTGGGAATTGTTAGGTGCAGGCTGAGTAGTCAACAATGTTTGTTTCAGGAGTTCAATAGAACGGCGACGATCAGCCCGCTTTTCAGCTAGAAGAAGTTCTTTATCAATCTCCTTAGTGACCTTGTCGAAATATTTATCAAGGGGCCCCTGAAAAGAGACACCCGCACTTGGTGGCAGGGAGCTAGTCATATTTGCGATAGGACAAAAGATAACCACAAGAGACTAGACCCTCTGACAGCATGCACAAGAGCTATGAACAGGGGAAAGGATAGCACACTGTTACTGGATAGGAGTTAGAGACCTGGCCCAGCCCGGCCTCCTTCGGCCCCGGACGGCCACAGACAGTCCCGCCCTTGTCCCGGGCTTCTCCCGGGTGCTCTCCCGCGCACTTCCGCGCAGCGGGACACGGTTGCTACTGATGTACAATCCTAAAAGAAGGGGAGGAGCCTGCAGGGAGAGCTTCCCAGGTGGTTGCAATTGGGGGTTGCTGGCGCTCCTGGGACTTGTAGTCCTGCGCCGCATCACGCTCGCAGCCCTGCAGAGTCAGCCTCCCACAAGGAGCCCCACACGAAGCGGGACCCGCGGAGCGGGTTCCGCGAGCAGTTTGGGTGAAGGCAAAGGTAAAAACAGCAGTCCAGGGTCCCAGGCGAGGCAAAAGCAATTTCAAATTGATACTCTGTTATCCTTTTTAAAGACTGGGACGATAATGGATTCTTTCCAAGATGCTGGGATATTATCATGATTTAATGCATTAAAAACCTTGCATAGGATCTTCGACCACAATTTTGGGGCATATTTGAAAATGTCGGCTGGGACCCCATCAGGAACAGGTGCCTTGTTTATCAAGGTCTGGTCTATCGCCCTTTCCACTTCTTGCACATCGAAGGTAACACAAGAACCCTCCTTTCTATAGGTGGTGTCATTTAGAGGGTCCTGATGGGCAGTGTTAGCGTATATGCTCCCAAAATGTTTGATCCATGCATCATCAGGAATATTAGACTCAAGGGGGCGATTTTCCTCATTTGAGAAAAGTGTCTGGTTTACTACTTCCCAGAACTGACTACTATTTTTTAATGTCTCGAGATCAAGTAGCTTTAACCAGGCCTTTTCTTTTAGCTCGTTCTTCCTAGTTTGCATAGTGTTTTTATAACATGATCTTAACTTAGCTATTAGGGCACGGTCTTTTGGACTAGTCTTCAAGGCCCTAAGTAAATCAGCGTGAGCCTTTGAGCACGAACGATCAAACCATCTCTTCACATGATGTTTGGAGGGCCCTTTTGCCCCGGTTAAACTTTGGTTGATCTGTTTGCAGATGTTATCGAACGCCACAACTACTTGAGTGCTTAGTGCCCCCGAGCCAAGACAGATAGCTACGTCGTCCTCCGCCCTAGCCAAAACGTCCTGAACAATAATTTCAGGATTAATATTCGACCACTTCATCCTACGACCTTGGTCTATAGGGATCACATTTTGGCCACCCTTATGTAACAATAATTTCATGGTTAAAAAATCCCTGGACAGTACCTCCACCACGACTGGGTTATGAATCAATCAATCAATCAATCAGTGACACTTGTAAAGCGCGCTACATACCTGTAGGGTCTCAAGGCGCTGGGGGGAGGAGGGAGGGGTGCCGCTACTGCTCGAACAGCCAGGTCTTCAGCTTCTTCCTGAAGGAGAGGTGGTCTTGGGTCAGGCGCAGGTCGGTCGGAGTTCCAGGTCTTGGCGGCCAGGTAGGAGAAGGACCTTCCTCCTGTAGTCGCTCTTCAGATGCGGGGGACGGCGGCGAGGGCGTGGTTGGCTGATCGGAGGTCGCGTTTGGGAGCGTAGAAGTTGACTCGGCTGTTGAGGTAGCTCGGGCCTTGGTAGTGTAGGGCTTTGTGTGCGTGGGTGAGGAGGCGGAAGGTGATTCTTTTGTTGACGGGGAGCCAGTGAAGGTCTCTCAGATGTCCGGAGATGTGGCTGGTTCGTGGGATGTCGAGGATGAGTCTGGCTGAGGCGTTCTGGATCCGCTGGAGTCTCTTCTGGAGCTTGGCGGTGGTACCGGCGTAGAGGGCGTTGCCGTAGTCCAGTTGGCCGGTGACGAGGGCCTGGGTGACGGTCTTCCTGGTCTCGGTGGGGATCCACCAGAAGATCTTCCGTAGCATGCGTAGGGTGTTGAAGCACGCCGAGGAGACGTTATTGACTTGCCTGGTCATGGAGAGGGAGGAGTCCAGGATGAAGCCCAGGTTGCGTGCATGGTCTGTCGGTTTGGGTGCGGTGCCCAGGGCGGGAGGCCACCAGGAGTCATCCCAGGCGGAGGGTGAGGGGCCCAGGATGAGGACCTCCGTCTTGTCCGAGTTCAGTTTCAGGCGGCTGGTCGTCATCCACTCGGCTACCTCTTTCATCCCTTCGTGCAGGTTGGCTCTGGCAGCGGTGGGGTCGTTGGTCAGGGAGAGTATCAGCTGGGTGTCGTCGGCGTAGGAGATTATGCTGAGGTTGTGTTTGCGTACAATGGCCGCGAGGGGGCTCATGTAGACGTTGAAGAGGGTGGGGCTCAGAGATGATCCATGAGGGACGCCGCAGATGACTTCGGAGGCCTCTGACTTGTACGGTGGTAGGCGGACTCTCTGAGTTCTTCCGTCGAGGAAGGAGATGATCCATTCCAGCGCCTTGTCCTGGATTCCGATGTTGCTGAGGCGCCGTACTAGGGTTATGGTCACTAAAGACTGAAACCACTGTATTATACCTTACCACTTTACCTAATACGTAACAGGACATGAAAAAAAAATCAATAATTGTGACTTCACCTGATCCTTTAAAAGTAGTGACCCTATTTTCACCCTCACTGCATCCAGATTCATACAGATTCCCCCCCGCCAAGAAATCCTCAAGTGCCTCCCCTCTTTTTGAATGTTCAAAATGCGTAACTGTAGAACAGGGCGGACCCTCTTCCACTAAGTTGGCACAAGGCTGATTACAGGGGTGAATATTAAAATCACCTAAGAGAATTATCTCAAAACAATTTACTTTAGTTCTGTAAACTGACAAAAAGTTATCTAGGTAATCCAGATTATATCTGGTACTTTCATTAGCATTTGCATTATAAAAATTAATAAACAAGATATTTGATGAATCGGGGGAATTCAGTTCAACAATTAAACAATTTTGCCAACCTGAATTAAGCTGGGTTAAGACTCATTTTAAATCAAGTTTGAACAAGCTTAGTAAACCTCCTTTTGCTCTACCTGCCGCGCTACTTGTGGCCGGAATGTTTATAACCATCTAAAGAAAAGCTGTTCGATATGTCCCAAGTCTCCTGAAATGCCAAGATGTCAAAGGATTTCAAAAAGTCAATCCATATTTCGTTTTCACCTTTGCACCTAATCCCGGCAATATTCCAGGTCATGATTCTGCAGGACTGTGGATTAAGCCTTGATTTGTTTACCAGTCAGTCATTTTCCTCCAGGGATGCCATGGGTGCATATCGATTACAGAGTGGAAGAATTTGTTCGGCTTGAAAATTTGGCCTACACAAAGTATAACAATAAGAATACGATGACAAAGAATTTTGATAACCAGGATGGGCACACAGGCCAGTGCCCTGCATAAAGGGAGATGGTAGTGGATTTTGATGAACAACATGGGGTTTAGAGATATTACTAAGATGATTGTAGAAAAACCCAAGGGGGCGCGCACATATAAAATCATCTTTGATTGGTAAGGAGGCCGCCCTCAGCAGATCAGTGGCTACATGCTGTGGGTGCCTAAAGTTTACGATGATGCAGTCCCCCTTGGTCGTTTTTCTAGAGTTGCCTATCCAGCCCACTCTGTGTGTCGATATAATGTCATTTCGAAATGTAACAGGAAAACCATAGTATTTACTCAGCCATGCCAATACTTTATGGTTCAAGGAATCTATAGTGTCCCCCCTTGCATCATTTAACCATGAGTCTACCCCAGGAACATTTGTTAGCACTACTATATATGGAGCGCAATCTGGTGGTAGATTGACTAGGAGTCTTTGCTTGCCTTCCCTCAACCCTAAGTTATTCCCTGCAACAGTAGTGACCGAATTAGCCTTCAGAATGGGAGGAAGAATGGATTGATTACTCGGGGCTGTGCAGGAGTGACAACTGGCACGATGTTTGTTGCATTGTGACCCCCACAACAAGAGCTCGTAGCCCCCTCTTTTAGGCAGCACCTGTGTTAGTGCTCCTGTCCTCTTTGGATGAGGACAGATGTGCAGATAGGAGAATCCACAACCTAGAAACCTTATTTGAGACCTGATCCATTTTGTCCCCAACCCCTTTACTGGGAACTGCAGGGCCCTTGGTTTCTTTAGAGCTAACATTAGATTTTTGAGGGTTTTTGTCTGCGGTGGCCAGGTGGGAAGCTAAAAGGGTACCCAATCTGGATACCTCTTTTGTAACCTGTTCGACTCTGTCTGCCAATGGTCTCAATATAGACTCCATTTTCAGTGCGAACATATTGATCAAGGAGTCGAGTTGATCACTACTCAATTTAATCGTACCCCCCTCATTTGGACTATCAGGGGGGACTCTCCCATCATCGTCCGGTGTGTTGGCCACCTTCTTCACTCTCTTGTACCCTCCTCGTTTATTTTGTGACCCTCTACAGGCTCTCACTTTCCTTCTTGCCTGCGTAGGTACCGGAGAGGGTTCCGGGGATGTGATTGGTAAAGGTTGAGTAGTGGAAGACAGGGAGTTATCTAGAGGCGCCACAGTAGGAGCTAGGCTGATGGATGTGTCTATATCCGCAACTGTTTGAGTGCTTGGGGTCTCCCCTGGAGCTGGATCACAGAACTCTGTTAGTGCTGAACCATTTGTAGGTGAAGCAGACGGGCTGGCTCAGCCTAGAGACATGCGGTGTGCTGTATTGATCTTACTCACCACTTTTACCATATAGTTATCTAAATGCCAAGACAAAGATGGCGTCTTTGAGGAACGCAATTTAGCCATGACAAACCGACTCAATTAGCAACCGCTAATACGCACTCAAAAAATAACACTCACGGTTCGTAAAAGTCTCAAAGGAAAGACCCAAAGTCCGTGGCCCAGCCGAGTCTCCTCTGGCCTCTTACGGCCGCAGACGGCCCCGCCCTTATCCCGTGCTTCTCCCGGCGCCCAACCGCGTGCGTCCCGTTCTTCAAGTGCCTGCAGGCACAGCGGTAGCGTCACGAGTGTGCCAGGTCCCTGGGCTGCTGGGTGGTGTAGTTCGCTATGCCCGGAATGCGTTGCCTTTGTCGTTTCCCTCACGGACGGTAGAGTGAAGGATTCGCTTGCCGTTTCCCTCACGGCTTCTCCGCCACTGCAGATACTGTTGGTTTGAGCCCCCAGGACACGCTCGGTGCTCCGCGTTCTTCAAGCGCCTGCAGGCGCAGCGGTAGCGTCACGAGTGCGCCAGGTCCCGGGGCTGTTGTGTGGTGTAGTTTGCTTTGCCCGGAATGCATTGCCTTTGCCTTTCCCTCACGGCTGGTGGAGTGAAGGAGTCGCTTGGCCGTTTCCCTCACGGCTTCTCCACCACTGCAGGTAGGTTAGTTTGAGCCCCCAGGACACGCTCGGTGCTCAGCGTTCTTCAAGCGCCTGCAGGCGCAGCGGTAGCGTCACGAGCGCGCCAGGTTCCGGGGCTGCTGGGTGGTGTAGTTCGCTATGCCGGGAATGCGTCGCGTTTGCCGTTTCCCTCACGGCTGGTGAAGTGAAGGAGTCGCTTGGCCGTTTCCCTCACGGCTTCTCCGCCACTGCAGGTAGGTTGGTTTGAGATACGAGGTCTATAGTGTAGTGTCAAACATAGTGCAGTATCAAAGGATGGGGTGTCGAAAAGGGGAAATGGAGAAGGCAGAAACTGTGTGCAGATGCGCTGAACAGTGCAGTGAATAACAAGGAAGAGCAACAGTGCAATAGCAGTGGAATATCTGTGAGACAGTGCAATCAAAAATACAATAAGGTCTTCATGAGGAGGCAACAGATTGAACAATACAATCCCCGCAAAAGGAGTTTGAACAACAGAAGAGAGGAGACTTAACATGCAAGGGCTCAATATGTGAGCCAGTGAAGACGACAACAGTAGTGCCTCATTGGGAGGTCGCAAATCCCAAGCACCCACCACCTAACCACCCGAGCCCACCCTCAAAGCAAAAAACCCCAGAGAACCCCACAACCCGCTCCCACACCAACCCCCCAATCAGTCTGAGGTACCACCCATTCCCACCCCAGGGACCCACAACTAGGACGGGAAAGAACTGTGTCTAAGAAGGGAATCATCCTTTGAGGGCATGGAAGCGCTCAGCACACACCTCTGCCAGAAAGGCAGCGTGGTCCAGCCACAAGGGGTGGCAGACAGCAAAGAGTGAACATCAAGAAGTAGAGGACACTGTGCCGACGTCAAGGATATGAGCTGTGATGGCCTCGGAGTCAACATAAATACAATAGTCCCCATTTGAACCAATAATCAGAGTAACAAAAACCCAAGAGCATAAAGAAGGCAGAACGTGCCAGCAGGTCTATCTTTATCACTGAGATTATCGTCAGCAGCAGCTTGGGAGTTGGCAGACGAAGTGCGATGTAACCTGTCCAGTTTTTTAGCAAATGCCAACGCTTCTCTGGGGTCCGGAAAGATGAGAGTCTTGGAGCCCTGTTTGACGCGCAGTTTTGCAGGATATGCCAATGAGTATCATGCTTCTGGAGGAGTCGTTTCGCCAGAAGGAATTCGCAGCGAGTCGCCTGTACCGCAGTGGTGTAGTCGGGATAGAATGACAGGGAGTTGCTCCAATGCCTGATTTCCCCTTTCTCCCTGGCCACCCGTAGAATGACGTCGCGGACCCTGAAGTTCAAGATTTTGGCAATGATAGGGTGGGCCGGCAGGGGCAGGGGCAGGGCAGGGCTAGGGCTGAGGGAGTGGTGGGCCCGCTCGACAATGAAGACAGGTGAGAGGATGTCGCCAAAGTTCTCACAAACCAACTATTCCACAAAGTCCTCCATACAGGAGTTTTTGGTGGATTCAGGCACTCCCGTAATGTGGAGATTGCTCCTACGGGAGCACGCCTCCAAATCCTCGTTCTTGTTCCGGATGAGGTCCAGTATTTTGTCCATTTGCAGCAGATTCTGATGTTCTTCGTGGCGGAGTCCTCCGCCTCTGACACCCTGGTCTCTACATGCAGGAAGCGGGCATCGTGGGAGTCTACTCGGGCCTTCACTGTGTCCAGCCGGGTTGACAGTTGGTATAGCTGGGCCGCTTTGCCAGTGACAGTGGACTTGACGTCCAGCATGATGGCCTTTAGGTCGATCTCACGAGTAGGAGCCATGTCGGATGGAGTAAGGGAGTTCCCTCAGTCAGTGCCAGCGCCCTCCTGGCACATCTGGCGGTGCTGATCAAAGGCAATTTTGGGCTGCTTGGGGGTCGGTTCGTCCCATGACTGAGGGAGCGAACAAGCAGCGAAATAAAGGCAATGGAGCAGGAGAAGAACGTTGCACCCGATGACGGTATAGCAGCTCAGGAGTTGGCGGATGTACATGGCCAGCAGGCGGTTCTGTCGGCGGGCCGAGGCAGTCAACTGGTGTGCCAGAAGTGAGTGTGGCACAGAGGCCACCAGGGACGGAACCCAATGCCAAGGGGTCAAAGCAAAGGATCAACAAGCTCACAGTCCGGGAGAGAAGCAAGGGGGACTGGCGTGTAAAGAGTTGACCAGACCGGCGTGGCAGTAGGGTTGGTAAGTTGTGTGCAGGGCTGCCACAGAAGCAGAGGGAGCAGCAGTGCCAGCCCAGCCACAGGCATCATAGGAGGATGCTGGCCTGGAGCAGGCAAAGGTGCACTGTGAGCAGTGGGTGCTCCTTCACAGCGTGACGCACCGGGTAAGGGGACCCCCAATGAAGGAGGTCAATAGCACAGTCGAGTTCCAGGCCAGAGGAGTGCGAGATTGTGTTAGGATGAAAGCACATCAGTCACCAGGCATCCACTGCAGCAGGACCCAGCAAAGGGCGGTGGATGAGCGCCACACAGTAGAGAAAGTGCAGGACTGAATTAGAGAGGTCGGCGGCTCCCAAGAGCAGTGGCAATGAGCGGCAGGTGTGTCTCCCAAGGGCAGATGCCCAGTACACAAGCAGCCGCTGGCAGATCACCCCCAGAGGTCTCAACGCTGAAGGGGCAGCGCGGCCAGCAACGAAGCTGCAGCTGGATATCTCAGGGGAGCGCACCACTTGCGTCACCCAGCCCGAAGAGGAGAGGCCTAAGTGGCAGACACCGGTGTATGATGCACGGCATCCACGTGTGAACAGGCCGGGCGGTTCAACAAGCGCACCCCAAGCCCCACCACAACGCGCCCCCACAGCAATGGCACTCACCGGCTCAGGCGAAGAGGTTGCGAAGGCGGGATGCCGGAAAAGGATCAGGAGCCTGGAAGCAGCCCGCAGGTAGCCCGAAGGGGCTGGTTCAGCCGCACCATCCACAGAGCCTAGATCTGGGACACCTGCAGTGGTAAATCTCAGTCCAGCAGCGTTGTAGGAAGACAAAAGGGTGCCCAGTCCGGGCCACTGGCTCGGGTAAATGACGAAGTTACAGAGTTTAGCAGCGATGGGCACTGTGTCTGCAGGATTTTGATCGGATAAGTGACTTGGCTGCAGAGCCCACTCAAGGTGCGGCCATCTTGCAGCTGGCTAAGCCACCCCCTGTGAAATAATGTTCTTTCTTGACCGCATCCTTTCAGGAAAAGTGGATCTGATTGCCTAGCCATTTTTGCCAATGCAGTACATGAGATATAGGCTCTGTGGAACACTTTTAGTTGTATGAAACGAAATCAGGACTTAATAGCTACTTCTTTAGGGGATGATAGGGTGTCGGGCAATTTGTCCTATTGCATGTCTGCAATGTCTTTTCCCCATTTTTCCCACTGATTTACTAACGGGTGAGGGGCATTGTTTAACAGCTTTTTGTATGTTAACGAGATTGCCTTTTGAGTTATGTATTCTTCAAGTAACCTGTTCTCTAGGGGTGGATTGTGTGTGATATTTTGATAGCCTAGAGGAACAGCTTCAGGGAACACTGGAGACATTTCATCTCCCAACCATGATTCAGTTATGAAGAGTCGGTCATGTTGTTTATGTTTATGTTTTGTAAAGCGCATGGCTTCCCGATGGCTTCCCCACAATTGTGAGTCCTGTGCCGAGAGTAGAGCTTCTGGTACATTGACAGGGAAACAGACAGGTCTTAAGGTTCTTCCTGAATGAAATTTCATTTTCCAGTGCTCGCATACTGAGTGGAAAATCGTTCAACAACTTCGGTACTACGTGTGCAAACAATCTTCCTCCCCATCTCATCCTTTTTACCCTGCTTGTGCTAATTAAATTAAGATGCAAGGATCTCAGGTGTCTAGTTGGAACGTAAATGGTTACCAACTCTCTGAGCTTTAGTTGGCCCTTGTTATTTATGGACCAATGAGCAATAAAGAAGGATTTAAACTTAATCTGGAGCCAATGCAGCTGTTTGATGGGTTCTCTTGTGGAGACATAGCTAGGAACCTTTAGAAGGAGCCTTGCTGTCGCATTTTGCACAGTCTGAAGTCTCTTTATTACGAATTTGGGTGCGCCCACTGTGTGTCAGTGAGAAGGTCGTAGATGTGATGCTTGTTTTCTTAGAGTGATTGAGACTTTATTAGTAGGCAGTTTAGAGAATGTGCTTTAGTGATGGTGTGACTGTTTTGTAGAAGAGAAAGCAGAGCTTGTAGCAAGTTTGATGGTATTAGCTGAATGCGGATAGCAATAGTGTCACTTTTCTGTACTGTGTTCCTTGTCCAACAGGTCAAGAAGGCACATTGATGGGTTTGAGTGTGTAGGTGGTGGAGATGGTGGTTGAGAGTGAGTTGGTGAGCTGTGTTTTTTTGGAAGAGTAGGCTTGTTGTGCAGTAGACATGGTGAAGTGACGTTGTGGAGAGTGGCATGTAGCTCTTTTTGTTTGTGCATATTTAGGGTGGGGTAGAAGGTGCATGAGTTAGGGGTGGTGGTGCAGCATGTGGGTCATGTTGTAAGGTTTTAAATTGTCCAATGGATAGGAGGCAGTTAAAAGAGAGTTTCTGTGCTGCTGAATATGTGATAGGTGTTCGGTGAGGGGAAAGTGAGAAAGATTAGCATTTGTGTTGGGTTAGGGTGTGTATTATCTGTTTAACCAGGAAGGTGGGAGTGGTATATGTTTGTAGTTTGTGACAGAAAGTATTATGGCGTGTTGTATGTGAGATTTTGTTGTGATGGTGTGTGTGTTCTGTTTTGTTTTTAAGGAGTAGTGTGAGGAGATGGTGATTTTTTTTGTTTTCTGTGTAGAATTTGTATGTAAAGTATTTTTGGCCAGTGGAAGTTGCAGGGTTAAGGGAGTGGAACTGTGTTTTAGAAATGAGCGTATGTGGTGTGTGTGAGTGGATGAACAAGAGGTAAGAGTGTTTGTGTATTACTTAATTGGTAAAAGAGATAAAATGTCTGGTTGAGTATATAGTTTGTGTGATTGTGTTTTGTGGTAAAAAGATGAGAAGCGAATTGGTGGATGACAAAATGGAAGTGGAGTATGGGTTTGTTGGTAACAGAAAGGGGGTTGTTAATATAAATGACACCAGGGAGTGTGTATCTGGACGGGATATAGTAAAATATGGTGTGAATTTGTGTTGTGTTTGTGATACGTGCAGTGCGTAATTTGAGGCAATGGTTTCCGGTGCTGGGTACCGGCACATAATTGTCAACACCACACTTATGAGAGGCTGCCACATGGTGGTGATGTTTGTCTAATTTAGAGAACACAACTACTGCTGGATATTATTAAAATATGTGTTTAAAATGACTAATACCTGCCTCCTAAGCCATTCCTATAGCTGGAATTGTCAGAATTGTCACACTTGTAGCAGTGTGATGGTCAGTAGTTGTCCTGGTACTGTCATTGGCAGCGGTAGCAGGGGCGATGGGTGGCACAAGCAGCAGTGGCCTCCTGACGAGGGTCCTGGCAGTTTTTGTTTTAGAAATTAAGCACGGGTAAGTGAATTGGTTAGTGGAATAGGATAGAGCGGTGTTTTGTCCGTGTGCGAAGGTACAGATATGACGTAGTTGGGGTAGAAGGGTGTAAAGGTGTGGGTTCTGTGGACTTTTAATGGGTACTAAGGAATTAAAATGTGTGTAGGGTTTGTTTATAGTAAACGAGTAGAGTACATGTGCTGAGAGGTTGCTGTGAGCTGATAGCAGAGAAATCCATGAACCTAGAGCCGGCTGTAAATGTAAATGTAAATGTAAATGTATCTTTAAATGCAAATAATCTGCTTGACCCCACTCAGTTTGCCTACGAACATAGCAAGGAATCCAACCTAATTGTGCCTTGCATTTAAAGTACTTCATTATTCAGGCTCTGGGTATCTTAAATGCAGCTTTTCTTGGTAGATCCTCTATAGGCCATTGTTCTCATATGCAGCCAAGAACGTAATTTATCTCAAATTCACAAAATCCTCTTAAGGAGGCTGAAGCTTTGTCACCTGTGCAGCCAAATCATGGAATACCCCACCCCTGAAACTAACGGAAATGAGAAATCTTCTTCACTTTAGGAAAACCTAAAAAGTCAGGGGGCTTCTTTCCAAGCCCCTTGCGCCGCTGGTGCATCGCTTTTATTCACGCAGCACAGTGTGCTGGCCCATATTTACAAGGCCACGCAAAGCCACCCTTTTCAAGCATCACTTCGCATGAAAGTGCGTGCCATGGGTTTTGCTGTGGTCCTGACGCATTCCCAGATTTACAACGTTTCGTAAACCTGGGAATGCGTCAGAATCCTGCGTCTCCCTTGGGGAAGCGTACAGAGGCACAGCGAGAAGAAACAATTTTGGGGCATGTTTACAAGGATGTGACGGAGTGCGGAGTTAGCCTTTTTGGCTTAATGCCGTGCACTGCCAATTCTGAAACCCAGGGCTGCACCGTATTTACAGGAATACGATGCAGCTTTGCGTTTCCCCCAGTGTTGGTGCTAATTTAGCTGCCTAGCGCCAATGCAGGCCCCTTGCACCATAGTGCACGGGTGCTTGCATTTAGGGGAATGATTGCTTATGTGCAGGTAGGTGTCCCTTCGTCCACATAAACAATCTGAAATGCGTTTTCAAATTTCAATGTGCAAAACTCCTTTTTTATATAATGATTGTTTATGTGCAGGAAGGGACACCTTCCTCCTGCACATTAACAGTCAATGGCGTTTTGGTGTTTCTGTGTGCGCCGCATAAGGCTGTACACATGGAAACAGCAAAAACAAGGAGAAATTAAACATTTCTCCTCGTTGCGCCAGGGTAAGACGAGGTTTTACCTGGTCTTAATTTTGGCGCTGCCTCCTATGTACGCCTCTCTTTTAAATATGGGGCAGCACCAAAATTAATGGATGTTGTGTTGGAACGCCCACCACAACACCCCTTGCCTGTGCCTTTTATGCTAAGTGTTTTTTACAACAAAGGGAGTTTGGCCCATGCGGACGGAAGTGGGGTAAGGGCCCAAATACTGTATGAAAGAAGGAAACCCACACTTCGATAATTTCACACCATTTAACTTTAGGATGAAAGAAGATAAACAAAGTTTAATATGTTCATCTGGGCGATTAGTTGCGCCGTTTTATTTTTCAATTTTATCAAAAAGTAAAAGTCACTTCAGTCTAGAGAAATCACAATGTCTTGAACGTACTAGCCACAAGCGTACGACAAGAAACTTAAATCAAAAAGTGCATCATAACACAACAATTTAACGCAACATACAACACCAATTGTAAAGACATACTACTAATGAAAAATACAATGTACAAAAAACATGTGATATTGTTTCACAAAAGAAGGGGGAAAAACAATATATAACCATATATTTTTACATGCCACTATTAGAGAATTGTTAAATTTGACCAATACGGAGTCTATTGATAGATCTCCAAAAAAGAACAAAACGACCTCTCGGTAGAAATGTTAGCAGGCTTGTAGTTCCTAGCAATCTAATCTGTTTGTCAGAACTGAGGACTTGATCCTGTCCGCTGTACTAATTCCTATTACCTTGGATTGACCCCGAGTGTCTCGCCGGACAGGATCAAGTCCTCAGTTCTGACAAACAGATTAGATTGCTAGGAACTACAAGCCTGCTAACATTTCTACCGAGAGGTCGTTTTGTTCTTTTTTGGAGATCTATCAATAGACTCCGTATTGGTCGAATTTAACAATTCTCTAATAGTGGCATGTAAAAATATATGGTTATATATTGTTTTTCCCCCTTCTTTTGTGAAACAATATCACATGTTTTTTGTACATTGTATTTTTCAATAGTAGTATGTCTTTACAATTGGTGTTGTATGTTGCGTTAAATTGTTGTGTTATGATGCACTTTTTGATTTAAGTTTCTTGTCGTACGCTTGTGGCTAGTACGTTCAAGACATTGTGATTTCTCTAGACTGAAGTGACTTTTACTTTTTGATAAAATTGAAAAATAAAACGGCGCAACTAATCGCCCAGATGAACATATTAAACTTTGTTTATCTTCTTTCATCCTAAAGTTAAATGGTGTGAAATTATCGAAGTGTGGGTTTCCTTCTTTCATACAGTTTTTATGCTAAGTGTAGCATGAAAGGGTGCCTTATTCACAAGGCGGTGTTAAGCGACGTCAAGTAGCTTAACGCCTTATTCTGATTAAGGCAAAGCCCATTTTGCCACTATAGCGACGAGGACAGTGACACTGTGGTGGCGATAGGGGCTTGTAAATATGCCCCACTTTTATTTGTCCTTGTTTTTTAGGTCGAGGACCGTCGCATTGCGTAGCAGTGGGCGAAGCCGAAGAGTTAATGTTTCTTAGAGGGGGCTTAGAACCCGCCCCTCTTCTCCATTGGCTGGCCTAGTAAATGCTGGCCAGCCATTGGAAGAGAGGGGCGTCACTCGGTCCAAGCCCCGTCTTTTTCGAATTCGGGGGCGTTTTTTTAAGCTTCTTTCTTGTTTTCTTTCTCTCCTCTTCCCATTGGCTGGAATTTTACCTTCCAGCCAATGGGAAGAGGAGTGAAAGAAAACCATGCCCCAGAATGTGAAAATGACCCTGCTTATTTCAAGGCATTCCTGCTAATGCCTCGGAGAAACGCGGTGGTGTTTCCTGAGCTGCTCGGCTCCCCCTTCCCTTCTGCTGACGTAGGGTTGCATTTTTCATTTAATTAAGACTGCGCATCACTTTTTCATCCCGCTCTCGCCCCCCCTTCCCTCTGCCGTAGCTCTCCTCCATCCGGCTCTGGACTCGCCTCCCCCCCTTCCCTCTGCCGCTCCCGGGCCCCCACCTCTCCCTCCCTCTCCAGCGACCTTGCTGCCTCTGCATTTTTTTTTCTTTTCAAAGTATTTGGGTTAGAACCGAGAAATCCCAGTGCCAGTCAGTGCGTTCCGCTGATCGACCTTGCCCCCTCTCAGTATTGTGCCCGCAGCCGTCTGTACACACACTGGGACCTGCACCCGCAGACTTGCTTCGATTTGTGTCCGCAGCCTGCGTGGCCGCCTCCTTTCCTGGGCCTGGATTTTAGAGGGAGTACAACCACAGTTCCTATTCCGGCCCCGGCAGCTTTGCCTGCTGCTCGAGGGTTCTGAATGAGGTCCCTCAGTGGTACTGTAGAGATTGGAGCTGCTGGAGTAGAGCTCAATCCTTTATCGTTTGAAGACAAGAGCGCCGGGAGGGCTTTAGGCGCAGTTAGTCCGAAGGCACCAGTTTAAAGAGTAACACGGTGAAAGGACACCCGTGACTGGACGTTGCGTGCATGCGCCATGATACATGCGCATCATTTCATTTTTTTTGCCAGTGCTCTTCAGCATGGGCATTTTATTTTAACTTATGGCTTAAAAGAACAGCATAGGCAAAAAAAATGACAAACTCGATAGATTTGCATTGGCTACGCCACATGACAAAACCTATTGGTTTTTCAAATGTTTGTTATATCCTTTACCCAAGAGATACAACCACAAATCTTAAAATGAACTAGAAGGCGCTTTTCCCATCCGATGCAGGTTAGGTGGTTTTGAATTGTAGTGGGGAGGATTCCAGCACTCGGCGGATCCAGGAGAGACTGCCCCTGCTTTGTAAGTGTCGTTCTTGTAAAGGCCAGAGGGTGTCCCCTGGGGGCAGGGATAGTTGGAGGTGGCAAGGATTGAAGGGGGGCCATCAGGAAGTGGCCACGCTGCCACCCTCTGTTTACCCCTGTCTCTTAGGCATTGTCACGGGTTCACATGACCCACTCAGTGGTTTGTCTTTCGCGATCTGTTGTTTGGTTACAGCAGGCCTCCGTTCTCGGATCCCCGCAATGCGTGCTCTGCATCCGCCTTTGGCCACGAGCTGTGTTTGTGCCAGTAGTGGTCGAGGCACTCTGTACTGGCCCTCCACCCCTCTACTAGGCGCTACAAGCGAACGCGGAGTGGGGGTGCGCGGATCCTGGCGTGGAAGCAGTGCTTCCGAATATCTGGTCACGCCTGCAAATCATGACACAAACCCGCTGTGCTGTCTTCATCTGCTAGTTTCAAGCCAGCCAGAAGTTGTGTAAACCTAAAAGTCAACACGGAATCTCGGCAGGACTGACGCAGCCGTTCACACTTATGAGGTCGATAAGACCAGTGCTCCGCTGCACTTTTAGTGCGCTACATACGTGTACTAATTCCTATTACCTTGGATTGACCCCGAGTGTCTCGTCCAATCCCTTAGGCTCCACACACGCAAAGGCTAAACATGAAACTACACACATGCTCCTTGTTTCTACTTTCTACGCCACATCCCTACATACATGTAACTTATATATCATTTATATATTATGCTGCTTGCTCAGACATATTGCTAAATTGAATGGCATAACACAAAGAATAGTGTCACTTTTTTATTTGGTCATATCTTCTAATGTCATCATATACTAAAGAGGCCTTGCTATGGTGAAGCTACCGCTTTGGATGTTTTTCTCGCACGAAGGTCTATGGTTTTAAAGTCCATGTTTTTGCAGCATGTCTGACACCAGTTTTTATTTTGTCCCGGATGCTGGGTCTCCAAAGGTGGAACTCTTCTTTTACGTATATAATGACGCTGTGGGATTTTATGGCATTAAAAGCCTTTAGTTCTTAGTGTTCAGCTGGGGTCTGGTGTGTCTTTTCTTTTTAACCAGTAGAAATCGTGCAGATTTGTCATCACTGGTTCAAGTTTTGACAACAGCTACTCAAATACTTTGAAGAAAGTCACATTTGATTTCCATTTCATGTTCAAACAGATTCTCGTGACATGGACCACCCGACCCACTTGAAACCATCTGTAACTGGTCAGCTGGTATTTCCAGCAGGTCGCTCATGGGCTAATAGTTTAAATCTCAGAGCTCGGTATTTGCCGCAAGAGCACTGGCTGCCTGTCCACAGCCTCTGCTCGCCCTTGGGAGCAGGCCTGACCAGGAAGGCTTCTGCGGCTAATCACTCCAGAATGCATTTTATTGAGTTATAGGCCACAGTCCAGAGAGGGCTGGGAGCAAGGAAGCTGCCTCGCCCCCGTGTCTGAAAGACTCCATGCTGGAAGCTCTGTAGTCAGCCTGCCCCTTCCTCCTCTCGGGACAGAGGGTCCCCGCGGTACACTTTCAGGGGCCTCCGTCCACCAACAATAGGTGGGAAGTGGGGGGCTGCATTTCCATCGGCGTGGGGGAGGGGAGATCCTTCCACCCCAGGAGCTCTCTCCAATTAGCCAGCCTCCAGCTCAGGCCCAGGGCTTCTGTCCTTTGACCCAAGGAGAGCCCGTATGTACGGCCCCCCCAAAGGCCTGCAGTGGTGACCGCTAATCCCAGGATGCACTGCGAACAGTAGCCAATGACTAGGGCAGCAGATTGCCAGTATGGGTTCCACTGTATTCAAGGGACATGAATAGGACACAATTATTTACGAGGTTAACAAAGCATTTGTTATTTGCAAATCCAGTATGGTTTGGACATACGCCAAACCACCTCGAATAATAGTGCACAATCCTCAGCGTTCTGATTTAATGATAAATACCTGACTCCAGAGAGTACCTTTTTATTAATATATATTTACCCCTACAGCAGATACGCTATATATCTATCTATCCACCTATGGCTACAACAAAGCTTTTATAATGCGAGTTCTAGGCCATCCCATTCAAGGCTTCGCAGTTCTGCCCCGCGGCTCGTGGACACCATAATCATATTGAAAGGTATGACTATGGATTACAGGTGCAGGGTTCTTGGCGGATGCAGTATTGGAGCCAGCCCCTCGTGTTTGGGTACAACCTCTTGCTGACACCATTATTGGGCGTCCAGCAAGATCATCGTTCCTGTAAACCCCAGTCTTACCTATCCACAGTCATCAGGGCTTCTACAGGCTGCTGATATAGGGTCATGTATGTAGTGAACAGTCCGTAGTGCGTTCATCGTGAGCAGGCTTTGGAGGGAGGGGTGGGGGGAAGCAGACCAACAACCGAGTAAGTGTGAAAAAGGCCGCTTTATTGGAACAGGTGCACAATAACAATAAAAACTCCTTGGCCAATGCCTTACAAAACTATACCTCACTAAATAGACCTTTCACCTCAAACCCATGATCCCTCCCCCGCCCCTAACCATATTCAAACCCTCCCCCCACCCGTACATTACAACATTACAAATTACAAACATAATAAATCACTGCATCAACATATGAACCTCCAAAATACCAAACATCTGTTACACAAAACTTCGTTGCCTGCCCCTCGCCCACTCGACGCTCGCCCAACCTCATGTACCTACCCCAACAACCAACCTGCCCCAACAGCCCCTGTCAAAGAGCCAGTTATACAAATGAAAACCCAAAAGTCAGCCAACCCTGGCAAAATATCACCAAAATCCGCCTACACCTGCTCCAAGCGACAATACAAAATTAGAGCCCTTTGAACACCAGAAACAACAAAGCCGCCACGAATGACAAGAAAAGAGGAACCAAAAAAGGAGGAAAAAGAAGCAGAAAATATAAAAATGTAACAAAACCGAAATACAAAAATTTTGGGGGGAGGGAGGGAGACAATTTTTCTAACTAAATCTCCCAGCCACCAGGTCACCAAAACTAAAATGGTGGCAGAGAGAGGGAACGAAGGAAAGATATACTTTGGGCTGAAATTGGGCTGGATTTGGGCTATATTGTTTATTAGGCACGCAAAATGAAATGCACAACAAACATATCATAGGACTACATTGAAAACACACACAACAGGTGAACAATATGGCAACAACTATACAGAGCCCACTAAGAACCTTCCGAACCCATGTAGAGATTAGTGTCCAAAACCACCCGGAAAACGTCCAAGACCCATTTTCTTGATGCATATCTGCCTGCTGCAATTTTATGCAACTTATTGATAGCTTTGAACACAGTATGATCAGGTATAAAGACACAACAACTACTTCCGATAATTCTGCAAGCTCCACCTCTATCTGCTAACATAACATCAAGGACCATCCTATTCTGTAGTGCAACAACCCTAGTAATCTGTAGCTCTTCAGTAATGTTCCCCAGAGCTGCTGCAGTTTGATTTGTAACAGCCTCCACTACTCGTGTTAATCATCGTATCTTTCTGCTGTTCAGAGCTGGTCCCACAAAGAAGAACAATCCTAAATTGAAATCTATATACTGTTGCAGACTAGTGTCTGTCTGATCTACATCATCTACGGCTAAAGCTCACCTAAATCTATTCACAGTTACATTGTTCAACAATTTCAAATCCTTATCATAAGATGCTGGTGCTAGAAATACAGGTGGCAGTAGAAATGACACGTAACATACTCCAGACCATCCGGCGGGTAATCGATAATAACCCTTATTCCCACATACAAAATAAGTGTTATGTGAAGCAAGGAAAGTACTGTTATTCAAACCAATATTCAACACGACAATGCAATCACTAACACCTACAGGAATATGACCCTCACTTTGTACACATAGATCAGCTTGTGCTTGGGCCACAGAGATTACAAATTTCTCCTGTCCAACAGTGTCTGTGGTGTTCGTGAAGATATACGGAGTTGATGCATTGTCCGGTTTATATTCTTTCCACTCCCATATAGTTCAGTTGGCTTGTGGATAGCCGTCTTTATCTTGATGGAATTCTTTATTCAGTTTGAAAATCAATCGTCCTACAGTAGGTTTTCTTGTAGCAAAAAGCAAAGTATACCATGCTCTACCAGAGCCATTATGTGAAAAGGGAAGTGGTATGAACGGTGTTCCCCCTTTCTTCTGGTGCGCTGGCATCATCCCACATATCCAACAGTCTGTGGCATTTGTAGCAACGTGCGTATGATGCAACATCTGTATAAAAGTGTTATTCAAATAAGACTGTTGATGCTTCAATTCTTGGTAAGGGAGTGTATAAAAGAAATGCTCATCAGTAACTGGAGTAGAAACAACATACAGTTCACGGGCAGGAGCTTTCTCCTCAACAAACCACATGACTGTAGCGATGACTGCTATAACGAAAATGAACCCGACAGAACCAAAAACTTTCTTCTTGTCCATCTTGAACAAAGTCACAGTATCTTCCTGTATCTAAAGTGTTGTCAGAACTCTTACCCCTAGGTAGCCGTTGTTTTCTTCACCATCGGGCCAAGACGGGTGTCACTACTCTAATGCATGGCTGACCCCCGCCCCCCCTTGCCTCATCGGCTCTCCGTTTCACAAACCTAGGGACCGTTCTGACAACTTCTCATATAATTGCAGATTCTTTTCTTGGTCGCAGATCGTATCTCCTCGATGCAGGCGTTGTCTGGTCCGGGAAGAACTCCTCAGAATCGTCAGGTACCACAGCACGGCCTCTCTCTGTAGTCAGGATGTCTCGATAGTCAGTCAGTACAGCAGGCTCCACCAGGTCAGGTTGCACCTTCCGGCAATGGATCGAGTGGATCCAGTTTTTGCGATTTGTCACTCGTACTGCTGTTCTCGTGGCTAGAAGAACTTGCTCAGGGCCACACCATCTTGGCTCCAGACTGTTCGACCTCTCAAATGACTTCACGAGGACAAAGTCCCCAGGCCGGCGATTATGACCTTCTCCTGTGGACCGATCAGGGAGTGCCTCTTGAACCTGTTGATGAATAGAAACCAAGCTATCAGTTAATTGTGCCAAATAGTCATTCATTAAAACACAAGGTACATCATACACTGAATTCGGTTTGGGCACCCCCCATATGTTCATGGGGCGCCCGAAGACAATCTCATAAGGTGTCAAGCCTGTCCGAGAGTATGGTACCGATCTGATAGACAACAACGCCAAAGGCAAAGCATCTGACCAAGTCAGAGAAGTAGACGCCTGTATTTTTGCAATTTTTAATTTCAAAGTTCCGTTATACTTCTCCACCAGTCCTGCTGATTGCGGGTGGAATACTGCGTGGAACTTTTGCACATTGCCCAACCCCTTCAGGAGATACTTAATAACGTCCGCCACAAAATGGGGCCCGTTATCACTCCACAGCAATCTACAAACACCGAATCGAGGAAAGAATTCCATCAAAAGCACCTTAGCAGTAGTCATTGCAGTATTGTCCTTAGTAGGGTATGCTTCAATCCATTTACTGAATGCACAAACCACAACCAGGACGTACTTCAGATTATTACAGCGTTCCAGCTGAATGTAATCCATTTGCAATACTTCAAAAGGTGCAGTGGGTGTTGCAAATCCTCCTGCCGGAGTTTGTGTCCCTTTTCCTGGATTTTATTTAAGGCAAATCATGCACATCCGTACCACTCTCTTAGCTACGTTAGCAATCTCTGGATGCTCCCAGACTTGTGTAAGAAATTTCACAATCGCCGAAGCTCCAACATGTGCTAGCCCATGTGCCATCTGAACCATAGGTTGTACAAAGGCTGTGGGTAACTTCCACCTATCCATCTGCTTATTCCTCCAACAACCCTCATCGTCCAGTTCTCCATCTTTGGACCATTGCTCTCGTTCCTTCTCAGTAGCAGTCTTTTGCATTTCTAGTACTTTCTCCCTTGCATCGTGCCACCGTTCAGCTTGTGACTTGATAACATACATAGAAGTGGAACCAGGCTGCATCGCAGTTTCTCGTGCCACTCAATCTACAAAGGCATTTCCTTGTCCCACTTTGTCTGTCACTTTCTTGTGCGCACTACATTTTACTATAGCTATTCTTTCAGGGAGTGTCAGTGCAGTCAAAAGCTGGTGTACTAATTCTCCATACATAATCTGAGTTCCGTGTGATGTCAAAAAGCCCCTTTCCTTCCAGAGCAGGCCAAAATTGTGCGCTACTCCGAAAGCATAGCGGCTATCGGTGTAAACATTCACACATAATCCTGTGCTAAGCTCGCAGGCTCGTATCAATGCTATCAGTTCTGCTGCCTGAGCTGATTTCTGTGGTTTGCGTGCTGTCTCCACTATCGTATGTAATGTGGTAATTGCATAGGCCGCAGAAGTGGTTCCATCTGGTAATTTTAAACAGGACCCATCCACCCACAGTTCTCCATCCACATCTGCAAAGGATGTGTCCTGTAAATCAATGCGACCCTTTGTCTGTTCCTCGGTCACAAAGACGCAGTCATGCGTCTCTTGTGCCTCAGGCTGGGTCGTTGGGAAGGGCAACAATGTAGCTGGGTTCAGTGTTGCACATCATTTCAAAGTTATGTGAGGAGCCAGCAGTGTCAGCTCATATCCTGTGAGACGAGCACTAGTCAAATGCTGCGTCTTTGTCTGATTCAAAAGGGCATCAACAGCATGGGGGACCAACACCATCAGCTTATGAGATAAGACTATCCCTTCACTATGGCGTATTGACACAGCTGTCACCGCAACTGAGCGAAAACATCCAGGCAACGCTCGGGCAACAGGATCAAGTACTGCCGAGAAGTATGCACAAGGGCGCTGCTTATCGCCGTGCATCTGCACTAACACTGATAACGCGCATCCATCTCTCTCATGCACATACAACGTAAAGGGCTTTGTGCAATCAGGGGTGCCTAACACTGGGGCTGAACAAAGGGCTTGACGTAATTGGTGAAACGCATTCTCACATTCATCTGTCCATGGAAGGGGAACTGGGGTATCCTCTGTCAAAAGGGCTAACAGTGGTTTAACTATGTGTGAAAATCCTAATATCCACTGCCTACAAAAGGAGGTGAGACCCAAAAAGGCTCGAACTTCTTTCTGCGTGGAAGGTACTGGTGTGTCTTTAATGGCTTGAATACGATCTGGCATTAGTGCACGCCCCTCCTTAGACAAAAGGTGACCTAAGTAGGTTACATTTGGTCTACAATATTGCAGTTTTTTCTTCGCCACTTTATGGTTGTGGGATGCCAAAAATGTAAGTAAGGACAGAGTACATGTTTCACATTGCTCAGGAGTGTCGGCGGCCAACAAGATGTCATCGACATATTGTATAAGCGCCACACCGTCAGGTAAAACAAAAGAATCTAGTTGTCGTTTCAATGCCTGACTATAGATGCTGGGACTTTCGGTATAGCCTTGGGGAACTCAACAGAATCTATACGATCTGTTATTCAAAGTGAATCCGAAAAGGTATCGGCTGTCAGGATGAATAGGGATCGAAAAGAAGGCATTCTTCAAATCCATGACAGAAAACGTTGTTGCAGTTGGTGGGACCAAAGTGAGAAGTGTCGTGATAGCGGAGACCACAGGGTATTGGGGTATCACAATCTTATTAACCTCCCTCAGATCGATAATGAATCGATAAATCCTGGTGTCAGTATCTTTTTTCAAAATTGGTAGAATAGGACTGTTACACACATTGTAAGGGACTTCTTCCACCACTCCGGCTTTAATCAAATCCTGCACTATTTGTGTAAGCATCTCCTCCCCCTCCTGTGAAATCCAATACTGAGGCAGATGCGGCAGCACAGCTCCCTCCTTTACACTAATGTGCACTGGAGGAATAATCATTTGTCCTACGTCGGTATCGGATGTAGCCCACAAAGATTCAGGCAAAGAGGCCAATGCTGCCTCTACAGTAATCAAGTATACCCTCTCCATTGATGGATAATTGTCATTCAAAATAACACCTACTCCCTCAGGGGAGCACCGTATCGTGGCCCGGATATCCTTGAGCATATCCAGGCCGACAATGTTGTCAGGAGTGTTTGGAGAAAGTAAGAATGGACATGGTGCAGCAAACTGATCAACATAAAGTGCAAGAGGTTGTGACAGTGGGCTAACAGAAGGAGTTCCATCGAACCCTATTGACGTAATCGATGAGCCAGACAGGGGAGCCCTCGGAACCAACTTTCTGGACAAAGCGCTACGAGTAGCTCCTGTATCAACCAGGAACTTATCAGTAGAGCCCAAAACATGTGCTGTAACATAAGGACCCCTCTGATCTACTGGCACTTCAACTGGTTCCTTACCACATCCTACGCAATCCTATGCATACTGAGAATCATGCTGTTCGGGAGGGGCATATTCAGACATTTGATACTGATTTCGTCGATCACAAACGTTGGGCCCATCACGGGATCGCACATTGGAATCAAATCTAGCGAGGTCATTTGTGTTATACATCGAGGACCTGAAATTTTTCCTCTACCCCTTACAGACCCTTGCCCACGCTCCTGGCGATGTGCACGTAACACCGGGCAATCGCATGCCCAATGGCCTTTCTGTTTACAATACGCACATTGATACCAGGCCACATCAGTACGACCCTGCGGGAGATTAGAAAAATTCCTGCCACCTCGCTCATTTCCTCTACGAGGTGGCCCGTATACTTGCGCTAACATAACCTTCGTTTTCAAATCCTTAGTTTTCTTTTCCTCACTCCCTTTCGCTTCTAATTCCTGACGCTCGTAATACTGAGCCATCGTCAGGAGGGATGCTGGTGTCGAGGTAGTCCAAGAACTTTCACTCGCTTTTAATCGAGCTGCTATACTTGGTAATAAATTTGAGACATATTTATCAACAAAAAGATGTTGGCCCGTGTCGTCTGTAAGCAACTGCCCGCTAAAATCATGGAACGTTTCTTCAAATCGCGTAAAGAAATCCGACACAGATTCATCTACTTTCTGTTTACAGGATGCTAACATAGTCCAATCAATCTTTTTAGGGGGGATACGCGTTTTTAATTTAGTGACTATGGCAGCGGGAAGATCTAAAATCGATTGGGGCGGCTTCTGTGCTGGTTTCCTCTCCCTGTCCTCATCCTCAAGATCCCTCCATCTAGCTTTAAATATCGTGAGATCGTCGACCTTTCGGATCGATCTCCACATATCCGGTGGCAGAATGAGCCCGAAAAACAAATCAATATCGGCCAAAGTCATAGTACAGGAATTTAAAGCCCCCTCAACTTCCTCATAAAAGGCTGCGGGATTCTTTCGGGATCAGGTAATGCTGCTTTTAAAGCCATGACATCCGCTCTATTCCAAGGAGTATATACCCAATTATAAATAAAATACCCTTGAGCATCAGGTGACCCCTTATCTGAACTGGTGCCCGCTCCCTTAGGGGAAACGTACAAAGGCGCTGCCTCCCGCATCGGTTTAACATGCACAGTGTCGATCTTATCTGAATGAAAGATGGGTGACTGCTTCCCGGCGCCAGACAGGCCCGAAGACTCGTCGCCAGCCTTCCGTTTCCGTGCCTCTTCCCGGAGCCGAAACATTTCATCCCGCAACGCAAAGTGTCGTAGTACTGCATTGGGTACCTGGGAAGAAAGAAAAAGACCTTTACGTAATTCTTTAGCATCAGCTACCACATCCTCTGGTTCAAAAATATCGGAGTATTTTCGAAAGGCGGTCACTACTTCATCGGAAAGAAAATTAACAAAATACAGTCTTTCTCTATCCTCCCATGTCTCAAGTTCTGTTAACACATCAATTAAAGACACAGTATCTTTGGTGACCCGATAAGCAATCTTACGAAGATCAGTCATACCATCGGCCGATAACATAAACCGCGTATCCCTCTTCTGATCGGGCGATCTAGAATCTGAATCTCCTCCATTCGGGGCGGACGGACCAGCGTAGGGCGGTGGTGAACGATCTAATAACGAAAAATCATCATCCGATTTATTAAGGACAGGATAGATTGGCTGGCGAACAGAATATTGGCCAGATATTTGCAACCGCCGTTCTTTCTCCTGCTTTTCTTCTAAATCCTTAGCTTCACGCTTTTTCAACTCTTGTGCTTTTCTCACGCTCACTCTTTCAGTGCTCTTTCTCAATCAATGCTTGCTCACGCTTCTCATGCTCTCGCACCTCTTTCACCCACATACGTATACATTCAAACATATCTTGTCGCACTCTCTGCTTACACATACACTGTTCCACATACTCAATTTTCCTCAAATCAAAAGATCCATACATAGGCCATCGCAACTCAGGATCCTTCTTGGTGTATTTCCTCCACAACGTGCAGAAAATTATAGGGGAAAGACCAAACTACATACATATCCCTATTCAGCGTCCCCTCCGGGGGAGCCGGCTGTGATTCTTCAAGTACCAACCTGTCATTTCCAAAACAGCAGCACCACTTACGAAGTGCGCTAAAAACTGGCATGTCTCAAAATAATGCAGAATATGCAATATTACAAAAAAGTGGCACTTAAAATGATGCGCCATTCAAATTCATAGGTCAGGAGAAATTTCCCCACATTGCCCACCTATATGGGTTGCAACTCATATATCACAATCATAGACACATTCACAAATGACTAGTCAATTTCAAATTCAAACAAATTAGTCGGGCAAGCGTATCCTAAAACTGCCTTGCCAATCAAGACTATCAAAGGCTCGGGGCAAGTATCGCACAACGATTCATACCAATCAAGAGCGTCCAGATTCCAACCGCCAAGTTCTGAATTTGCCCAAATGGCCACTACACGGCAAACCGTCAGAAGAGGTCTCAGTCGAGGACCGGCGCCACCCAGACGGTCAGATTGGAAGGGAAGGAAGAATACCTCGGGATGCCAGGACTAAAGGCACCGCTGGCAGTGATCACGTCCCCGGCAAGGTTCCAATCCTTCGTCACGACCAGTCCTTCGAGCATCCGAGTCGCCGATGAGCCAAACTTGACGGGCGCCAATTGATGAATGCAGGCCTCAGCCAGGCCCGCAAATGCGAAAGGTTCGCTCTTCTGTACGCAAGAAGTCCTCAGACTATATAAGAAATTGGCACGGAAACTGGAAATACAAAGACAAAGTTTAATAAACCTTTAAAGGTGGTACTACAGCCCACACAACACTCTTCAGTATTGTACAAGGTAGCACACAGAACTCGGACACGCGGTCCCCTTTTATACACAAAAGAAGGGGCTCATAAGTGGGCGGTTACAGCTCAAAAGTATGATTTACAACCATATATGGACATTTCTTTAACATGATCAATACATGGGTGGAGTTAATGGTTCGTGAAGCCCCCTGGATGCACATTCAAATCCCCTCTAAGCAGAAACAGTTGTTACACGTACTGGGCATGCGCTATATAGGCTGGAACTATTTATAGCCTGTTGCTGGGCAAACTCCAGGGGTGACAGGCAGTGAGGTAGGACTTGCCTCGTGGCGAGCACATGGTACGATGTGGCCTACAAAATGGAGGCCAGAAAACAAAATGGAGTCTTTCCGCGAATGTAAGGAAAAGCGGGAAACTACACTGAGGACACAGAAATATGTCTTCAGCGAATGCTTAACATTATCGCTGTTTTATTTACAACAGCACAATAACAATAAAAACTCCTTGGCCAATGCCTTATAAAACTATACCTCACTAAATAGACCTTTCACCTCAAAACCCTGATCCCTCCCCCGCCCCTAACCCTTTTCAAACCCACCCCCAAACCGTACATTACAACATTACAAATCACAAACATGATAAATCACTGCATCAACATATGAACCTCCAAAATACCAAACATCTGTTACACAAAACTTTGTTGCCTGCCCCTCGCCCACTCGACGCTCGCCCAACCTCATGTACCTACCCCAACAACCAACCTGCCCCAACAGCCCCTGTCTGGGGGGGGGGGGGGGGGATAAAGAACCGCCCCCGCTTTCTGCCCCCCAAACCAACAAAATTAAACCAAATCTGAGCGGCCCTGAACAGCCAAACACCTAGAGAAAACTTCTCGAACCTCAAGCAAATATACCTCCATACTTATACTAGAGAGGTAAACTCCAACGCCCCTGTAAAATTCAACAGACACGAACTGAATGTCAGAATGAGTCACTCTCCCTAAACCTAAAAACATACAAAATTGAGAAATTTCCAAATTCAACATCCTACGAGCCCTGCCAATTGCTCTGGGGTGCAAAGCTCCCCTTCAAAATCTCAGTAGAACCAGCTCCGTCCACAAAACATGACACCCTGACCATTGCTCTTATAAAAAACCAAATCCCTTTTTATTGCCCATAATAAAACCACACTCCCTGGCCCAACCTTCCAACATTCGCCTCCCCAACTCTCCGACGGAAGGGGAATACCCCCACCACAATTTCCCCATAAAGGAGATCCCTGCCAACTTTCCTGCAATGTTAACTTTGGAAAGGCCCTTATATCTAATGACTCACATGAATTGAACTACATCATCTGATCGCCGGCACATCTCATCTACGACACGCACCTGAAACCAGAAATTCTCTCCACGCCAGCATAATCTGCCCGAGTATAAGCCGACAAGGAACTGACCGCCAGCTGTATGACCCTACGTCGCCTACATACCACAGTCCACGCCAGCATAATCTGCCCGAGTATAAGCCGACAAGGAACTGACCGCCAGCTGTATGACACTACGTCGCCTACATACCACAGGTGATCCGGCATTGGGGTCTGCGTCAGGTCCCCCTCCCAAGCCAGCCCACTGAATCGCTCCCACTTATGAATGAGACAAAGCATCCGTAATGTCATTGTCCACACCAGGAACGTGCAAGGCCCTGAAACTGATGTCATATCTAAGGCAGCCCAACACAAACACTCAAAGCAGTTGCAAAATCTGGGTGTCCCTGGCTGACTGTCCATTGATGATTTCCACCACCGCCAAGTTGTCAATCCGAAAAGGAACTTTTCTGTGCACCAGCTCTTGGCCCCAATGTCAATGCCACTACCACCGGAACAGTTCCATGAAAGCAATACTCCAACCCCTGTCTGTCCACCTTCGCAGGCCCTTTCTCAGCACACCACTTACCCTGCCAGTACAGGCCAAAGCCCTCACTGCCCGCAGCATCAGAGAAAATCTAAACGTCCCACCCCCAGTCATCTTTCCTGTACAGAGGAACCCATTGCAAGAGTGCACAAAGGTTTCCCACATACGCAGATCCTCCTTGACCCCCGCTGACAAACGCACATGGTGAGGAGGCAATGAGAACCAGACAAAGCTCTGCCTAGGCGCCTACAAAAAGTGCACCCTGCTCTGACCACCCTACGGGCAAAAATTCAAATGGCCCAAAAGGACTGGCACTTCTTTGACTGTGACCTTTGCTTTGACCAACAGTATTTGTAATAGCTCCAGCATTTTGCTTTCTTGCTTGCTTTCTTTCTTGCTTTCATTGCTTTCATTGCTTTCAGCTTTCTTTCTTGCTTTCATTTTGCAAGCGAACCTGCATTGCCCGAGAATTAATCTCAACGCCCAAAAAAGACATGGTCGCGCAAGGAATCATTGTCTTTTCCAATGCTAATGGCACACCTAAAAGCTCCATGAGGGTCGGAAATGTGACCAAGGCTGTCTGACACTCCGAGGACCCCGGGGAACCAACAAAAAAGGAATCATCCAAAAAGTGGGTCACTAACACCTGACCTGACTAGTGAGTGAAAAACCAGTGGAGAAAGGTGCTGAACTTCTCAAAAAGAGAACAAGAAATCGAACAACCCATAGGCAGTGCCTCGTCCACGTACCATTTGCCATTGAAATGAATGCCCAAAAGACTCCAGTCTTCAGGATGGACTGAAAGCAATCGAAATGCAGATTTAATATCACATTTTGCCCTTTCAGCAGAGACGCCGGCAGACACCACCAATGCCATGGCGACCTCAACAGAGGAATAGGACACAGACGTAGCTTCCCCATCAATAAATACACGACTCCAACTGGTGACAGCAATCAATTCTCAACTGGACTATCCTCAAAAGGACCTGCCATCCGGCCTCCCTGACTTCTTTATCTAACTTTGCCTAAACTATTAAATTATGTTCCTGTGCTGATTTTAAATTCCTAGCCCACTGTCTCACCCATGGACCACTGTAACCCAAACGGAAACCTTCCTCAGAACCTTTCAAGAACAACTGAGTGGCCCCCAAGTCCTCATACCCTGGCAGTCCCTGCACTAAAGTATCCAACTGAAATAGCGTATGAACCCTGACGCCTAGGTCCCTGAGGCCCCTTACCTCCCCTACTGCCTTAGGATCGATGAGGGGGGGCGGGGATGGAGGAGCCGGTACTGGCCTGTTACCACTGTGGACCTCCCTGTGGTCTGAGACCTCAACACCTAAACCAAGGGATGTCTCCTCCCACATTGGGAACACCTGTCAAAACGTACAATATACTCTCGTGCACACGCCCTGATTAAACTCCCAGTACGCTCCTGATCCAGATTGGGCATATGCTGCACTCCCCACCCCTCCCCGGGTGGGCTTCCCCTGAATGAGCCGATAAACTAAAGGCAAGCCACGTGCCATAAATATCGCCTTCCCCCCCGAAGGCGCCCCCATGGGATGTTGCCGCGAATCATTGTCTAACCCACCCCACTTTAATTGGGAACCCACTTCTCTATGCAGCAGTTTCAACAACTCTACATATTCACCTTGTATTATGTATTCCTTCGTACTTAACCTTAAATGTGCACCCACTGGTTTTGTAACACCCATATAAGGCAGGGTTATGAACTTGAACTCTTTAGTCTGTATAGGTTCCTTACCCAGGACTTCAGGCTCCATATTTATGCCACATTCAACTTTTACTCTTGCGACAACCAAATCACCCGTCCTCACCCTTGACCTGAACATATTAACCCCTGTGGAGCTTACCACCGGGCTCCTCCCGTAATAGTGCAACCCCCGTTCCCACTGACACCATCTTTGGTTTGGCCCGTGGGACGGTACTCTCACCTGGGTTCAACAAGACTGCCTGACCAGGCGCCGATCTCCAACAACAAGTTCAACTGGGTCCACCGTCCGAGGAACCCTCACCGAGGGGCCGCGCTCTCTTCTGGATCCCGATGATCTTGCCCTCCTGGGCTGCACCACCACTGGTGCTGCAAAAAACTAGAAGACACATGAAAAGGCACCCCCCACTCCTCAGTGGCCCTCCACTCTCCTTCTTTAGGAGTAACATCATTGTAATCCAATATCACAGAATCCTCTATCTGTAGAGGAGCAGCAACCACATGAAAACCACTGCATTAGAACCAGACCTAACGGCTGATTACCTCAAAGCTAAATGAGGAGCCGACGGTACACGACGATACTCCCCCCTACGTTGCTCCTGCTGAAAAGCCGGTGCCGATGGTCTTGCAGACCACCGAGTCCTGCGTGACGTTGGGGCCAGCAAGGTCGCGCCTGACCTTCGTACGCTGGCCGCACCGGGATCCCCCGCCGGTACGGAATGTGCCGCGCGAGGCTCCATCCTCCCTTCTCCTCGGTGCAATTTGGGCCGCACTACGCCCTACCAAGTCTTGTGTCCAGCGACGGACTTTATCATGAAAAGAAAAAAGTTTTGGACTGGAGTGCTGGGAACTCCAAAACCCCTAACCGGCCTAGAATCCTGACTCGCAAAAAACCGCAACCTCGCCAACCGAGGCCACCCCTCGCCTGGGAAAAGATGAAGCTACACTGCCAACCTGCTGAACCGGGGCAAAAAGAGGGGAAGGGGTCCCAATTGTCGTCCCCACCCCCCTACAACATTGCCTGAACCACCGCAAAAGCCGGGCCTAAAGCCTGGCCATCCCCCACGGACCCAATCAGCACACCAACAGGACCAGGACCCCTGTGCTCCGAACCCTTAAGAGGCTCCTCCTCTGCCCTGCCACACGCACCGAGGAAAACTGACAAGATCACTACGGCCCTCCTGAGGAAAACCCCCAAACTCCCTCTGACCAAGGCAGAAAAAATTATCTAAACCCCCCCACACGTCCCAAATGGAAAACGATGGAAAAAACCCCACCCCTCCACCCAAAAACCCCCAGTCCTCCCCCTGTCCAGGCCCAGAAAGCTAACGGGCCCCAGAACTGCCTATTTGTGCCCACTCACCATCCCCCACCGAAATCCCAATGACATAAAACGCCTCAAACCTAGAAAAATTAGCATGGGCAAAAAAGCGGAAATGGAAGGGTCTGCTGGACATACATTGATCTGTCCGAAAATGGACTTTGCAGGAGCCTACTGTAGTCTGTATTTCTACATCTTTTTTTAAACATTGGTGATCTACTTTTTTCAGTTTAAAAAACCACACAGTTTCGTGGTCCCCTCATAGCTTTCAGGCAGTTAGATTTTTTTTTCTAACTTTTTGTTTCGCCTGGAGTCTGTAGCTTTTCTACCGTGTCTTATTAATATCTATCCTGGCGCGATCTGCGAGTAAACAATGTTGTGAGCAACGGGGTGAGGTGTAGTGAGAGGAGGCCCACGTGTGAGTAGGCACAGTCATGAGCCAGAGGATGCTGTGAGCAGGTGAGAAGGGATATTGATTGACTGAGTACTGTGATGAGTGATATGGAGCCCATTACAACTGAGAGGGGGCCACGTGCGTGCAAACTGTGTCAGAAGCAAGAGAGTGACGTGTGATCTAGAGCAGGCCCATTTGTCAAAGTGATTCCTTTCACAAAGGAGTCAGAGTGCTGGTTGCACCCTTCAGTAGCTTAGCATAGTGCTGTAATTGAGCGAGTCGAGACCATGTACAGGTGTGTTGCCATAAGGAACTAGATTAGAACTCTATGCGAGAATCCATGTGCAAGGGTGAACTGGCGGTCCCAGGGGCTCCTCCTGCACCGCCCAGTGCTGTGACTGCTGCTCTCCCCGGGGCGGGGAGTGCGGAGGAGGATCAGGAGGCAGTGAGAGGAGAGGAGCATCCTGGAGCAAGTGCAGGTGAGGAGCTGCGAGGAGGAACAGCAGTGAGGTAAGGCGGGACAGCAGGGAGGTAAGGCGGGACAGCACGGAGGTAAGGAGGTACAGCACGGAGGTAAGGAGGTACAGCACGGAGGTAAGGGGGGACAGCAGGGAGGTAAGGAGGGACAGCAGCGAGGTAAGGAGGGACAGCAGGGAGGTACAACACAGAGGTAAGGAGGTACAGCACAGAGGTAAGGAGGTACAGTACAGAGGTAAGGAGGGACAGCACGGAGGTAAGGAGGGACAGCAGCTTAACTGCAGATCCATGAAGACGCATAAAACAGAGATCTATGATCTACTAACGGATAGCAGTCCTGATGTGGCTAGACGATCGCCTGAAGCTCTCGAAGCCACTCCTCATGGATACTGCCTACTCAGACTAGATAGACTGAAACAGAAAGGTGGAGGGTTAGCTCTTATCTATAAAACTGAGTTAGAGTGCACCCTACTGAAGGCCACGTTACCTAATTGCGAAAGCGGCTTTTTCACTACAAGAGCAGGATCCAAAACCATCATCAACGGACTACTTATAAACCGGCCGCCTGGAGGGACTGCACAGTTCGGCGAACATCTCACCGAATTGATAATCCAACCGGCACTTCAGTACAAAAAATTTCTTATCTTAGGTGACCTAAACCTTCACTTTGATAACACGGATTGCAAAGAGGTGAGGTAATTTGAATTTTATAGTCAATTGTGTCCCCTAACGTAGACCCCAACGGCTCCATGTACGTGCTTCAAGTACATGTAATTTCCCTCCATGACCAGATATGACGACGCAAATACATTTGCGTCCAACGTTGACATGTCCTCTATCAGATCCACCATGGATGGGTCGATAATTCTGTTCCTAAGTATGCCGTGCCACCATCTTTACATGGTGCACTTTCACGTTTTCCTGGCTCTGTTGAGTTAGGCCCTGATTTCTGCCATCGAGCCCTTTCTGCCTTCTGCCTCAAGAAGCTACAGCCTGGATCTGCATCCGTGACCCTTGCCTTACTCCCTACGCGGCGAGCGGTGCCCGGCTCGGCCTGCTTGCCTGCCAAGACAATTTAGCCTTCAAGTTATCTGCTCCGCTCCCTGACAATACATTCCTGTCTAGTGATTTAGGTAAACATCCCCCCAGCTGCAGAGCAAAGGGCCCGGTCTTTCTGTCTCCGTGCAAGAAATTCATTGCTCCAGTTACCATGGTAGGCCCATGGCCCCTCGCATTACACGCAGACACGTAGAAACATATGCACGCATTAGCAGTCAGTATAGAATAGCCTCTACCCGAAAGACCTTTCCTCCTAGATAATACAGTTCCTCAAACACAAGATATCAGATATGATTGGGTTTAGGTTGTTCTGACACGCCAGACTTCTGTCTCCTCTTTTGGAGCTAAATGTCAAGTCCCCTTCACCCTCCAGTTCCACGTCAATCACACGTCATGTTGCCTGCGCGCGCATCCAGCCCTATATTTCTGCTGACACTGTAGGATTCCTCTATGAATCCACCCACTTGTGACACTTTCATGTGACGTTTCTAGCACACACCTCCGTGTACGCCCTCGTGCACGCCTTCTGTTACGCACATGTGTTCTTATCTCATTTCTTTCAGCTGTTACGCCTTCTGTATCCATCACCATTGTATGCATTTACTATATATATTGTGCACTGTTAATAAAGCATTGTCAATCCCTTCCTGAACCTTCGTGGTGATGGAACATGATACCATGGTTCGAACCATTCCATTACATGGAATAAAACCCTTATAACTCAGACCCCACGGACTCTGCCTCTCATTTTGATTGAGCTATTTTATTGATCTTGTACCGCATAGAAATTAAGTATACGGTAAATCTTTATTTACCACAGAGGCCCAGACTGTGATAGAAGCACTAAAATCTCTAGAACTTAACCTTCAATCCAGATCCCCCTCGCACCAACAAGGGCACCTTCTGGACCCCATCTTTGCTAACTGGGAGGGTGTCAACGTCTCCTCCCCGATCAGAACAACCTGGTCTGCTCACTTCATCATCACGTTTGAAATAGAAGGTATTCCTCCTGATTACAGAACCAATAATCCCTTACCCCAGAAGCGTAGGGATTTGAAAAAGTTCAAGCAGGAGACATTTAAGCTTGCCCTACTCGAGACACCACCGCCCCCTAGCAACACTTTGCAAGAGGCGTGGAACAATTACGAAAGTTGGAAATCCAATGCTTTAGATAAAGTAGCTCCTTGGACACTCAAACCTCCCGCAAGACTGACCAAAACTGCCCCCTGGTTCTCGCAAGAACTCAAAGAAGCCAAGCAAAATGCAAAAATTCAGAAAGACAATGGAGGAAAAGTTACAATCTAGAAAGCAAGTCACACTATAGAACAGAACATAAAAAATATCACAAATAAGTAAGAGCGGCAAAAGGTGCCTACTTCAAAGGTAGAATAGAATCTGCCGACAACCCCACTAGAGAACTCTTCGCTATTTACAAAGAGTTAACGGTCCCGACCATACTCGAAGCACAAGACACCTACTCCAGCGAGCTATGCGATTCCATAGCTGATCACTTTGTCGGCAAGGTCGTTAAAATATATGCCACTTTCACTGACGGAGCTGATTCCTCTAGCACACAGATGGCAGTCAAAGACAACTCAACTGTTAAATCCCTCCTGACATGCTTTAAAGTACCTGAGAGAAAGGAACTGCTGAACATTGCTCAAATCATACAGTCTGGATCCCCCTGCGACGTATGCCCCCCCAACCGCTGCAAGGGAGTTTTGGAGAGCATGATCGATCAAATCTCTCATATCATCACTCTTTCTCTCCAAGAATGCCACGTTCTTGACACATGGAAAACAGCCCAGGTCATCCCTCTGAAGAAAAAAAATGAATGTCCACATCTCCCAACTCCAAAATGTTCGGCCCATTTCCCATCTTCCCTTCTGTGCCAAAATAGCGGAAAAAGTGGTCAACAGGCAGCTTATGAAATACCTGGAAGAGAACTCCCTCCTGCACCCTACTCAATCAGGGTTTAGAGCCGGCTACTCGACTGAGTCCGCCGTCCTCTATTCCACTGAGTGGCTCAGACAGATGGGGGACGAAGGACAGACAGCAGCGTTGGTTTTACTAGACCTCAGTGCAGGATTCGACACCGTGCTGCACACAACGCTGCTGTCTTGCCTCTTTGACATGGGAGTGGAGGGACCTGCCCTTGCCTGGTTGAAATCTTTCCTGGCCAGCAGAAGCTTCCAGATGCACTGTCCCCCTTTCACATCCTCCCCCCGGAAGCTGAGACATGGGGTTCCACAGGGCTCCAGCTTAAGCCCTACCCTGTTCAACCTTTATATGGAACTCCTGGCTCACCTAGTTGAAGCTTTTGGGGTGGATATAGTGACCTATGCCGACAACACCCAACTGATGATCAAGCTGTCACTTGACCATACGGAAGATGCCATTAACTTTTCCAAATGCCTGTCATCAGTAGCATTATGGATGAACAATAACTGTCTGCACCTTAACGGCGAAAAAACTGAACTTTTAGTCGTCGGCAAATCTCCCTCTGCTTGGTCGCACATGTGGTGGCCGGCGGAACTGGGCAATTTTCCCTCCCCCGTGGACCCTGTCAGAAATCTAGAAGTAATGCTTGACTCCGATCTCTCTTTCAGATCTCAGGTCAATAAAGTCACGGCAAGGTGCCTCAGCACATTAAAACCCTACGCAAAGTCCTTGACCTCCTCCCCATCAACGCCAGAAAGACACTAGTCCATGCCCTAGTCACACCCCATCTTGACTACGGCAATGTCCTGCTCCTAGGTCTAAGTAAAAAATGCTTACACCAACTGCAGTGCATGCAAAACGCTGCTGCCCGCCTGGAACTTAACCTGCCTCGCAGAGCATCTGGGAAGAATGCCCTAGCGAAGCTTCACTGGCTCCCGGTCAAAGATCGCATCAAATTCAAAGCCTTATGCTTTACGCAGCGCATCGCCTAGGGCAAAGGCCCAGGATATTTGCAAAAGCTCCTCACAATTCACCGCCCCACCAAAAACCTGAGATCGACCGGAGCTATGCTGTTCAAACTCCCTCGCACCCGCAGAGCCAAGATGGGTGGCCGCTCTTTCAGACATCTGGCCTCTAAGCACTGGAATGAACTACCTCTGGATCTTCGTATGGAACCTTCAGAAACGAGATTCCGAGCCAAACTCAAGACTCATCTGTATCCAGGCACCTAATTCCCCCTCCTTCCTCTAACCCCCGTTTCACTCTCCCTCACTTCTGTTTCTTAAGATGTAGTAGCATTCTAGCGCGGGGACACACTATTTTTATTGCAGCCAGGCGCTTTAAAAATGGCTTTATTATTATTATTAGCAGGGAGGTACAACACGGAGGTAAGGAGGTACAGCACGGAGGTAATGAGGGACAGCACGGAGGTAATGAGGGACAGCACGGAGGTAAGGAGGGACAGCAGGGAGGGGCAGCATGGAGGTAAGGAGGGACAGCACGGAGGTAAGGAGGGACAACACAAAGGTAAGGAGGGACAGCAGGGAGGTACAGCACGGAGGTAAGGAGGGACAGCACAGAGGTAAGGAGGTACAGCACAGAGGTAAGGAGAGGCAGCACGGAGGTAAGGAGTTACAGCACAGAGGTAAGGAGGGACAGCAGGGAGGTAAGGAGGGACAGCAGGGAGGTAAGGAGGGACACCACAGAGGTAAGGAGGGACACCACGGAGGTAAGGAGGGACAGCAGGGAGGTACGGAGGGACAGCAGGGAGGTTAGGAGGGACAGCAGGGAGGTAAGGAGGGACAGCAGTGGTTGTGCTTGCTCCCCTGGCTGTGCTTGCTCCCTTGCCCTCTGGCTGTGCTTGCTCCCCTGCTCCCTGGCTGTGCTTGCTCCCCTGCCCCCTGGCTGTGCTTGCTCCCCTGCCCCCTGGTTCCCCTGCCCCCTCGCTGTGTTTGCTTCCCTGCCCACTGGCTGTGCTTGCTCCCCTGCCCCCTGGCTGTGCTTGCTCCCCTGCCCCCTGGCTGTGCTTGCTCCCCTACCCCCTGGCTGTGCTTGCTCCCCTGTGAAGCAAGCTGTTTTACCATACACAATCCCCTTGAATACCAAATGAAAGGACACCACACAGATATATATTGAAAATATATATATATTTATTTACTACAAATATCCCCTATACTCTTTATGAGCACAGAAGCAAATGTGTTAAAACAAAACCCAGTTTAAATATACAAACGTTGCACAATATGGATGAGCCCTAGGGGCCACCTAAACCATATACTAAAATAGTGATATAAGTACCACGATTCGAAAAGGAAGTAGGCCTAGGGCCTGGGGAATCGCTGGAGCTGTTCGGGACTAACACTGAAGAAGTCGGGAAAGGCCCGCGGGACTCGGGTGCAGCGCTTAAAGCACACGTATACACCAATGCAATGTCAATGGTGCGTAAAAGATACAAAGTTAGTGAAAAGGGAACCTTATGGATGACCTAGAACCTAGCAACTTGGAACATAGACACTAGAGGTGTACTGCTACACAGGGGCACCGAAGTGCCAGGTTTACCTCACCCACAGGAAGCGGGTGCATACGTCCCAAAGTGTGTCGGGTTTCGTCGCGCTGGTCTATGGAGCCTGTAGATGAAGATGCTGCAGGCGGGTCGTCGAGGAGAGTTCCGGTGGATCCAAGGGTGGATCTGAAGAGGTGAAGACCTGAAAGCAGAGGGGACAATGTTCAAAGTCACTCGCCAGTGACTTTCGTGGAACCAGGAGGGAACCAGGCAATGTCAGGCGCAAACAAGTGAAAAGGTGAAGATTGTCTCTGCAGCCACGTGGACACGAAGAAGTCGAGGATGGCCAGGCATTGGTCACGAGCTGTCCCACAAAGGCTATAGCTGATGGCGGTGTCGGCTTCTTGATCGGAACAAACAGGCCTTGGCTAATGCAAGCCACGCAGGAATCGATGCAAGCTTCTCACTCGGACCAGCAAGGTCAGAGCGGGTGCTCTTTCTCAGGGGAGCGAGGGCCAGTCTGGAGCAACCAGACCAGTGGTGTTGCTTGTAGGTTTTGTCGCCAAGATGGGCGCTAGCCACGTGGCAAGTGGCCGGGATGGCGCGTCGAGTGGCAAAATGCAAAAGGGACCCACGCAGATCGTGGAGATGCTGGGGGACTGATCTTCAGTGCAAATGCCGCTCGGTAGTGGGGCTTCTCAAACCCTAAAGCACAGTATCGAGGGTGCCTCGGGTGCTGCGCAGTCAGCTTCTCGGGGGACTTTCAAGAGGTCCGGTCACACGTCTCTCGGAGCCTCCACGGGTCTCTTCTTTTCAGGGACTGTGGATCGGGCTCTGAGATGTCTGGGAATCAGGGTTTTGTTGGGCTCTGGGCTCGGGCTCCAGCAGGAGGCGGTGGCAAAGCAGATGTTGAGTTGCTGGATGGTGCCTGTATTCACAGCGTGGTCACTCCTTGGCCACAAGGGAAATGCTCTTCAGTCTTCTGTGCAACAGAATGTCGAGGTCCAGTTTTCTTCTTAGTTTCAAGTCGAGTTCAGGATGATCTGAAGTCTTGGGACACAGTCCCTACTCTTATTCCAAATCTGGGGGCCGGATCACCTGCTAGGTCCTTCCACTGGGTGGGACCAGGAAGGGGGGCAGTTACACCCTCTTTCCTTTGTCCAGCTCCGCACCAGGACTGGGGCTGGAAAGCCCCAGCACCGGTTTGGACTGGCTTATGCACGGGGACACCTTGTGTGCCCCAGGCATGTCTCATTCTATTCAGCCCTGTCCTACCCAATACAGAAAATCCTGTCTGGGTTGGTGCTCACACCTCCTAAGGCAGGAAACCCTTTGTCCAAGCCTCCCTCGCTGGAAGGACTCCCAGCAGCAGGAGGGCAGACTTGTGTCTGTGGTGGCAGCATCCATTTTGTGATGCTGAGGCTCGAGTTTAACTTTAACCGGGGTTCAGGTTATGTACATGTCGTGTCCCTCTAGAAGGGTGGAATGCTACCCCTCGTCGCCACAATTGGTGAGGGGGTAGTATCCCAATTCGTATTACACCTTTCTCGACATGTTTTGATAAAGCCAAACCAAAGTTAGCAAGTAACCGCGACGATTATAATGCACTTAAGAGTATATGGTATGGCAATATCCCGGAACAGCTAAGGGAGTTGTTCCAAACAGCTGCAGATGGGCTCAGCTCGTGCCAGAGCACCTTCTCACATGAAACCAAGCACTCTGCCTCCAGGATTGTCGAGGCCTTCCATAGGAGTGGCTTATAGGTAACATGTGTCCAGATAGGTTAGATACAGGTACACTATATCTATGTAAGAGGTGATTACACCAACTTACCCCAGCTGATGGATCAGCCAGTTGTGTCAAATATGGAGGCCAGGCCAGGGGTGGTATAATACATGCTGCAGCCCCTGGTAGGCTTTGGATGCACCTATGCCCTGGGTACCTGGGGTACACTGTTGTAGGGGCCTGTAAGGTGAACCAGTTCCAATTGTGTATGTACCTAAGGTAAATGGAGTCCATTTTAAGGAGAGAGCAATTAGCCTTGGGCCCTTAATAGCAGGATCCCAGGCCAACTAAGTCAAAAACCAGCTAAACACCAGGCAAAAGGTTTGGGGGTAACTATAGTTAGATATCCACCTTCCTACACCTGGTTCCCCTGCCCCCTCGCTGTGCTTGCTTCCCTGCACCCTCACGGTGCTTGCTCCCCTGACCACTGGCTGTGCTTGCTCCCCTGCCCCCTGGCTGTGCTTGCTCCCCTGCCCCCTGGCTGTGCTTGCTCCCCTGCCCCCAGGCTGTGCTTGCTCCCCTGCCCCCTGGCTGTGCTTGCTCCCCTGCCCCCTGCCTGTGCTTGCTCCCCTGCCCCCTGGCTGTGCTTGCTCCCCTGCCCCCAGGCTGTGCTTGCTCCCCTGCCCCCTGGCTGTGCTTGCACCCCTGCCCCCTGGCTGTGCTTGCTCCCCTGCCCCCTGGCTGTGCTTGCTTCGATGCCCCCTGGTTGTGCTTGCTCCACTACCCCCTCACTGTGCTTGGTCTCCTGTGTGTGTGGCTCTGGGTGTGTGTGTGGCTCTGGGTGAGTGTGTGGCTCTGGGTGTGTGTGTGGCTCTGGGTGTGCGTGTGGAGCTCTGTGTGTGTGTGTGTGGGGCTCTCTGTGTGTGTGGGGGGGCTCTGTGTGTATGTGGGGGGGCTCTGTGTGTGTGGCTCTGTGTGTGTGTGGGGCTCTGTCTGTGTGGGGGGCTCTGTGTGTGTGGGGGGGGGGCTCTGTGTGTATGTGGGGGGTCTCTGTGTGTGTGGCTCTGTGTGTGTGTGTGTGGGTGGCTTTGTGTGTGTGGCTCTGTGTGGGTGTAAATACAATCGGTCATGCATTTGCAAGCGATTGAGCTATTGGCATTGTAAATGACAATGCCGTTTATTTAATGATTAAGCTATTGGCAATGTAAATGACTATGCCATTTATTTATGATTTTTAATTAAAAAGAAAGAAAAAAAAAAGTCATGAGCAATGCCAATAGCTCTACCATTAATAATGCAGAGACCATTGCATTGTAAATGCTTGTTTCTTCTTTCTATGAGTTTTGCCATCTGCAGCCCTCGTAGAAAGAAGAAACCGCCATCAATGTTTGTTGTAGGGCAGGAAGGGGAAATCACACCCGCAGCGCAGGCACCCTTGCAACGTCAGGCATGAGTGCCTGCACTGGTGCATGGCAGCCAATTGTGCTTCAGCGCAGGCGATAGCACAGGAATGCTAATACTGTTGTTAATATGATGCATCCCTGTGCTCTGAAAAGGACTCAGCGCGACGCAGCAATCTGGCTTGCGCTCCGCGCTGCATCGTTTTGTTGTAAATAAGGCCCCTGGTATTTTAACCAATGGTTGCCTGACAGTCCCCCTCACTCACTGAGCCAGTCTTTCCACATTTTCCACTTTGACTTAAGTAGACGCCTCCAGGCATTTGAGCGCTTTATAAATTTATCGGCTTATTTACAAACCCCTTCCGCCGCTGGTGCGTCACTTTTAATATGGGAAAAAGAGGCGTACAGGCAGCGCAAGGGGCTTCTAAATAAGTCCCATCATTTTCATTTCAAATTCCAAACCATTAGTCTTTGCTGCTGTTTCATTTTGAGAGAGAGAGAGAGGGTGTGTGAGAGAGAGAAAGAAAGAAAAAGAGAAAGAGGGAGGGAGTGCGGGAGAGAGAGAGAGTGTGTTTGTGTGTGAGAGAAAGAAAGAGCGAGAGAGAGAGAGAAATAGAGAGAGAGTGCGTGTGCTTGTGAGAGTGAGTTTGGAGGGCGTGGAGGGATAAATTGAATTCTATTTCAGGACAGGAGGCTCCGATTATGCTTAGTCTCATTTCTTTATTAAAAATGCCCAACAGCCATAAAAAACAGATACAACTACAACACCCATGAACACTTGTGTCAACCATAGAGTCTACAGTATATAAGGTCGTGTAGATAGTCCCACTTCCTCTTTCTTTGCTGGTCAGCAGCAAGTTAAGTGTACTTTGCTTACCTTATTGCTGTTAGCTAGTGCTGTTTTTTCTTTGCCTTGCTTGTATACGCTTTGCTCGCGCATTGTTCTTTGATCATTTCTGAGTGCGTTTGCTTGCTTACTGTGCGCGTTTACACCTGCGTTCGTTTTCGCGTCTCTGCGACACGGCTGGGAGTGAGGGTCTCCTCCCAGAAGGTCGGGCGCTTGCGCCTGTTCCTGTTATCAGTATTGTGGAGCAGGAGTTGGGTTGGTGGCCTCGCGCACTCGGCGTTTAAGCAGGCGCGCTACCCAGTTCCTGTTGGCAGCCGGTTTCCGTGCATGCGCGGTGTACATTTCCGGCGCTCCGTGTTGTTGTTCGGTCACCGGAGCTTGTAGAAGGTCGTCCTTGCGGCGCACACGCCCACAGCCTCAGGAACTAACCCTTTTGATGCCGGAGACTGAGGAAAGGTCTCCAGCTGTATAATCTGCATAGGCACTGTCTAGAGTGACGTTTTTTGCTTAGCAGCAAGCCCTCCCTCCACCTTTTATTATTCACGTAGTTTTTACTACAGCCTTTGCTTGCTGTGAGGGTTTTTCACTCCCCTTGAATTTTGTCTTTGGCAAATCATATTTACATCACCTTGTGGGCAGACTTCAGGACATTTACATCATGTCTGATTACTATTATGATGATGAAGGTGATTATGAAGACGACGCTCCAGAATCACTGGAACAGGATTTGGTGGAAGCATTAGACAGAGGACTGCAGCACTCCATGAATAAGGCGCTAGTTCGCGCCATTACGCCATTGAAGCGTCATTTAACGCTGTATGCCAAACAGCAGGGTTGGGTCCCTGCGTCCAAAAAGTCTTCGACATCCCGGCCAATCCCCATGCCTTTGACTTCCGTAAATTGGCGCAGTCCTTATCTACTGCTAAGCCTGCTGTGGTTGCTGAGGACGTTGATAGTGAGGACAACCATTCTTCCTCGTCCTTGGAGCCTGCACCTCCTCCACCAAAGAAAAGGAAATGCAAGGAGCATTTCGTGGATGCCTCTACACATCCACCGGTTCTAACCTTTGAGCCCGCGGACAACGTCCATTCTCAATCTACTGCCAGGGTTCCATCCCCTGCTGTGGCGGTGTACGTGCAACAGGACATCCGTCCTCCCTTTCAAAAGGAGATACGTGCCTGTCTCCGCTCAGAATGTCCAAGGCCAGATCTGGAGGACCATTTGGCGGACACTCCTGAGGTGGACCCCACCATGATAACGTATTTGCGCAAGTTTGCAAAGTATCCTAAAAAGGGTCTCGACTGGTCCTGGCGTTCGTGCCAGGATAAAGTTCTGGAACTCCTGGGGCCCCTCACCAAGATTTTGGATCTTGGATTTCTTGCAAAGAGTACTTCTAGGATGGTTGATCCGGACAAACTAATAGAATAGGCTCAGCGTGCCATTTGTCAGTTAGGCAACGCCAACTGCGCGCTCTCCAGCGAGAGGCGTAGATCAATTCTTCTTAAGTTCGATCCCATGCTGGCAGAGCTTTCAACTTCAGAGTCAGGCCCTCGTGCTCAGGGTTTGCTTTTTGGACAGCCCTTTTAGAAGGAGTTGACCCAATTTGTTAACACCTTCAGTGGCCTGGATAAGGCCCAAGCCTCTCTTCACCGGACCTTTCGTCCGGTTTTCACCAAGGCCGGTCGAAATAGGGAACGCCCATTCAGCCGTGGACAGCAACAGCCCTCCCAAAGAGGGTATCAGTCCCATAGGGGTGGACATCAAGACGCAGGCAACTCCCAGAAGTCAAATTTCTACCCATCCCATAAAGGACGTGGCCAATACAGGAAAGGCCGTTCCGGCGGACAAGCCGGAGGATACCAAGACTCCGCCACTTCAGGTGAGCCTCATTCCTGCATGCTCTGTTGTTCTGGGGGGCAGGATACATTTTTTCCTCAACAATTGGCGCTTGATCTCCAGCGATGCATGGGTGCTGGAGACAGTTCAGGGGTACAAAATAAAGTTTTACCATCCTCTACATCAGTCTCATCCTCCCTCTCCTCTTTGTTTCTCTCAAAGGGATCAGAAGTTAATCACCGAGGAACACAAATCCCTTTTCTTAAAGGGGGGCGATCATCCCCACCGTGCGTCATCCGCGCGGGTTCGTCAGCACGGTCTTTCTTGTGGAGAAGAAGGGAGAGGGCTCTCGCCTGGTGCTCCATCTCAGGGATTTCAACGGGGGAGTGGTTTACCCCCACTTCAAGATGGAGGGAATCCATCTTTTGAGGGATCTCCTTCGCGAGAAGGATTGGATGGTGCGTCTGGATCTCAAGGACGTGTATCTGTCCGTTTCCATCTTCCGTCCCCATTGTCGCTTTCTCCAATTCCATTGGCAGGGGACTTGGTACGAGTATCAAGTTCTCCCATTCGGCCTCTCGTCAGCACCTTGGTGCTTCACGAAGTTGCTGAGGCCGGTCGTGGAGTCTCTACGTAGTCGGGGTGTGCGGTTGATCATTTACTTGGACAAAATCTTCCTTTTGGCGGATTGTCCTCTCAAGCTCATGTCTCATCTGGACAGGACCATAGACCTCTTGCAATCTCTCGGCTTTTTGGTGAACGCACAGAAGTCTGTGTTGATCCCGACTCAGGTCATGGACTTTCTGGGGTTCAAAGTCAATTCTCTTTGGCGTCAACTTCTTTTACCCAATCAAAAGATTTGTTATATCAAGCGGGAGTTGACTTCCATTATTACGAAACGGACTGTGTCATTGAGATCGTTAGCACGAGTAGTCGGTCTCTTGGCCTCTTACCTTCAGGCGATCTTTCCGGCCCAGCTGCACTACAGGGCGTTGTAGCGATTGAAGATCCATCATCACGTGACAGAACCGGGGGGGGGGGGGGCGGGAGCATGTTTAAAAAGGACAACGGGAGGGGACACGACGGTATCCTTTGTCGGAGTTCATCGCACTTCGTGTGGTGATGATAATGACACTCGTCCCAATTTTTGGAGGTCTTAGATTAATACTAAGACTCACATTAAGTTGAAATAAGATCATAATAAGTGTTTCTATGATGCTGGACGTACAGCCTCAAGTGAGCGGACGGTTTCCGTAGCTGTCAGTGTCAGTCAGACTTGCATGATTCATTCAGGAATGACTTTCGTTTCACGTAGATGGGGCGGGGGCGCATGAAAATTTCTATATTTGTGAAAAAAAACAAATGGGTCGTTGAGACGAGTTCCTTGCTCCGCCCCCTTCCCGCGCCACCGTGGGTGTGTTCGCAGCGCGGGGGTGTGGGGGAGGGGGCTGCCCTTGCATTACACTGAGAGGAGAGGGGGGGACCGGAGCCCGTGTTGTCCGGTGTCCTGGAGGCTGAAGCTGTCATTGATGAAACTGCTGCAGGGACATTTTAGTCCAGGGCCCACTGCAGCGCATTCAGGAATGTTTTACAATAAAAAGAAGTCCTGGGGACTCTGGGCCGATTTACAATTACTGGCGCATCGCTGACTTCTCGCAGAAGCACATATAATCGCAAGCACATAAGCCCACATTTATTTAATTTTGAATTTTGAATCTTTATCTAAATTTTACTTACAAATGTGCATATGTAAGACTGCGGATACATAGACTAATATGCTTTTGATGCACACACAAGTTACACATGCTTTTCACTCACATGTTTTTAGTAGTTTTATTTAAACTTTGCTATGCAAAAGCGCCCTTTTGTGTTGGTTAGTATCACACAACATTTTTGTGAAAAAACTCACTTTAAGGGTGTTAGACCTAGGGTATCCTAGACTACATAGGGTAGCCTGGCACAGTAGGGGAACAGCTAAACTCCAAGGCGTTGGTTAAGTGCTTACAGAACCCACTCACAGTATCCCAATGACTCACCACTAAAAATAAAGGACGCTACACCAGTTTAGAAAAATACCAGTACCTTTTATAAAAGTTCTCTGTGTTCTTTTCTTAGTCAAAAGCAGTATACATTCAGTTCAGCATAAGTTTTCATATACAATTCGTAATCTTCAACACTTTCCCCAATTCAGCGAGGATTAATCAAAGGTACATTACATTTTAGGTAAATCACCATCAGTTACATCAGTATTGCTTCCCCAATCAGCGAATACAGAAGGGAAAATTCACTATATAGGCTCAATGCGCCACCTTACATAAACCTGGCATGTACATTACCCATCTGCTCTCAGGTTCCAGAACAGCTCAACAGAATTCTACCCCCAGCAGCGTTCCTCACAGTACTTGCAACCAGCTAGATGGCTCAAAGAAGACAAGGCGAATTAATTATGCTTCCTTTTGTCTATTCTTTTGCTAAACCCCTCTTGAAGTAGAACTGACTCCAAGGGATTAACTGCCTGGAAGGGTTTTAAAGGTGAGCTCTGATCGCTACTGGCACCCTGTGGCCTAGCTTTCAATACTCTTGCACAAGGCACATGAACCCAGTGCTTCGTTTCCCTTCTCACTCCCCCCTTAATATCTTATTGTTATACTTGGGGGGGTTGGTAGCCAAGTTTTTCAAGTTTTTATTCCTGGCGGGTCGTCAGTTTACAGTTCTTTCTCACTATCGCCGCTTCAGGGGTCACTGTCAGCCGGCACTGCCGCCTCCCGCTTCCCCACGTTTTCCCCCCGCTTACTTTCTTTGATGAGAGCCACCCGGCTGGAGTTGCTCGCTCGCTCCGGCGCTTGACTCTGGCGATGTAGGTGAGGGCTCCGTGGGAGTTGGCGACGGGGGGGGGGGGGGGGGGGAACGAGAAGTGGTTCCGATCAATGCTGCTCCACCGGCGAGTCCGACGGTGCTTCCACCGCTCCACCGGCGAGTCCGACAGCGCTTCCACCTCCTTCCGCGCTCCCTCAGGCCAGAGCTCCGCCTCTTCCGACCAGCTGGTTTGGCTTTAGGCGCGCCTCCTCTGACGCCGCCGGCTTCCTCCTGTCTCCGGACTCCGCCTCTCCCTCAGCGACGACTCCTCCCGTCAACACACGGGACAGCTGGGCACTTCACTGGTTTCCGGTCTCGCGTCAGGGATAGGCTTGGTGTTGGCGCCTCACTTAGGTAGGAGCCTCAGCCGATTTTACCGCCTTTCTCCACAGTGTGAGACCCGGACTCCAGTGCTATGGATGCGACTGTCCTTACTCCTCGCACCGGGACTCCTGGGCCAGTCAACACAACTCTGGGTCGAAGTTCACCTGCTCTGCCCACAGCCTTCAGGGCAGGCGATCAGGACACACGAGGGTCACTTTACAGCGAATCGCGATGATTTGAAATCTTGTCACAGAGTCTCTGGTCACAGTTTATGAATGCCGTGACAGTGGGGTTTGGTCAGCCTAAAAGGGGGCACTTCCCAGTAGAGCGACAGCCGGCCCCACAGGTCGATCTTGTCACTACTAGTGCACAATCCTCCTCCTCAGGTCGCCTCTCTCCACACTGGTCACTCCTGATACTGCACAAAATGGCTGCTGGTCACTGGCCTTATATAGGCTGGCCTGAGACCTCTGGAAGCCACTAGATGGTCCTGGAATCTTCCTCATGTTAGCCTATGGGTCTGTCTTCCTGGGATGTCTGTTATGGCAGTTGGTGGACACCATTTTAGGTTCCTGAGTGTCCCTAGATTTTCCAGAAGCTTAACTAGGCCTCACAGAGTATGAAGGGGGAAATGGCGTCATAGTCAAGGAACACCTAGCCCCCTGACAGCACTGAACATAAAAATAAAAATAGAAACACTGGGAGGCTAAGGGTGACAAAAATAAATAATGATGGTTAGAACACCCCCAGATGCAGACAGGTCTAACAAAGGGTCTTCATGATTTGGGGAGGGAACAAAATTGTAACCCTGCTCCATACTGTGCATGCACCTAGAATGGCATAGTCTGGCAGGGTTGTATGAATATTGATGGTGTGTGAACACACTGCGTGGGGCTGGCTTGCTCAGTTTGGGAATGGGACTGGACACCACCAGGCTGGCTGTGTTAGGGGTTAATGGGGCTAGAATGGACGTGTCTGGGCCACACTGGTTCTGGTGCATGTGAGTGGGATTTGAATTGCTTTGAACTGGATGGACTGACTTTGAATAATGCAAAGGGTCAGAGGGCATTGAGATGGGGTAGACCTGCCTGAACAATTTGAAGACTGCCTGTATCACCCACAAAGCCTTGCACTCCTCCTCTCCTTTCTACCTGTCGAATAAACTGCAACTGTCTGGAGGCTCTAGACCATCTCGTAATGCGGGAAATCTACTGCTTGAACCCTCCACTTTCAAGAAGGAAAGATTGATGGCTGAATCCTTTTCAGGCAGCGCAGTGAGAATCTGGAACTCACTTCCGTCTCAGCTCCGGACCACCTTCTCCTTCCAGGACTACAAAATGGACCTTAAAGCTCTCCTCCTCCAAAGACAACTCCAAATCTAATTCACGCCCTCCCTATCACCTGACGGAAGGCCTCCCATTATTGAAAATTCTATTGTCCTTGACTATTGAAGTGCCTTCCCAGTGTGTTCCGGCAGTTTAAGTGTTTACCATTTATTGCAGTATTATCCTTGTACCTGTATATGGTACCCTTTTGTAACTTGCACACGTCACCTTTCTCTTGTATCACACTGTATGCTACCTCTCACTTTTGTTTGCTTTAGATACTTGCACAAGTGCCACCATTGCCTACTTATCGGTTGTTCTTGTGCTGGAGTGTCTGCCAAATTAATTTGCAGTATTATACCTCTACTTGTACTTTGTACGCTTTTGTAACCTGCACACATATCACTTTTTCCTCCTGTAATGTACCGATTGCTACCTCATGTATTTTCGTTGCTCACTATTGTCACTTTTGATTCATGTAACGTAACGTTTGCTTTTGTAATTTGTTCCCTTCTATTATTCTATTAAAATTATTTATAACGCGCACTATCACTATCGGTTTCTTGGCGCTCATTGACATATAGCGTTGATCCAGAGTGAGAGGGTTAGTCATAAGCGGCTTGAAAGAGCAGGGTTTTTAAAAGTCTGCGGAAACAGTCGTACTTTGGGCAGAGACGAAGAGAAGGAGGTAGGGAGTTCCAGGTAGAGGGGGCCAGGACAGAAAAGCCCAGGCCACCGTGCTTTTTTCTTTTGAATCTGGGGACCTCGAGGAGGTTTAGTGATGCTGAGCGAAGAGCTCTAGAAGGGATGTGAGCAGCCTGATTCTGCACCAGTTGAAGTCGGTGGAGGTGGCATGCAGGAATTCCTGCGTACAGAATGTTGGCATAGTCGAGCCTGGAGGTGATGAGCGCGATGACAACTTGGGTCAGGGCTTCTTTGGTAAGAAACCTGCTGATCTTGCGGATCCGCCTGAGGTGGAAGAAGCAGGCAGAGGTGACCGCGTTGATATGCGGTCTCATTGATAGATCTTCGGAAATGATCACCCCCAGGCTTTTGACTGAGCTCACAGGAGTGGGTGCTGTCCCCAGAGATGTAGGCCAGAAGGTGGCATTCCATGGGTGATTGGGGCCTCCTACCAGGACGAGCTCAGTTTTGGTAGGGTTCAGCTTTAAGTGGCTGTGGTACATCCACTCCGCAATGGTCAGCATGGTGGACTGGAAGTTGATACGGGAGGAAGGGAGGGAATCTATGGGAAAAATTAACTGGAGGTCGTCCGCGTAGTTGAAAATTGTGACCGGGGAGTTGCGGAGGGAAGCTAAAAGTGGTTGGAGACACAAATTAAAAAGGAGAGGGGATAGTGCAGAGCCCTGTGGGACACCGCAGGGAAGGGAAGTGTAGGGTGCGGAAAAAGTGGAGAGGTGAACGGACTGTGAACGCTGGTTAAGGAAAGATCTGAGCCAGAAAAGGGCCACTCCCTGAATACCGGCGTTATGGACACGGTCGATCAAGATGGTATGATCGACCGTGTCAAATGCCGCCGAGAGATCTAATAGGACAAGGTTGCTTTTCTAATTTGTTCCCTTGTTATTTTTCTCCTCATGTATCATTGCTGTTCCTATTGTGAAGCGCTCTGACACCTTCGGGTAAAGTCCAAGCTATATAAAATCACAAAAATAAATAAATAAATAAAATCAGGCTAGCTGTTTCTGGTGCTGTCAATGAAGTTAGGATTCACTGGGTTGGGTCGGGCGAACTACTGATGGGTGTTAATAAGTTTGCATCCTTAGTCATAACATACAAAACGCATTTCATAAGACTTAAGCGGATATTCATTCACACCTGTTTTATTTTTCGTTCGATGAAATGGGCAAAAAGGCCCATTTTGGGTTTGTTCACTCACAGGAACTCGGGTACGTCTGTGGTAACCTTTGACCCACCCATAGCTTCTCAAGTGGAGGAGAGGGGGCGGGGCTTTGAACAGGAAGTGAACATATCCCACAATCCTGTGTACAAGCTTAGTTATACCCACAATCCATTGCGCAACAGCTGCATACCCGCAATGCCTTCTGCAAATCCTTGTCATTCATTATCGGGTATCACGTTGTCACTGTCAAGCATTGGAGAATGTGTTGAATTTGCGTTTCTTCCAGTTAAATAAACCATTTTCCAGCCCCCCTGTACATAAATTATGCACTTCATATCACTTGTTATTTTGCGTACTCATAGAGATCTTCGAGGCATAGTATTTAGAAATGTTTTGGGAGACTTTGATCATAGTAAATGGTTCTTTGATAAATAATTTCTTCATTCATTAAGTAATTAATTCTGTGCGTTTAATATCAATATAGTTGATAACAGGGTGATGTGGTTCTATACTGAGTGCTGCTGACTCTACAGGGACCTCTAGTAACAACCTGCGGTACTGCAAGGCTGCACACCTCACTCTACAGGGACATCTAGTAACAACCTTCGGTACTGCACCCTTGTACTGCCAACGCCACAGTTAAATGTTACTTTAAATGTTGAGTTGTAAAAACCTCTATCTCCTCTGCAGCTTATTTATTAGTGCAGAGTTATATGAACACGCAAAGTCAAGAAGCCTCGCCTTGTCAAATATGTATATTCAATAGTATGTAGTCATAAACAAATGTATTCAAGTGGTTGAGGGCGTACACATTGAAAGACTGAGGGGCATATTACCAAGGGCCTTATCGCCGCTTTAGCGGGAATTTTTCCAGCTAAAGGGGCGATACTTTTATCGTCCTATTCTAGCTGTCGCTAACACCAGTTAGCGACAGCTAGTAGGAGATATCGACCATCTTGGGGCCCGCTTTGCATGACAGCGATATTTATCACTAATGACATGCAAAGTGGGCGTGCCAAGATGTTAGCGAATGGAAACAGTCGCTAACATTGCTATCTCCTATTACCTACTTTTGGAAATATTTGTGCTAAACGCGAATATCTCCAAAAGCTAACGCCTGCCCAGAGCAGTTCTTAGCCATGTTATCCAATGGTAGGTGGATAACATGGCTAAGAGCATTAGCTCGGTAATGGATGAATATCGCGGACTTATCAGCAATATTCATGCATTTCGGCCGATTTTTATAGCTTTTGAGATAAACCTTGATAATAGCAAGGTTTATCTGCGATAAAAATCGGCGGAGCTCGGCGATAATAATATTGCCGCTAAGCCAACATAGCGATAATTATCGCTAGTTGTTGGTAATATGCCCCTGAAAGACAAAAGATGTGTATTTTGCAGGTAATACAGTGAGGGTCAATAGATGCCTAATATAGCACAGAAACCAGTGTCCGTTAATGTTGGGATTCAAAACTCTCCAGACAATCGCCCTCCCACAGTGGTTTTGACGTTTCGACCTGAAAGCGGCAAACATTCCAGTTTTTCAGCAGCACATAGGAAAATTTGCGTAATTTATTTGATTTATTTAAGAGGTTTTATATAGCGCTGGCCAGACCAGGTATCGGAGCGTTTTACAGCAGAAAAGGGGGAAATCCCATAAAAGAGGCAAAGGGAAGCATGTGTTCAAAAGTCCCAGTGTGCTGTGCGTCCGAGGTGCGTCATTGAGGTAGAGAGGTCCACAGTTAGTCTCGATGCATGCACAAAGTCTTGGGCTAAATCTTCCTCCGAGAGGAGGTGAACGAGGAGGGGGTTAGGGAGCGGGGATGAGGTAGGGAGTGGTGGAACATTGCCTGGGGTCTGTAAAGTGCAGGAAGAGGTAAAGTGGTGAAACATTGCCTGGTGGATGCAGAGTGCAGGCTTATGTGTTTCGGTACTCAGTTCGGGAAGGCACGGTTGAGGTAGAGGTCTTTTAGGAGTCTTTTGAATTTTGTAAAGGAAGGGATAGTCCTGATATCGGCGGGGATGGAGTTCCAGATTTTGAATGCGTTTCCTGCAAAGGATTGTGACGCCTTTTTTTGTTTGCGTATTTGCAAAGGGATGAGTGAGAGGGTGTTGGAGCTCCTGAGGTTTCTTGACTGGCCGACTTTCTTGCGTTTGGTGGCCAGGTATTCCGGTTTCCCTGTGTGCAGAGCTTTGTGTGTGAGGCAGGTAGTTCTAAAGCTGGCACGCATTCCGACTGGGAACCATTTTAGTTCTCTGAGTGCGTGAGATAAGCGGTTATATTTTTTAACTCCAGAGACCATTCTGGCAGCAGCATTCAGAGTTGTTTTGAGTGGCACTAAGTGGGAGAGAGCTGTACCGGAGAGGACTGCCTTCCCATAGTCAAGTCTTGATAACACCAGTGATTGGGTGGCTTGTTTGATGTCCACGGGTGGGATGAAGGTTTTAATTTTGTTGAGAAGCTTCTGATTGAGGAAGGCACTCTTCGCGGGGATCTTAATGTGTTTGGTCATGCTTAGTTTTTGGTCGAGGGTGATTCCTAATGATTTTACCGAGTTAGCCAGGGTGATATTACTGTTGAGAGCATCGATTGCTTTCAGCCACTCTACGATTTGAGGGTTTTCTTCTTTGTCGGAGCTGTGGAGTATTCCAGTTTTGCCTTGAGTTTAAGGTGGTTTGTTGATACCCATTGTTGAACTTCTCTAAAAGTGTTGTTGAGTCTTAAAATGTCGTTAATGGAGGAGGTTTCCGAGTAGATCTGGCGGTCGTCTGCATCTATGTGTAAGGGGATGTTGGCTTTTTTCAAAATGATGGTGAGGGGTTCCATGTATATGTTGAACAGTTGAGGGGAGAGTATTGAGCCTTGGGGGCCACCTCTGTTGACAGGGAGTAGGTCAGACAGAAAGAAATTGATTTTAATCCTTTGGGAGCGGTTGTGAAAGAAGGAGAAGAACCATTGAAGGACCACCTCGTATTTACCTACTCGTCTTTGAGAGCCTCGATGAGAAGATTGTGATCAACCGTGTCAAAGGATGCCGATAGGTATAGGAGGATGAGTAGGCAGCATTGATCAGTATCAAGGGACTTGAGGATGTCATTCATGATACTAAGGATCGCGGTTTCAGTGCTACAGCCTTTTCTGAAGCCTGATTGGTGTTGGCCTAGCAGGTTGATGTAGTCAATGTGCTGATTCAGTTGAAGGAGAATGCATTTTTTGAGGATTTTGGCTAGGAAAGGGAGATTGGAAACAGGTCTGAAGTTGTTCAGGTCATTGGTGTCTAGGCTTGGCTTTTTCAGTAATGGTGTGACTTGGCCGGCTTTGAGGCAGTCTGGTATGATGCCGCTTTTCTAGGAGCTGTTTATGATTTCACACCATAGTGGTGCAAGGGAGAGTTTCAGCTTTTTGGTCAATTGGGTAGTTACAGGGTCGAGGGTGTAGGATGATTTTGTCATTGAAGAAGTTGGCGAAGATGGCACACAAGTCTTTGGAGGCCTGGACTGGGGTTGCAGAGGTCTTGGAAGTTTGTTGCTTGATGATGTTAAAGAGCTCTTTTGGCCTGTTTTTTTGGGATGGCAAGAGCCGTCTAGAAAAACTTGTTTTTTCATTTTTGATATTTTTTTTTTTTACTTTATTCTTGCTGTTTTGCGTTTCTCACAGAGGCTATAGGACGGATTATTTCTCCATAGACGTTCTGTAGCTCTAAGTTGCCTCCTTTCGGAGTTAATGTCCTTGTTGAACCAGGATCTGGAGGGGATGTAGGACATAGTTATGTTGTAATGGGAGCTGAGTTCTGTTGTGGAGAGACTGTCTGGGGAGCTGGGCAGGAGGGTGCTTATTATTTATTTTAAGTCAACTATGTTGATCTGTGTTAGGGTCTTGTCCATGTGGGGGGTCTTGCATGTGAGATTGGCACATAATCGGTTGCGTGATGCCGAATAGGATCAAGTGGTGGTCGACTAGTCGAGCGGTAGGATGTGGTCTATTGTGATAGCGTCATGTTGGGCGATGATGGCATCCAGGGTTTCCCCTTTGTTATGAGTGCTGTGTAAGGTTGTTAGAATGTAATAAAAAACAAAAACTGGTTGCGGCCTATACTGAAGACTGAGCCAATGGAATAGAAGCAAGAGCATTTGTGTTAGACAACTAATGTGTGTGAATGAAAGGAAATGAATCCCATCAGCCCACCCTTATGGCGGAACTTCGTCATCTGGGATTGAGAAGGGTCCTGGTCCAGATAAGGAGACATACCTGATGATGTTGTGTGTGTTTCTCCAATTCGCCAAGACCACCCAAATGGATCCGACCTTGAATGTTTTATGTGGTTATAATGGTATGGGAAAATAAATTGCAATGAGGTAAATATTGTGAAACAAAGATCAAAAAAGGTGCTAGTTAAAATTGGCTACCATGATGTAAGGAAATGTTTACTGGGGATAAATCATGGTGTCAAGATTAAAAGAAAAGTGTATGGCGGTCTGAAATAATGACTGCCCTATAAAGTTGGTATTGTGGTCACCCAGAATTAGGTTGTTGCTGTCTCGGAGAGAGCAGTGAGCAACCAGGTCTGACAGGTGTTTTGTGAACGTGGTGGTGTTGCCTGGAGGATGGTATAAGTGATGGCAGTGTAGTAGTTTGTTGTTGCTGTAGTTAGTATTGGTGGTTAGGCATTCGAAGGAGTTATAGTTGAAGGTATCAATTTAGGTCACAGACAAGTTGTTGTTGTGAATAAATGTGTAATAAATGTGTGGCTAGTACAGTGGCTCTAAATAATGTAAATTGATCACATTTTGGGTCATATGTAAAAAGAAGTGGTGTAGTGAGGCGTTAGTCATCATGGCTTAACGCCTCACTCCACCACTTCAGAAACGCTAGGCTGCACCATATTTACAAGAATATGGTGCAGCCTTGCATTTTCCCCTGCGCTGGTGCTAAGTTTAGCAGCTTAGTGACAACCCAGGCACCCTTGCACCGTAGTGGAAAGGTGTCTGCGTGCAGAGGAAGATGTTAATGTGTAGGAAGGTGTCCCTCCCTGCACATAAACAATCTTTAAATGCCATTTTGTCACTTCAATGTGTGTTGCTTAATGCAGTACACATGGAAGTTACAAAATGTCATGTTTTTAAAAAAGATTGTTTAAGTGCAGGAAGGGACACCTTTCTACACATAAACAATCCAAGTCGTTTTGCTTTTTCCATGAGTGCTGCAGAAGGCAGCACACATGGAAAAAGCAAAAACGAGGAGAAATAAAGCTTTTCTCCTTGTTTCGCCATCTTAAGACCAGGTTTTCCTTGTTTTTAATTTTGGCACTTACTCCTATTTACGCCACCCTTGTAAATAGGGGACAGTGTCAAAATCAATGGGTGTTGCGATGGAACTCCCACCCCAACACTCACTGCCCACCCCTTTCACGCTAAGCATAGCGTGAAAGGGGGGCCTTATTTACAAAGCAGCGTTAGGCTACGTTAAGTGGCTTAACGCTGCCTTGTAAATAATACCAAGCACCTATCGCCACAGGAACGTTGGAAAAAGTTACGTTCCCATAGCGATAGGGGCTTGTAAATGTAGCCCTTAATATTTTGACAACTTAACCCCTTAGCTGCTGAGCCTTTTCCACTCTCTATGTGGAGGCCTTTTTTGATATTTGGAGCCCTTTGCGCCTAGGCCTTCATTACTGTTTTATTTTTTTTTACAAAAGGTATACAGGACAAATGTGTGGGCTTTTCACCCACATCTTGGGTATTCTAAGGGTTGTGGATTCCCCTAGAAAGTTATAAGTCCATAATAAATGGTTTGTGTTACAAGTGAAAGGAGATAAAGGACACAGTGCAAGGAATATCCTGGTTGATCAAAATTGATCCAATATTGAATGATAGTTGGCACCAGGGAGATGTTTCCTCGGATAATCCATACAAAGGGGTATATTTACAAGAACTTAACGTCGCCGTAGCACCAATATTTTGACGTTAGGGCAGCTTTTTTTTATCACTGTATTTACAAGTTGCTGCTAACTTCAGTTAGCAGCACTTTTCCAGCATACACATTAATTTTCAAGATTGCCACTTCTTCTGTTAGTGGGAACCTACAAAAACGAGAAGCATGGTGGGCGTTCCCATGCAAAAACTGCCACCAACCCCACTTTGCGATATTTTAATTTCCAGCTGGCGATAACCCCCAAAACTGCTGCTGCTAAGTCAAATTAGAGGCAATTTTTTAAAACCAACAAATAGCTGGTCTTAAAATTGGTGAAAACACTTGGGTCCACATATAAGATGTTTGGGTGCTGGACTGCGCTGCAAGGAATATTTCTGCGCTACCTGGCACCGAAACAAAAGGTCTAGGATGTTTCCTATCAATAAGAAAGGGTGCGTTCCTGGGCCCCATTCATGAAAAGTGTTGCATCCCTTACAATTGCTTTATTTTTTAAGGGGGTAAATGGGTGTCCTCGACGTAAAGGAACACCGTAACAAAACCTTTGTTCATTTCCAGTCTAGTGTTGACCTTTTCGCCAGACTGTGAGCCGAACAATCCGATAACCAAAATAATCAAATCGACTCGAGAAGTTCTCATCAGCCGCTGTTTAAAGACTAGGATTCAAATAATTAGGTAAGATTAGCCCCAACTTTGTTTGTATGATATCCTTATCTATCTACACAGAAAATATTGAACCATACTCTCTATATATATTTCCGACGTAGGTGCAATCTCAAGGCCCTTCTCTAACTCATCATAACTCGTCATATCCCGTGGAGGCGACGCAACATTGTTTTTAAATATCAGGTAAATTAGACGCATATATTAGGCCAATGAGCACTAATTGAGAGATAGTGAAGTAGTATGTTATCTTTAGAGTATCTCCTCTTTTTATATATCACTCATAGGTTTATCCAATTACCAAGCACTGAGTCAAAGAATGGAATATATATCGACACCAGCAACACATAAGAATTAAAATACTGTTGAAATTAGGTACGTTATTTTCCGTACATAACTTTGCATTTTTTCCGTATAATCCATACTAATATAATAAAGAGAGAGCCCAAACCTTTGAGGCGGGTAATCTCAGGAACCACAGCACCAATCACAACACCCAATACAGCGTTGGAAAGGGCAGTTGCAGCAGAAGGACATAGGCTATGCAGACGCCCACCATATACATTTAAAAGATAAAAGAACCGTGCCAGCAAAGTAGTCCCTTGTGGGCGTGCTTGCATTGTGCTGTGGACTTGTGCTGGGGGGCGTGACAAATGCTGGGGGCGTGTGGTACGTTCCGCCCTTCGGGCGGGACTGTTCCCATGAGGCACAGGGTCAATGCTGATTTGCATATGGCCATGTGTGAACTGGGGTGGTGTGGAGTGCAAAAAAATGATGGATTTAGGCCCAGATCTCTGTACTGGGGTGAATGTATTACATTGTTCTGCACTCTATCCATCAACTGTTGTTTTTGGATTTGTCACCCCGAGTGTGATGGGTATGCTCAGACGTGAGTCCCATGCTCTCCACACCACTGGAGTTAAGCTATCCTGGCTGAAAATGGTTGATAGCCAGAAATTGGTCCTAGGATGTTTGAGTCCTGTCCAGGAAAGACATGGGTTGGCAGGTCGGCCTGGAGTTCCCATGAGGTGGTAAGGAGTGTAAAATAATGGAGTTAGTATAAAGAAAATTATGGAGTTTGGCCCAGATCTCTGTCTTGGGCTGAATGTATGACACTGTTCTCCATTCTGTGTCACCTACCGCTTTGTCCTCAACAATTTGTATAGTTTCATGTTTATTGACTATGTACTTTTTTTAATGTGATTTTAATTGAATGTTGTCATATCAAAAAATAATCATAAGAAAAGAAAACAAAACAGAAGAGAAAAGAAAAAAATATAAATATTTGCACCTTTAAAGAAATAATGAAGATATCTATACTAATATAATAGAGAGCCCAAACCTTTGAGGCGGGTAATCTCAGGAACCACAGCAGCGTTAGAAAGGGCAGTTGCAGCAGAAGGACATAGGCTATGCAGACACCCACCATATTCATTTAAAAGGTAAAAGAACCGTGCCAGCTAAGTAGTCCCTTGTGGGCGTGTCTGCATTGTGCTGTGGATGTGTGCTGGGGGGGGGGCGTGACAACGTATCGAGTGTTGTTTTTTCTTCCCAGGTTCTATACATTCCTGCTCCCTTTAAATAGTAATTCAGTGGAGGTCCCATTCTCTTAGAACCACCCCAAGCACAGTTATGGTCAAAAATACAACTAAAGGTGGCCAAGATGGCATCGGAGTAAGACGTGCTTTTGAGTCGCTCCGGCGCCCGACCTGCTAAGCATTGTACAGCATCGCATTCGGGGCTCCAATCAGCTCTGAAACGACCGCAGAAGCCAGCGGCACTGAGCGGGGTGGCCCGATGTCCTCAGCGTGTCCCGGAGTGGTCGTACGACGCCACCAGGAGCCCTTCATCATCGGGCCTGCTGAGCACCGGCCTTGCGTGAGAGCAAGGCCGCCGTGGAGCGCAGTGGCTCGGCGTAGGCTGAGCGTGGCTTCGCGGAGCGACGGACGTCTTCTGCCCTCCCCGGCCAACGAGTCCCCTCCTCTGCAGCGGGACGTTGGTTTGATGGTGGCTTCCTTGCTTTGAAAGGCTGAGTGGCTCGTCAGACGGCTAACCACGTGGAACCTGAACTGTGGAGCTCTGGCGGAACCGAGCGACCTGATCATGGCTATCCCTGCCCGACGCATCGGCGCTCCCGGCGGCCTCTGCCTTGACCAGGAAATCCTCCCCGTCTCTGTGAATACTGTACTGCTAGGGGGGGCCCCGTACCCTACATCGCCTGCAGCTCGGGGTTGTTGGGCCTGTGCGGAGCGCCTGAGATTGGAAATTGGCTGCCTCAGAACCCTGCTCTGCCACGCGAACCATTTATCCGGCCCACATGACCCAGAGACGGTGGACTCAGTTGTGCATTGGCAGTGTCGAGTGGTTTTCTGCGTGCCCGGCTCCGTAAGACGGGGATTCCGGCTCTGCTGCCATCTACCGGCAACCTTGGCGGGAGGCCTTCGCGCCGCCATTTTCTTGGGCGGCTACTTCTTGTGACGCAGGTGCTATTGAACGGCCTACATCTTGGGCGGCCTTGCCTCCTCGACTCCGCCGCGATGTCGAACTTGCCGCGCAAGGGGAGAACAGTGAAGGAGGGAGCCTCTAAAGCTTCGCAACCGCCAAATTCCCCCGGAGCTAGTGGCTCGGCAAGACAATCAGACGAGGAGGCGCCCGCCACCAAGGCGTTCATGTCGGAACTCTTTGCCTCGATCAAGGAGGATATCTCCGAGCTCCGTGCTCAACTAGCGTCGGACCTACGAGAGGTCCGGAGAGATGTGGACGGGATCGGTGAGCGGGTGGCCACATTAGAAGATCATGATCTGAGTATGGCGAATGACGTTCACCAGTTGCAACAAGATGTTCTTCGCCTTACGGACCAGAACTTGAACCTGCAAGCATACGCCGAGGACCTGGAAAACCGCTCCAGGAGAAACAACATCCGTATCAGAGCGGTTCCTTGGGACGGAGAGGCCGTGACTTGAGGGGATATGTGCAGGCCCTCTTCCTACAAGTGCTGGACGAGGAGGACGTTCAGGAGATCAAATTGGACAGGGTGCACAGAGTTGGCCTGCCCAAGCGAGAAGGCCCCCCTCCAGACATCCTTGCGTGTGTCCATGATTTTCAAACAAAAGAACGTATCCTCCGGAAGGCCAGAGCCATCTCCACCTTGAACTTTCGGGATCATCGACCACAGTTGTTCCAGGATTTGGCGGCGTCCACGCTTCAGAAGCGGAGAGAATTCCGGCCGGTGACTGCTTTTCTGAGGGAACAGGGCATCTCCTATTCCTGGGGTCACCCCTTTCGGATTATATTTAGATGGCAGAACAGGTTGGTGCAGATCCGCTCCCTGAAGGCCGCGAGGGAGCTGTTGGGGTTGGAGGAGGACCCACTGTCGCAAGCGGCGCAGTCCTCGCCTTCGCAGCGACGGCGTCGCTCTTCATCTTGGCACCGGGTTGGAGCTTCCCCGGAGCGGCTGCGACCGGACCACTCTATCAACTTGCAGGAGAGAGGATCGGCAGTGGCGTCGGTGGCCTCGGCCACCCTTGCGGATCCTCAGCAGACCTCTGGAGCGGCTTGACCCCTGACTTCTTCGATGGTTGGGCGCCGGGGCGTCTCTGTCCCTACGGCCCTGGGGTATTATGGTACTTTTGGAGAAGACACCCCGGGCCTTGGCCCTGGGGGCCCCGGATCTGGTGCCCCCACCCCGATTCCAGTCTGATGTGGACCGTGTGACCTGTGGCCCATTTGAACTGCCGAACGTTCAATTCAAGTTGCGGGCCTTGTGCTCTGTTTCTTTGGTTTTTGGGTTGTTGCGGGGGGTGGGTTAGTTGGTGCTCTGAGTGTGGTTGTAGTGGCAGAGCAGTTGAGGTTGGGGTTGGGGGCTGGGGGGGTTGTGGTGGCGACCGTGTGTGATGGCTGTATGATGATGGTGACTTCAATGGTATTCACTCTTGCGTTTCTTCTTTTGCTCTGTGATGACGCTCCCTTGGCTATTGCGCTTTCTGGAAGAGGAGCCGCCCTGGGAGGCTTGGGGGGTAGGCATATGGCCCTCTTGGTGTGGTTGTGGCTGGGATCTTTCCCTTGGGTCCCTTTGATTGGATATCGCCGATGGGCTTGGGTGCCGGTGTGTGTTGGAGATTTGAAAGTGGTGCGTGGATGTCTGAGCGTATGCATGGTGTGGAGTTTTAGTTCCCAATTATGCCTATTAGCATAGGCACTTGGAACGTAAAAGGCCTCAACTCCCCACAGAAGCGGCAGAAACTCTGGAAGTACATTGTGGACCACCACCTAGATGTGGTCGCCCTTCAGGAAACCCATCTGGCTAGGAGGGACGAGATGAGACTCCGTCATAGGCAGTTCCCCCTTATCTACAGGGCGTCCGCGCCCACGAAGCATAGAGGGGTGGCCCTTCTCTTCCGGGCTTCCCTCCATTTTCAGCCCCTGGGAGTGAGTGTTGATAAGGAGGGCCGCTGGCTAATGGTGAAGGGGATGTTGCATGGCCGCCTGTGTACTTTTGTTGTAGTGTATGCTCCGAATACGGGTCAGAATGGCTTTTTGCAGGGTTTGCTGGATAAGCTGGGGGACTTTGTGGATGGGCACTTAATTATGCTGGGTGACTTCAACATGGTGTGGGACAGGGACTTGGATTGTTCTGGAGCGCGCACAGCGGACACTGGCGTCTTCTCAGAGGAAACAAAGCGTCAGCTGAGTGACATGGGGCTCGTAGACAGTTGGCGCTTTGTTCATGCACAAGCTAGGGACTACACCTTCTTCTCTAACGTTCATCGTTCGTACTCCCGCATTGACTATGTCTTGGTTGGCCAGGCTCTTCGGGGGGATATACGGCTGTCTGATATCCTTCCGCTCTCGTTATCGGATCATAGCCTGGTGGTTCTGGGACTGCAATGGGCTGCAGGGGGGGACGGTTGGCGTAAATGGTACTTTCCGGCAGCTCTGGTGAGGGATGAGATGTCCTGTAAGGCCTTACGTAAGGCTATTGGTGATTTCTTTCTCCTCAATCCTCCTTCTGACACGTCGGTGTATAACACGTGGGACGCGTGCAAGGCCTCTTTAATGGGCACGTGCCTCGCTCTCAACGCGAACCTGAACAAATTGAGGCGCGAAGAGAGGGAGGCTCTTGAAACGGAACTTGCCGCTTTAGAGCAGGCCCACAAGGCGAATCCCTCCAGGGTGACCCTGCGCCCCTGACGGCGGTGCGAGGGAAACTGAGGGCCCATTATAACAACAGGGCGGAATTCACTCTTCTGCGCCTTCGGCGTACCTCCTACAATCAAGGCAACAAGATTGGGCGCCATCTTGCTCGGCAACTTCGTGACAAACGCGAAAGAGATTATATAGGGGGAGTGCGTGACCATGCGGGCTCTACTCAGCACAGAGACGCGGACAAGGCGGACATATTTAGTTGCTTCTATGCAGCGCTCTACTCGAGCGACGCTCTAGACCCGGAGGCTCAAGCCAAGTTTCTGGAAGGTCTGCCTCTCCCGAAAGTCTCCACCGAATGGAATAGCTTGTTATCCTCCCCCATCACTCGGGAGGAGGTCCTGGATGCCATCAAAGCCCTGAAGCTGCATAAGGCCCCTGGGCCTGACGGCTACACGGCCCTCTTCTATAAGACGTTCGCCTCCGAAGTTTGCGACTATTTAGTCTCCCTCTTGATGGCGACTGACGGTAGGACCACGGACTCAATGGCCGAAGCGTTGATTACTATTATCCCCAAACCGGGGAAGGACCTTACTTCCTGTACATCTTACCGCCCGATAGCGCTCCTCAACTTGGACGCTAAACTGTACTCCTCCATCTTGGCGGGCAGGCTGCAAGACCTGATGCCTGCCTTGATCCATCCTGATCAATCTGGGTTCATTAAGGGTAGGCAGACTCACGATAATCTGCGACGCGTCGTCCACCTCATTGAAAAAGCGGAACGGTTCCGCATACCAGCGTGCTGGTAGGGCTTGACGCGGAGAAGGCCTTCGACCGCGTTGACTGGGAGTTTTTGCACCAGACGCTGGTGGCCTTCGGGTTCTCACCCCATTTCATACGTATGATTGAGGCCAACTACAGTAGCCCTACCTCCCGAATATTGATCAATGGCCATAGATCCGGGAGCTTTTGCCATTCCCGAGGGACGCGCCAGGGTTGTTCCCTCTCGCCCCTCCTCTTCGCCCTCAGCATAGAACCATTGGCGTTGGCGATACGGGAGAATGAGCGGATTCTAGGGCTCCCCTTTACGGGCGAGCAGCATAATATCTCGCTCTTTGCCGACGATGTCCTGTTGTCCATTCGTGACCCAGCGCAGTCGCTGCCCCATGTCCACTCAGTACTCTCCACTTATGAGGAGGTGGCGGGCTTTAAGGTTAACTTTGACAAGTCCTACGTCTTAAATCTAACCCTGCCACCGGGGGAGGTGCAACAGATCCGGCTGTTTACTCCACTTGCGTGGGCGTCGTCGTCCTTGCTCTATTTGGGGGTGCGACTGACTTCTACCGTAGGTGCCTTATTCCAGGCTAACTTCCCCCCGATGTTGACATCGATCCGGGCTGAATTGGACCGGTGGAAGCCCAAATTCATCTCATGGCTGGGTAGGATTCATGCACTCAAAATGGTTCTTCTTCCCAAGCTCCTGTACCTTTTTCAAGCCTTGCCTATCCCGATAGGGCTGGACTACTTTCGCCGATTGAAGACCGTGATGCTGAAATATGTCTGGCAAGGTGGCCGGGCGCGGCTTCCGTTTACGGTTCTTCGGCGCCCGCGCTTGGAGGTAGGAGTGGGCTTTCCGGACATGCATTTGTATTACAAGGCTGCCCAATTGAGAGTTCTCGTGGAGTGGTCCCAACAGCTTTCGGAGAAGCATTGGCTCCACATGGATCGGAGTGTTGTGGGTCGCTCCGTCTGGGATTTGGCCTGGAAGCCTAAGGTAGACCGACCCAGAAATGCGTACATTAGCACCCCCACAAGCACGGTTTTGAAGGTTTGGGACACGGTGAGTGGCGATGACCGATGGACCACATTCCCGTCCCCATTCACCCCGATTCATTTCAACCCGGCCTTTCCCCCGGCTCTGACGGAGGGTCCCTTTGAGATTTGGAGGGAGGGTGGCTGCAGAGCCCTCACCCACTTGTTCCATGGCACCGAACCCCTCACTTTCCACAACTGTATGAGGGATTATGGAGTTCTGCCGACGGAGCGCTTTAGACATCTTCAGCTCCTGCACTGGGCGACGTCGCCTGGAGTAGTGGATGCCGCTACCAGACCCTTGACGAAATTCGAATCCTTCCTCCTTCGCACCTCCACCATGAAAGGAGCGATCTCCTTTCTATACAGGCTGCTGTTAGATACTACTGTGTCTCCGTGGCTGCGATATCAAGACCACTGGGAGACCACACTGGGGAGGGACATTTCCGACAGTGAGTGGCAGGGCTTATGGCGGGACGTGACGGCACATAACCACTCTACTGACCTCAGGGAGGCCCATATGAAACTCATCTTTGATTGGTACTTATATCCGTCAAAATTACGCCGCATATTCCCAACGGCATCAGATAGGTGTTGGCGAGGCTGTGGGATGCTGGGGGACTTTAGCCATATATGGTGGGACTGCCCCACCATTAGGCCGTTTTGGGCCGAGATTCTCTCCCACATTAGGGATATTCTGGGTTACCCGCTCCCCGACTCCATGGACTTTGCTCTACTAGGCCTTAGGGACCCATTGCTTGAACACCAGACTAGGGCGGATAAGCGCATTCTGTGGTTGTGTTTGGGTGCGGCTAAGATGACTTTGGCATCCGCTTGGAAAACCCCATCTGCCCCTGCTGTCTTCTTGTGGCATGCCCGGTTGTGGCGTTTGTTGAGCATGGAGCGTCTCTCTGACATTTTCCTAGGGAATTTTAAGAACTTTATGTGCAATTGGGGCCCACTTGTGAGATTTTTGTCCCGAGGCCTGCCTTCGGCAGTGTGTCCATCAGCGCTGCGGGCCCTTCACCTTTTCCAAATTTGATTGCGGGAGTGACTGTGGTAGATTGTGTGCATGCTAGTCGCCACCGCTAGGGGGTAGGTGGGTGTTGGGGAGGGACGAGGGAGGGGGGGTAGTTGGGGAAGTTATTTCTTTTTTCTCTCTCATGTTGCGACTTGCTGTGCTCTTGGGATGGACATTAGGTCTCGGATGGAGCTTGGGCTGCTCTTCCTGACCGAGGACACTGCATCCACTGTTGGAGCCTCAGGCATTATTTGGACGCTGTGATGGACGGACCTTCCTGTCCGCGCCTCCGTTGCTTTGCCTGGCTACCGCCATCCTTGATGTGGACTCTGGAGCTCTACTGCCCCTCCCTTTGCGGACATATTCCCCCCCTTTTTTTGCACCCCCTGTGTGGGGATTTGTGGCGAACTGTCGCCTGTTCTTCTTTCCCTTCTCTTTCTTGATCCCCTTGCTCTAATCCCTTCACCTTTTCTATTTTCACCTTGCATATTACAAAATAAAAATTTTACAAAAAAAAAAAATACAACTAAAAAGCCCTGCAAAGCATTATGGGATAAGATTAGCATCATTTTTAGCATTCATGAAAGGGTTTCAATGTTTTTGAATTTTACTAATCAGGGACATCTTGGGACGACGAGGTGAACTGCAGCTTGATGTATAATATTTTAAATGCTATTGCATTTGCCTGATCAGGGACATCTAGGGATGGCGAGGTGAACTGCAGCTTCATGTATAATATTTTAAATGCTATTGCATTTGCCTCATCGGGGACAACTGGGGATGATGAGGTGAACTGCATCTCTTTGTAGAAATATTTGGATACTATAATATTCACTTCCCACTGCTAATCTCGTCCCATAATGCTTTCCAGAGGCTTGATCTCAAAATCATCACCTCTCTCACTGCTTGCTGGAAGCTAATTGCACTTTTGTGAAATGACTATATGCATTTTAGCATGTAGAAATACTTGTTATTTTACCTTGAATATATGAGGTTTCTGCTTTAATAATTGGAAATCTGACGGAACGGAATATTGCAGATTTATTGTACTAAGTTCGCGCCAATTCTGCCCAGCCCTACTTTAAATACCCCTGCTCCCCATAATCATAACCCACCCTTACTCTATAAAATACCCCAACACCCTTAAACACTAACCCATCTTAACCCTATAAATATACCCTGTACCCCAAAACCCAAACCTGTCACTAAACCCTAAAAATACCCCTGTACCCCAAAACCAAAACCTAGCCCTGAACCCTATAAATACCCCTGTACCTCAAAACCCAAACCTACCCCTGAACCCTAACATATCCCTGTACCCCAAAACCCAAACCTAGCCTATAACCCTTAAAATACCCCTGTACCCCAATACGCAAACCTACCCCTGAACCCTAAAAATACCCCTGTACCCCAAAACCCAAACCTAGCCCTGAACCCTAAAATACCCCTGTATCCCAAAAAGCAAACCTAGCCCTGAACCCTAAAAATACCCCTGTACCCCAAAACCCAAAACTACCCCATAACCCTAAAAATACCCCTATACCCCAAAACCCAAACCTAGCCCTGAACCCTAAAAATACCTCTGTACCCCATAACCCAAAACTATATCTGAACCATTAAAATACCCAAACACCCCAAAACATATACCTCAGTACCCCAAAACATATACCCCTATACCCCAAAACCCAATCCTAGCCCTGAACCCTAAAAATACGCCTATACCCCAAAACCCAAACCTAGCCCTGAACCCTAAAAATACCCCTGTACCCCATAACCCAAAACTATATCTGAACCATTAAAATACCCAAACACCCCAAAACATATACCTCAGTACCTCAAAACATATACCCCTATACCCATACTTGGCTTATCCAAACATTTTTAAAAAACATGCTTTTACCATTCATGCATTTACAACGAATTTCATTATAAATGTATGCGTGGTAAAAGCATATAAAATGTAATGCCATGCGCTATAATGGCATTGCGGAGTCATGGTACTTTCGTAATGAAAGTATGCAGAGTGATGGTATGCGGAAAGAAATTTGCGGAATAATGGGTGTTTACCCTCCCCCGTAAGTACATTGGTGGCACGGCGGCCCACATCTCCAGCAACATACTCATATTTTTTCACCACCAATTGGAAAAATTCACAGGTCTCTCTCATTGATGCCCAGCACCGAAATACACTTTTAGACACACCTCCAACCACAAGTTCTAGAATTGCGAACTTTAGAGATGGGCAGCTACGTTAGAATATCGGCATCAGCTAAACATCCTGTGATTCCAGGCAAATCGCTTTGCCTCCCCGTGCCTACCACAAATGAATGTGTTCTTCTGTAATGTAAATTGTGCTCATGCCATGTTGTCGAGTTCGCGCTATATAATATTGCATGGAAAATAAAGTAGGGAAACTCAAGTTCACACACTACTGAACGCGCACTCTTAAGTGCATCAGCAGTGCACTGTGAATCGGAGGGTTTCACAGGCCTGTCACAGATAAGAAATGCTATCAAAATGAAATCCTATGAAACAATATACTACTGGCCGGCAGCAATTCATACCCGGACAACGTCGGGACGGGCTGCTAGTTATACAATATTTTTGCCCAGAAGTTGGTGACCTTATTTTTTTTATCAATCCAGATTTGTTTCTTATATAATTTCTTGGTGTGACGGACATCCTGCCAAAGTTTGGAATGCGGACCGTGACCTTGTGCTCTCCTCACAGATTGACGTAGACTCCTTCTCAAAGAGCGGGTTGTCTGGCTGAGGTGGTTACAGTTTTGTTTGTTAGGCCTTATTTTGACATTGGTCGCTGTCTTTGGTAATTTATTTCTGAAGTCCGTCCAAGTTTCAACTGTCAATTCGTCGGCCGTGGAGATCCTTTGCATCAGGTGCTTTGCATCTAGTGCTATTTGCGGTAGTGTTTCGCTTGTCCACCTTAAGCGTTTCAGGTTTATTGTTGATGTTTATCCGGCTACTGTTGGGGCTTGTAGGTGTTTTAGTAGAGTTAAATTAATTTCTATGTGCTGGGCCGAGTGGTCACTGTCTGGAGAGTATATGATTTGAAAGTTTTCAATTAATCCGAGGAGAGGAAGAGAGACTACAGTATAATCCAGTATTGTACTTGAGCTAGGACTGATATGGTTGCTGTTAGCGGGTCTATCTTGTTTTATTCTCCCAACTAAAACTCGCATCCCTTGCTGTTCAAGCTCCCACATCAATTGCCGACCCACTTTGTCGATTTTCATTGCATACGGGATCTCTTGTGTTTCAACGGCCCAGAATTCATTTGCAAAGATGATGTTATCCCCATGGGGATGTAGTAGATTGGCATTGAAATCACTTGTGAGTATTATTTCCCAGTTTGGTTCTTCAAGGGGGAGTCCTGATATAACATCGCAGACTTTTTTGAAGAGCTCTTGCTTTAGTATGCGTTTTGGGTGGGCGTATATGTTGATGAGGATAACACTGGCCTGAGATCCCAATTCAAGTTTGATTATTTGCATATCAGCAGTGTATGCGGACAATTGGGAGGACTTTATATTGAGTGCGGTAGAAATGTAGACCGACAGACCCACCTTTGCTTGCCCGAAGTGCTCAGTTCGAGTAGCACTAGCATAAAAACCTATTCTACCTGGAACGTCAACTGGAGCTACTAGGCATGTTTCTTGTAGTGCGATGATTTCATAGATGTCCCAAGAATCCGTTTTTCTTTTATCAGTTACGATGTCTTTTGCACCAGCGGCATTCCAGGATAGAATTTTTACTGGGGCGTGGATCGATTTTGCCCTCCTGGGTTTTATTTCAGCACTCTCTTATTGTACGATTTGCTTTAAATAGGGTTCGGGTTTCACGTTGTCCGCACCCCTGGCACCTTGTAGCACTGAGTGTGTGGATCATCTTGCCAGTAAACTGTTCTCTCTTGCAGTGTGTTTCTTTAAAAGAGGGGACGGGTAACCTGGTATTACCTCTGCCAACAAGGTGATTCCCCATTCCTCGAATTTAGTAATTTCGTGCAATATCTCCTCGGCCGTTTCTGCATACCTCCAGGTCGCTAGGGTGCATTCCTTTACTGTATTCGTGCCAAGGTTCACAAATTCAATTGACAATAGATCGTCAGACGTTATATGATTGAGAGTTGGAATTGCAGTCGTCAAATATAGGATGTTTCCTCTATTTAAGTAATCTTGTGGGCCTTTTCTTTTCATAATTTGGGATGAAGGTAATCCTGCCCCTTTTGTTTGATTTTGCTCCTTGCATTGCCACGGGACTAGGCGGTGCCCGATTGTTTGTCCTATATCTCGTTGTATTTTCTTTTGCTCCGTCCCTTATGTCTTTTAGTGTATTTTTCATGTTATACTTGTTCTCATACCTCCAGGTGTCTTCCTGGCGCTCATTTGCGCCTACTTTTGATTTTTCACTTTTCGGGCCACACAACTCAGGATTAAATGCGTGTTCGTTGAATTGATTCGCATTGAGTGGACAAATCCTTGTTTCTTTTTCCGAGCCACCAATTGGCTGTGGTTCTTCGAAATCCGTTTGTATCTTTACTGTTAGCTGACATTGTGATCTTTTATCATCTTTCGCAATGACTTGCCTGTTGATTTTAGCGTCCCATCTGTTTGAAGATCTGATGGGGCTACACCCAGTTTGCTGGGTGAGAAATACTCTTTGTAAAGAGCTATTGTTTTTTGGACTTCCCACCCTTGGGCGTTCGTGCTTATCCATTGCGCGCGAGTTTTGTTTCTCACCTCTTAGGGTCCTTGTTGCCAGGTCTTGAACCTGCTGGACAGTCTGGGATTTTTGTGTTGATTTGATCCCATTGACTTCGGGATGACCTTTCGGGTGCCCTACTATAGGGTTTAATTGTGTAGGTTCATGTTCGGCACTCTCAGGACTCTAGTTAGTACTGCTCATTTCTGAGGAGAGAATGGATTTGTTCTTGGAACTGTCCCAATGCGGTCTGCCTCCATATCATTTGGCTGTTGCTCCGCCTCATTTGAATTTTGGGTCCGATATTGTTCTTGATGCTTTGTCTTTTTACATGACTGATTTTCTCCCTTTGCTTTTTGGGTTGCAGAATCTGTTACCGCTTTGGCGCAGTTGAAAATTGGATAGTTGACCAGGGCCTGTGTTTTACAAGATCTACTGTTTAATAGTTGTTTTCTTATTTTCCTTGCACGTTTTCTTTGTCGTTTCGTTAATGCTTGTTGTAGGAGTTCAGAGTCGGACCATTTTGCAATCAGGGGTTGACTGTGATTGATCTCACCCTGGGAATATGTTCCTGTTGAAGTTTGTTCTTTGATTAAATGACCAATTTTTGTGTCCGATATCTTTTTTTCCTTAGGGTTTAAGTTTGTTGAAAGTGGGATTGGAGGTTTTACACTTGTTGTTGGCAATTCGGCTATGTCGTCATTGATCGTGGCTTTGTTAGGGTCAGGTATGCAGTTGGTGCCATATTTAGTAAGTTTACATTCCTGCAAGATGTTATCCAATATTGTCGGTAAGTCCTTTAATTTTTCTAGTATAGGACTGCATGTGCAATTTAAGGGCTTATCCCAGTAATTCCTGTGATCCTGTAAAATTGTGAAAGCGTTTGCCATAGTATCCAGTTTTTTGTTTATATCAGAAATATGGTCGGCAATTATGCTCATGAGGTCTATTTGGATGTCAAGTTTGTCAGACTGCATGTTCAGCGTGTTGACTGACGTTTCTAGTATTTTCCCCAGAGCGCTGTGTGGTTTGATTATTGATTCTAAATTTTGACTAATGCCATGCTTTTCTGATTGTTAGTACTGGTTAACCTTGTGGTTCAATGTATTGCCTTTGCTGGTTGTATTTACCTCTATCTTTTTCTCCGCTGTATCAGCTCGTTGTTTGGTGTTTAATTTGGTCAAGGGACTTATATTCCCTGAGGTTTTGATGGTGCTTCTTCCGACAGATCCATTGCACTGGAAATCTCTATTATGGTTTTGCCCTGTCAAGGTGCTGGGTTTGTTTTTTTGAATGGATCTGCGAGTATATATACTTCCTCATCCGACCCACTTGGTATCCCGATTATATTTAGTGTTACTGGCTCCAAAGGTGATTGGTTGCATGTTTGACCACCTATCAGAGTTTTGCTTTGAGCATCATTGGATGCTGTTACAAACTTGTTCGATCAATTTATTTGCTTATGCTTGATTTCACTTGCATTCCGAATCAGTTTGACGTTGACGTTAACTGCGATTATGCTTTGCGCATGTGAGATTGCTTTATTGGCGAATGGGGTTTGGAACTCCAACCAGGAACTACACCCATCGTCTTTGTTTTTGGAGTCAAGAATTGCTTGGTTTAGTGGTGACTCTTGTCTGGGTGTCGAGTGATTGTTTGGTTGAACTTTATATGCTGGATCTGAGTTGATGGTGTTGATGCTTCGCTGGTCATTGCCTGTTCCTGGGGGCTGACCACCCCCAAATTGCTCCAGGTTGATATAACTTGTTGGTGTTACTGGGGGTGTAATTGACCTTGTTGCTTGCTTTTGACTTGTATCTAATGATACATTTATTTGTGGATTTTCCACAGGGCTATTCATCATCCCTTTAGAGGAGCCTAACAGCGTTTTGTACGTATATTGGTCTTGCACCTGGTCTTGAGTTCCAGCTTCCATGTGAACTTGAGCTTGTGTTTGGATCAGATTGTTATTATTACTTCCCAGAATTATGGACGAGTGGGCCTCTTGTGCCATTGATGTGCATCTGCCTAATTCTCCTTTTCCATTACCATTTACTAAGGTGGTATTTAGTTTTGATGTGGTGGATGAAATCTGTAGCGTTTGCGTGTTCACTTTACACGGTGTTAGAGGTTTTTGTAGACCATTTGGAGTTGGTGGCATTGTGTAGATTGCTGTAATGGGATCTTTAAGGAATGAAAATTTGCCTGTGTGATTCATGGTTCCAAAAATCGAATACATTGGAGGGATTAAAGTAGTTTTGGAGAGTTAGCTGTATTACTATTGGAATTGGAATTGGAATTGTTGGTTACTAATTTGATTTTTGATTTCCGTTTCGTTGGTTGTGGTGGGTTCCTTCACGTCCTCCCCGATCTCATTGTACCGCAGGGGGGCTAATGTCCGGCAGTTGTTGCTGTTTGCAGGATTAATTAGATTAATTATGATGGAGTGTAAACTGAAGGTGTCGCCCCTTTGTATTTATTGTTTGATTGGTCCTTCTTATTATCTGGTTTGCAGGCTCAAGGGCCAATAAACTTGTTGCTTTGATGCCTTATTGAGTTACTGGCTTAGCTGTGGTTGAATTGTTGACTGTCACTGTTTCCTCCCTCCTGCGCTGTCAGCTCTTTGCCGGTTATTGTGGCTCCTCAACTCTCTTTCCAGATGTGCAGATGTGTCCTACTATGACAGTGGGCAGGTGATAGAATGACAGCTATGGAGCTCTTGTTAGTGGAAGGAGGGAAAATGAGGTAAAATGAGGGAGTACTGGGTGAAACTGCAAAGACGTTCGATGTCCTTCTAAGTGAGTTTTAATATTAACGAAGCGGGGTGAAGGCGAGATGAGAGCGGCGGGAGTGGTGAGTTGAGTCCTGGCCGGGCTAGACGGGGCAGGGCTAGGCTATGCTGCCACCATAGACCAACGGGGACCCAGAGTTGCCCCCGAGCTCCCACGAATATCATGAGTCTCAACGCCCGTTGCCTCCACCGCCCCCTCACCACTCCCTGTTCCTCACAGCTTTGCTCCTGGCTTGTGGCTGTGGCTGTGTCCGCCGACAGACCTCCTCATTAAATGCCGGTGTGTGCCGTTGGGTCTCTCGATTCACCGCTTATGGGCTCTAACTCAGCCCCCTGACCCGTGCTCCTGTCTCGGTCCAGCCTCGGCTTCAGGCAAGGACTCGGACTCGGTAAGAAGTCAGCCTGGACCCTAGACCCGGGTCCGGAAATGGCTCGTGGACCGGCTCGCAGACCGGCTCGTCTCCTCAGCACTCGGCGCCGATTCTTGGCACAGCACAGCAGAACACAGCACACGGGTCCCGGCTCCCGGCTCCCGGCTCCGTTGACGGCTCCGCTTGCATACACCACTGCATACACCACTGCCTCAGCACCTCAGCTCCTCAGCTCGGTTACTCCACGATCAGCTGCTCTGGTCTGATCTACCATGAGGCAGGCTTAAGGTTTTGACACAGGGGTTAGAAAATTGCTGCTAACTAGTTAGTTAGCGTTAGTTAGCGGCAATTCTTGTAAATATACCCCTGAGTTGATTGATTTGTGGCTCTGATAGGTGCTAGAAAAGAGAAATGAGGGGAAACAGCATTAGTGTCTTTAATCAAAACAAGGCCTTCTTTCACTAAAGTTAAGATAATCTCTGTTTCATTACAAAGCCATAGGCTCAAATAATGCTTGTTTAAAGCACAGATACAATAAAATTAGCAACAGGAGGAATGGGTTCATAGTAAAAGGTCCCAAAAGTGAAAACAGACCAATCAGCAGGTCTGAGAATGTCCATCAATACTGTTCCAGCCCAAAGGGCTTGTGAGGCCGAAGTTTCCCTTGTGAAGTGAGCCTCGAAAGCAGATAAGTCAATGACCGCTAAATTCATGGGGCCTTATTTATGAAGGACTTGCGCCACCGGTGCGTCACTTTTTCCCATGTTAAAAGTGACGCACGGGTGGCGCAAGTCCTTCATAAATAAGGCCCATGATTATTTTCACCAAGCGAGCCAAACTTGGAGAAAAACTGATTCGTAAGGAGTTCTAAATTAGATGATGAATTGGATTGAGGAGGACGTTCTCAATCATTTGTTTTTAGAATATACTATTTTAAACAATTTCCTAAACAGAGCTTAGGTTGAAGAGGAAAGTAAGGATACAAAACTGATGTTGGATTTGTTTTTGTTCTTCCCTGGACTTGGAATCAATCACCAGAAAGAGTATATTGGACTGTAGACACATCTAAAGCTTTAATATCAAAGAAACCAAGCACAGTAGGGCAATGCATTTTTCAAACAAAATGTTAAGAGATAAGAAAGCATTGTCAGACCAATTCAAGGACAAATTAAAAATCAAATTCACATCCCACAAATGGTTGTATTTAAGTAATGGAGGTTTATTAAGCTTTACTTCCTTCAAAAGTCGATCCAAAGGGCTAATCCAGAGATGTTCTTCGATATGTCTATCATCCACTCCTACATGTCCTGCCAAAACTGCTGGTCTGTATATATTTATAGTCATATATGCTTTCCCTTGAGAAGTTAAGGATTCAAAGAAATGTATGGCCAGAGTCACATGTGCTGAAAAGAGATATGTACCCCTGTCCCAGCATCGGCAGTGCCAGACCATCCAAGCGAATGTTTAAAGTTTGGTGGTTTCTGGGCAATAAGATCTGTGACTGAATAGAGAAGCCTCTGTTGAAATTTCTTAGTTTCTGTAGACTGACATGAAACTATCCATGCCACCAATACCAGGGAGTGATTGGGAGTCATTGTGTGATGTTGACCGTGAGACTTTAGAAGCAAACTGGATAAAGACAAAATCAGAATGGGGAGATTTCCTGACAACTCCAGGCGGTAAAGAACCATGGTTGGCTCTGCCAGAGGAGAGGTGTCAACCGTAAAGTAGCATCGTGGAGATGTACCTCTGGTAAAACTTGTACTATCATGACAAATGGAGGAAAAGTGTAAGTTAGGTGAAGAAACCAATACTGAGGTAAAGTGTGTTTTGTCAAAGCTTGAGAATCCAGTTGCAACTGTAAAATTAGGGAAGTTAAGGGATGAGGGAAGTTGGATGTTTAATCAGGAAGAAAAGCATTCGATTGCAAAGAGTCCAAATTTGGTAAATAGCTTTTTGAAAATTGTAGGGTCAACACACCATTCACTTACATATTTAAAATGCAGGGATTGGCTTGAAGGTACCCTGCTGTTATCTATATTTTCTTTGAAGAGAAAACTCCACTAGGTTTTTGGCAACCTATGCGGTGGGTCTCAACTTCGTCCCTGAAATGGTTGATATACCATACAGCCGAGAGACTGTCCATCCCAAAGAGGGTGGAGCAAGAGCCAGAGTTGCTGTCATTAAAATGTGATGACTCTATTTAATAACTAGAATTGATTTCTCTCTGATCAATAAGAAAACCCAAAGTCTCTGAGTCAATAAGGAAACACAAAAACCTCATATGTTTCAAAGGAATGAAAGTAGATTTGCCTCCGTATTGATTCCAAGTCAGAGTCACTTTGAATATATTGACTTTTAATCCCTGCAAGAGGAGGCCTGTTCCTTCCTGACCTCATCCTTGTGACTTCTGTCGCTTTGCTCCTTGGGTTTAAGCTATGACAGAGGCAATTGTTTGAAGAGCTGGTTGCCAATTGCTTTGCCAGTAGCTTTGTCTCCTTATTGTCTTGTTGCCTTAAGTCTTGGTCAGTGCCAGGCAGCCCTTATCCCTGAGCCTGGAAACTGGAGAATGGGAGCTCCCCCATGACAGAGGTCTTCAAACTGTGGAATGACCCCTCTGGGGGGGTTGATGGGTTTCCAGGGGCCGCAAATGCCACCGCAAATAAATGTAAATGAAGATGGCCTAGAAGTACGGCGTGTATTTGCTACATTTCCAGGCTGTCTTCATTTATTCCGAGCCCTCGGAGTGAAAGTGAAAACTGAGGTAGGGTGGGGGTCAGTGAGTGCGCTGGCTGGGTCAATATACAGATTACGATAATACTTCCAGATCAAAGAATATAAAGTGCTCTGCACAGAAAATCACTTTCTGATAAACTAGGTAGCAAATCGGAAACCTTTCTGCTTTCCTACTTGAGGGGGTGTGTATTTTTCAGTCTAGCAAACTAACTGAGGAGAAAATGCATAGCGTAGACACATTCTGTTCAATGTAGATACTCTGGGAAAGCTGTACATTTCTTTCAACTAGAGGCGAGCCAGGGCCGACGGTCTGCCTCGCATCCTAGAGCCTGTGCATGTGCCAAGCAATGAAAATATTTGCTAAGTAAATCATACAACAAGCATCAAGTAAAATACGATGAGGCCTCCTCAACATTCCTAAAAGTGTACTTCTTTAACCTGTTGAAGCTTTGGCATTTGTGGAGAAGTGTGGCTCAGGGGTTAGAGGCGGCAGACCCGGAAGCTGAGATCAGTCCTGGACCAGGGTTCAATTCCCCGCCTCGGCGGGTCTTGGGCTCAAAAATTCCACAGACTCGATAATTCTCGTTCCACTGCCTACTCGACTCACGGGTTCACACTCTGGGCAATAGCTTGCTTAATCTCCTGGTTTTCACCTTGTGGATACCCTGCTGGGGTTATCTCACAGGGGAATACCAGGACGGGTTCCCAAGGCAAGCGCCTTGATGCCTTCGGGTGATACGTGCGCTATATAAATCGCAATACATACATTAATAAGGGACACTATATTCCCCAGTGAAAATACTTATTAAGTGAAAGTTTTTAAAACTGGTTGTCTGAACTCACATTTAAAAGTGCTTTCCTACGCGATAATGAAGAAAACAGTTTTGGTGAGATAAAATATTTGCTTAATATCACATAACTTGATATGCGAGGAGCCCATCTCCCATCCAGGTTTTCTGGTTAGATTTTTTGCAAATCAGTAGAAAATGCAAACCTTATTTTCCGGCGTATAAGACAACTGGGCGTATAGGACGACCCTCCTACTTTTCTTGTTAAAATATAGGGTTTGGGCTATACTCGCCGTATAAGACTACCCCTCTTCCAACGCACACCAAATAAAATTAAAAAACATCAGTTTTGATTGTAATATGGTAATTTTAATTCAAATGCTTATGACATGGAGGTACTTAGTAGGAAAACTGTCTCTAATAAACTTAAGGCTGTTTTTCATCAAACATGTACTGTAAACATAAAACAGTGCAACTTTGCCTAATTCACTCTAAAGCTGAAAGGAAGGATAAGACAATCAACGCATGGGAGCTGCCATGCTGTTTGTTTTCTAAGCTGTCAACCAAACTGGAACTGATGATGATAGGAGTAAGATAAACAATAGAGAGAGAGCACAAGTGCTGGGCAAGTCCCTGGCAAGTCAGCAAAGCCCATCATAACTCCAAGCTATTTTTACTGGATTTGCTGGAGTGACCATTTCCCTCTAAAAGCCTCCTGTTCATCGTCTGACATCTTAAGTAAATCAATGAGATCTTGTGGTACATTTGCAAAGCAGTCATCGTATGGATCTAATTCCGTATCAGATGGTGTGGTCTCGGCTTCGGCTTCCTCTTCATCTTGCCACAAGTAGTCGTCCTCCATACCATCTAATGAATTTGATATGCCACACTTCTTGAAAGACTTGATGACTCTTTCTGCATCAATATCATTCCAGGCTTTTATGACAAACTTGCAAAAAACATCCAACAGTGGAGAACCCATGTTTCCTCCTTTTGTGAATGACTTTTCGCAGCCAACCATCCACTCAAAACTGTTCTCGAATGCGATCTTTAAATGGTTTGTTTCGGCACACATCCAGTGGCCGTACCAACGATGTTAATCCTGCAGGAATAACTGCTGCATCTGTGTTTATTCTTGCCAGCCTTTGCTTGGTGCTGGGAGTTAAATGAGCCCTGAACATATCCCACACCAGTAGACTACGTTTTTGAATAAGTCCACCTGGTCGCCTGCTCCATACAGTATCAAGCCATAGTTTTACCCCTTCTTCATCCATCCAGCCTTTTTCATTCACATGTACAAAACAACCACCAGGAAACTTGAGTTTCGGCATTGTTTTTCTTTTAAAAATAGTCATTGGTCTCAGTTTGGCGCCATCAGCTGTGCATGCTGTTACCACTGTAAAACTGGACTTCTCATGTCCAGTTGTTTTTTATTAAAATAGTTGTTTCACCTTTTGGATGGACAGTTTTATTTGCAACCATATCAAAATTCATTGGAGTTTCATCCATATTTCCAATACTACTTAACACATAGCCATGTTTATTGCGCTGTTGTATTAAGTAGCGATGGAAACTATGTACTTTGGCATCAAGATCTGCAGGTAATTTTTGTGCAATTTTCGTCTTTAGCCTCAGTACCAGATTACGCCTTCCCAAGAATCTAGTACACTAGGATATAGTGGCCTTAAATCTGTTGCTGAGATCTGGGTTAGATTTGGCCCACTGAAGTGCAAACAACGTATTTTAGTTCGTGTCACTACATAACCGCTTTGGCGATGCTCATTCACCATGTCTGCTACATGTTTTTCGAGTTCTGGCCAATGTGGGGTGCCTCTTCTTAATGCACACTTACCCCTTGGCATACTCCTTAATGCTTTTTCATTTGCTTTCCAGTCCCGAACCATCCTTTTTGTTACTCCATATTGTCTTGCAGCAGCACAGTTATTATGTTCCATGGCAAAGTTTACAACTTTAAGTTTGTAACTGGCTTCACGTTTCTTTCTTCTTGCTGCTGGAGCCATGATGGGTTCCTGACTGTTTGTATACTGTAGTGAATGTACTGGTACTGTACTGTATGAACTTGTACAGATACTGGTGTTGTGCTGTACCGTATTCACCTCCACATGTATCTGTTCACCAGATTGACTGCCTTCCCTGTTTACAATAACCAGCCAATCACGGCAAGCGATGTACTAGTACCGGTATTTCCTGCTTGGATTGGGTGAGTCAGCTCTCCCTCCCTGTCTGTCCAGCCCTCCCTGTCTCCAAGACGATCAGCTAGAGGGCGCCTGTCTGAGCTGGCTCTCCTGCGCAGGCTCATTTACCATATATCCATGTCCAGTACCCAGCAGAGGTGGAATCTTTTATTAAAAGCTTTTTAAAGCGCGGGCCTGGCAGCGGCCGATGTGTGGTATTCATTAAGGCACCGGAGTGACTGGGCGGTGATTATGGTGCCTGGTGTTGTGGATTTTTAAAGTTACAGGACTGAGAGAAGAGATTGGGGTGTACGGTACCGGTAATTGAGACTGCGCTCAGGTGCCGCGGTGGAACTGGGGAAATTCATTACAGCGCATGTCAAGTTACAGCACGTCATATACCAGGTACCGTACTGTATTTAGGTATTTATTTACCTTTATTTCCGTACATATTTTATGCGTTTTTAAATAACGCCGACTTTACCACACAAAGAAACACTCTAGAATGCCTGGTGTGGATTTTTAAAGTTGCAGGACTGAGAGAAGAGATTAGTGGTTTTTCTCTACAATGAATGGCCCATTTGAAGTTTAATATACGGTAATTATTGCGTTCGGAGTACCGTAATAATCACTATGCTAATTTACACCCTTTAAACGCTGTTAACTGTACATACGGTATAATGAACTCATTCGTAGCACTGTTGGACTGTACCATTTCACTAAACACGGCCCGTTTTGGGTGTCCTCTTTGTCTTCTTATGATCCGCAGGTACAAAGATTTCAGGGAATCCCCATGGTCCGAGCACAAGTACGAAATCACCAAATTACAAAAGGAAACGTTAAGTTACCCAGATGACACCCGGCGTAATAGACGACCCCCGACTTTCTAGAAGATTTTCAAGGGTTAAAAAGTTGTCTTATGCGTTGGAAAATACGGTATCTATTTGCCTTTCCTATGTTAAGGGTTTGTTTTTACTGCTTACTTCATTTTTCTGCTGGTTTTAAATACAGCTTGAACTCAACCCGATATGGGCGAGCTCTTTAACCCCTTCGCTGCTGATGACGAGCTCAACTCGTCATCAGCCACGGTGGTCGTGTGCGGATGATGAGCTGAGCTCGTCATGTAACGCGGATTTTAGAAAAAAGCCGCACAGCGGAAAAATAACCGCCGCACCGATGAGGTTAAATCTGCATCTGTTACATTACACAAGGTTACATGATTGTTTATAGGCACATTAAGTGATTTGTCTAGAATCACAGGGTGATGAGCCGACGCCAAGATTCGCAGCTGGATCCCCTTTTGGGCATTATGCAGCTCTGTCCCTAATGCCAGATCCTGGGTAAAGGGAGGGAGGCAGGGAGAAGCCACATGAAAGCTCTGCTCCTTATGGGCTCGAGGTTCCAATAGGACCTCGAGCTGAGCCAGAGCCTGTATTCAGACTTGAGCCCATCTATACTTTCAACTCTACAAACAAGTGGGATTTGTGATGCCATAGAAGAGCACACTGTTCAAGGCAATTAAATATTCTTCTGCTTTTTGGTGCACATAATTTGCAACTCTTTTATGAATCTGTGCCCAACCTCGCTGCATAAAAATAAAAATAAATATCTGTTGTTTAAGTCCAAGCCTTTGTTTCATATATTGAGAATGCGCTGACAACAGGGAGACCATGAGCGATGTTTCTAATTTGAGTCTTTTGGCGTTCTGAATTGGCCTAGTGCTTTGTGGCCCTCTGCAAATAACACGAAACATATTTTCTACGTACGGCATCATTTTTAATTGGACATGAGTTGCATTTTTCAACTTCCCGTTGATTCGAACCTCTACGTCCACTTTCATGTGTGTTATCCATCACCTCCCCAGGATTATTTTTCAGTAATCTCCCAAGTAGTTCCTTTTATCACAACCCCCTTTACCTCTTGTCATCATGCTATCCTTCTAAGACCTATACCTCTTAAATCTGTCACACAAAGAACTAGTCGGATAATGAAACATAAACATATTGAGAAGAATTAAGGAAGTAGGGGGCATATTTAAAATAAAGTGGCGAAGCGTGCCGCTAAGCCAAGAAGGCTAACAACACGCTCCGTCACTTTAGAAACGCAGGTCTGCGCCATATTTACAAGAGTATGGTGTCATCCTGCGGGTTCCCTATGCAGACACCCTTGAACCGTACTGCAAGGCTGTCTGTGTTGAAGGGAAGATTGTTTATGTCAGAGGTCTTCAAACTGAGGGGCGTGCCCCTCTGGGGGTCGTGGATGGGTTCCCAGGGGGGGGGCGCAAATACCTCTGCAGATATATGTAAATGAAAATGGCCTGGAAGTACGGCATGTATTTGCAGCATTTCCAGGCTTCATATAGGGCCAATCATCAGTGCAGCAGGTACTGCTGCGAGGTGTGGAAGTGGCCACTGTTAGTTATCATTAATGAAGCAGATGCAGCAGGGCTGGGGCCCAGGGCTTTGAGGGGCCCATTGCTTCACAATTGATTGTCTACCTTTAAAAAAGGGGCATGGGAGCTTATTTTCCTTTCTAGCATAATGTCCAAGGCCACCCTTGCAGAAAAAAGGGATACAACATGTGGGAGTTCTTTTTTTTAATGGGACAGAGAGCCTGTTTCAAGATTGGAGCGATGGTCATGCATGATGGGGAAGAGTTAAAAGATGCAAAGGCGATAGCCTGCTAATCAGGACTGCAGTTATCATTGGTGCAGTAGGTGTGGTTGCATTGGGGTCCAAGAGTGAGGGGCTCACGAACACCCAAATTATGGGGAGCGGTATTTTTGGGACAATACAAGTTTTTGTTTGATTAATTTGCTGTTTTATAAGTCTCATATTTAGTGTGGTTCATGAACTATAGAAAAAGTACTCCTGAAATCATCTCATAAGCCCCGCCTCCTGCACCCAACCATGTCCCTCCTGCTCTCCCAATCCTTGCCATAAAGTTTTGGAGGGGGGGGCAGACATCAAAACATTTTGCTTAGGGGGGCTCAGAGCAAAAAAGTTTGAAGACCTCTGTCCCTATGATGAGGGCTAAGACTCAGGACAGAGGTAAGTTGTACACTGGGCTACCCACTGACTGAAAAAGCTGAACGTGGAGGACGTTGGGAGCCGAAATTGTATGAGGAAGATTAAGAGGAGTAATCCACCCACCCCACAGCCGTGCCGTAATCTGTCCTGGGGGCCGACCTTCGATGATCAAACTGAGGTGCTAGGGGTGATGGCACCCGTGTCCTCACCGAATGCTGGTGATGGTAGTGGTGAGTAATGGCAAGTAGCAGGAGGGGCAACCTGGTAGTTGTTGGTGTGAAACTGATGTGAAGCAGTGCAGGGATTTCAAGGCTTTGACGAGGGAAGAGAAGGAGACAGTTTCAGGGAGGCACGGGCCACAAGCGGCCCAAGGCCTAGCTCGGTCGCCTCCACTGCACCCGTGTCCTCACTTGGTGTGAACCCCCCTTTTCAGTCAAGCACGCTAGAAACTGCACTGCCAAGGCCCACCAGTAGCCAAGGAGAGCTGAGCTTTTCCGTACTGCTCACCTCGCCCCCGGCCGGTTCCTTCTGCCTCTCCTCTTGGATACCACCGCCTGCTTGCTTAATAATAATACAGACACTTATAGAGTGCAACAGCTACCTCAAACAGAGGTGTCCCGGCTTTAAAAACGATCAGTAGTGCATTGAAGCCATACCGGACAGCCACACTCCCGGCACAAATTAATCTGCCCTAAAGAGCCAGGTCTTAACCATTTTTCTAAAATGGGGTTCTGTATCTATGTTGCGGAAATCATTTGGCAAGGAGTTGCTTAACACACACCATGCGGCGTAGAGCGGAAGCAGTGGCAGTATCAGGCCCATCCTCTGGCCTCTGACTTCTGGTGACTCCTGCAGTGTCTCAGGGACCGGGGACTTCAGGGAGGCAAATAGCCAGCTGTTGTTCCGTTTCCTGCTGGATTCGTGTCTGGCCGCTGCTACCTCAGCCCGCTGTGCTGGGAGACCACGGCCACTGCTCTCTGTCCGAATGCCTGTGCAAGGGGTCCCTATGGCCATTATGGTATTTCCAAATCTACAGACTGAGCAGAGGGATATTTCTAATGTTGTTGCGTTTAACAAGACGAATAATGGATATACTAGAACTTGTATAGTGTGTTATCTGTAGATCTGCCCGGCACTTCCTGGGTGTTCATTGTGTATTTACCCAGCTAATTACTAAAGTTCCGCCCCAGTGTGCATTTGCATTTGAAGTACAGAATGCCCTTCAAATGCAAATGCCCACTGGGGGTGGAACTTTAGTATTTAAGCAGGTGTGATACAATATAGTTGCTGTTTCATCTTTGAACTGGCCTGTGAGCAAGGACTAGTGAGTCCGAAACGCGTAAGGCCCTCCTGAATTTGAGGCAAAGTCGGTTGCTGTTTTCATTGCTCTCTCCAATAAAGAGGAATACCTACCAGTGAGTGCGTTTTCATGCGAGGGCAGCCTTCATTTTGGATATAAAATACTATATATACAATGACAGGCCATGCCATACTATACAATGACAGTTTATACTATACCATACAAAGACAGGGCATACTCTACCAACTAATACCAGGCCATACCATACTATACCATGCCATACTATACAATGACAGGCCATAACTTAAGTAATAAACTCTACAACGATAGACCATATCAGACTACACTACACAATGACAGCCTATACCATACAATACAATGACACGCCATACCATACCATACAAAGACTGGCCATACCATACCATAATAAACTCTACAATGATAGACCATACTATACAATGACAGCCTATACCACACTATACAATGACCGAACTGCTATATATACAATACACTACAAGGAGTGGAGCAGGAGAGGGATGAGAGCATATTTAAACCCACCTCAACTTTTGTGCCACAATCGCCCTGGGACGCTGTGGATGTTTTCACAGAAGCCATGAAAAACGATCTCATGCAATAGAGGAAAGCGGATCACCGAGCTGTAAAGAATAATATCACTGATCGCCAGCGATTGGCGTTGACAAACCTAATGAATGATAAAACCCTTGTGATCAAGCCCTCTGACAAAGGGGGGAATGTGGTCCTAATGGGTAGAGAACAATATAAAAAAGAAGCACTGAGGCAACTTGCAGATGAAAATTTTTACATGAAATGTACAACTGCAACATACCAACAGAGTATCACAGAATATGAGACACTAATTCAGAAGTGGTACAGTCTTCAGATGCTGGGGAAAGATGAGCATCTCTTCTTAAGGAACAATAATCCAATGATACCCACCTTCTATCACCTCCCCAAGCTGCACAAAAACATTGACTGTCCTCCCGGCCGCCCCATTATCTCATCCATTGGCAGCTTGACGGACAATATGTCTTGCTTCGTGGACAATATTCTGTTTCCTTTGGTGGTAAAACTGGAATCCTACATACAGGACACCAAGGACTTTTTAATCAAAACTCAGGAGTTAACATGGAGCCCTCGATACCTGCTGATGGTGCTGGATATCACCAGTCTATATACTTGTATTGAACATGGGCATGGCCTGGAGGCAGTCAGACATTCTTTAGAACAGCGCCAGAAAATATTTGCTAAACACAATGAAATGATTGTTGAATTCACAGAATTTTGTCTAACTCACAATATTTTTCTGTTTGAGGACCAACTGTACATCCAAAGGTCCGGTACGGCGATGGGCACCTGCTTCCCTCCCAGCTACGCGAACCTGTTCGTGGGCTGGTGGGAGGAGCAGGTGCCCAGGAGCTGTACAGTTGGACAAGATAGAGGGGAGGTAGTATGCTGGCATCGTTACATCGACAATTTATTTATCGTCTGGAACGGTGGGACAAATACAGCCGAGGAATACATTAGGGTACTTAACACCAATAACCTAAACCTGCATTTCCCGGGTTCAATTAGTCCGGTGGCAGCGGATTACTTGGATCTGAGGGTATTTGTCGAGGGGGACCATCAGCATACTGCCCTCTATAGGAAAGAAACTGCTGGCAATTCAACACTCTTTGCCAGCAGTAGCCACCCTCCCAAGCTCATAAAGAGCATTCCTTACGGAGAACTTCTTAGGCTCCGAAGGAATTGCTCAAGGGATTCAGATTTTGAGGCGGCTGCCTCAGAGTGTTTAGCGCGTTTTTCTGTTAGAGGCTACGGTGAGGAACTTCTTAACAAAACACTGAAGAAAGTAAGAAGGATACAAAGGGCAACATTATTGACTACCAATAACCGAGGTGGTGGTCGAGAGAAGAAAGTTGCCGCCAATGAAGGGAAATTCAGATTGATTACCCCCTACTCGTCAGGTGCCAACGACTTAAGAGCAATGCTAAACAAGAACTGGCATATATTACAAACGGACAGCATACTGAAGGAGGATTTACCTGCCCATCCTCTATTAACATTTAGTAGAGCAAGATCACTGGGCGATATGGTGTTCTCCAGTCACCTGGAGAAACCCATACCTAAAACCAATACCTTAAAACAGATGATGGGATTTTTGTCCCGGTGGGCGTTGTAAAGCCTGTGCCGGCAGCAGGAGAGTGCTGTCGTATACCATACCTGTTACAAGGAGAACATTGCCCATCAAGAAGTTCATAGCCTGCAGTTCCCAGTTTGTAGTGTACTGTTTGCTCTGCCCATGTGGCTTCCGCTACATCGGCAGTACAATCAAGGAACTCAAACTGAGGATATTGGAACATCTACGTGCAATCGAGAAGGCTGATCCCGCCTACCCGGTTGCCCTGCATTTTGCTGAAGAAGATGGAAAGGATCGTAACAAACTCCAATTCTTTGCGCTGGACATTGTCCCACCCAATGTTAGAGGAGGCAATCGTCTGAGAAGACTACGCAGGTTAGAATCACGGTATATCCTAGACCTCTCCACCAAACATCCAAGAGGACTAAATAGTGGAGAAGAAATGGCATTCCATCTAGGAAAGTGACATCATAATAATTAGATCACCGTTTGGGAATGGCCTCCTTTAAGACAGAATAGGGACCCTCCATTATCATGCCATTATTGGACTCACAGCATTTGTAGTCTCAAATATTTGTTTGGGATAGGAATAGGAATGGAGCTGCTATATACACACATGCAGATAGAAAGGAGACACTGATTCTCTCTTGTGATTCTCTCTTTCTTTTAATTTGTTAATTCTTCCTTCTGCTGCCTCATATGAATTCTGTTTTGCTTTGCTTTAGTTTGTTTTTTCTCTGGAGTCTGCCCTGCACCTAATTACCATTCATATAGTTGGTTCATGGCTAGAAGTACACCACTGAACAAACAATGTTATTGTGATTTGAACTGAACCTTGTGCATACAGAAAGTAAAACATCTTTTATCTGAGTAAACTGAGAAAAAAAGACTTTTCCAGCTAAATATATAGAACTCATTGACTGAATGAATGCCAGCAAATTCAATAATACATTCTGTATATCTTGTATCTTGACCTGATGAACATAGATTTTTGATGAACTAGGTGTTATTATTCTTTGATGAACTGTGGTGTTATTTTCAGTATATAGAAAATGCTTTAATCATGATGGGACAGCTTGTACATGGGACACTAGCCGATCCATGGCTCTATTTTATGTCAATATCATTGTGACATATGTCACAATGATATTGTCTTGTGCATATGAAGAGGGTATATAATATACCCTCTTCATATGCATACGAAGAAATTTAATATACGCTAAACCGCCCCTCGTATGTGGAAGAATGTTGGATACAATAACATTCCAAGATGGCGCTCATAGTGATGTTTGAGGGTTTAGTCCTATGTTGTTGTCATTGATTGCAAAGGAACTTTATTAACATGCTGTTTCCGAGTCACCATTGATACACTGACGAAGGCTCACGCCGAAACGCGTCTGTGCGTTTTTCCCCCACAATAAACCCTTCAGTGACTTGCAACCCCTCCTTGAGTGCTGCATCTTTTCTTTGAACTTTGAAAAGTTCGAGCGCAATATATATATATATTTATATATACATATACATACAATGACAAGCCATGCATACTATACAATGACATGCCATATCATATTGCACAATGACAGGACATAGCATACCATAGCATAACATAGAACAATAGACTTTTCTAACTATACATTTACAGGCCATACCATACCATACGATACAATGAGAGGCCATACCATATCATTCCACACCATATTACTCAATGACAGGCCATACCATACTATATAATGACAGGCTTTTTCCACAGCATGTCATAAACTGATGGGCCATACTATACAATGACAAGCCATACAATAATATACCACACAATGAAATAACAGACCGTACCATACCCTACTACAAAAATGACAAGTCATAACACACTATACCGTAGAATGACAGGCCATACAATACAACACCATGCAATGACAGGCCATTCCATACCGCACCACAAAACAGCACAGCACTAAACGATCTTTGCAAGGCCAATAGACCCTGCGAAGCTGAGACCTATTAGCTTTGCTAAGGATTGCTTCAATTTGACTTTCCTGAAAACAGTTGTAAGGCTCCAATCCCCCACTGAATTATGGGTTGCTTTGTAGAGTCAGAAACAGAGTTATTCATTGAACAAAAAAACACCAAAGAATTATTAGGCACTATGACATCTAAAATGACCCATGTCCTCCAAAAACCATTCAGCCGGTCCCAGAAACAGTATCTGACCACCTAGTTGACATATTTAATGGAATGCTCAACTCAGGCTATTTTCCCAAGGGTTGGAAAAAAGCCTCAATCCGACTCTCAGTAAAAAAGGCCAGTCTCTCTTCTGCAGAGAATGGCAACTATCGTCCTATATCTTGTCAGCCTTTACCAGCCAAGAATGTAATTGCATTTTTATAGTGCTTACTACCCCTGACGAGGCATCAAAGTTCTTTATTGGTGAGCAGCACACTACTCCGGAACCCAAAAACGATTCTTGGTGAATTAGTATGGAGAGATATGAAATTAAATTGAGCAGTGGACATATGAGTTTGTAATTTGGATTGAAAAGGATAGCAGAGGGGTAGAAGAGGGCAGGGTTTGCATTTATGTTGCGCTTGCTTCCCCTGATGAGGTGTTGAAGTGCTTTTCGGCAGGTAGCATGCTTCTCCGGAACCCAAATAAGATTAGTGGGGAATTAGTATAGTGAAATATGAAAGTAATTCTAGTGGTGGACATGTTAGTCTTTTAGTTGTATTGAAAAGGATAGTGGAGGGATAGAAGAGGGAAGGTCTAGGAAGAGTTTTAGTTTTTTGAGCTCATAGCAGTAGGAGGAGGTTTGGGGTGAGTGAAGGGGAGGTGGGGGGGACGAGTCAGAGGATAGGGTTTAGAAAGACTTGTTTGGGAGATCTGAATAGTAAAAGAGGTATGAGATGATGCAAGGAGGGGTAGAGGAGGGAAGAGTCTAGAGAGGGTTATTCTGGAGATCACAGTAGTAGAATGAGGCTTGAGAGGAGTCAGAGAGTGGAGGTAGCGTATATATTGAGAGAGGTATAGGTTGAAATATAGGGTAGTGCATAGGAGATGCTGAATTATAAGTAAAGTAATAAATATAAAGATACATAAGTACAGGAGAGGTATAGATGTATTAGGAAGGTAATATATCTATACTAATATAATAAAGAGGGAGCCCAAACCTTTGAGGCGGGTAATCTCAGGAACCACAGCACCAATCACAACACCCAATACAGCGTTGGAAAGGACAGTTGCAGCAGAAGGACATAGGCTATGCAGACGCCCACCATATACATTTAAAAGGTAAAAGTACCTTGCCAGCAAAGCAGTCCCTTGTGGGTGTGTCTGCATTGTGCTGTGGGTGTGTGCTGGGGCGTGACAATCGCTGGGGGCATTCCTTCACGAGTATTGTTTTTTCTTCCCAGGTTCTATACATTCCTGCTCCCTTTAAATAGTAATTCAGGGGGGCGTGGCCAAGATGGCGGGCTGAGCGGTCGCACTTGCCGAGGGCTCCCGGACCCCTGAATTCCTGCACCGCTCGGAACCGCTGATTCCCCCCCGGATCACGCGGCCACTGAGCCTGGTGCTTGCGGTGGAGGTGTGGAGAGCCTGCTGAGCCTGGTTTGCGCCGTCGGGGACGAGATTTTGGCTGGGATCGCCCAGGTCGGACCCCGCTGTACGGCCCGAGTGAGAGCTGGAAGCCGCGAGTCTCCCGACCCTCGGAGCGCGACGGGGCGACCGGCCTCTGAGGTGTGAAGCCCGCTGTGGTGCATGTGCTGTTGGAGTGGGAGTCGGCGACGGCTCCGCGTGCGGCTCGGAGCTGTCCAGCAGCGGCTGTCCGGAGCGGAGCGGAGGTGCAGAGCGGTGGCGGAGTCGGCGCCACCTCGCTACGCCAGCCCGTGGCTTGACGAGGCCTGCTGGAGGAGGTCGCCTCGGCTGATTATCAGTGCGGAATTGAGGACCGAGTCTCCCGAGGCTGATCTCTCCCTGAAGCAGCGGACCACGGCGACTGTTGCATTGTGACTTAGCCCCCTGGCCGGATTTCTGGTTCTCGGATCGGAGAAGGAGAGGGGGTCTCCATCTTGGGCGTTGCCCCTACGACACTACTGAGCGGCCATTTTGTGGAGTTCGGCCGGGCAGCTCGTCCCTCCTGGTGCTCTTTGCGTGGACCACTCCCGGCTGGCATATAGCTGCTTTCTCTGCTGTTCAGTGAGCCTCAGTGTCCGTTACTGCTCTGCAATGTCGAATGCCAGGGGACAGCGAAGAGGCGACCGGACCTTGCCGGAAATGCTGGGACGGGGCGCCCTGCGCAGCGGAGGTGCCCAACCGGCCGCGACCTCCCCGGCACCATCCAGGGGGGCAGAAGGTGGAGAGCCCCCGGTGACGAGGTCCTTTCTCGAGTCCCTGTTTAGCTCCCTGCGGGAAGACTTCCAAGCACTCAAGCAAGAAGTGGCCGGGGAGGTCCGCGAAGTGAGGAGAGAGATGGACTCCCTGGGGGATCGGGTGAACACAGTGGAGGAAGCGGGCCACTCCAGGGATGAGGAGATCACCCATCTGCAGCAGGAGGTCCTACGGCTCCGGGAGCAACAGATTGAGCTACAGGCCCACGCCGAGGACCTTGAAAATCGGTCCAGGCGGAACAACATACGGGTCCGCGGAGTGCCGTCTGGTGAGGAGGGTGAAGACGTGACGGCATATCTGGTGGCCCTCTTCCGAGCGATCCTGGGAGAGCCGGAGGACTTTCGGATTCGCATTGACCGGGCACACCGGGTGGGTCGCCCCCGCAGAGCCACGGCACCCGCTCCGGACATTTTGGCCTTCCTCCCGAACTTTCCTTTGAAGGAGCGGATCCTCCGTGAGGCACGAGGGCAGCAGCCTTTTCGATTCCGGGACCATCCTGTGACACTGTTTCAGGACTTATCCACGGTCACGCTACAGAAGAGGAAATCCTTCAAGATCGCTACGGACTTCCTCCGTGAGCGTGAAACGCAGTACTCCTGGGGGCACCCCTTCCGCCTGATCTTCAGGTGGAACGGTGTCTTACATCAACTTCGGTCCCTTCAAGATGTTTGCGAGGTGCTGGGCCTCACTGCAACGGACACGGATACCCCGGCCCCGCGGCGGAGGCGCAGCACTCGTAACGGCTGGCAATGAGCTGAGGGGGGGGCCTCTCCCCCGGCGGAGCGCCCGGGCTCGCCTGCAATCCGGGCTGAAATGGCGGCTGCCATCCAGGAGGCCTCCAGAGTGGCGGCGAATGGCGAAGTGGCCTTGACGGCCTGAACTCACTCCGGGGGGAGTCTACTTTAGCTCATTCTTATTGCAGGTGCGGGGTTTCGGGGGGTGGCCAGGGAGGAGGGCGAGTGCTGAAGGTGGTGGCTGGACGTCCACTAGATTGACTTTCCACGGCCTTGCCCGTTTGGGCCGGACTGGGACAATGTCTTATTTGAAAAGTTTGAGAAGCGGGGGAAGGAGTTGGGGCGGACGGGCAGCTGTTTTGATTTTGGGACCTAGAGGGGGGGTCAGTAGCGGGGGGTGGTGTGGATTTGTTGGTGTAGGGGCGGGGGGGGGGGTTTTGGTTGTGGGGTGTTGGGGTTCGGGGACTGTACTGTGCCAATGGTTGACTCAACGTTGCTTTGTTTTGAGGTCTCGAAGGGTGCCTTCTGTGTTTGCTGACGGGGCTTTGCCTTCTGATATGTGCTCCCTGAACTCTCTCTTTGATGGCTCTTAAGGTGCTTACTCTCAATGTGAAAGGGCTGAATAATCCGGTTAAGCGGCGGGCAGTGTTATCCCTGTTGGAAAACTCACAAGCGGATATCTGCCTGTTGCAGGAGACCCACTTGCTGGCTAAGGACTGCTCGCGGATGCGAACCCCCAAGTTCCCCACACAGCTATTCTCCTCTAGCACTTCCAAGACGGCAGGGGTGGCCATTTTGTTTTCTAGAAGGTTCAGGGGCGAGGTTGTGAGCAAGGTGGCGGAGCAGAAAGGGAGACTCCTGGTATATAGAATCAAGGTGGGGGGCTTAGCACTGACTGTAGGCTCCGTTTATTGCCCCAATGATCATCAGGACCAATTCTTACACAGGGCCTTGGACGACGTTGCATGCACCTCTGATAGGCACATAGTGTTGGGGGGTGATTTGAACCTGGTTTTTGACGCGGCGCTGGATAGGTCTGTGCAGCGGCGCCAACAGTTGGGTGAGCTTTCGGGCTCGATTCGAACTCGACTTGAGGAGCTGGACCTGCATGACATGTGGCGCTGCCTCCACCCCACCACCCGCGCATACTCTTATTTCTCACACGCCCATAGATCTTATGCGCGCTTAGACCACCTCCTAGTGTCGGGCCCGCTGCTCCTTTTGGCTTCGAATGCAGACATGGGGGTCCTTTCTCTTTCTGACCACGCTCCGGTTGAGGGCGCTTTCACTCTTCCGCCGGTGGCTCGGTCGAGGGGGGTTTGGAGGCTCCGAGATACGCTTTTGCATAGGCGGTCGGTGGTGGATCAGATCAGGGCGGCCATTTTGGCTTTTCAGACCGTGAACGATAATGGGGATACCTCCCGCGCGACACAGTGGGCGGCCCTTAAGGCCGTGCTCCGAGGCGAATTTATCGCGATTTCCGCTGCCGAGAATAGGGACCGGCAACTTAAGAGAGATGAGCTCACCCAGCAGGTGAGGGAGCTGGAGCAGGTTCATCACAGGACAGGGGCCCCCAGGGTGTGGAGGCAGCTGAAGGCGGCGCGGAAGCTCCTGGCAGCCCTAGACACGGATCGGGCGGAGTACGCGGTGCTCCGCCTGAAGCACAAATATTACACAGGGGGCGATCGGTGTGGGCGGCTCCTGGCTAACAAACTCAGGGTGCAGCACCAGCAGCACCGAGTGAAGGAACTGCTGGACCCGGCCGGAGGCAGAGTCACGACCGATGAACACATAGCGGATGTTTTCCGCGGCTTTTATGCGGACCTCTACTCCGGGGAGCCCCCCTCGGCCCAGGCTGAGGGGGACTACCTGGACTCGGTTCCGCTCCCGTCGCTGACACAGGATCAGGCTCAGTATCTGGAGCGTGACATACGTGTCGAGGAGGTGGTCACGGCGATATCCCGGCTCAAACTGGGCAAGGCCCCCGGTCCGGATGGCTTCATCCCGCTGTTTTACAAAACCTTCTGTCAGGAACTGGCACCTCTGCTAACTCGCCTCTTTAACTCCTTCGCAGAACCGGGAGCCATCCCCTCCGAATTTCTCCAGGCCACGGTCTCAGTGATCCCTAAGCCGGGCAAGGACAGGACCGCCTGTGGGTCCTATCGCCCCATTTCGCTGCTGAACACCGATTTGAAGGTGTTCACCAGTATCTTAGCTGCACGCCTGGCGTTGCATCTCCCCGGCATGGTTGACTCGGACCAAGCGGGCTTCGTGCCCGGTAGGCAAACGGTAGATAATACGAAGAGGGTGACACACATTCTCGAGAAAGCTTCTAGGATCCCTGGAGAGAGGATGCTCCTGTCCATAGACGCGGAGAAAGCTTTTGACAGGGTGCACTGGCCCTACCTTGAGAGGGTCCTGAGCAAATTTGGGATAGGGGAGAAGTTTCGTCATCTGATCTTTAACTGCTACCGGTTCCCATCTGCGGTGGTCCGGGTGAACGGCGGCAGCTCTCGACCCTTCCCCATTGAACGGGGCACGAGACAGGGATGCCCGCTCTCCCCTTTGCTTTTTGCCTTGTACATGGAGCCATTTGCCCAGAGGGTTAGGCAGAACCCTGACATTATTGGTGTCCAGATGGGCGGGTTTCGTCACGCGATTAGCCTATACGCGGACGATGTCATTCTGACGCTGGATGACCCGCGGAGATCGCTACCGGCCTGTGTGGAGGAACTGAACTTATTCGCTGACGTGGCGGGCTTTAAGGTGAACCTGGGTAAGTCGGCCGCCCTAGACATCTCGCTTTCTGCGGCCACTAGAGTGGAACTGCAGAGGCTTTAACCTCTGAGCTGGTCCAAGGACCGGATCCCGTATTTGGGGATCCTGCTGGCGCCCTCCCTCCCGGAGATGGTTAAGGCCAATTACGCAGCTCTAGGCACGAAAATCAAGGAGGAACTGGGCCGGTGGGATAAAGGCACGCTGTCGCTACTGGGTAGGGTGGCCGCAGTGAAGATGACCCTTCTGCCTCAAGTGCTTTACCTCTTCAGAGCATTACCGCTCCATCCTCCTGCGGGGTGGCTCGCGGAGACTCAGACAGCCATTGCGCGATTCGTGTGGCAGGGCCGTAGGCCGAGGATCAAGAGGGGCATCGCTATGCTCTCGCCGGAATCCGGAGGGCTGGGGATACCGGATTTGCGGAAATATTTTAAGGCCGCTCAGCTCCGATACCTCGTGGAATGGAGCCGGTGGGAATCTGATAAACACTGGCTGTTCCAAGATCAGGCGGTGGCGGGTAGGACGCTGCAGGAAGTGCCATTCTTGAGGCGAGCCCATCGGCCCCCCAATCTTTACGCGTCTTTGGTGACGCGGGTCCCGCTTCAGACGTGGGACTCGGTGGCTGCCAGATGCGAGTTAACTACCTTCCCCTCTCCCTTCACGCCGCTCATTGGCAACCCGGACTTCGGCCCGGGGCTGGAACGGGGTGCCTATGAGCGCTGGCGGGTGGCCCGCTGCTGCACTCTGTACCACTTGTACTCCCCCGAGGGAGTCGTCTCCTTCCAGGACTTGCAGAGGGATTATGGCCTCCCCGAGACAGAACGCATGCGATACATGCAGGCGCGCCACTGGGCATTACAACCCCAAGTGCGCGACGCGGCACACAGGGAAATCACGGAGTATGAGCGTTGGTTAATTACTCGCACGTCAGACGCCAAACTGATCTCGGACCTGTATAGAATGCTGCAGCCCCCCTCATTTCACATTCACAACCCTGGTCGGGAACGGTGGGAGCGAGAGCTTGGGCGCGAGCTGAGTCATAAAGAATGGGACCACATCTCCTACCGCGCGCGCCACTCGGCCTACCACACGGGTCTTACAGAGACCTTTACTAAAATCTCGACCTACTGGTATCGCACTCCGGAGAAACTGCACGAGATGGACAGGGCGATACCAGGGACGTGCTGGCGCAACTGTGGCAACACTGGTACACTAACACACATACTATGGGATTGCCCCCTGCTGGCTTCGTACTGGGAGGAGGTCCTGAGCGAGGTGGACAAATGCTTTGGGATAGAATTGCCTAGGTTCCCGGCCTATGTCCTGTTGGGGTTGCCGAATGGGTTGATGTATCCCCTTAGGTCCAAGAGGGGTAGGCAGATCGCGATTGCGCTGGGATCAGCGGTGCAGAATATTCTCATACACTGGCGCACTACAACACTTCCCTCTGTAGTTGGTTGGCTGCACAGATTATGGCATGTTCTTGGAATGGAAAAGATGTCCTTAGTGGCCCTGGGGGATACTGATACCTTTGAGGACTTGTGGGAGCCCTTTCACAGCCTGTTATGTTCCGAGTTTAGAGAGATTACCTGCCCTAGATATCTTCGGTTGTTGAGGCTGACGCCGCCGCCGGACCCGCCTGCCTGAGTGGGTGGGGTTGGTGTTGCATAGTAGAGATTCATGGAGAGTTCACAGTGGCGGAGACTGTAGATGCTGGCACAGTACAGGGGGTGGGCCGGGGTATGGTAGTTGGGGGTTTAGTTTGGTTGGGTAGGTTTTTTGGAGCGGGGTTGCTTCTCCTCCCTTCACCCCCCCCTTTATTTTTTTTCTTCCCCATTCGTCTTTTCTTTTGTTCCTTCCCTCCTGATTCTTCTCCTCTTTTCATCCCTCCCCCTCCCCTCCCCTTCCCCTCCCCTCGTTGTCTGTCCGTGCCCACAGGTGCTGAAGCTATGCTCCCGAGTCAGATGGAGCCTCTTACAGAATTGTAACTGTATTGTTGTACTGGATGTATGATGCGCACTGGTGCGCGGATCTTGTGGGTCACTTGCTCCCTGCCCCTTTGTGTCCTATCCCGCCCTGCTTCAATAAAATACTTTAAACCTAAATAGTAATTCAGTGGAGGTCCCATTCTCTTAGAACCACCCCAAGCACAGTTATGGGCAAAAATACAACTAAAAGGCCCTGCAAAGCATTATGGGAGAAGATTAGCATAATTTTTAGCATTCATGAAAGGGTTTCAATGTTTTTGTATTTTACTCATCAGGGACATCTTGGGACGACGAGGTGAACTGCAGCTTGATGTATAATATTTTAAATGCTATTGCCTTTGCCTCATCAGGGACATCTAGGGACGGCGAGCTGAACTGCAGCTTGATCCATACTAACAGAATAAAGAGAGAGCCCAAAAGTTTGAGGCGGGTAATCTCAGGAACCACAGCACCAATCACAACACCCAATACAGCATTGGAAAGGGCAGTTGCAGCAGAAGGACATAGGCTATGCAGACGCCCACCATATACACTTAAAAGGTAAAAGAACCGTGCCAGCAAAGCAGTCCCTTGTGGGCTTGTCTGCGTTGTGCTGTGGGCGGGTACTGGGGGCGTGACAAACGCTGGGGTCGTGTGGTACGTTCCGCCCTTCATGCCATGTCTCATATTGTGTTCTAATCCCACCCTGCTCTCTTTAAATACCCCTGCACCCCAAAATCATAACCCACCCGTACTCCTTAAAATACCCCAACACCCTTAAACACTAACCCATCTTAACCCTAAAAATACCCCTGTACCCCAAAACCCAATCCCTAGCCCTGAACCCTCTAAATACCCATGTACCTCAAAACCCAAACCTAGCCCTGAACCCTACAAATACCACTGTACCCCAAAACCCAAACCTACCCCTGAACCCTAAAATACCCCTGTACCCCAAAACCCAATCCTAGCCCTGAACCCTAAAAATACCCCTGTGCCCCAAAACCCAAACTTACCTCTGAACCCTAAAAATACCCCTGTACCCCAAAACCCAAACCTAGCCCTGAATCTTAACAATAACCCTGTACCCCAAAACCCAAACCTACCCTTGAACCCTAAAATACCCCTGTACCCCAAAACCCAAACCTACCCCTGAACCCTTAAAAATACCCCTATACCCCAAAACCCAAACCTAGCCCTGAACCCTAAAAATACCCCTGTACCCCAAAATCCATACCTATCCCTAAACCCTAAAACTACCCCTGTACCCCATAACCCAAAACTATATCTGAACCCTTAAAATACCCAAACACCCCAAAACATATACCTCAGTACCCCAAAACATATACCCCTACCTTATCCAAACATTAAAAAAACATGCTTTTACCATTCATGCATTTACAACAAATTTCGTTGTAAATGTATGCGTGGTAAAAGCATATAAAATGTAATGCCATGCGTTATAATGGCTTTGCGGAGTCAAGGGGCCTCATTTATGAGGCTGTGCGTCACTTTTACGCCGCCGGTGCGTCACTTTTTGTGACGCACCAGTGGCGTAAACAATGCGCCTTGTTGCGCCATATTTACAAAGTGACGCATCTAGGTAGATGCGTCACTTTGTAAACCCCTGGGCCACATTATACCTGCTCCAGGTATAATGTATGCAAGGGGGGCGTATTGACGCAAGAATGGGTCGTAGAAGTGACGAAGTGAAATCTATGAGATTTCACTGCACCACTTCTAGGACGCAAATGAGTCTATATCTTACGCCTGCCTCACAGCAGGCGTAAGACTGATGCAGGCCCTTTCACATGGGGATTGCCCCATGTGAAAGGACACATTGCTGGAGTTGTGTCACTTTTATGACACACTCCAGCAATCCGTCACTTTTGCGCCTACAGATACGTCAGAAATACTGACGTATCTGTAACTCCTTGCGACATGATGCGTCATACAGTAATTATGACGCATCTATCATGTCGCAAGGAGGGCGCACTGAGAAGTGACGCATCGCTGCTTTCACGCATCGATGCGTCACTTCTCATAAATGAGGGCCCCGGTACTTTCGTAATGAAAGTATGCGGAGTGATGGTATGCGGAAAGAAAGTTGCTGAATATTGGGTGTTTACCCTTCCCCGGTAAGTACATTGGTGGCACGGCGGCCCACATCTCCAGCAACATACTCATATTTTTGCACCACCCATTTGAAAAATGCCCAGGTCTGTCTCTTTGATGGCCAGCACCGACATACACTTTTAGACACACCTCCCGCCACAAGTTCTAGAATTGCGAACTTTAGAGCTGGGGAGCTACGTTCGAATCTCGGCATCAGCTCAACATCCTGTGATTCCAGGCAAATCACTTTGTCTCCCCGTGCCTACCACAAATGAATGTGTTCTTCTGTAATGTAAATTGTGCTCATGCCATGTTGTCGAGTTCGCACTATATAATATTGCAAGGAAAAATAAAGTAGGGAAACTCGTGTTCACACACTACTGAACGCGCACTCTTAAGTGCATCAGCAGTGCACTGTGAATCGGAGCGTTTCACAGGCCTGTCACAGATAAGAAATGCTATCAAAATGAAATCCTAAAAAACAATATACTACTGGCCGGCAGCAATTCATACCCGTACAACGTCGGGACGCGCTGATAGTATATATATATTTAAGTTGGATTTAATAAACTCAGACTTTCAAGTGTTGCTATACTTTAAGTTATTTGTTTTTGTAATTTAATAGTAAAGCAATTGTAGATAAATGGTTATGATAAAATACTTATATATGCAGTCACTTATATACATGTTAAATCTAGAATAATGTAATTGTAAGTAATGTGTACATTTGTTAATCAGATCTAACAAATATCTATATATTTAAAACATACTTAATACACACATTTATACAAAGCAGTACACATATGTGGGTAAACATGAATAGTCCAAATAAATGCTATGTACAGAGGGATATGCTGTACATTTATGTTTGAGTATGGTGGTTATGTGGGGACGAGCCAACTCTTGAGTAGTCTTCTGAAGATAAGGGTACAATCCGTGGATCATATGTTTGTGGGTAAAGAGTTCCATAGTTTGGCTACTTGTACAGAGAAGGATGTGCCACTTATGTTTTTTCTTGTCTGGTGGGATTTTGAGGCAAGGTGCTAATCTTGAGCGGAGGTTTCTTTGTTAAATGTATTTGGTGGTTTTATTCTTGATGCAGAGCAGTCATGGTCTGTGTTTCGCTTTGTGGGTGATGCAAGGCAGCTTGAATATGGATCTTCTGGTAACCGGTAAACAATGGAGGGCCTTCAAGGCAGGGGAGATGTAGGTTTGTGACTTTATATGTAAGAGTAGTCTGGCAGCAGAGTTTATAATCTGTTTAAGTCTTTTCATGGCTGTGGTTAAAGATGATCCTTGGTAGAGGCTATTGGTGTAATCAAGTTTAGACAGAACAAGAGAGATAATAGTCTGGACCTTGTGTGGATATCCCAGGTGGGGTAGATGCGTACCAGAGTTTTTATAGTAATGAAGCTTGATCGTGCTCGTTTGTCCACTTGGACATTCATTGAGAGCTTGGAGTCCATGGTCATTCCAAGGTTTCTTGCCTCCTTTGATACTTTGAGTGTCCCAGATCGTCAGGCCAGGTGGCAAGTGAGTCATTATCTTTTCTAATCACCACACATGAGTATTTCTGTTTTGTAAGCATTCAATTTGAGATGGCTTCATGACATCCACTGATCCACGACTCTGAGGCAACTGAAAATTTGTGAGTTTCCAATGTCTTTGTGGCTTTCCAGTTGAAGGAGTATTTGTGTGTCATCTGCATAGTTGTAGCACATGAGGTGAAATTGATTGATCAATCAATCAATCATTTGTAAAGCGCATTACATACCGGCGAGGGACAACGAAGGTACCAGAAGGAAAGGGGCACAAAATTGAGGGAAAAACGAGTGGCACGTAAGGGAAAAGGGCACCAAAAATGAGTGGAACAGAAGGCAAAAGGGGCACAGAAACGAGGGAAAACGAGTGGAACAGAGGGCAAAAAGGCACACAAAACGAGTGGAACAGAGGGCAGAAAGGCACAAAAAACGAGGAAAAAACTAGTGGAACAGAGGGAAGAAGGGCACTAAAAACAAGTGGAACAGAAGGCAAAAGGGGCACAAAAACGAGGGAAAACGAGGGAAAAACGAGTGGCACAGAGGGCAGGAGGGCACAACAAATTAGGGAAAAACGAGTGGCATAGAGGGCAGAAAGGCACAAAAACAAGGGAAAAACGAGTGGAACAGAGGGCAGAAAGGCACAAAAAAACGAGGGGAAAACGAGTGGAACAGAGGGCAGAAAGGCACAAAAAAATGAGGGAAAAACAAGTGTAACAGAGGGCAGAAAGGCACAAAAAACGAGTGGAACAGGCTGGGGGTGAAGACATATAACAGCAGTCACAGACACAACAGTGAAAATGCAGGCAATACAATCTATACTACTATTAGAAAGGAAGAACTCTAAACCTTTGAGGCGGGTAAACTCGGGAACCACAGCGCCAATCCACACACCCGGTACATCGTTGAAATTGTCAGGGTGTGCAGATGGACATAGGCTATATAAATAAAAAAAATATACATTATTTAAAAAATGTACGAGAAAAAAAAGTAGTCCCATGGAAGTAGCGCCGGCCGCGACGTGCGTGCTGACATCAGTGCTGTGCCGTGCCTCTGCTGTGCCTCTGCGCCGTAATTATTATTGACTTGTTGTTGGTTCCTGCAGAGACCAGGAGCTCCGTTTGAATGTATGCAGTACTCATGGCGCAAGAAGAAATGTGTAGGACAAGTTAATGATTTGTAGATCCAGTCATCTAACCACTCATTGCTCTTTCCTGACCCAACACTACAAGAATGGGAGTAGAGCACATGAGTTTTGCTTCTAGGAAAAGACGTGCTTCGCTGTTCTTTTTCCAAAACTCGGGTAAGGTTCGTAGCTACGCCTGCCTCTGCACACCTCTTTTCGCTTTTTGGGGGGTCTGAGGAGAGTCTTCCTGGGCAAGTGCTTATAATCATGGTCACTGCACTCATGCTATTTTCGTGTCGTTTGCCACATTTGCCACATTATCCATCAACTGCTGAATACTCTGAAGATTTTAATAAAAAGAATGTTTTGTTTGTAGCTCACACCGATCAGCAGTGACTAAAAGTGTGGTTACAAGTTGCAGTGCAATGGAAGGCCCCTCACAAAGTTTGACTGGTCACCTTTCTCTTGAATATTGCTATATCAGGGTGTTAAACTTTTATTAATGAAGTAAAACCGACGCGCAGACAGTGTTAAGAATTGTAATAACGAAGTAATACTATCACAAAATGCTATGCATTATGCTTCATAGTTTGCCTTTTCTTGCCATCAAATGAAGTCAACTCCGAAGCATGATCGTCCCCGCCACATAGTTCAATTAACCCAGATTATAATTAACTGGTTCTGCCCTGGTCCTAATGAATTAGTACCCCACAGGCAGCTGTGCGCATGTTTAAATGTATGAACATTTATGTCCCAGTTGCTCCCCGGACATTTTGATTTCCAGCAGCAATCTGGGCGAAGAAAACATTTTCATTGTCGAAATTTACTGTCCAGGTTTTTTGATTTGATTTGATGTGGATTTATATAGCGCGAATTGCTGCCCAGGGGCGTCCAAGCGCTGAGAATGCCAGATCCGACAGAGGGGAAGAGAACACGGGAGAGGGGGGCGGATTAGACTGAATTAAACAGGAAGGTTTTCAGATGTTTGCGGAATGTCGTAAGGTTAGAGTTGGATCTTAGATGCGGTGGAAGGGTGTTCCAGGATTCCAGGTGTACACTATAGCACTGTGTGATCTTCATAATGCCCGTCTGTAGCAGCAGAGGTGTTACCGCTCTTTCCTGTCACTTTTCTGTGTGTGGGGGTTATACTGCAAACCACAGACTCTAACATGCAGTCACAGCTGTTGCTCGCCCCCCTGCTGCAACTGAGCAGGAAGGACTAATCTTCTCAGACCACTGAGCAGTGATGGGAGATTAGCCCACAACACAATTACACTGAGAGGAAAGCCAGTGGCGTAGTGAAAAATGATTGCCCTCCCTACAGAATGTGATATGGTACACCCAAGTCTCCCATATTAATATCGAAATCGTCATTAGTCTTTGGGCTGCATGGGGCCACCCATTGAAGAATTTTGGGCACACTGGTAGTGACAGTCACTCATTCCCAAAGCATTAATATATATGGCTCTGAGTTGAGGGCCCAGGAGATTGTGGGAGAGAAAATAATGCCAACTTATTTTTATTTAGCTATCCATACCACCATTTTGTCATTTTAAAGTGCTGTTATCAATGAGTTCTTCTTTTCACAGATTTGATGGTTCTCAGTTGACTGTCCTCGGAAAGATGGAAGGTTGTGTTGGCCTTGGTAGGATTCAAACTTATGGCCTGTAGTCTGGAACAGGCATAAGCAGTGATTATTTAACTAATAGAGACAAATTTCCTACTAAATGAGGTAGAAAACAGAGGAAGGGGAAGCAAGATTTCAAAGAATACTGGCGTGGAAATCCATACTACTATTATAAAGGAAGAACTTTGAACCTTTGAGGCGGGTAAACTCGGGAACCACAGCGCCAATCCACACACCCGACACATCGTTGAAATTGTCAGGGTGTGCAGATGGACATAGGCTATATAAATGTAAAACATATACGTTATTTAAAAAATTTACGAGAAAAAAAAAGTAGTCCCATGGAAGTAGCGCCGGCCGCGACGTGTGTGCTGACATCAGGAGTGCGGGGAGGAGCGACGTCCAGGAGCGCGTGGAGGAGCGGCGGACAGGCGGAGAGGAGCGGTGAGGAGCGGCGGACAGGCTGGGAGGAGCGGAGAGGAGCGGCGAACAGGCGGGGAGGAGAGGGGAGGAGCGGCGAGGAGCGGCGGACCGGTGAACTCAGGAGCGCGGGGAGGTGCGGCGGATGAGGTAAGGCTCCGGGGGACCCACGGACAATGTCGGGGTGGGCGGGGGCCCTGAAGCCAAGGTCGGGACGGGCTGCTACTCCGGGGGACCCACGGACAATGTCGGGGCGGGCGGGGGCCCTCAAGCCTGATTGCTCCCGGACAAGGTCGGGACGGGCTGCTAGTAAAAGCAATAAAGCGAACTTCCTCGGCAACGGCACCTGGGCAGGGACAGCACAGGCAGTGCTGTACGGAGGGGGAGCGACCTACCTGGTAGTGCTGGTAATGACTTCATGTAAATTTTGAAAAGCATGGGTGAGATGATAGAGCCTTGAGGGGCACCTGCTTTTGTGAAGTGCAGTTTGTCAAAGAAGGGGAGGGTATGGAGGACATTAGTTTTGTTTTAAAAGTAGGATATGATCCAGTAGATAGCAGTCCCCTCTTCATAGAGTCATTGTATTAGAGAGTCATGGTCAACCGCGTTAAAGGCAGCTGAGAGGTCCAAGAGAAGTAGTGCAGCAACCCCATTCCGATCAACGATGTTCTTAAGGTCATCCCAGATGGCACTGAGGGCATATTGTGTGAATCTTTCTGGGTGGAGTCCAGTGTGGAAGTCTGAAAGTATGGCATTATTTTCAATGAATTGTGACATCTGGACGAATGTTGCTCTTTCTATCAGCGTGCCCAGGAAAGTAAACTTTTTTAATTAGTCTGTAGTTGTCGGGGTTAAGCGGATCTAGGTTTGTTTTCTTTAGTAACAGGCATATGTATAACTTTTTAGATCTTCTGGAAATGTTCCTGTAGTAAAGGAATTGTGGATGATTCTTTTGGAGTTTCAGCACATGTAGTTAGAAAAATGTTCTCAAAGATTTGTTGTGGACACGGGAAGAAGGGCTACCGGCAGGCCTGCTTCCTTTGACCAGATCCATAAATTCATTGTGTGATATTTATTAGAAGTGATAGAGAAGCTCGGTTAGCGTACCCTTGTAGTGTTTTCTTTGAAAAAGAGTCGGTGCTGGTAGTTTTTCTTTATTTTAAATAGGAGTCCAACGTACCTGCTTTGGTTGTGTAATGATTTACCAATTTGTCTGTGAATTTCTGGGTAATGGGATTAGCTCTTTCTAGGCAATTTGGTTTACGAAATTCTGTGAGAATTTCATGGAAATTTTGTCTGAATAGTATGTTTTCTTAGCTTTTTTGATTGCTGACTTGTAAAATCCGCTAAGTTTCTGTAGGCGAAGTTTGTCTTGATTGGTGGTTGTCGTTATTCAGGTACATTAAAGGTTTCTAATTTGTTATTTTATTTAATTTAGCCCTGCTTTTCTCCAAGGTGTCTGTTTTCTTTTGTTCTATTGTGGTCCTTCCTCTAGCCACTCATAGTTTTTAACAGAATTTATTGTGTCTAGATTTGTACTGGATGTTAGTTGTGTTTCTAAGCGTTCCAAATTGAGGGGCATATGTACAAGCCCCTAGCGCCACCACAACGTTACTTTTTCCAACATTGTTATGGTGATAGGGGCTTAGCCTTATTTACAAGGCAGCACTAAGCCACTTACAGAGGCTTAACACTGCCTTGTAATTAAGACCCCCTTTCACGCTATGGTTAGCATTAAAGGAGTGCAACACCCATTGTTTTTGATGACCCTCCCCCTATGTACAAGGGCAGCGTACATAGTAAGGAAAACCTGGTCTTAACTTGGCGAAACGAGGAAAAATGCATTATTTTTCCTCGTGTTTGTTTTTTCATGTGTGCTGCCTTATGCAGCACACATGGAAAAAGCAAACTGCCATGGATTGTTTATGTACAGGAAGTTCCTCCTGTTAACAAAATGCCATTGTGTGACTGTCATGTGTGCTGAATGAAGCAGCGCATATAAAAGTGACAAAATGGCATTGTAGGATTGTTTATGCACAGTAAGGGGCACCTTCCCACACATAAACAATCCTCCCCTGCACGCAGACACCCTAAAAGAGATAATGTGTCCGGTGGAATATAAGGGTTGTGTGATTCTGTTTTTGTGGTAAAAAGAGGAGAAGGGAGTTGGTGGTGACAGAAAGGGGTTTGTTAATATAAATTAGACCAGGGAATGTGTATCTGGATGGTGTATAATAAAATATGGAGTGGATTTGGGTCGTGTTTGTGATACGTGCAGTGGGTAATTTGAGGCAATGGTTTCCGGTGCTGGGTACCGGCACATAATTGTCAACACCGCACTTATGAGAGGCTGCCGCATGGTGGTGATGTTTGTCTAATTTAGAGAACACAACAACTGCTGGTTATTATTACAATATGTGTTTAAAATGACTAATATCTGCCTCCCAAGCCATTCCTATAGCTTAGGGGGCCTGGAAGTGTCAGAATTGTCACACTTGTAGCAGTGTGATGGTCAGTAGTTGTTTAAGAAGCGAACATAGCAAGGAATCCGACCTAATTGTGCATTGCCATCGAAGCATTTCATTATTCGGGCCCTGGGTATCTTAAATGCAGCTTTTCTTGGTTCATCCTCTATAGGCCATTGCGCTCATCTGCAGCCTAGAACGTAATTTTTCCCAAATTCACAAAATCCTCCTGGGGAGGCAGAAGCTTTGTCACCTGTGCAGCCAAATTATGGAATACCCCACCCCTGAAACTAACGGAAATGAGAAATCTTCTTCAATTCAGGAAAACCTAAAAAGCCAGGGGGCTTCTTTCCAAGCCCCTTGCGCCGCTGGTGCATCACTTTTTTTACGCAGCACAGTGTGCTGGCCCATATTTACAAGGCCACGCAAAGCCACCCTGCGTGGCTTTTCATGCCCTTGGATTTACGTCCCCTCTTCAAGCATCACTTTGCATGAAAAGTGCGTGCCACGGGTTTTGCTGTTGAACCTGACGCATTCCCAGATTTACAACGTTTCCTAAACCTGGGAATGCGTCAGAATCCTGCGTCTCCCTTGGGGAAGCGTACGGAGGCACAGCGAGAAGAAATACTTTTGGGGCATGTTTACAAGGATGTGGCGGAGTGCGGAGTTAGCCTTCTTGACAGAGGAAATCGCCATCAATGATTGTTGTAGTGCAGGAATCGGTAATCATCCCCGCAACGCAGGCACCCTTGCAACATCACGCATGACGCCAGCACTGTAATTGTGCTTCAGCGCAGGGGAAAGCACAGGAATGGATAATACTGTTGTTAATATGACTCATCCCTGTGGTGTGAAAAGGACTCAGTGCGACGCATCAATCTGGCTTGCGCTCCGCGCTGCATTGTTTTGTTGTAAATAAGGCCCCTGGTATTTTAACCAATGGTTGCCTGACAGTCCCCCTCACTCACTGAGCCCGTCTTTCCACATTTTCCACTTTGACTTAAGTAGATTTCTCCAGGCATTCGAGTGCTTTATACATTTTGGGGCTTATTTACAAAGCCCTTGCGCCGCCGGAAAAAGAGGCGTACAGGCAGCGCAAGGGGCTTGTAAATAAGCCCCATCATTTTCATTTCAAATTCCAAACCACTGGTCTTTGCTGCTGTTTCTTTTTGAGAGAGAGAGAGAGAGAGAGAGAAAGAGAGAGAGAGAGAGAGAGAGAGAGAGAGTGAGAGAGAAAGAGAGTGAGAGAGAGAGAGAGAGAGAGTGAGAGAGAGAGAGAGAGAGAGAGAGAGAGAGAGAGAGTGAGAGAGTGAGAGAGAGAGAGAGAGAGAGAGAGAGAGTGAGAGAGAAAGAGAGTGAGAGAGAGAGAGAGAGAGAGTGAGAGAGAGAGAGAGCGAGAGAGAGAGAGAGAGAGAGGGTGCTTGTGAGAGTGAGTTAGGAGGCGGTGGAGGGATAAACTGAACTATCCACCAAGCAGCAGGTGCAGTACCATCTGCTGTTACCAGAGGGCAGTCTGCCTGACAACAACCAAATGCTTTGAGGAAATTTGCATAACCAGAAGCCACTGCAAAGAAACCAAACACTTTTGTTTCATTGTCATTTGTAAAAGAGTAATTTTTAACATCAAGACTGAGAAATGGTTCACCTGTGCACGTGTTTTGGTGAGACAGCCGCACATTTTCTTCTAGTAGTCATGACGGAAATTCGCCGCAATTTTCGTGAGTTTACTTCATTATACAGGGAAAGGGGAACCAGGTCAAACATATACAATATGTTGTAGACATGTCGGTATTCATCGTACCTCGTGTGGCGATGAGAACGACATTCAACTCAATTTTTGTAGGTCTTAGTTAATATACTAGGATCCACAATAGATTCGAGGAAGTTTCTGTTGTTCTTTATCTATCTGATGTGTGGGGGATTATTGTATTAAAACGAATTTGATGTCTATCATATTCTGCAAAAACGGTTGGTTTGAATGTGTTTATAGTTCTATTCGCTTTCCCTCGAGAAGTTAAGGATTTTTTTTTTAAGACCTTTTTTGTTCAAAGTGCATGGTACACAGCGTTCAGCTTACAACCCTTTAGGGCCAGCCGCACAAGTCAAGAACCATATAAACATCATCAGATGAACACAGCCTTAAGGCCGACAGCCCTGGGGTTCGGCGGCGCAAGTTGTTCCATTGCAGCACTTTTCACTCAGCAAACCATTTAATGTTATAGGTGTATAGGTCTGTGGGTTTTTCTTGTTTTTTGTTTCGTAGTTCCTTAGTTACAGAGCTATGGTGGGTCTCATCAATGTCGCCAGATGAATATTGGCCCGTTCCCACTAATGAGTGCTATGAGTAACTGTGTCAACGAGGTCCGCCTTCTAAGTGGGCGCGGGGCATTGGTGTTAGAAGATAAGACTGTGCGACATCGTGAGTGTGTCGATGAGCGAGTGTCTATGTAGCGTATTGTTCCTAGCAGGAGAAACTGATGTTGACGGGGGTGTTCGGCTGGGATCACCTCAGCCATGTTTGTTGCTCTCAAAGGCCCCATGGTGCAATGTGTTCAGGAACTAAATTCAAAGAGCCTGGTCAAAAGGAAAAGGGGACCAGTGTATTTATAACAACACCAGAACGATAACGTGGGGCGTATGTGCTAAAGGGAGGGGGAGCGTGGGCAGGTGTATCCATGTGTTCAAGGAAAGATGTGTGGTGTCATTGTGTCAGCATTGGTCTAATGGGCGGCAGGAGGTTGCATTTTGTGGTTCGTGTGTGTACCAATAAGATAGGGGGGTTACCACCAGGAGGGTGTACCGAGTGAGGTATTAGAACATGGTTCGTGAGGCGGTCCTTTGTTAGAGTGTATAGTAAGAGGTGGATTTGTGGGGGTGTGAGCTGGGGGGGGCAGTGAAGCCATCAATGTTAAACAATCAAATATGCAACATGCGCTTTTCGGAATGGGGGTTCAGCACAGGCAGTGATCAGTGCGGTATATGTGGTTCGGCAACGGTGTGTTGACGTGGGGGGGGGGAAGCTATATGAGTGGGGGGGCTGGTGGGAGCGGGCGCATCTCGTAGTGCCCACTGCAGGGGGGGGCATGGGGGCAGGGCGTGCACCTCTTCACGTGATTTGTATTTGTATTTGTGAGTATTTATTAAGCGCAGCCTATCGCTCCGAAGGGAGCATCTTGGCGCTGAGAAAATGTGTGAGGATGGGATTAGGTGATGAAAAATCTAGATAGCGGCCATCACATAAGCATCAGATTGCTGATAGACCCAGGTCTTCAGTTGTTTCCTAAAAAGATCCCCTGTTCCAAGCATTTCTGTTGGAAGGATTGGAGGATGTCATCCCATTGTTGTGCAATTGAGAATTTCCTAAGTCCTGCCGTCTCTTCTCGTCGTAAGACTGTGCTCTCCGCTCACGCCCAGTTTGTGAGGAATAAGCTCCAATGGCGTATGTGTGGGGGTGTGTCGGCTTTCAACCGCTTGGTAAATAGCCACTTGGCCGTGATCAGCCCGAGATCCCAGTATCGGGCCTGTACCTTGTTCAGCTTTGTGCGTTTGTACAGTCCTAATATGCAGGCCTCCCAAGTCTTCGGTACGTGCTCGTTAGTGCAATGCATGAGTAGCGCAGTCACCCCATCCCAATATTGCTGAAGGTCGGGGCATAGCCAGAGCATATGTAGGAGGTCCGCCCCCACCAAAGAGCAGCGTTTGCAGGCAGTGTCCGTAACGGAAAAATACCTGTTAATTTTGTCTGGGGTGAGGTATGCGCGGTGTAGTATGTAAAGTTGTATGATTTTGAAGCGAGGACAGTGGCGGCTGGTGACATTTGAAAGTGGTGAGGCGAAAAATTGTCGTATTGCACTGCGGCGAGCAAGCGAGCCTGATCAACCTAATTTTGAAAAAAAGAGTGGGATAATGGTGCATTTTCAATCAAATTTTAGGAAGCAGGAAGGTTAATAGAGCAATAAGATTGAATTATTATCATTTAAGAAATCACCAATTTTTATGAGCTATAGAGGACAATCTAATCTTTGCGTATGCTGATGTTATCATTTACCCATATTAACCTTAGAACACACACACTCTTGTAACGGTTTTAACTATACAATAAATACACTCATCGACTGTGCAGTGCTGGGAAAGAGCAGGCTGGACCCGACTGTGTCAGTCGCAGCCACTTAGCTCCGACTTGCAAGTAGGCACACAGCCCACTGAGCTACCGTGATGGCCTCCTATGGCAATGTTATTTGCCACTCGTGACACAGCCTTGACCAGAGAATCCCCTGCTTGAAATGGGGCCTATGACAACCTTCCTATGCTGTGCTGAGTTTAGGAGAAGGTTTGTACGGCTGCCGCTGGTACTGGTTTGAAAGCTCTGACATCCGCAGCTTTCACTGGAACTACTGTGCAATTAATTTCAGACACACTTCCTCTGAAAACTGAAACCCTGCTAAGGTCACACATATTAAACCTTCCAACAATCACCACGTTACTCCCTTCAACTCTCTGAGCATTCTGAAACACTTTCTTCAGTGAGACCCCCAGAGAAGCATTCTGGTACTTGCAGTTTTTCACACCACATCAGACATCAAGATTAGTATTTTGAAGTTGTTTTCTAGTGAAACTCTGAGGTACTCTGGTTCCTTCAGCTATTCACATCACAATCTTTCCTGTATTTTCTCAACTTAAAGTCAATATAAAATGCATCTAATTAATCACCTTAGATACGTCATTACAATACACACTGATGCCACAAAATAAAATGTACTTCAGGTAACAGATGTACAACTCACCCCGCCCACGACAAATACATGCTCGTTTGATCCCAAGATGACTAAAAACTGACAGGATGCCAGGCCAGGCAGCGTGAGCAAGCACTTCCCTGCACTCTTCTTCGACCGGTGCGTGCTGGTAGCTTACCCCATACTACGAACGAACAGCATACCTGCGAGAATTCCTGATGCATCCGAGAGGCCGGCGGGGTTGGAGATGAGTCAGTTACACACCACACAGACATCCCTCCTTTGACCCACTTTTCAACAGCTGAAAACTCCGATCGGAGAGGCTTGAATACGGCATTAACCCTAGCTCCCTCTTTCGCTGGCACACTAGTTATGGGACATTTTCCTTCAATGAGAAAGTGGAAAACTCGTACACTTTTGTAACCGCCTTGAAAAAGCCTGGCGTCGGTGTCATGTTATTTATATCTTATAGGTCTCCATGACAAACGAGTACTGGCTCTGCCTCACACACCAGTGTTTCCACATTCCGACAGCTGACCTCCCTTTGACCTTCATGCCACTTGGAGGCCCTTTCACCTGAACATCCATTCCAGCAGCCTATGACATAGCCAACAACAAGCTGCCCTCTGAGCCGGTTCTCTGACCTGCTGCATTCCCTATCGACAAAAAACGTTATATACCTCTCGGGGACGTTTAAATCCTCACGTCTGGTTTATTTAAGCCAGCTCTGTAAGACTAGGACAGGCACATCGATGTCGCTCGGAGAGCATAACATACCTCGACGGGGTCAATGAAACAAACAACCGAAAATAAACTCAAGATCAGGTTTTGTAAATTTGACGTCACGATAAAGCTTTTGCACAGCTGCCAACCAGGTCTCAAGCAGAACATAAAACTCAGGCATCCGCTTGATGAAGCAAGCCTTTAATGTTGAATAAATAATGATGATGGCAAACATAGGCTTATGAACCCCTCTGCACATTAACTCGCGGGACATCTGCTCGGGTTCCTGTTAAAAAACCCACCTCGCTTCAGTTCACGGAACAGCAGCAGGCAGAGTGTTGTAGAAGGAATTGAAACAGGGAGGGAGAGGCGCAGACTCAATACACACTGTACCGGGGAATAAAAAGGAAGAAAACTTACCTGACCGCCGGTCAGCTCCGCATCTTCTAGGCCCTTGGCGCCTTCACTGGAGCGGAAACCGGAAACTCTGCCCTCCGTCCTCAGCCAATCCTGGCACAGGAGCAGCACCAGGATTGACACAGGGCATGTTTGCTTTCTGCCCGCCTGCCCATTAGGAGAGCGAGGTTTCGCTCTCCTATGGGCATGCGAGCAGGCACAAGTGCGCATGCGTGGGCAAGGATGAAAAATGTGCCTCCGTCCCCATTCATGCGCACCTGTGCTGCTGTCTGCCCATGACAATGCCTGTCAGTCAACATGACACAGGACCGCCCACCCCCTTCAGACTCTGAAGAGGGTGGGCGGTCCTGCATCATGCTAACTGACAGGCATTGTCCCTCGCGTATTTGAACTTAAGTAAACAGTTTACTTCAGTTCAGAGAGATGCCGAGGGAGCTGCGGGTAGGTGCGGGGGGGCAACGCCCCAACGCCCCCAATGGACGCACCGCCACTGAGCGAGGATTATGCGGGATATTAACCGGTCCAACCAGTACCATTGCCCACTCCTTGTCTGTCCAATCCCTCCCTCGGTCCACTGCCCATTTCTCTCTCAGTTGTACGATAGTGGGTTGTGTGTGAAGGAGAAGAGCCTGCACTAGCCAGTGAATTATATGGGAGCCATTGCTCATAACGGGAAGGTATTGTATAAAGTGGTGCATGGGCAGCTCTTCGGACACGTCACCCGAGGCGGCAGTTAGCGTGTGGATGAGGGACGCGGGCAGTAAGAACTGCCCAGTCGGGAGAGATGTATCCTCTGCAAGGCTTGCAAATGGGAGGAGAGCGCCATTGGAGTATAGGTCTCCCAGTGTTTCCACCCCCGCAGTGGTCCAGCTGTCTAGCATTACAGTCGTCAGCGCTCCGGTTGTTGTCGGGGTGCCTAGTAGAGGGAGTATCGGGGCATACGGTACTGTCGTTCGGGTGAGACGCAGGCAGCATAGAAAACATCTGCGCGTTACTGCAAGATACAGCTGCGAGGGAGGAGGAGTCCGGATCAGTGGGTGAAACAGCATGTGGATCTGTAGCGGAGTCCAGACAATAGTATCCATGGCAGTGTCTCCCAAGCCTTTACCACCCAGCCATCCCGATACCCACTGCATCTGCGCCGCCAGGTAATATAGTTCCATGTTGGGAACTGCAAGTCCTCCCGCTTCAGTAGGCATATATAGCTTCGCCAGTGCAATGCGTGGTCGGCCCTTATTCCAGATCAGGTTGCGAAGCAGGACTTCGAGATCTCGGAACACCCGTTTGGGAACGTAGGATGGAATATTGGTGAAGTAGTACAATAGCCTAGGTAGGACTATCATTTTCACCAAGGCTACTCGGCTGGGAACGTTTAGTGGTAGAGTGTTCCAAAACCCAATTTGCGACCGGATGGATGAATTCGCCCGCATCAGGTTCCCCTCCAATATATCTGTAGGGTTACGTAGATGTGGATACCTAGGTATCTGAATGTCGTGGGATACCACTGTAGTCTTTCGCCACCTATGTATATCTCGCATCCGGGTCAAAGGAATAAGCCCCAGATTTGGCCCAATTGACTTTTAAACCCGATATCTCCTCAAAGGTGCAGAAGATGCCAGCAAGGGACGACGGGACATCAGTCAGATCTTTGATATAGAGGAGGAGATCGTCTGCATATAGTGATACCGCATGAAGGCCATCTGCCATCGGTTTACCCCACTCTGCGCCTCGGGACCTGAGTATTGCGGCCAGGGGTTCCCGGCCAAGGAGAACAGCAAGAGCGACATGGGGGCAGCCTGTCTGGTACCCCTCTGCACGCGGATAGGGTCAGAAAGCAGCGTGCCAGTGCGGACACGAACTGTGGGCCTACAGTACAATAGGCCAAGCATGGTCTCGTAGTCGTCCCCCAGTTCGAATTTGTTCATGACTGCTTGTAGGTATGGCCATTCCACCAAGTCAAATGCTTTCTCTAGGTCCAGCACCAGACATCCGGCGTGTGGCCATTGACACGTGGCGTATTCTTGAATGCGGAATAAGCGGCGGATGTTATAGGAGGTATGGCGCGTTGGTACAAACCCATTCTGGTCGTGGTGTACTAGAGTTGGCACTAGAGGGGCCAGTCTTCGGGCTAGCGTGGAAGCGAGGTTTTTATAGTCTGTATTGAGGAGGGCCAGGGGATGGTAGGAGCCCAGGCGCTCGCCATCTCTGCGGGGTTTGAGCAGGGATATGAGGGTAGCCTCATTAAGTGTCGGGGAAGGGAGAAATCTTCCGTTGCCGCAGTGTACATTTTTAACAGTTGGGGAATGAGGATGTCCGAGCCGGCCTTGTAGAATTCGGCTGGCAAGCCATCTGGGCCCAGAGATTTGCCATTCGAGAGGTTGAAAATGGTGTCGCGAAGTTCCTCGGGATCAAGTGGTGCTCCGAGGTCATCCTGATGCGCAGTTGTCAAGGTAGGCAACTGTAGGGGCGAGAGATACTCGGCTATGTCAGGCAGTGGGATACTCAGCCGGGAGCAATATAACCCCGAATAATGATCTATGAACGCCTCATGTATTTGGCGTTGTGTATAGAGTGATCTACCCCCTTCCGCCTGTATCGCTGATATGGGGGTCGTGCGGTCCTCTCGTGCAATCAGCCAGATCAACAGTTTGCCAGGCCTGTCACCCTGGCGATGCGTGCGAGCAGAGTGCATCGCGAAGTTAATGTGGCGTAAGTGTTCCAGGAGGTGACCATGTTCCGCTTTGGTCTCCGTCAGGCGATTATCCGTACCCCCCACTGCGTCCTGTTCATGGCCCAACAGTTCAGTCTCTAGTCGTGTCAGGTCATCCTCTAGCTGTCGTCGCATGCGCCCTTGTGTGCCTAAACAGTGTCCTTGTGTCACCACCTTAAATGCATCCCATTCGATCTGGGGGGAGGATGCCGTACCGGCATTGTGTTAAAAATATTGTGCTGTTTGTGTAAGTAAGGAATCCCGGAAAGCCGCGTCTAGTAGGAGGTCAGGTTGGAGGCGCCAAGTGGGAATAGGCGGACGTGGATTTTCCCATGCAATTGCCAGTGTGTGGGGGTTGTGATCTGAATGTGTGCGGCCCATATATTGCGTGTCTGTGACTAATGGGAGAAGATCAGTGGTGACCATGTACCGGTCTAAGCGTACATGTAGGGTATGCGCACCTGACCAGTAGGAATATGTCCGTGTCGTCGGGTTTCGTGTCCTCCATGCATCGTGGAGGTCCCACTGTGCGCCCCAGTGGATTAGGGTTTTCGTGGTGGTATGTGCTTGGGCTTTGGCTGGGGGTGCGGAAGATCTGTCCAGATTTACGTCTAGGACGCAGTTTTAATCGCCCCCTAGAATCCACGGGATCCCGTGCCAGGCCGCCAATGCTGTTGAAAGGCGAGCAAAGAAAGTGCCCTGATCAGTATTTGGGGAGTACAACGAGGCCAGCACTACTGGGTGTCCATCGAGTCTGCCTCGGGCATTACGTACCTACCCTCTGTGTCTACCTGTGTGTCCATGACCGCCCACGGGGTGCCTGGTCGGATCCATAGGAGTGCCCCGCGGGCAAAGGAGGAATACTCAGTAGCGTAAAGTTGTCCGCGCCATCTGCGGCGCAGAGCATGTACCTCTGCCTTATTTAAGTGTGTTTCTTGTAACAGGGCTACGTGAAATTTGTGACGTTTCAAGTAAGAATAGATCTGGTAGCGCCTCGACGGTGTGTGCATGCCCCTAACATTCCATGTACATATCTTGATTTCAGCCATGGTCATCACTTGCGTAAGAATCACCCCCTCCACTCGTTTTCCATCCCTCAGGTGTGAACCCCCATTGATCTCTTGGCATCCCCCCACCGCTCAGACCAGACACAGGCACTGTCACATGGAGGAATAACCCAGGCAATTCCCCGAGGGTGGGGGCGGGATAAAAAGCACATAGTCCAAACAATGCAAAACAGTAACAAATACCAAAAGGTCGGCTTCGCAACATGTCGCCGTCCAAACACTCTAACGAGTTATAGACGCTATACAGAGCTAGGGGGTGGTAAGTAGTTGGCATCAATGACGACATTGCAATACAATTCACAATGAGGAAAAGAGGAAAGGAACAGGGGGGAGGGGGTTCGCTGCCCACCCCAGGCCGGAGAAAGTTTGCCACAGCTGGTGGGTGTCCCCGGATGCCAACCCACCCGGTGGAAAATGAGAGTATGTCCGCGTACAGTTACATGGTGCAGGAGAGGTAGTGCGGAGGCACAAGTCAATGGCAAGCAGTGGCCGCACATCACGGCAGTGAGAAGAGTGTCCCAGTGTCACTTGACCAGTGCGTGTGGTGATTGCAAGGGGTTACTCACTGCGTCTCGCCGGTGCCAGTGGTTGCAGAGCAAGGGGATTTCACCCTCACCCTACTCCAACGAGCCTCATGTAGATCATGGTGTGTCAAGGCCGCGCCAGTGAGGCCATCCACCGCAAGGCTTCAAGTCTAGTATTTTCAGAGGGTTCCTCTCAGACTAGTAGGTACGCCGTCTGACTTAAGACAGACTTAAGACAAAATCCTAACTTAAGTCTGTCTTAAGTCTGTCTCAAGTCAGTCTTAAAACAAACTTAAGACAAAATCCTAACTTCTGTGAATACCAAAAGTAGTAAGTTTAGGATTTTGTCTTAAGTTAGTTCTGTGAAACGGGCCCTACGATAATACTTCCAGATCAAAGAATACAAAGTGCTCTGCACAGAAAATCACTTTCTGATGTACTAGGTAGCAAATCGGAACCTTTCTGCTTTCCTACTCCAGGTGGTGTGTATTTTTTCAGTCTAGCAAACTAACTGAGGAGAAAATACATAGCGTAGTAACATTCTGTTCAATGTAGTTCCTTTGGGAAAGCTGTACGTTTCTTTCAACTAGAGGCGAGCCAGGGCCGAGGGTCTGGCTCGCATCTTTGAGCCTGTGCAGGTGCCAAGTAATGAAAATATTTGCTAAGTAAATCATACAACAAACATCAAGTAAAAAAGATGAGGCCTCCTCAAAATTCCTAAAAGTGTATTTCTTTAACCTTTTGAAACTTTGACATTAATAAGGCACACTATATTCCGCAGTGAAAAATACTTAATAGGTGATAGTTTTGTAAATCTGGTTGTCTGAACTCACATTTAAAGGTGGTTTCCTGCGCTATAATGAAGAAAACAGTTTTGGTGAAATAAAATATTTCCCTAAGATCACACAATTTGATATGCGAGGAGTCCACGATTTATCCAGGTTTTCTGGTTAAATTTTTTGCAAATCAGCAGAAAATGTGTATCTATTTGCCTTTCCGTATGTAAAGGGTTTTTTTTTTCCGCTTACTTAGGTGCATATTATCAAGCACAGAGTTAAAATTATCGCTGCTTTAGCGGCAGAAAACTGCCGCTAAAGCGGCGATAATGGGCTTGATAATATGCCCTTGAGAATTCCAATGGAAGCCCATGTTGACACCAAAACATGGGCTTCTATTGGAACTCTCAAGAGCATATCATCGAGCCCATTATCGCCGCTTTAGCAGCAGTTTTCTGTCGCTAAAGCAGCGATTATTTTAACTCTGTTTCTTGATAATATTCCCCCAAATTTTTCTGCAGGTTTAAAATACAGTGTGAACTCAACCAGAGATGGCCGAGCTCTTTAAATGTGCACCAGTTACATTACATAAGGTTACATGATTGTTTATATGCAAGGGGAGATTAAGTGATTTGCCCAGAATCTCAGGGTGTTGAGCCAACACCAGAATTTGCACCTGGATCCCCTTTTCCGCATTATGCAGCTCTGTCCCTAATGCCAGATCCTGGGTAAAGGGAGGGAGGCAGGTAGAAGCCACATGAAAGCTCTGCTCCTATTGGGCTCGAGGTTCTAATAGGACCTCAAGCTGAGCCAGAGATGTGAGATGCGCACGTTGTAAAGCCCAGTGCCAGAAGTAGGCGTTCCTGCCCAGGGGGGTGGGCATTCCGGTGCCGGAACGCCTCCCAAAAATAACTGAGTGAAATCTACAAAATTTCACTCTGTCACTTTTAGGCCCATGCTGCGACAAAGCCCTGCGCCTGCTTGAAGCAGGCTTAAGGATTGACGCAGCATTAACAAGATAGGGCCCCCCAGAGCATTGCTGGAGCTGCTGCGCGCTTGTGACGCAACTCCAGCAATGCGCTGCCTTCACGGCACAGATGCGTCACGCATCTGTGCCGTTTTGTAAATGCGGTGCATCCATGCTGGCGGAGCTGTCGCGCACAATAACTGGTGCTCCCTGCTGATATACAGGGATGCGCCAGTTATTGTAAATCTGCACCTACATGTTTTTGTTTGATTCCTTTGCTGTTTTATAACTCTCATATTTTGGGTGGTTCATGAACTATAGAAAAAGTACTCCGGAAATCATCTCGTAAGTCCCGCCTCCTGCACCCAGCCATGTCCCTCCGACTCTCCCAATCCTTGCCATAAAGTATTGGAGGGGGGGCCAGACCTCAAAACATTAAGGGGCAGATTTATGTTAACTGGCGCATCCCCAGGGATGCGCCAGTTAACGTGCGCCACAGCTCCGCCACCCATGGTGCGCCGCATTTATAATACGGCGCACCATGGTGCAAAAACGGCACAGATGCGTGACGCAACTGTGCCGGAAATGTGGCGCATTGCTGGAGTTGCGTCACAAGCGTGACGCAGCTCCAGCAAGGCTTGGGGGTGCCCCATCTACACAATGCTGCATCAAGACCTACCCCTGCTTCAAGCAGGCGCAGGGTTTTGACGCAGCATTGGCCTGAAAGTGACTGAGTGAAATCTCATAGATTTCACTCAGTCACTTTCAGGAGGCGTTCCTGCAAAGGAACACCCCCCACTGCGCAGGGACGTCTCCTTATGGCGCAGGGCTTTACAACGTGACGCATCTCCTAGATGCGTCACGTTGTAAATAGGGTGCATTGTTTGCGCCGCAGTTGCGTCAAATAAAGTGACGTAATTGCGGTGCAAGGGCATCATAAATCTGTCCTGAATTGTTTGTGCACAATTGTCATTTGTGCCTCATGTAACTTAGCGTTTACTTTTGTAATTTGTTCACTTGTAATGTTCTCGTGTAGTTCTGTTCCTATTGTACAGTGCTCCGACACCTTCGGGTAAAGTCCGCACTATAAAAAAACGCATAAATAAATAAAAAGAGCAAAAAATTTGAAGACCCAGGGACCTCACGCTGCAGGCTGCATATTTTGCAGGTGACTACAGGGACATCTGGTGACGAGCTGAGGTACTGGACCCTCAAGGCTGCAGCCTGTTGTGTTCATTTCATTTTCTAAATAAAAGGAGTAGATGCGGGAGACGAGGAAATGCTGTCATGTTTTCAGTTCCACATTCATGACGATTTTAATTATGATGAGAATATGGCCCACATGCATCAAGCATTTTTGTAGTCGCAAACGGTGCGATTACTTAAAATCGGCCGTTTGCGAATGCAAAAGTGCTTTTTGGGATGCATGAAGCAATTTTAGAATTCGTAACATTGTTGTGAGTTCGAAAATTGCGGGTGCTTTTAAGAAGTCGCAGATGTGCGATTTCTTAAAAGCAATGCATCATTACTTTCACAAGTGCAAAGTGGCAATTAGGGTGCCAAATTTACCGAGTGGTTGAACCACTCGGTAAATTTGGAAAAAGTGTTTAAAATGCTGCAAATGTTTTTTTTTCTACATTCATGTTTCACACACACATGTCCTTAGGACATGTGTGTGTGAAACATGATGCGAAAAATACATTTCAGGGGTGCATGGGGGGGTCCTTTGGACCCCCCCCTGCACCCATGAAATTTTCAAAGTGCCACTCGCAATTTGCTGATGCCTTCCCATTGACTCCTATGGGCCTTTTGGCACATAGGAATCAATAGGAATTGCGAAAATGCACTTAAGAATTCGGTATTCATTTAGGATTCGGTAAAAATTGCGATTTTTACCAAATCCCAAATGAATACCGAAAACAATGATGCATAGCATTTTACACTTCTTAATTTGCAATTCCTTATTTTTCGCAAATTAGGAAGTGCAAAATGTAACAATGATGCATGTGGGGTATATTATTATACTGTAGTTTGGAAACTTGAGGTTCATATTTGTCAACAGGTGAGAGAGATTGCGCTTAAAACGCACTGGACACTCGGAACAGACTTGAATCCTTTTTGCAGAGCCACGTAACAAAACAATTCGAAAAGAGAGGGGCCGCCTTTTAAGCAGCCAATCAAACAAGAAGGCTAGGGGGCATAATATCAAGGCGGTTTATCTCTGCTTTTTTGGCTTTAAAAGCCAAGAAAGCGGAGATAAAATTATCTCCCTATTACCTAGCTGTCGCTAACACCAGTTAGCGACAGCTAGTAGGAGATAGCGACCATCTTGGGCCCCGCTTTGCATGTCAGTGATATTTATCACTAATGACATGCAAAGTGGGCGTGCCAAGATGTTAGCGACTGGAAACAGTCGCTAGCATCGCTATCTCCTATTACCATCTTTTGGAGATATTCGCGCTAAGCGCGAATATCTCCAAAAGCTAACACCTGCCCTGAGCAGTTCTTAGCCATGTTATCCAATGGTAGGTGGATAACATGGCTAAGAGCATTAGCTCGGTAATGCATGAATATCGCTGACTTTTCAGCGATATTCATGCATTGCGGCAATTTTTATTGCATTTGCGATAAACCTTGGTAATCGCCGCAGTGCAGCAGTAAATTTTTGTCTCTCACCAAGCAATAGCGATAATTATCGCTATTGCTTGGTAATATGCCCCTATAATCCTCCTAGAAATTTGTATGACCAGAATTCTTTGCGAAGCAACAGCAACGGTTTTATTCTCGGCTAACTACATACATTCATTAAGAATAAATAATATATTATTGTTCTCTTCATTTATTATATTTAAGGATGTTTTATTAGGGTGCATTAAAACAACCATCACATCAAAATGACGCAAGTTGTATTTCTAACCTTCTTTTACTCGTTTATGCGTTTAGTCATGGCATCAGTTTTTCTTATTCTTTGCGTCTTGTCGTTGTACTGCGTGTGGCAGTAACAAATGTAAAGAATCATTATAGTTGGATTGTTGCTGGGAACGAACTGCTTCTTTGGGATAATATTACATGTGAAATAATATAAGCTGTTTGTCACACATCGGTTCTCTTCTTCATCGGCACAGGTGTAGATGCTTCTTCCCACATCATCGCTCGTACACGGGGTGTTATGATGATGGGGTCTTCTGTCCTTCTCCTAGTCTCGCCATTCATCAAATGGACGATGTGTTCCGTCGGGTTTGAGCCCCGGGGTCGAGTCCACATCCTGTGAATCTGGGCAAATCACTTCATCTCCCCGTGTCTGCATGTGTAAACGACCGGGGCTCATGTGAAGCGCTCCAATACCCTCGGGTCGAGTTCGCGCTATATAAAATTGCACAAAAAAATAATTTATAACATGGCTCTGTTCTGTTTGTTCAGGTCTATCCTATGGCGCTTGTGTCCCAGGATCATCTGTTGTATGTACTTTGTGGGCTCTGGAGTATTGCGGCAGAATTGTGCGCTTCTGTGCTTTTGCTTGGGGACTTTGGGGCAGATTTACACGAAAGGGACTCAGTGCGGAACACATGCCATTTGGCAGCGCCGCACGGAGGCACATTCAATGCACAGGGATGCACCATATTTGCAACCATATGTCACATCTTGTGCTTCTCCCTGCGCTGCCGCACAAACTGCTGCCATGCGCAGGCACCCTTAAGGATGCCTGCATGGTGGGGAGATTGTTTGTGTGCAGGAAGGGTTCCATTCCTGCACAAAAACGATCTGAAATGCAGTTTTTCTACTTCTATGTGTGCCGCATTAGCACACATAGGGGCAGATTTACAATAAGTGGCGCATCCCTGCATATCGACAGGGATGCGCCACTTATTGTGCAGCGCGGCTCCGCCACCATTGGTGCGCCGCATTTACATTGCGGCGCACCATGGGGCAAAACGCCACAGATGCGTCAAGCATCTGTGCCGTAAAAGCGGCGCATTGCTGGAGTTGCGGCGCAAGCGCTAAGCAGCTCCAGCAATGCTTTGGGGGGCTCTATCTCCACAATGCTGTGTCAATCTTTATGCCTGCTTCAAGCAGGCGCTGGGTTTTGACGCAGCATGGACCCAAAAGTGACTGAGTGAAATCTTGTATATTTCACTCAGCCACTTTTGGGAGGGGTTCCTGCGCCGGAACGCCCCCACCACGCGATGGAACGTCTCCTTTTGGCGCAGGGCTTTTCAACGTGGCGCATCTGAAAGATGAGCCACGTTGTAAATACCGCGCACCATGGCGCATCTTTTGCGCCGCCGCTGCGTCACAAAAATGTTGCAAAGCGGCGTAAAAGAGGCGCAAGGGGCTTGTAAATCTGCCCCATAGAAGATAAAAAAAAATCATTGTTTAAATGATTGTTTATGTGCAGGACGGAAACCCTTTTGTGGGGTTTTAGAAATAGAAGCTGCACACATATCTGGTAATGAGATGTGACGTAATAGGGTCGGAGTAGCAATGTTTTAATTTGACTTTCCTGAAAACAGTTGTAAAGCTCCAATCCCCAACTGAATTATGGGTTGCCTTGTAGAGTCATGAACAGAGTTATTCAGTGAACGAAAAAACACCAAAGAATTATTAGGCACTATGGCATCTAAAATGACCCATGACCCATGTCCTCCAAAAACCCTTCAGCAGGTCCCAGAAACAATATCTGACCACCTAGTTGACATCTTCAATGGAATGCTCAACTCGGGCTATTTTCCTAAGGGTTGGAAAAAAGCCTCAATCCTACTCTCAGTAAAAAAGGCCTGTCTCTCATCTGCAGAGCATAGCAACTATCGTCCTATATCTTGTCAGCCTTTACCAGGCAAGATTGTAATTGGATTTTTATAGCGCTTACTACCCCTGACGTGGCATCAAAGTTCTTTATTTTTGAGCAGCACGCTACTCCGGAACCCAAAAACGATTCTTGGTGAATTAGTATGGAGAGATATGAAATTAATTTGAGCAGTGGAGATATGAGTTTGTAATTTGGATTGAAAAAGATAGCAGAGGGATAGAAGATAGAAGCGTTTGCATTTATGTAGTGCTTGCTTCCCCTGATGAGGTGTTGAAGTGCTTTTTGACAGGTAGCATGCTTCTCCGGAATCCAAATACGATTAGTGGGGAATTAGTATAGTGAAATATGAAACTAATTCTAGTGGTGGACATGCTAGTCTGCTAGTTGTATTGAAAAGGATAGCGGAGGGATAGAAGAGGGAAGGTCTAGGAAGAGTTTTTGTTTTTTTAGCTCATAGCAGTAGGAGGAGGTTTGGGATGAGTGAAGGGGAGGTAGAGGGGGACAAGTTAGAGGATAGGGTTTAGAAAGGCTTGTTTGGGAGATCTGAATAGTAAAAGAGGTATGAGATGATGCAAGGAGGGGTAGAGGAGGGAAGAGTCTAGAAAGGGTTATTCTGGAGATCACAGTAGTAGAATGAGGATTGAGAGGAGTCAGAGAGTGGAGGTAGCGTATATATTAAGAGAGGTATAGCATGAAATATAGGGTAGTGCATTGGAGATGCTGAATTATAAGTAAAGTAATAAATATAAAGATACATAAGTACATGAGAGGTATAGATGTATAAGGAAGATAATATATATAGATTTAAGTTGGATTCAATTAACTCAGACTTTCAAGTGGTCCTATACTTTAAGTTATTAGTTTTTGTAATTCAATAGTAAAGCAATTGTAGATAAATGGTTATGATAAAATACTTATTTATGCAGTCACTTATATAGCTATCTATACTACTATTATAAAGAGAGAACTGAGGGGCATATTACCAACAACTAGCGATAATTTTTGTCTCTAACTTGTTTAGAGACAAAAATTATCGCCGCACATCGGCGATTTTTATCGCAGATAAACCTTGCTATTAACAAGGTTTATCGCAAATGCGATAAAAAACGGCCGAAATGCATGAATATCGCTGAAAAGTCAGAGATATTCATGCATTATCGAGCAAATGCTCTTAGCCATGTTATCCACCTCCCATTGGATAACATGGCTAAGAACTGCTCAGGGCAGGTGTTAGCTTTTGGAGATATTCCCGCTTAGCGCGAATATCTCCAAAAGTTGGTAATAGGAGATAGCGATGTTAGCGACTGTTTTCAGTCTCTAACATCTTGGCACGCCCACTTTGCAACTCATTAGTGATAAATATCACTGACATGCAAAGTGGGGCCCAAGATGGTCGCTATCTCCTACTAGCTGTCGCTAACTGGTGTTAGCGACAGCTTGGTAATAGGGAGATAATTTTATCTCCGCTTTCTTGGCTTTTTTCATTTCTGAAATTCTTTATTGTATATAGAAAAATATAAAGCCAAAAAAGCGGAGATAAACCCCCTTGATAATATGCCCCTGTGTCCTTTAAAGCGGGTAAACTCGAAATGTACACCACCAATCACAACACCCAATACAGCGTTGGAAAGGGGAAGTCCAGGAGATGGACATAGGCTATATATATGGACACCATTTACATTAAAAAGGGGGGGCGCCCTCAGTGGTAAAGTAGTCCCTTGTGGGCGTTGGGTGTTAACATTTAATAAGATGTGGGCATTAACATTGTCCACGATGCGAGGAGATGGTGCTATACCAAACAGTATTACAGCACACCATTCACGCTCCATTCAGATTTGCAAAAAGACTAGAACGTGTCCAGCAGGACACTACATGTGGGATCTGTTTCCGCACAAACATGAATCCACTTTGGATATAACTGCGTGTCCTGCCGATATCTGCATCATCACCAAATGAATGGTACATTTGTTGTGTTTTGAGGGTGCAGCAGTAGGCCCTCTGTCGGCTGTCGGTGGGACTGCAGCTCGTGTGCGTTATTTCCCATCTACTTCCACAGAGGCGCAGGATCCTGGACCGGGAGCTTGGCCTCAGCAGCCGCACGTGCTCCTGAGCTCAGATCAAAGGAGCGGGATCCTTTCGACCCTGGAGCGGGCACAGAGGCCACATCCGAGTCCAATGTTTAAGTTTAGAGTTGGGGGAAGGGGGAGGGCTACGAGATCACGCCTTCTCCATTGAGCATGCGTGGGTCTCATAGCCTTTTAATTGTCATACCCACAATCCTTTGGGCTATGTCTGCATACCTAGGATGCATTTACTAGATTTTCACCATTTATTTTCTGTAGATTTTCATTTTCATAAAAGTGCATGTGTTTTATAAAAAGCGTATCTGCTTACTAAACTTGTTTTGATAGTCGTTCTATCTTTTCAGGGTATGTATTTTTTACTTAATGTATGGAAAGTCTCATTACAGTAAAAATAAGATGGCAGACGTGTATAGGGCTTAATTACTTGCACCTCGGATGGCAGTGGGGCTCCTGTGAACCGTAGGATTGTTTGTACCTCTTCGCAAGCAATCCATTATCACAGTATAAGGTTAAATTGAACAATAGCGTCAAAAAGTCTTTTTGATGTTAGTGTGTGTAGTTGTGCATCGAGAGTGGGGGATCATAAAAAATTGTATGACTATCTTTGCTGTTATATATTGTAAATTAATTTGTCTCCCTTTCATTTTCACCAATATTAGCTCTTTAGTATTTTGCTCTGGTTTTCTCTATTTTGCCCTGGATGAAAGTTTGATGATACATGCCAGTCCCTATAATGAGCGCCAGTGGACCCTACCAGCAACCAGTGCCTCAAATTAAACGCCCCAGTGAGCCCTGGCCTAACCAGGCCATGCATCTTCAACCATGTAATCACTGAAAATCACTCATATAGAGAGAAAGTACTAAGGGGTGGATTTACAAGACCACTGCGCCACTTTTGCGTCATTTTTAAGATGGGGAAAACGACGCCAAAGTGGCGCACGGGTCTTGTAAATCTGCCCCTAAAATCCTAGGAGAAATACGCTTAGGGGCAGAGTTGTAATGCCATCACATATCTGTAATGTTTTACCTTATTTTTCAGTGCTATTACCTTATGTTTCACCATGAGTCACGTGCTTCCACGAGACTCATGGGGCCCGATTCACAGAACTAACTTAAGACAAAATCCTAAACATACTACTTTTAGTATTCACAGAAGTTAGGATTTTGTCTTAAATTAGTTCTGTGAATCTGGCCCGTAGTCATTGCTATTGTTCCTTATGTTCCTTCCTACATTCTCAAGCGTTGCCACCGGGGTGCCGAGAATCCTAGCAACGCCGGACGGTGGTTGGATCCTCGGTGGCTGGATGGCTCCGGTCGTGGGTGCTTTGGACTACAAATAAATCGACAGGAAGAAAACCAGAACTTCTCCTGTTTTCCTTCACAATAGGCAGATTTGCTAATCTTTCACACAAACCAAGGCAGCAAGCAAAGCAGAGGGAGAGAGCAGAAATGTTCCACATTTACAAATTTTTGGAGCATTTCTGCTCTCTCCTTGTGCTGGTGCACTGTGTGTAGTGTCCTCTCTCTATCTTCTACATTTGTGAAGGTTCTGTGGAACCTAGAATACTGTGGTTATGGATGTTCTTCAAGAGTCAGTTAATCCTGAGGTAGCTGATGGATGGGGTGTCAATGAATAAACCTCTGAACAACTTCTCTCATCTTTGTATGTTTAGTGAGAACTTTTCATTGGCGACGAGGGTCCAAGGAAAAGAAGAAAAGGACACCTCACCATCAAGCTAAGTAACATGAAGAGTGTGTGGAAATGAAAGGATTTAATATTAAAGATGAAGAGGAGAGAGAGTAATAAAATAGGAAAGAAATCTATACTACTATTATAAAGGAAGAACTTTGAACCTTTGAGGCGGGTAAACTCGGGAACCACAGCGCCAATCCACACACCCGATACATCGTTGAAATTGTCAGGTGTGCAGATGGACATAGGCTATATAAATTTAAAAAATATACGTTATTTTAAAAATGTACGAGAAAAAAAAAGTAATCCCATGGAAGTAGGACCGGCCGCGACGTGAGTGCTGAAATCAGGAGCGCGGGGAGGAGCGACGTCCAGGAGTGCGAGGAGGAGCAGCGGACTAGACCACGGGGAGGAGCGGCGGACAGGCAGGGAGGAGCGGTGAGGAGCGGCGGACAGGCTGGGAGGAGCGAAGAGGAGCGGCGGACAGGCGGGGAGGAGAGGGGAGGAGCGGCGGACCGGTGAACTCAGTAGCGCGGGAAGGTGGGGCGGATGAGGTAAGGCTCCGGAGGACCCACGGACAATGTCGGGGCGGGCGGGGGCCCTGAAGCCAAGGTCGGGACGGGCTGCTACTCCGGGGGACCCACAGACAATGTCGGGGCGGGAGGGGGCCGGGGCGGGCGGGGGCCCTTAAGCCTGATTGCTCCCGGACAAGGTCGCGACGGGCTGCTAGTACTAATATAATGAAGAGAGAGCCCAAACCTTTGAGGCGGGTAATCTCAGGAACCACAGCACCAATCACAACACCCATTACAGCGTTGAAAAGGGCAGTTGCAGCAGAAGGACATAGGCTATTCAGACGCCCACCGTATACATTTAAAAGGTAAAAGAACCGTGCCAGCAAAGTAGTCCCTTGTGGGCGTGTCTGCATTGTGCTGTGGGTGTGATGGGGGCGTGACAATCTCTGGGGGCATTCCATCACGAGTGTTGTTTTTTCTTCCCAGGTTCTATACATTCCTGCTCCCTTTAAATAGTAATTCAGTGGAGGTCCCGTTCTCTTAGAACCACCCCAAGCACAGTTATGGGCAAATATACAACTAAAAGGCCCTGCAAAGCATTATGGGATAAGATTAGCATAATTTTTAACATTCATGAAAGGGTGACGGAACAAAATATTGCGGATTTATTGTACCAAGTTCGTGCCAATTCCGCCTACCCCTACTTTAAAGACCCCTGCACCCCATAATCATAACCCACCCTTACTCTATAAAATACCCCAACACCCTTAAACACTAACCCATCTTAACCCTATAAATAGACCCTGTACCCCAAAACCCAAACCTATCCCTAAACCCTAAAAATACCCCTGTACGCCAAAACCCAAACCTAGCCCTGAACCCTATAAATACCCCTGTACCTCTAAACCCAAGCCTACCCCTGAACCCAAAAAATACCCCTGTACCCCAAAACCCAAACCTACCCCTGAACCCTAAAATACCCCTGTACCCCAAAACCCAAACCTAGCCCATAACCCTTAAAATGCCCCTGTACCCCAAAATCCAAACCTACCCCTGAACCCTAAAAATACCCTTGTACCCCAAAACCCAAACCTACCCCTGAACCCTAAAAATACTCCTATACCCCAAAACCCAAACCTAGCTCTGAACCCTAAAAATACCCCTGTACCCCATAACCCAAAACTATATCTGAACACTTAAAATACCCGAACACCCCAAAACATATACCTCAGTACCCCAAAACATATACCCCTATACCCATACTTGCCTTATCCAAACATTTAAAAAAAAAATGCTTTATCATTCATGAACTTCGTTGTAAATGTGTGCGTGGTAAAAGCATATAAAATGTAATGCCATGTGTTATAATGGCAATGCGGAGTCATGGTACCTTCGTAATGAAAGTATGCGGAGTGATGGTATGCGGAAAGAAAGTTGCGGAATAATGGGTGTTTAGCCTCACCCGTAAGTACATTGGTGGCACGGCGGCCCACATCTCCAGCAACATACGCATATTTTTTCACCACCAATTGGAAAAATGCACAGGTCTCTCTCATTGATGCTTCTTTTACCCTTTACATTTTTATGGTGGGCGTCTACATAGCCTATGTCCTTCTGCTGCAACTGCCCTTTCCAACGCTGTATTGGGTGTTGTGATTGGTGCTGTGGTTCCTGAGATTACCCGCCTCAAAAGTTTGGGCTCTCTCTTTATTATATTAGTACTAGCAGCCCGTCCCGACGTTGTCCGTGTATGAATTGCTGCCGGCCAGTAGTATATTGTTTTGTAGGATTTCGTTTTGATAGCATTTCTTATCTGTGACAGGCCTGTGAAACGCTCCGATTCACAGTGCACTGCTGATGCACTTAAGAGTGCGCATTCAGTAGTGTGTGAACTCGAGTTTCCTTACTTTATTTTTCCTTGCAATATTATATAGCGCGAACTCGACAACATGGCATGAGCACAATTTACATTACTGAAGAAGACATTAATTTGTGGTAGGCAAGGGGAGAAAAAGCAATTTGCCTGGAATCACAGGATGTTGACCTGATGCCGAAATTCGAACGTAGCTCCCCAGCTCTAAAGTTCGCAATTCTAGAACTTGTTGCGGGAGGTGTGTCTAAAAGTGTATGTCGGTGCTGAGCATCAATGAGAGAGACCTGTGCATTTTTCAAATCGGTGTTGAAAAAATATGAGTATGTTGCTGGAGATGTGGGCCGCCATGCCACCAATGTACTTACCGGGGGAAGGTAAACACCCATTATTCCGCAACTTTCTTTCCGCAGACCATCACTCCGCATACTTTCATTATGAAAGTACCATGACTCCGCAATGCCATTATAACGCATGACATTAAATTTTATATGCTTTTACCACGCATACATTTACAACGAAATTCGTTGTAAATGCATGAATGGTAAAAGCATGTTTTTTTTAATGTTCGGATAAGGTAAGTATAGGTATAGGGGTATATGTTTTTGGGTACTGAGGTATATGTTTTGGGGTGTTTGGGTATTTTAAGGGTTCAGATATAGTTTTGGGTTATGGGGTAGAGGGGTAGTTTTAGCGTTTAGGGATAGGTATGGGTTTTGGGGTACAGGCATATTTTTAGGGTTCAGGGCTAGGTTTGGGTTTTGGAGTATAGGGGTATTTTTAGGGTTCAGGGGTAGTTTTGGGTTTTGGGGTACAGGGGTATTTTAAGGGTTCAGGGCTAGGTTTGGGTTTTGGGGTACAGGGGTATTTTTAGGGTTCAGGGCTAGGTTTGGGTTTTGGGGTACAGGGGTATTTTAGGGTTCAGGGGTAGGTTTGGGTTTTGGGTACAGGGTTATTTTTATGGTTCTGGGCTTGGTTTGGGTTTTGGGGTGCAGGGGTATTTTTAGGGTTCAGGGCTAGGTTTGGGTTTTGGGGTACAGGGGTATTTTAAGGGTTCAGGGCTAGGTTTGGGTTTTTGGGTACAGGGGTATTTTAGGGTTCAGGAATAGGTTGGGGTTTTTGGGGTACAGGGGTATTTTTAGGATTTAGGTATAGGTTTAGGATTTGGGGTACAGGGTATATTTATAGGGTTAAGATGGGTTAGTGTTTAAGGGTGTTGGGGTATTTTAAGGAGTAAGGGTGGGTTTTGATTATGGGGTGCAGGGGTATTTAAAGGGAGCAGGGTGAACACCCGGAGCTGGAATGTACAGAACCTGGGAAGAAAAAACAATTGAATATTTAACTCAACGCGCGCCCCGCACCTGCCCACACCCCCAGCACATGATATGAGACATGGCATGAAGGGCGGACTGTATACACAACAGTTGATGGACAGAATGCAGAACAATGTCATACATTCACCCCAATACAGAGATCTGGGCCTAAATCCATCATCTTTATTGCACTCCACACCACCTCAGCCTTGACCCTGTGCCTCATGGGAACATTCCAGGCCGAACTGCCAAGCCATGTCTTTCCTGGACCAGACACAAGTATCCTAGGACCAATTTCTGCCTATCAGCCGTCTTCAGCCAGGATAGCTTGCCTCCAGTGGTGTGGAGAGCATGGGACTCACGTCTGAGCATACCCAAACCACTCGGGGTGACAAATGCAAAAACAACAGTTGATGGACAGAATGCAGAACAATGTCATACATTCACCCCAGTACAGAGATCTGGGCCTAAATCCATCGTTTTTTTGCACTCCACACCACCCCAGTTCAGACATGGCCATATGCAAATCAGCCTTGACCCTGTGCCTCATGGGAACAGTCCAGCCAGACTTATAGGTAGAGGTGCATTATAACCTCGGGGTAAATGCTCTTTCGAAAACTGCTGAGACATATTGGAAATCATACCTCTACACCAGTAAGTGGTGCAAGAGGTATGATTCCACCCTTCTGAAGCGAGCTTTGTAGGGTCACCGGTCTACCTGGTGCCAGCCTTCTCAACCCGGACAGCACAAAATGGATGCTGCCAACCTTAGACACATTTCTGTCCTCCTACTGCTGAGCCAAGCTCGAGAAGGGGAAGGCAGCACAATAGGAATCCTGTCACAGGCAGGTGTGACCACCTCCCAGACAGGATTTTGTGTATTGGGGCTGGGTAGGGGCACTTCCAAGTGCCTGAAAGTCTGCAACAGGGGCACACTTGGTGTCCTTGTGCATAGTCCAGCTCAAACCAGTTCTGGGAGCCATTGGCTCTTGCTCTGGCGTGAAAATGGAAAATGGACATTGGACAAAGGACAGGGAGTATCCTCCCCATTGTCCAGAACATCCACTGGGATGGTACCCTGAATCTGTCCAACCCTCTCCCCGTGGGTACAAAAGTTCTTACCTGGCTGTAGGTCTTTAGATTTTCTATGGACAAGATTCTACCAAGAACAAACCACTAACTTTGACCTTCTGGACACTCTGGACTTCACTGTACCTTGACTGGGTCGACTTTGTCTCCCTCTCCGTCCAAAACTTTGTCTGTGCCCTTGCTCCATACAGGCTCTGTGCAGGACCTGTGGTGCACTAAAGACAACCAAAGGATTTTCCTTGGGGTGAAGGAGTCACTCCCCTGCAAGAGCAGGCACCATAACGGCAACTGACTGGCTTGCTGCTCCTGAGCTCCTGAGGACTCTAAAGACTCCAGCAACACAGGAGGTAGGTTCCAATGTTCCTTGAGGCTGAGATGCCCTCTCACCAGGTTTGAGGTCAGTATTCCTTGTGGGGGCTGCATAACCCGAACCCTGTGCACCACATCCATTTGTAAGTGTATATGCTTGTTGGCGTTCCCCAATTTCATGCACTGGGCTGTCAATTGTCCTCACCTCTGTGCACATTTCCACCAAAGGACTTTTACCTCCTTGCTCTTCGAGCCCTGTAATCTGCTGTTCTTGCGACTCCTGTGCCTCCGCCCTGTGGGTACCTGTGAGGGTCAACTTTGTTTTTCTGGGCTACCCTGGTTTCTCCATGCTTGCCCTGACTCCCCTGCAATTGGTGAGTCCCTCAGTCCTTGCTGGGCTGAACTCTGACCTTACTCGTCCTTTGTGGGTTACTGCTGCCAAGGCTTTTCTGTGCTCCAGCCAGAGACCGACCACTCAGCACTTGACATCCTTCTTCTGACAGCTCGTACCCCGCTCCTGGTTGTCGTCAACACCTCCTGGTCTCATGGATCAAGAGTCAAGTCTTCATCTCTTCACCTGAAGTACCCGCCATCGGTGGGCAGCCGCCTTCCGAGCCCCTGCTCACTCCCAGTGACTCACACTCTGTCCCCTCTGCTTTCAGGTTCCTTCCATCAAGAATCCATCCTTGGGTTCCACCGGACACATTTCTTCTTCCCTGATTATTGTTTGAAGACTCCCATTTAAATCGATGTTGGTTTCCGACGCAACTTCAGGCCTGTGCACCCAGATTCCCTTCAACCTCCTAACTTCCATGGGGTTTCTTCCTAGTCCTTTAGGGAGGGTCCTTAAATTATTACGTATTTGGGTGCGCCCACTGTGTGTTGTTGAGAAGGTCGTAGATGTGATGCTTGTTTTCTTAGAGTGATTGAGCCTTTAGTAGTAGGCAGTTTAGAGAATTTAGAGAATGTGCTTTATTGATGGTGTGACTGTTTTGTAGAAGAGCAAGCAGTATTTTGTGGGCTTTTAGCAAGTTTGCCGTTAGTGCTGGTATTAGCTGAATGCGGATAGCAATAGTGTCGCTGTTCTGTACTATGTTCCTCGTCCAGCAGGCCAAGAAGGCACATTGATGGGTCTACGTGTGTAAGTGGTGGAGATGGTGGTTGAGAGTGAGTTGGTGAGCTGTGTTGTTTTGGAAGAGTAGGCTTGTTGTACAGTAGACATGGAGAAGCGAAGTTGTGGAAAGTGGCATGGTGCTTTTTTGTTTGTGTGTATTTAGGGTGGAAGGTGTATGGGTTTGGGGTGGTGGTGAAGCATGTGGGTCGTGTTGTAAGGTTTTAAATTGTCCAATGGATAAGAGGCGGTTAAAAGAGAGTTACTGTGCTGCTGTATCTGTGATAGGTGATAGGTGTGGGCAAAGAGAGAAAGATTAGCATTTGAGTTGGGTTAGGGTGTGTATTATCTGTTTAGTCAGGAAGGTGGGAGTGGTATATGTTTGTAGTTTGTGACAGAAAGTATTATGGCGTGTTGTGTGTGAGATTTTGTTGTGCTGGTGTGTGTAATCTGTTTTGTTTTTGAGGAGTAGTGAGAGGAGGTGATGATCTTTTTTGTTTTCTGTGAAGAATGTGTATGTAAAGTATTGTTGGCCAGTGGAAGTTGCAAGGTAAAGGGAGTGGAAATGTGTTTAAGACAAGAGTCTATGTGGTCTGTGTGAGTGGATGAACAAGAGTTAAGAATGTTTGTGTTAGATTTAATTGGTAAAAGAGATAATATGTCCGGTGGAGTATAAGGGTTCTGTGATTGTGTTTTTGTGGTAAAAAGAGGAGAAGGGAGTTGGTGGGTGAATAGATGGAAGGCTGAGTATAGGTTTGTTGGTGACATAAAGGGGTTTGTTAATATAAATTAGACCAGGGAGTGTGTATCTGAATGGGATATAGTAAAATATGGTGTGGATTTGGGTTGTGTTTGTGATAAGTGCAGTAGGTAATTTGAGCCAATGGTTTCCGGTGCTAGGTACCAGCACATAATTGTCAGCACCGCACTTATGAGAGGCTGCCACATGGTGGTGATGTTTGTTTAATTTAGAGAACCCAACAATTGCTGGTTATTATTACAATGAGGGGGATATTACCAAGGCAGGCGAAATGAAATTATTGCCGCTTTTGCGGCCCTTTTCGGCCGCAAAGCGGCAATAATTTCATCACCCTATTATCAAGCTGTCGCTAACATCAGTTAGCGACAGCTTTCAAGTGATAGCGATCGATTTGGGGCCCGCTTTGCATGTCAGCGATATTTATCGCTAATGACATGCAAAGTGGGAGTACTCAACCTGTTAGCGACTGAATATCGCTATCGCCTATTATCAACGCAGGCGTAGCGATGGAAATATTCGCGCTAAGCGTAAATATCTCCAAAACCTAACGCCTGCTCAGACCAGTTCTTAGCCTGTATATCCAATGCGAGGTGAATATTCAGGCTAAGACCCTATTGGCGATAATGCGTGAATATCGCTGCATTCCCAGCGATATTCACGCATTTCGCCGCTATCGCCGGATATTTTATCGCTTTAGAGATAAACGTTGCTAATAGCAAGTTATCGCTGCGATAAAATCCAGCGATGTACGGCGATAAAAAATTTGTCGCTAAGCCCATTTAGCGATATATATCACTATTTGTTAATAATATGCCCCTATATGTTTAAAATGACTAACATCTGCCTCCCACGCCATTCTTATAGCTTTGGGGGCCTGGAATTGTCTCACTTGTAGCGGCGTGATGGTCAGTAGTTGTCCTGGTACTGTCATTGGCAGCGGTAGCAGGGGCTATGGGTGGCACAAGCAGCAATAGCCTCCTGACGAGGGGCCCTGGCACTTCTTTATTTTAGAAATTAAGCGCTGGATAAGTGGATTGGTTAGTGGTATAGGATAGAGTGGTGTTTTGTCAGTGTGCGAAGGTACAAATATGAGGAAGTTGGGGTAGAAGGGTGTAAAGGTGTGGGTTGTGTGGACTTTTAATGGGTACTAAGGAATTAAAATGTGTGTAGGGTTTGTTTATAGTAAAAGAGTAGAGTACAGTTGCTGCGAGGTTGCTGTGAGCTGATAGCAGAGAAAGCCATGAATCTAGAGCCGGCTTCCTCTAAAAATGCAAATAATCTGCTTTACATTACCTCACTCAGTTTGGCTTAAGAAGCGAACATAGCAAGGAATCCGACCGAATTGTGCATTGCCTTTAAAGCGCTTCATTATTCAGGCCCTGAGTATCTTAAATGCAGCTTTTCTTGGTTCATCCTCTATAGGCCATTGGCTCATCCGCAGCCAAGAACGTAACTTTTCCCAAATTCACAAAATCCTCTTGGGGAGGCAGAAGCTTTGTCACCTGTGCAGCCAAATTATGGAATACCCCACCCCTGAAACTAAAGGAAAGGAGAATTCTTCTTCAATTCAGGAAAACCTAAAAATCCAGGAGGCTTCTTTCCAAGCCCCTTGCGCCGCTGGTGCATCACTTTTTTATGCAGCACAGTGTGCTGGCCCATATTTACAAGGCCACGCAAAGCCGCCCTGCGTGGCTTTTCATGCCCTTGGATTTACGCCCCCTTTTCAAGCATCGCTTTGCATGAAAAGTGCGTGCCATGGGTTTTGATGTGGACCTGACGCATTCCCAGATTTACAATGTTTCGTAAACCTGGGAATGCGTCAGAATCCTGCGTCTCCCTTGGGGAAGCGTACGGAGGCACAGCGAGAAGAAACACTTTTGGGGAATGTTTACAAGGATGTGGCGGAGTGCGGAGTTAGCCTCCTTGGCTAAATGCCGCACACTGCCACTTCTGAAACGCAGGGCTGCACCGTATTTACAAGAATACGGCGCAGCTTTGCGTTTCCCCCAGTGTTGACGCTAATTTAGCTGCCTAGCGCCAATGCAGGCCCCTTACACCATAGTGCACGGGTGCTTGCATTTTGGGGAATGATTGCTTATGTGCAGGAAGGTGTCCCTTCGTCCACATAGACAATCTGGAATGCGTTTTAAAATTTCAATGTGCAAAACTCCTTTTTTATATAATGATTGTTTATGTGCAGGAAGGGACACCTTCCTCCTGCACATAAACAATCAATGGCGTTTTGGTGTTTCTATGTGTGCTGCACAAGGCTGCACACATGGAGACAGCAAAAACAAGGAGAAATGAAACATTTCTCCTCGTTGCGCCAGGGTAAGGCGAGATTTTACCTGGTCTTAATTTTGGTGCTGCCTCCTTTTTACACCACGCTTGAAAATATGGGGCAGCACCAAAATGAATGGGTGTTGTGTTGGAACGCCCACCACAACACCCATTGCCCGCGCCTTTTATGCTAAGTATAGCATGAAAGAGTGCCTTATTCACAAGGCGGTGTTAAGCCACGTTAAGTAGCTTAACGCCTCATTCTGATAAAGGCGAAGCCCATTTTGCCACCATAGCGACGAGGAAAGTGACACTGTGGTGGCGATGGGGGCTTGTAAATATGCCCCACTTTTATTTCTCCTTGTTTTTTCTTCTTCCTATGAGTGCTGCCTTCTGCAGCCCTCGTAGAAAGAGGAAATCGCCATCAATGATTGTTGTAGAGCAGGAAGGGGAAATCACACCCGCAGCACAGGCACCCTTGCAACGTCACGCATGAGTGCCTGCACTGGTGCATGGAGCCAATTGTGCTTCAGAGCAGGGGAAAGCACAGGAGAGAGAGAGAAAGAGAGAGAGAGAGAGAGAAGAGAGAGAGAGAGAGAGAGAAAGAGAGAGAGAGAGAGAGAGAGAGAAAGAGAGAGAGAGAGAGAGAGAGAGAGAGAGAAAGAGAGAGAGAGAGAGAGAGAAAGAGAGAGAGAGAGAGAGAGAGAAAGAGAGAGAGAGAGAGAGAGAGAGAGAGAGAGAGAAAGAGAGAGAGAGAGAGAGAGAAAGAGAGAGAGAGAGAGAGAGAGTGCTTGTAAGAGTGAGTTAGGAGGAGATGGAGGGATAAATTGAACTATCTACAAGCAGCAGGTGCAGTACCATCAGCTGTTACCAGAGGGCAGTCTGCCTGACAACAACCAGCTGTCTTTTGGTGAATTTTGCATACCCAGAAGCCACTGCAAAGAAACCAAACACTTTTGTTTCATTGTCATGTGTAAAAGAGTCATTTTAACATCAAGACTGAGAAATGTTTCACCTGTGCACGTGTTTTGGTGAGACAGCCGCACATTTTCTTCTAGTGGTCATGATGGAAAGTCGCCGTAATTTTTGTGAGTTTGCTTCATGATACAGAGAAAGGGGAAGCAGATGATTTATATTCAATATGTTGTAGACATGTCGGTATTCATCGTACCCTGTGTGGCGATGACAACGACATTCATCTCAATTTTTGGAGGGCTTAGTTTATAGTCTAAGACCTACAAGGAGTTCGAAGAGAGATTAGAGTTGCTTTTTCTGCTTCACACGGTGGTGGTTGTATAACCGATTTACTGTGCAGAAATGCGTAGTTTACGTTCAAACAAATTTTAATAGTTTAGAATCGATTTTTGTTGTAATGGGGTGGGGGGAGTAAAGGTGATATCTACTGGGATCACTATAGTTAATACTTACAAAAAGAATTGAACGGTCGTTGTGACATGAGGATAAATTGAAGGCTTTAAGTGATTTTTTATTTTTTATGCTGGGACATTAATATACTGGTCAGGCCTACACAAACAACCATTTGTAATGCACTAGGTCTCGCATTTACGCGAATTTTAGCTATTGGCATTTATTTAGGTTTTGTTTTTTATAACATAAATAAAAGGCATTGTCATTTACATTGCCAATAGCTTAAACTCACTGCAAAAGTTGCCTTAATTTAAAATCATTTTAATTGAATGTTTAGGGGGGCAAGAAGGTGGCAAGCATGAACCGAGTATGCCTGCAGCGAAATATAAAAAAAAATATCAAAAGCACTGGAAATCCTCAGACTGCTGTACCTACAGAGCTTTGCATTCCTGTGAGCAGTTCCTTTGGAATAATTAAGGGCGCAAGACCTCCATTTGCTATGGAAACACGCAAATGAAGGCTCCACTCGGTGACACTGTGTGATCCTAGACAGGTGCTGGACTAAGAAAGGTGCCATCCTTGACCCTGCCCATGCACCCACATGACCCCTTACATCTTCGCGGCCAGGCTTCAGCTGTCTTCTGCACTCCCCTTCAGATGACGTTTGCAAGCGTGACTTAAACACGCACTCTGACGTCCTTGCTTATCAGTAATTTGAAAACGCTTCCACGCACACATATCATGAATATTTTATAAATATAGATTGCATATAACAAAGTAAAAATGTCACGTACCTGGATAACCTCACCCTACTGTCACCACATGTCAGCATTTGTTTGTTAGTTTTTCATACACAATTTTATCTTCTTTTTTTGTGCTTTTATTTATTCACAACAAAAGTAACATAGATCGCTCGCTAGGCACAAGTGAGGATTCCAGGCGCATCCCGTCTAATAAAACACTTGGGGACAAGGTCTGAAGTGACGGGTGCCGAGGTGGGTGGGGGAGTGCGGTCATTGTCTTTGCGCAGTGAACTTCTGAGCGTGCCACGGGTGCGCGATACCAAACAAGGCCCTGTTAATCACTGCAATGCACTGTTTACACAAAGCGGGCGGTTAAGAAATTCAAACCCTGCCAGGGAGAAGGGGAGACCCTCACCTTGTGAAAGGCCGCCCACCCCCAACCATTCTTTGGAGACTGTGAAGCAGCTTCTTCCAGCCGCGGTCCCAATTAGGCAAAATGGACTCTCTCCCATTGCACTGCAATAACCCATCGGCCAGCAGGCCTGCACCGATCCACACTTTATTGTCATATGAGGCTGACCTGGGGACATGACAGGGCTGTGGGGTGACTGCTCCGCCCCCATCCTTCCAGACTGCAATTATTAGGAATTCATTGGGTTCAGGACCCCGGGGTGGGCAAATAAATCAATAGTGTGTCAAGTGACTGAACCGGGGGGCGGGAGCCTGTTTAACACGGACAACGAGAGGAGGCGGGAGCCTGGAAACATGGAAAATGGGAGGGTAGGAGGGTGGTTACCTCAAGGGTAACCGCAAGTGGGGAGGGGGGCGGGAATAAACGGAATGTGGACAACGGGAGGGGAGAGGGAGCACAGGAAAATACAGAGGCCCTTATGGTGCTTGTCCTATAAATTAGGATGTAATGGAGTAAAGCATTCCTGAGAAGGGAAGCGACATACCTTTTCTTGATTTTTGTTTTATTTTTTTAACTAAAATGCATAAAGCAGCACTCGACTGGGAGGAAGGGTTGTGATGTTTTCGCTTATAATTTGAGAAATACTAAGCATAATTTGTAGACGCCCACTTATCAACATAGCAGCATGCCGCCATTCGCGCGTCGTGCAGGCCACGCCCACCCACTTAGGCCACGCCCCTTTTCCGGCAATTGCATTTAAAGCGCTGAACACTAGCGCCGCCCTGACTCACTACTTCTCCTGAGGCACAGCCGGGAGCCACGATCTTTAATCATTTTTAAAAACTGTATTGTTTCTGTGTTTTAATATTGTAAACTTGCCTGCTCTTGACCTAGGATTTCCCTTGGCTCTACAGCACCCGTGAACAGCGGATTTAGCGCTGCAGCGGGCGAGGTTGGCTCTGATTCCAATTGCCGCCTAAGGCAAGCCCGTCTGCGCCCGTCCGCGGCCGGCAGGGGCCTGGGGCCTGTCATTCTGCCCAACACACCTCCTATGCTCCTGGGGACCTGATTGCTTTACACTCACTCCGGTCGCTTGAATCTACCAGTTATTCTAGACTGCTACAACTAGGTATTTATCAAGCCCGCAGTATTTTTACTGAGTTTCGGACCCTCCCGTCTCTCCTCACTTCTGAGCCCACAGTCCCCTTCCTTCCTTCTAATCCCCTGCCCGCTCAGGCATCCGCTAACATGGAATTAGCAATTATTTACCTCAATACCCGATCACTAGTCAGTCACCAACTTGACATTTGCCACCTCCTGGACTCAGACCGACCTGACGTTCTTCTCCTAACAGAGACCTGGCTGAATGAGGATTCCTCCCCTGAAATCTTGGCAGCCATTCCTCCGGGGTATTACATACTTCAAGCCAATCGGCCAGCCGGTAAACCGGGAGGTGGCGTAGCCGCCATCATCAAACTTTTCCTCAGGTTCACTTCCCTTTCTTTACTCACCATCCCCCAGGTAAGCGTGGGCGGAAAATCCGTTCCGCTCGCGGATTTTGCGGATTTTCGGGAAATCCGCAATCCGCGAGATTTGCGGATTTCCCGCAAAATCCGCAAATTCGCACGCAGCGGATTTTTTTGGCGGCGCGCGGCGTTGGTGATACAATTTTTGCGGCGCGCGGCGTTTATCATCGTTTGCCGAGTTGTTTTTTTCGATAGTTTGCGAGTGCTGCGCCATTTTGGATCTTGCTGTGTGATCCCGCGGGAATTGGCGAGCGCGATTACGTCATCGCGGCTTGCCAGCGATAGTTTGTCAACGCGAGTACGACGAGATCACGTCTCGCGGTACTTCGCAATTGCGAGATTTGAGATGCGGCGCGCGAAAATATAAATTTGCAATTCTGCACAAGAAATCCACCAGCAAGCAGCATAAACCTTCTAGAAATGATGATTTTTATGTGAATAACTCCTTAGTTTGACATTTGCCTGCACTTTTTTAGCGAGGAGTCCATTTTGGGGAGGGGGGCAGGGGGGTGGGAGGAAGGAAGTGCCCCATAGTCTTCAACTTCCTGTTCCTGTTCAGCAGGCTCCTCCCAGTGCTTTGTCCATCTCCTGGTCACTTTTCATTCGGATGTGGACCTGGAAGGATTACCTTTTGTGGATGCTGCTGGATCTTTGGATTTTATGGCCTTTTTGACTTTCTTTGGATCACTGTTGGATTAGAAATTTTACAAGTAAGTTTGTTTGGGGCATTACAGTTGCTGCAACTAAAATTTTGGGATTTTCGATTTTTGGGCTGTTTTGGGGCCTTTTCCCAGGGGTACTCAGTGGTGGGTGGACTGATTCTTTCTGTGGGTTGTCTTGAACTTAAACATCATGGAGGCCATAGATGAATTGGGATTGTGCTGATTTTTCTGTGTTTTTCGATTTTTTTTTGTTGTAAAATTTTGTGTTTTTCGATTTTTGACCTGTTGTTGGGGCCTTGACCAGGGGTAGTGAGTGGTGCATGGGCCTAGTCTTTCTGTGGGCTGTCTTGAATTTAAACATCATGGAGGCCATGGATGGAATGGGATTGTGCTGATTTTGCAGTGTTTTTCGATTTTTGGGGGTGTTCATGGGGAGGGACATGCCATGTGGCTGGTGGCCATTTTGAGTGCAGCTACAGGCACTGGCCATGTGCTGGCAGGCAAGTGGCCATTTTGAATGCAGGCTTTGTTGTTAGGCCTCCAACCATTTTGCCTACTTTTCAACCTTTATTTATGCCAGGGGTAGTGAGTCTTGCATGGGCCTAGTATTTCTGTGGGTTGTCTTGAATTTAAACATCATGGAGGCCATAGATGAATTGGGATTGTGCTGATTTTTCTGTGTTTTTCGATTTTTTTTTTTTGTAAAATTTTGTGTTTTTCGATTTTTGACCTGTTGTTGGGGCCTTGACCAGGGGTAGTGAGTGGTGCATGGGCCTAGTCTTTCTGTGGGCTGTCTTGAATTTAAACATCATGGAGGCCATGGATGGAATGGGATTGTGCTGATTTTGCAGTGTTTTTCGATTTTTGGGGGTGTTCATGGGGAGGGACATGCCATGTGGCTGGTGGCCATTTTGAGTGCAGCTACAGGCACTGGCCATGTGCTGGCAGGCAAGTGGCCATTTTGAATGCAGGCTTTGTTGTTAGGCCTCCAACCATTTTGCCTACTTTTCAACCTTTATTTATGCCAGGGGTAGTGAGTCTTGCATGGGCCTAGTATTTCTGTGGGTTGTCTTGAATTTAAACATCATGGAGGCCATGGATGGAATGGGATTGTGCTGATTTTGCAGTGTTTTTCGATTTTTGGGGGTGTTCATGGGGAGGGACATGCCATGTGGCTGGTGGCCATTTTGAGTGCAGCTACAGGCACTGGCCATGTGCTGGCAGGCAAGTGGCCATTTTGAATGCAGGCTTTGTTGTTAGGCCTCCAACCATTTTGCCTACTTTTCAACCTTTATTTATGCCAGGGGTAGTGAGTCTTGCATGGGCCTAGTATTTCTGTGGGTTGTCTTGAATTTAAACATCATGGAGGCCATAGATGAATTGGGATTGTGCTGATTTTTCTGTGTTTTTCGATTTTTTTTTTTTGTAAAATTTTGTGTTTTTCGATTTTTGACCTGTTGTTGGGGCCTTGACCAGGGGTAGTGAGTGGTGCATGGGCCTAGTCTTTCTGTGGGCTGTCTTGAATTTAAACATCATGGAGGCCATGGATGGAATGGGATTGTGCTGATTTTGCAGTGTTTTTCGATTTTTGGGGGTGTTCATGGGGAGGGACATGCCATGTGGCTGGTGGCCATTTTGAGTGCAGCTACAGGCACTGGCCATGTGCTGGCAGGCAAGTGGCCATTTTGAATGCAGGCTTTGTTGTTAGGCCTCCAACCATTTTGCCTACTTTTCAACCTTTATTTATGCCAGGGGTAGTGAGTCTTGCATGGGCCTAGTATTTCTGTGGGTTGTCTTGAATTTAAACATCATGGAGGCCATGGATGGAATGGGATTGTGCTGATTTTGCAGTGTTTTTCGATTTTTGGGGGTGTTCATGGGGAGGGACATGCCATGTGGCTGGTGGCCATTTTGAGTGCAGCTACAGGCACTGGCCATGTGCTGGCAGGCAAGTGGCCATTTTGAATGCAGGCTTTGTTGTTAGGCCTCCAACCATTTTGCCTACTTTTCAACCTTTATTTATGCCAGGGGTAGTGAGTCTTGCATGGGCCTAGTATTTCTGTGGGTTGTCTTGAATTTAAACATCATGGAGGCCATGGATGGAATGGGATTGTGCTGATTTTGCAGTGTTTTTCGATTTTTGGGGGTGTTCATGGGGAGGGACATGCCATGTGGCTGGTGGCCATTTTGAGTGCAGCTACAGGCACTGGCCATGTGCTGGCAGGCAAGTGGCCATTTTGAATGCAGGCTTTGTTGTTAGGCCTCCAACCATTTTGCCTACTTTTCAACCTTTATTTATGCCAGGGGTAGTGAGTCTTGCATGGGCCTAGTATTTCTGTGGGTTGTCTTGAATTTAAACATCATGGAGGCCATAGATGAATTGGGATTGTGCTGATTTTTCTGTGTTTTTCGATTTTTTTTTTTTGTAAAATTTTGTGTTTTTCGATTTTTGACCTGTTGTTGGGGCCTTGACCAGGGGTAGTGAGTGGTGCATGGGCCTAGTCTTTCTGTGGGCTGTCTTGAATTTAAACATCATGGAGGCCATGGATGGAATGGGATTGTGCTGATTTTGCAGTGTTTTTCGATTTTTGGGGGTGTTCATGGGGAGGGACATGCCATGTGGCTGGTGGCCATTTTGAGTGCAGCTACAGGCACTGGCCATGTGCTGGCAGGCAAGTGGCCATTTTGAATGCAGGCTTTGTTGTTAGGCCTCCAACCATTTTGCCTACTTTTCAACCTTTATTTATGCCAGGGGTAGTGAGTCTTGCATGGGCCTAGTCTTTCTGTGGGTTGTCTTGAATTTAAACATTATGGAGGGCATGGATGGATTGGGATTGTGCTGATTTTGCAGTGTTTTTCGATTTTTTTGTGCTCTATAACTGAACTGATGTTCCTCTGTCTTCCATTTTTTTTAGGTGCACAAGACTCAAGAGAACCACCAGTGCCAGGAAGAAGTCCTGCAGCGGTGTGTGTGTGCAGCATAACGTCACGCGACGTCACGTCTGGCCTCAGACAACTCTACAATTCGTGCAACTGCGGCCTGCTGTCTGACCTGCTCTGAAGAAGATGGCCCCAAAGAAAGTTCTCCGTAGCTCCTCTAGCAAGAAAGTTGCTAGTAAGGAGCAGAAGAAGCAAGTTACCAAGGAGGCTGGTGTGCCACCCGCCACTTTTTTTGGGAGCAAAAAAAAAAGTACGCCTGCAGCAGCAGGATCTGCTGGGGACCAACCTGAGAGCAGCACCCCTGCTCCATTGGGTTCAGTGCCTCCACCACCACGCCAACTTAAGTCAAAGCCCTTGAGTGCTTCAGAGGCAGTCAGTGTACTTCTCCAATCACCATCGACCAGTGATGTTGGCTCATCGCAAGAAAGTAGCAGCAATGTCCCTGAATCAACACAGGTTGTTGTAACTCATCTGACAAGTGTTGAACAACCACAGCCGCAACAACAACACCATGTGCAAGTACACGCCCAAGTACATGTGGAAGGAGAGGCAGCAAAAGGAGATGCGCAAGCAAAGGTGCATGGACGTTCACAAGTGCCCACAATAGTTGTTCCTCCCGAAGTAGGGGCACATTTGGAAATCGACAATGAAGCTGAGGTATCATTGGAAGCCACTCCTCCTGATGATCATTCATTGTCTTCCACATCCCTAGCAAGGAAAAGATCAAGGGGGGTGTCTACATCTTCTTCAAGCCCACCTCGTTCTGGTGCAAGTGATCTGTCTTGGGAACCACCACAACTGCGGTCTGACAGTGAGGCAGAGGCACACCATGATCTGCCACCGGTACCTAAGCGTAAAAGGAAGGTCGTCCAAAAACTCAAACCTATGGAGTGTGATGAGGCTCAACAAGAAGTGACAGATACTGCTGGTGATGAAGCCTCTCACGATGACGACGAGCCAGTCATCACAAAGGTCACTGCAGCCCCACCGGGCATGCAGCAAAGAGACATTTTGACCCTATCCCGAGAAGCTGCTGAGCGTGATGATGATGTCGGCGAGGAGGCAATGGAAATGGAATCATTAGATTTGGAGTTAAGTAGTACACCAAAACCTACCGCTTCCATATTTCTTCGCAAGAAGGTACCCACCTCGTCCTCGACCTCAATTCGTGGTGGTGAAAGTGCAAAACGTACTGAAGTTCGGCAATCCACATCCTCCACTTCATCTGTCATTAGCAGCAGGACCACCACCACCAGTATCGCCGCCTCCTCCGGCCCCCGAAGACATTTCAAGTCTCCAGTTTGGGACTTCTTTAGTGTTTGCCCAAAAAAGGAAAACGTAGCCATTTGTAGCCTTTGTAAGCTTCGATTTAGTCGTGGTAAGCTTGGTTCTAACTATGGTACCGGAGGCCAGAGAGGTCATCTTGAGAGAAGGCACCCTGTCGAATGGTTTCCGCACCTAGAGGCGGTCAAGAAAGCCGGAATTGCACGTAATGAAAACGTTGATTTGTCATCTGCTGATGACGAGGTAGAAGACGATTCAAACACTTCACTTACACCCAGTTCCCATGTCAGCAGCACACCCCATGGGAGCCACACTAAGAGTGTGGGAGAGAGTGAGACATCAATGCGGAAAAGTTCATCAGCGAGCGTAACTGGGTCGAAGAGATCATCATCATCCCGTAAATCATTGGTCCAGGGCAACATTAAAAAGATGTTGTTTACAGAAGCGCAATATGAACGCAACCACCCAATGACCCGTCTGTATAACACTAAGCTGGCTAAAATGCTAGCTCTGGACCTTCTCCCTTTTTCTTTTGTAGAAGGGGTTGGTTTTCTAGAATTAGTGACAGCGCTCTGCCCTAAATGGAAGGTTCCTAGCCGGTTCTATTTTGCCCGAGTTGCGGTTCCAGCACTACATGAAGATGTTCTGAAGGTGATTGGGGCAGCTTTGCAGAAGAGTGCTGTTCACACTATACATCTGACAACAGACATGTGGACCAGTGGCGCAGGCGCTGATTACATGTGCATCACTGCACACTGGGTCTCTTTTTCAGGGGCTAAAGCAAAGCTAAACTCAGGTGTTGACACTAACATTGTTTTTAAAGGTGCTCGGAAACATGCAACACTAGCCATGTTTGGTTTGGAGAAACGTCACACAGCAGAAAACATTTTGGATGTCTTTAACACAAAGGTCCTTAACTGTCTGTCCCCACTAAAACGCAAGGTTGGTTATGTTTCCACAGACAATGGCTCCAATATAGTTAAGGCCATGAGGGACGGTTACTATTTCAGAGTGCCGTGTTTGGCGCACTGTATAAACCTGGTTGTCCAAAAATTCTTGGGTAATAAACGCAGTGCAGCGTACAGTGTATTGGAGAACTGCCGAAAAATATGCAAGCATTTCAGGCATTCTTTTAAGGCCCGCAAGCAGCTGAGGAGCATGCTATATCAAAGTCAAATGCCAGTGAAAGCACTCATCCAGGAGGTGGTAACACGTTGGAACTCAACCTTCTACATGCTTGAGCGTCTGTATGAGCAGTATACGCAACTCGATCAATATTTCTTGAAAGAGGGTATAGAGGAGCTGAGGATGGGTGGGCCGCAATGGAACATAGTTGAAAGCCTAACACGCATGCTTCGTCCTTTTGAGGTCTTCACACGTGCAGTCAGCAAGGAGGACTCTAATTTGGGAAAAGCTATCCCATTGTTGTACATGCTGGAGGACCAACTGAAGGAGGTGTGTTCTGTGTTTCGAAAAGATGACAAAAAGAAAGACTCTTTGCTTCTGGCTGAGAAATTATTAGAGCTCCTACAAGGTGATGAACGTCTTCAAAAGATCCACTCAGAACAGCATTACATTTGTGCTACTATTCTGGATCCACGCTACAAAAAGGCGCTGGCAGGCAGAGCATTCTTTCCTTTTGCTGATGAAGATGTTACAAAGTACAAACGTTGGCTAGCCTTGTCAGCCAAGAAGTTTGAAACAGAACGGCTGGAAATTGAAGGAAATGGCAGTACATCAGCAGGCCATCCCCAGTCAAAACAATCCACTTCTGCACCTGTGGCTGTGGCACAAGTGACCTCTCAGCCGTTAAAGACACCGGCAACCGCATCATCTGCACGAAAGACAGCAGAAACATTGGAGGCTGAAGAGGATTGGCTAGCTCTGCGTGGGTTTGGTTCTCAAAAGGTCAGAGGCACAGCAAGAGCTACGCAAAGTGGAGGAACCTTGGAGGAGGACCTTGAGTCGATGGTGAAGGACTATCTGAATGACTCCACAGAGGTCTATGTTAATTCTGACCCATTGGCGTATTGGCATGGGAAAAAAGAATTGTGGCCACAGCTCACCAACCTGGCTTTAAACTACTTGTCTTGCCCACTCGCAAGTGTGTCTTCTGAACGGGTTTTCAGTGCGGCTGGTGGGATTGTAACTCCCAAACGGAGCCGCCTCTCGCCCAAAAATGTGGAGAGGTTAACAATGATCAAGATGAATCAGCACCTCATACCACCAGATATAAGAGTACGAGAGAGCGTGCCGGATGAAGAGGAGGTGGCCAGCACCATAGATGAGGGAATTTCTACTCTGTCAGGTGGCACTGACCTCACCCGGGCTGAATTCGCAGAGTATGATGACGAAGCCTTATTCTTATTCCTGGACCGTGATTCCGACTTCGAGCCCTGAAAATGAGACAACGAATCAATAACTTTCTTTTTCATCCTTATTCACTTTTATTCCTGTGTGTCTGTCTTTCTTTGTTGTGCACAGTTAATATAATTCAAACTTTAATCAGATAATCACAAAGACAAGCCCATCAGCAGAACTGTCTTCACTTGTTTGCTAATTTATTTGAAGGTGCCGCAGTCTGCATTCCTCAGGTTCACAAGTTCAGAAGAACATGCTCCTCTATCCTCCTCCTCCAGACTCCTATTTCCATCAAAGCAGAGGGCTGGTTTACGCCCAATGAAGAAAGACTCAGCACTTGTGGGGGTGTTGTTCTACCTCTTTGCAGGTGAGTTGACGGGTCTGGGGCCATTGCTGGGAAGCACTAAAAGTGGTTTGTGCCAAATCCGAGGCGGAAATTTTTTTGTGTTTTTGATGACTTGCTTGCCTTTGAGGTGCTCTTAGGGGGGGTTCCGTCTGTTTGTGGGTGAGTTTCATGGTCTGAGAGCATTGCTGGGACACTCTAATCTTGATTGCATTTGCTTTTCAGGAAATCCGTCGTGCCAACCCCGACTTATGGCCTAGCTACGCAGCGCGTTTGGACCAAAGGCCCAGAAATATTGCAAGTATGAGATTTTGCTTTTGGCCTGTTTGGGGGTGTTATGCTTCTTGGCGGATGGGTTGCCGGGTCTTGGGGCATTCCTGGGAAGGTCTAATACCGGGTAGAAGTGGTTGGGACTAAATCCAGGCCGATTTTTTTTTGGGCTATTTCTGACATTTTGCTCTATGTAGCGTTTTCGGGGGCCTGTTTGGGGGGCTTCCTGGTGTTTCTGGGTGAGTTTCGTGGTCTGGGAGCACTGCTGGGACACTCTAATCTTGATTGCATTTGCTTTTCAGGAAATCCGTCGTGCCAACCCCGACTTATGGCCTAGCTACGCAGCGCGTTTGGACCGAAGGCCCAGAAATATTGCAAGTATGAGATTTTGCTTTTGGCCTGTTTGGGGGTGTTATGCTTCTTGGCGGGTGGGTTGCCGGGTCTTGGGGCATTCCTGGGAAGGTCTAATACCGGGTAGAAGTGGTTGGGACTAAATCCAGGCCGATTTTTTTTGGGGCTATTTCTGACATTTTGCTCTATGTAGCGTTTTCGGGGGCCTGTTTGGGGGGCTTCCTGGTGTTTCTGGGTGAGTTTCGTGGTCTGGGAGCACTGCTGGCTATATCTACTTTACTTTGCAAGAGGTTTGAAGCAAATCCATGGTGGCAGAGGGGACTTAGGGCCTAGCTGCAGAGCGCGCGCGGAGTGATTTGGGAAATTTGTGAAAAATTGACTAAGTCCCCATTTTTGTACTTTTGCTCTTTGGCTGTTTGGGGGTCTTCTACTCGTTTTCTCCTGGGTTGACGGCTCTGGGGCCATTGCTGGGAAGCTCTAATACCGGATAAAAGTGTTTTGGACCAAATCCCAGGCGGAAATTTTTTTGTGTTTTTGATGACTTGCTTGCCTTTGAGGTGCTCTTAGGGGGGGTTCCGTCTGTTTGTAGGTGAGTTTCGTGGTCTGGGAGCATTGCTGGGACACTCTAATCTTGATTGCATTTGCTTTTCAGGAAATCCGTCGTGCCAACCCCGACTTATGGCCGAGCTACGCAGCGCGTTTGGACCGAAGGCCCAGAAATATTGCAAGTATGAGAGTTTGCTTTTGGCCTGTTTGGGGGTGTTATACTTCTTGGCGGGTGGGTTGCCGGGTCTTGGGGCATTCCTGGGAAGGTCTAATACCGGGTAGAAGTGGTTGGGACTAAATCCAGGCCGATTTTTTTTTGGGCTATTTCTGACATTTTGCTCTATGTAGCGTTTTCGGGGGCCTGTTTGGGGGGCTTCCTGGTGTTTCTGGGTGAGTTTCGTGGTCTGGGAGCACTGCTGGGACACTCTAATCTTGATTGCATTTGCTTTTCAGGAAATCCGTCGTGCCAACCCCGACTTATGGCCTAGCTACGCAGCGCGTTTGGACCGAAGGCCCAGAAATATTGCAAGTATGAGATTTTGCTTTTGGCCTGTTTGGGGGTGTTATGCTTCTTGGCGGGTGGGTTGCCGGGTCTTGGGGCATTCCTGGGAAGGTCTAATACCGGGTAGAAGTGGTTGGGACTAAATCCAGGCCGATTTTTTTTTGGGCTATTTCTGACATTTTGCTCTATGTAGCGTTTTCGGGGGCCTGTTTGGGGGGCTTCCTGGTGTTTCTGGGTGAGTTTCGTGGTCTGGGAGCACTGCTGGGACACTCTAATCTTGATTGCATTTGCTTTTCAGGAAATCCGTCGTGCCAACCCCGACTTATGGCCTAGCTACGCAGCGCGTTTGGACCGAAGGCCCAGAAATATTGCAAGTATGAGATTTTGCTTTTGGCCTGTTTGGGGGTGTTATGCTTCTTGGCGGGTGGGTTGCCGGGTCTTGGGGCATTCCTGGGAAGGTCTAATACCGGGTAGAAGTGGTTGGGACTAAATCCAGGCCGATTTTTTTTTGGGCTATTTCTGACATTTTGCTCTATGTAGCGTTTTCGGGGGCCTGTTTGGGGGGCTTCCTGGTGTTTCTGGGTGAGTTTCGTGGTCTGGGAGCACTGCTGGCTATATCTACTTTACTTTGCAAGAGGTTTGAAGCAAATCCATGGTGGCAGAGGGGACTTAGGGCCTAGCTGCAGAGCGCGCGCGGAGTGATTTGGGAAATTTGTGAAAAATTGACTAAGTCCCCATTTTTGTACTTTTGCTCTTTGGCTGTTTGGGGGTCTTCTACTCGTTTTCTCCTGGGTTGACGGCTCTGGGGCCATTGCTGGGAAGCTCTAATACCGGATAAAAGTGTTTTGGACCAAATCCCAGGCGGAAATTTTTTTGTGTTTTTGATGACTTGCTTGCCTTTGAGGTGCTCTTAGGGGGGGTTCCGTCTGTTTGTAGGTGAGTTTCGTGGTCTGGGAGCATTGCTGGGACACTCTAATCTTGATTGCATTTGCTTTTCAGGAAATCCGTCGTGCCAACCCCGACTTATGGCCCAGCTACGCAGCGCGTTTGGACCGAAGGCCCAGAAATATTGCAAGTATGAGAGTTTGCTTTTGGCCTGTTTGGGGGTGTTATACTTCTTGGCGGGTGGGTTGCCGGGTCTTGGGGCATTCCTGGGAAGGTCTAATACCGGGTAGAAGTGGTTGGGACTAAATCCAGGCCGATTTTTTTTTGGGCTATTTCTGACATTTTGCTCTATGTAGCGTTTTCGGGGGCCTGTTTGGGGGGCTTCCTGGTGTTTCTGGGTGAGTTTCGTGGTCTGGGAGCACTGCTGGGACACTCTAATCTTGATTGCATTTGCTTTTCAGGAAATCCGTCGTGCCAACCCCGACTTATGGCCTAGCTACGCAGCGCGTTTGGACCGAAGGCCCAGAAATATTGCAAGTATGAGAGTTTGCTTTTGGCCTGTTTGGGGGTGTTATACTTCTTGGCGGGTGGGTTGCCGGGTCTTGGGGCATTCCTGGGAAGGTCTAATACCGGGTAGAAGTGGTTGGGACTAAATCCAGGCCGATTTTTTTTTGGGCTATTTCTGACATTTTGCTCTATGTAGCGTTTTCGGGGGCCTGTTTGGGGGGCTTCCTGGTGTTTCTGGGTGAGTTTCGTGGTCTGGGAGCACTGCTGGGACACTCTAATCTTGATTGCATTTGCTTTTCAGGAAATCCGTCGTGCCAACCCCGACTTATGGCCTAGCTACGCAGCGCGTTTGGACCGAAGGCCCAGAAATATTGCAAGTATGAGATTTTGCTTTTGGCCTGTTTGGGGGTGTTATGCTTCTTGGCGGGTGGGTTGCCGGGTCTTGGGGCATTCCTGGGAAGGTCTAATACCGGGTAGAAGTGGTTGGGACAAAATCCGCGCGGAAAAGCCTTTAGTTTTGGCACTTTTTGTAACTTAGGGTTCGTTAGGGTTAGCCCTAGCAGCAGGATTGCATGTGTATCGGGGTGTTCTAGATTTTTCAAACTGAGTTCTGGGGTCTTAGAGCACTCGTGAGAATGTGTAATTTTGGTTGCAAGTCATTTGAAGAAAATCCATGGTGGGAAAGGGGGGATTTGGCATAGTTAAAGAAAGCCTTTGCCACTATTCTTAACTTAGGGTTCGTTAGGGTTAGCAGTATTTCTATTGCATGTGTTTGAGTGGGGGGGATTTCGAGTCTTGGAGCGATGCTGGCTATGGCTACTTTTGCTTGGTTGCTTGCAAGTGGTTTGAATGCAATCCACGGGGGGTAATGGGTAATTAGGGTACTTCGGCCTACTTTTACTTTCAAAGTAAGTTTTGTCTCCAGTTTTCTGCTAGGCCTCGTTTTTTGGGTGGGAGCACTGCTAGGAAGATCTATTTTTGTTCTAAAACACAGTTTACAGTACACCTAGCTTGAGGGGCAAGATCCGCTACATTAATTTGCCCATACTTATTTATCCTTCAAAAGGTGACTCAGAGTACGCACTTTCAAAAACATTGTACTGTCTGTCTACTAGGAAAAACAAATTGTGACTTTTTGCACTCCACAGCCTACATACCTTATATTTATTTATCAGTGGTGTTGTAATATTATATCACTTCCTGTTTTTCGTTGAATAATTACAGGCCGGGTTTCAGTCTCTGCAATGGGGAAAAAAGGATGGAGTCAGGCTTCACAGTAGCGAGCCACAATTCAGCATCAGGCAGGCAGTGGACAGGGTGTCTTCTGGTGACCAACATCGGTGGACGAAGCGTCGGCTGCAATGGAGGAGTGCCGCTAATAGGAGGATTTTTTTTCTGCGGGCAACTTACTTACCACTTCCAACAGGACCACTACAACCACATAGATACAGTATCCCTTGCCTTTTTCTCTGACTGTGACTGCATTTCTTTGCTCTCTCTCGGCTTCTACATTGATCCCTTAACACATCACTTAGTCCACTCCACTATCTGCACCACACATAGTCATTTGTAAGTGCTCCTACGTAATTCGCAAGTCGCAGCACGCCCCAGGCCGTAGAGGACTGGGATGGCCCCAATGATGAAGCATGTCACCAAGGGGCAACCCTGGTGAGTGAGGGGACACCTAGAAAAAAAGCAATTTCTCCTTTTCTATCTACTATACCTTCTGTCAGGTTACGCAGCCCCTAAGCGCCTACCGTACTATGAAACTACATTTCCCATGAGTAGGCGGGAGACTTGCAGACTATTTAGTGAGACTATATGAGAGTACCCTTGTATGTTAGGACATCACTTCACTGATGCCTGTCTTGTCTTCTCTTACAGGTATCCTTTCCCTGCTGACCCTACCTTTACCCATCCCACATTTTTTATTTTAGTTTGTTATTTTTCTCCCTCGCCTAATGCCTCGAACACCCTGTGTTTACACTTCTGGGTGTTGGTGACATTTGGAGGTGGAACCATATTTGCATCGACTGGATCACGGGGAGTAAACGTGACACCTTCCAGACCAACCCCATTGAGTGTTGTTGTGAATGGATTTATAGTGACCAGCAAGGCTCTCGGGTATCTGGCTACAGAGACCTTATGTTGAATATAGTTATCAATAATTCCACACAGGCCCTGTACTGTCGCATTCTTTCTTTCCACAGTTGTCGATGATATATTCTTACTCTGCTTGACAAAGAACCATTGCTAATGTGAAAGAACTTCAACCGAATTAGTAGTTATACTTTACCATTTGTTAGGCTACAATGTGGCACTGCTCTACTGTACTTCTGTCACCTGCTATATTCTCAGTTGTACCGTTGAATTGCTCAGGAGGACAAACCAGATTTCATTTTCTTTTTTTTCATAGGCATGCAACTGCCACTGTGTCACACCACTAGTACCACCGCTATGAGGAAATTTTATCCGACCAAGATTGCCAACGTTATTCGGTGTTTCCCGTGGAGCCAGCCCTGGGCCTAGCCCTACTTTCAAACACAAATTACAGGTAAGATAAGCGTTTGGTGGTTTGGGGGTATAATGGAGTATTAGTACGAGAGACGAGAGACTGAAGGTAGTACTACTAAAGTCCTAGGACTCTTGGATTCACTTCACTTAGTCTGTGAGAGGCACTTAGTGTTGAAAACATTTGGGCATTTACACTTAAAGGAAGAAAATGGAACTAAACTTTCAGGAAAACAGTCAACGTTAAACCCCCACCCACCAGGCAAGCAGTAAAAAACAGGTATGCTCAGATAAAGTTTGAAAAAGTATATTTATATCCCTAACAAAATAATCTCCCGCAAGACCCTCCCTAACCCCAACGATTGTCCTTCAAAAGTCCCCAAAAACCCAACTCCCAATTCCCACCCCCCAAAAGTCTCTAAAAAAGGGGCAAGGGACACTATGGGTGGATGCTGTTAACTTTTTGGGCCAGGGCATCATGCTCCTCGCGGAGCAAGGCGAGCTCCTGCTGAAGGCGGGACACCATCAGGGTAGTGCGGCGCAGGCGTGCCTTCACTGCCTTGCAGGTGCAAGGCCTGTGAGAAGCAGCTGTTGGCCTTGCTGCTCGGCGGTGGCGTTTGCCTTTGGCAGCCCGGCTCAGTCTCGGTGGACCACTGTGCTGGGTGGCAGCCGGTGGGGCCACGGAGGCCGATGCAGACGACGTTGTCGTTGTTGTCGACCGCACACTTTCCTCGTCCTCCAGGGCCACCAGCCGCCGATATTCCGCAACAGTGGCCTCGATTCTCCGTTGCCGGGCCGCTCTAGCCAGCTCCTTCCTCCTTGTTCGTTTGGAAGGAGAACCTATATGAAGAAAGAAAGACATAGTCTGTAACCAATGCTCTTTAAGATTAACTCAATCATTCAGCAGAAATGTGTGCTGCAGTACAACTAGCAACTTGCAAGCGCATTACATAACTATTGAGGCCAGTATCTATCTAACCTCACACTTCTTCATCCTTGCTCTAACATTAGTGGGAGTTTAAGGAACAAATTCTATGAGCACTGTGGACTTCCATTGGAGTCGACTATGAAAGTACACCAGTCTTATTCTTCTTCTTGTCTCTTGTTTTGGAAAATTGGTACGTTATTTTCTGCAAGCCGGCATAATGCCAGCGCGGTAAACTTGCACCCGAGAAAAAGAGACGCACGCCATGAGGAGTGACCTAGACTTGCGTTGCCGTTGCGTTACTGTACCCGTCCAGTACATGCAGGTGGTGAATCTCTTACTTTTCTATTACGGGTGGCACTGAGAATACTCTGTTACAACTCAAGGGCTACTGCTTAATTAATTTAACTTTCACCCTACAGTGGAAATGAGTACTAGAAATGGAAAATTGAAGAAGATAAATAATCTGATTATCTATCACTTCACATGGGATGTTTTTGCTTATATATGGGATGACTTTAGGTGCTTTGCTTTTTATTGAGTGACAGGCAGTGATACATCCACACATGAATGACTGAGTACTACTAAACTTATTAAGAGAGGTAGGGAGTGGCCACCATAATAACCGGATCTATGCAGTGCTTGCAATACAAACTACTGCTACTATTTATGGTAGTATTTGGACAAAATTAAAAGTTCTTTTCCTTGCCTTTCCTACACTGGAACGGACGTGCGGGTGCAGTGTTACATGCTCTTCAAAGTTACACTTAGTTCATCCACTGACCATCTACTCTCTCTAGATCATGGGTACTCACAAACTTTCTCTCAGGGGCTACATTTACAGTGTAGTTTGGGGCCGAGGGCCGCACTGGTGGGGGCGGAGTCAGAGGGGGCGGGGCTAAAGCAAAACGATAACTTGTGACCATGAGGTTGCACACAGGTCCCTGCAGCAGATGCCCTCATCCACTGAGCCACCAGACCCAGCATTTACATACATCTCTCTCCCTCCTGCTGTCCCTCCTGCCCTCCCTCCATCTCTCTCTCCCTCCTGCCCTCCCTCTCCCTCTGTCATCTCACTGTGTGTGTGTCTATCTGTGTCAGCCTTCAGCCCGGGTTGAGACCGCTTCCTCAACGCGCACACACAGACAACAACACCAAAGTACTTAACAGGTCTTTAAAAGACCATTAACATATTATTGAGGCTTTGTTTGTTTTAGCGTCCCTGCTTCTCCACCCTGACAATCACTGCTTGCCCGGCCCCACAGAGCAGAGGCTTTGTTCTATTTCACCTCTTTGTGGCCTTGCATCTCCACTCTGCTCTGTGGGGGCCGGGGGAGCAGTGATTGTCAGAGTGGAGATGCAGGGGCGCTAACAGGTGAAATACAAAAAAGCCTCTGCTCTGTGGGGGCCGGGGGAGCAGTGATTGTCTGCAAGGTCTGCGCACCGCCAAGGAAGGCTTGCCGGGCCACCACCGGCCCGCGGGCCGTACTATGAGTACCCCTGCTCTAGATACACATATGCTATCTAAGAGTCAGATAGTAGCATGATCCAGGTATATGGACACATACAGTTTCTGTGTCACCCACCCAGGCTGTTGTCCTTCCACCCATCATTGCTTCATCATTCACCCAGCCATGCATCTCATATTCTTGCCTTCCCAGCTAGTCTTCAATCTCAATAAGTAAGGAATATATAAGAGCTTACCTCTGGCCGCCACCACCGTCTCAACTCTCACAGCCGCCGCCGCCGCCTCCTCCCCTGATGAATTGCCCTCCGCCTCCGTGTCGAGCACCACCACCACACTGGCCCCGCCACCAGATGTTCCACCTACAAAGTACATTTAAGAATCTTAGAATAAAGCACTCACTAGTCACTAGTATTTGGTCTAGGAATGAAGACATGTGAAAACAATGTAATTTGTGACTGTCTACGTTAAAGTTAAAAAAAATGTCCCTTTTTCCAGGGAAGGTTGTCTTGCTGCACTTTTTGGCACAACTGATGAAGGCTGATTTTTTAACACGCACCATTTTTCTCCACACAGACAGAAGATGGACTTCTAACAACAAGATCAAGTTGAAACCAGGTGAGAGCTCGGCTCGACCACAAGAAATGTCTTCAATTAATCGTCAGCACTAACCACTTTTCCATTATCAGTTAAACATTTAGTTTTATTATGACTTCATTTTAATAAATGTGTTTACTTTTAATAAAGCTTTTAAATTTAAATACAATCTGTGTTTTTTGGTCCTCCAGACTAGAGTGACTGAGCGAAAGGTTTTGCAATTTTTGCAAGCATGAGTCCAGATAGAACACTTCAAAAGACATTATGGACAATCCCAGAGGACTGCACTAAGTTGATAGAGCTATTGCTGACTAGAATCATGGGAGTTTCGCCAACCGTGCAATCTTAGTTAGCTACACAGACAGACTAATAAGAATAATCTAGTAATACCACAGGGAGTCATAGTAGAGGCAGGATAAGAATTTAGATACAGTCTACAAGAAGAGCAAAGACAATTTTGAAAAAATTCAAATGAGGAACGCTAGGAAAAATAGGTACTAGTCTAAAATGAAAACTTACTGGGGCCAGCAGAGGAGCCCTCGCCTGCCCGATCCTGGCCCTGTTGAACAGCATCCGCCGCCTGCTGCTCCTGTGTCCTCCTCTCGCCCCTGGGGGGAGCTGACGTACAACATGAAAGAAAGAACAGAAAACATGGATGATTGTTGCTTGTCAATGTCAACCAAATCAAACATTTCAAAAGAACAATAACAAAATATTTCCGCGAAATTATATTGATTATGGTTACTTTTTATTTATTTGCGGACCTGTGACTTCGAAAGTCACGTAACTCACTAAACAAAGTACTGAAACGTTCACCTAGGACTGGCAGGCAGCAGTCCGCAGGCAAGACGCAAAGTGACAGACAAACTCCATTGTGATTTCAGTCAGATCAGTGACAACACTAACAGTTGCCTGCTACATTACCAGTCATTTAAATAGTCAAACTATCAATCCACCGCCACTATTTTTCTTATTGTCAGGGTTACAAAGGAAGGGGCAGATTTAAGCCCTTGCGGCTCTTTTGCGCCGTTCTTGCGTGACTTTTGTGACGCAGCAGCTAAACAAAAAAGGGCGCCATGGTGCGGCGTATAATATTATAACAACGTGACGCATTTGGGAGATGCATCCCGTTATAAAGCCCTGCGCCATCAGGGGGCGTTCCGGCGCAAGGGAGGGCATTCCTGCGCTGGAACACATCCTAATAGTGGCTGAGGGAAATCTACAAAATATCAATCAGTCACCTTTAGGACAATGATGCGTCACACAAACCCTGCACCTGCTTGAAGCAGACGTACGGCTTGACCCAGCATTGGGGAGATAGGGTACCCCAGAGCATTGATGGAGCTGCGCCATCGTTGCGACGCAACTCCAGCAGTAAAGCTTCGGTGACGTTTTGGGCCCATGGGGCGCCGCATTGCAAATACGGCGCACCATGTTTGGTGGTGGTAGCGGGCCGCACAATTAATGGCGCATCCCTGCTACTTTGCAGGGATGCGACGGTAATTGCAATTCTGCCCCTTAGGGGCATACTTACTTACGCGTTCTGGCGCATCTCCAGAGATGCGCCAGATCAAATGCGTCACGCAAAACTACCCTTGCGACACGGCAGATGTGCCTCATTTAAATGCGGCGCGCCCTGGCGCAAGGGTAGGCACTTGCGTGACGCATCTCGTCACGTAAGAGCGGCGCATCGCTGGAGTCACGTCGCCAACGCAATGCAACTCCAGTAATGCTCAGGGCCACCCAATACTTTACATGCTGTGTCAGTCCTTTCGCCTGCTTCGAGCAGACATAAGGAATTGAATTGACGTAGCAGCGTCGCAGAAGTGCCTGCGTTAAATCTTGTAGATTTCACGCAGGCAATTTTGCGAGGCGCACAGCCGCTGGACCGCCCACCCTGCGTACTAGGAACGCACCCATTGTGGTGCAGGCCCATGGCTTTATAACGTGACGCATCTCCCTAGATGCGTCATGCTGTAAATGACTTGCAGGGATGCGGCACGTTTACGCCGCTGTTGCGTCACGCAAGGCAACGTAAACGTGGCGCAAGGGGCTTGTAAATGTAATCTGCCCCCTAGTGTCTAGCATTACGCAGTTCTGTTAAGTACACTCATACATAATAGTTACTCAGGCCAATGAGACCACGAAATAGAAAACAAATAAGCATAGTAGCAACCCCACTGAGAAGGAGAGCAGTGCACCTGAAATGCACAGAAGATTTTGAAATATAATTTAACTACAATGTAATCGTCATCAGCGGCATTATTGGCTTGCTCCATGTAAAAAACAAATATTTGCAATACAACAACACAGAGCAGGAGAAAACATCATAGTAGTGAGTGATTAAATGCCAATGGCTACTACTACTCACCAAGCCCGGGGATCTCCAAGCCGAGCTGGTCCAGCAGGTCGCGCTCGCGGTCCAGGAGGTCCGTCCAGCGATGGGTGACCTGGCTGTAGGTGCGCTGGACCCCGTAGAGGTGGGATATGGCCCAGCACACCTTCTCCCACCGCTTCCGGCGCTCCCGCATGTTGTAGCCGCCGGCCGCGATCCTGCCGCCTCCCGCGATGGTCCTGGGCAGGCGGCGCTGGACGAAGTAGACCAGCGCGCCCACTTCCTCCGGGCTGAATATCTCCCGGCGCGTCACCTGCTCCCCCCTCGATCTCACGCCTGCTGTCCTGCCACTGGGTCCAGCACTACTCCCCGCCGCCGCTGCGGCCCTCAAGTGCCTGGGCAGCTTCACGGCGCCTGGCTTGACCATGGTCTGGGCAGGTAAGGTAGGAAGAAGTAGAAAATTAAGAAAGAATAGGATAGGGAAGAAGAAAAGAAAAGAGTTTACAAAAGTAGTTTAAAAGTAAAGAAAAATAGCAGAAAAGACAAAAATATACAGCTAGGAAAAGAGAGGGATAGATAAGAAGCAAAATCGTAAAAAAAAAACTGAAAACAAGCAAAGGATGGGAAAGATATCAAGAGGATTAAACACCATGCCCAGACACAGGAAATGAATGAAAAACAAGATGGCCGGCGCCCGTTTCCGAGCGCGAAAGTCAGTTCGCGCGAGATTTTCCTCGCGATCTCGTGCGAACCTCTAGATTTCCCGCGCGATCTCGTGCGAACCTCTACTCGCAATGCGCTTACTGCGCGAGATTATACATAGCGGGCGGAAACGGAAATACGTCACGCAAACAAAATGGCCGCGCCCGTACTCGACCTTGGGGTAAATTCGCGTGTTGCGCTGCAAGCGGCTCGCGAATACTGCAAAAAAACTCGCGAAACAACAAGCCGCAAAAAAATAAAATGCTCATTCGCACGAATTGGCGGCTTCCGCGGTCGGTTTCGCACGACGCCGCGCCCCGCGAATAGCGCGAAAAAAACCGCAAAACGATTTCAGCAAAAGCAAAAGCAATGAGCAGGTGCAAAAGGTCAACCTCATGATTTGTAACGATTCTTTGTATTGCTTCCTGAGGGGGCCCTCCAGAATTCGGTTGCCTGCTTGCAACTATTGTGTGACCCTGCTCTGACCTTAACTGTATGCCACAAAGGTCCTGATTTACAGCTAAAGGAGCAGACAAGCAGGTGCCAGGCTGGAACTTTAAATTCTTTCAGTGACACATTAATTAGCCCCTAATTCATTATTGTCAGTTGGGGCAGGGCAGGTGTTGTAACTAATTTTGCAACAATGAAAGCACTTAGCAAGTGCAAAAGATCACTAATCAGGGCGCACTAAGGAAGCAGGTGCCAGCTAAAAAAATATTCTGTGACACATTAATCAGCCCCAAATTAATTCAGGTCACTTGAGGCAGGGAAGGTGTGCTTTGCTTTGCCGAAAATAATGTACACTGGACAACCAGAGGGTGTGGTGATGAAACAGAGGGTGGCATGGGTGGGCCAGAGGGTGGCATGAGTAGTCAGAGAGTGGCAGTGGTGACAGAGAGTGGCAGTGATGAAGAAGAGTGTCCCAAACAGGCTGGACATGTAGAAACAACAAGTTCGCAAAACTTGCGACCCGACAGGTAAGTTCGCAAATTGCGAAATTGTAAAAACCCTCGCGAACTGGCAGAAACACGGGCGAACACAAAAAAAAAAAAAAATCCGCAAATTCGCGGGAATTCGCGGATTTTGCGGATTGCGAATCCGCAAATCCGCAAAATTCGCGAACGCGAGATCCGCAAAATTCGCCCATGCTTACCCCCAGGTGGACTGCCTGGCAATTAGACTCGAATCCTCGGTGTCCCCTCTTACCTGTATCCTGGTATACCGCCCCCCTCAATTTATGCCTAACTTCCCTTCTCACTTTGGTGATCTGCTTTCTCAGCTCACAATTAATAACTCCAAACTCCTGGTCCTGGGAGACTTCAACTACTGGCCGTCAGACGCCCATGAAAGCTCCCAATCCTTGGCTTTTACTGATCTACTAACTGGGCTTAATGGCCTTCAACACGTTCACTTACCTACTCACTCTAAGGGCCATATCCTAGACCAGTTGTGGACCTATAATCTTGAAATTAAGTCACTTACGATCTCACCTTGCCACTGGTCAGACCATCATTTAATCTCCTTTCTCCTCTTGGTCCCTCCTCCGCCCTCCCGTAGCCGAGGCCCTAGCCTTTTGGCTCGTAATTGGAACAAAGCAGACCTTGACCTATTTTTTACTTCTTTATCATCTTCGGTTCTGCATAGCTCTGGCCCTATAGACTCCCAAGAAGACGCACTTGTCAAATGGCTAGAGTCCGCCAGCGACAAGGTCGCCCCCTTAAGTTAATTAGAACTAAGCGCCCCCACGACGCACATCGATGGTTCTCTGATAGCCTTAAATCCTTAAAATTAGGACTCCGCCAAGCCGAGCGCCGCTGGCGTAGAAGCTATGACCCTTCAGAGAAACTACACTTCCTAAAATTATCTGGAGAATACAAACTGGCAATTTCTGCCGCCAAAACTGCCTACTTCTCCGCAAAAATCCTTAACTCCGCGCAAAAATCTAAAGATATTTTCGCCATTGTGGAGGAGCTCTCACATCCAGATAGGGTGACCATCAAACCCCTTCCATCTCAGGCACTCTGTGATTCCCTTAACTGCTTTTTCATAGAAAAAATTAGCAAAATCAAAAATAGTATTTCTCCTGGACCCCCAGCTACACCCCTCGCAGAGGCCGCCCCATCTCTTAACCCTCATTCCTTGACTCAGTTCCCCCCCATATCAGAAGAAGTCTTCCTTGCCCTGCTCAACAAAGTCTCCTCTGGTTCCCCCACAGACTGCTGCCCTCCCGCGATTCTCCGGGCTGCCTTTTCGGCTTGCCCCGTCCTTCCGCTGGCCCTCCTGAACAGCTCCCTTCTGCTCGGTGAGGTCCCCAGCCAGTTTAAGAACGCGGAGGTAGTACCCATATTAAAGAAACCCAACGCCGACCCCACGGTTATGGGCAACTTCCGTCCCATTTCCCTCCTTCCTTACCTAAGCAAAGTACTTGAGGCATATGTAACCAGCGTCCTCAGCTCCTTTATTGAGGACTCCAACTTCCTAGACTCTCAGCAAGCAGGGTTTAGACCCGCCCACTCGACAGAGGCGGTCATCCTCTCTGTAATGGAGGAGCTTTGTAGAGGCGCTGATTCCAACATTAGCCAAGCCTTGATTCTCTTGGATTTGTCGGCGGCCTTTGACACGGTCGACCACACCATCCTGGTCGACCGTGTCAAAGAGGCGGGCATCAGAGGGACGGCCCTTAATTGGGTCCGCTCCTTCCTGACGAACCGCCACCAATCTGTCCGACTCTCCCAATTCTCGGCGGACAGGAAGAAGCTCACCTGCGGTGTGCCGCAGGGGTCGTCCTTGTCCCCACTCCTTTTTAATCTGTACCTCACCCCCCTGATCCGCTCCCTCCGGGGAAGGAATGTCACTGCATTTAATTATGCAGATGACATTCAGCTCATTTTCAATCTCGACTCCTCGGATGAAGCAGCTCAGGACTTCCAGTCTACCCTCTGCCATATCAGCAATTGGATGGGCGCTCACCATCTCAAACTTAATCCCGACAAGACGGAGCTTGTTCTTGTCGGAGGCCCATCCAACCCCTGGAATTCCACCTTCTGGCCCCTTTCCCTTGGCCCCTCTCCTTGTCCTGCTGACAAGGTAAAAAGCCTGGGGGTCTACATCTCACACGATCTCTCCATGAAACATCAGGTCAGTGCCACAGTGTCCTCTTGCTTTTTCCAGCTTAGGAAAATTCGTAAATTAGCCCATTTTTTGACTACCGAAGCTCTCACCCTGGTGTTGCTGGCATTAGTCATCTCTCGGATCGACTATGCCAACGCCCTGTATGCAGGTATCCCACAATATCAAATTAAAAGACTTCAGCTAATACAGAATCAGACAGCCTGCCTGATTTACCATCAACCAAAACATCATCACGTCCGTCCTCTGCTCAAAGCCCTTCATTGGCTTCCTGTATCGGAGCGTTGTAAGTTCAAACTAGGCTGTTTGACCCACAAATCCTTGGCCGGCATCGGTCCCTCCTTCATTTCCTCTCTTCTGCACCCCTATGTCCCCCCCAGACACCTCCGATCTTCTCACCATGCGCTCCTCCAGACACCTAGGTTTAAGCGCAAAAAACACGGAGGTCTCAGATTCTCCTTTCTGGCCCCCTCACTCTGGAACTCTCTCCCGCTGGAACTTAGACTCTCCTCTTCTTACCCTCACTTTAGGTCTCTCCTTAAAACCCACCTTTTCCGCAGCGTCTACACATAATCTTATTTTTTCTCCCCTACATGCCTCCCGTTGAATTAGTGAACAGCGCCAAGAAACCGTCCGGTGTAAGTTGCGCTATATAAGTCTTTTTTACATTACATTACATTACATTTACAATGGGCCATCCTGTCCTTAAGTTCTCCAAGTAGATCCCTGTTGAGTTTGTAGAGCTGGGGCAGGTAGTAGAGGATTTGGTTAAAAATCTTGGGGCATATTACCAAGCAATAGCGATAATTATCGCTATTGCTTGGTTAGAGACAAAAATTTATCGCCGACCTGCGGCGATTTTCTATCGCAGATAAACCTTGGTATTACCAAGGTTTATCGCAAATGCGATAAAAATCGGCCGCAATGCATGAATATTGCTTAAAAGTCAGCGATATTCATGCATTACCGAGCTAATGCTCTTAGCCATGTTATCCACCTCCCATTGGATAACATGGCTAAGAACTGCTCAGGGCAGGTGTTAGCTTTTGGAGATATTCGTGCTTAGCGCGAATATCTCCAAAAGTTGGTAATAGGAGATAGCGATGTTAGCGACTGTTTCCAGTCGCTAACATCTTGGCACGCCCACATTGCATGTTATTAGTGATAAATTTCTCTGACATGCAAAGTGGGGCCCAAGATGGTCGCTATCTCCTACTAGCTGTCGCTAACTGGTGTTAGCGACAGCTAGGTAATAGGGAGATAACTTTATCTCCGCTTTCTTGGCTTTTAAAGCCAAAAAAGTGGAGATAAACCCCCTTGATAATATGCCCCTCGTCCTCAATCAGCGGCTTCCCCAGCTCCCTTGGTGCGTGGGCGACAGCATTGCAAAAGTCCTGGCGAGCGAAGTTGAGGCATAGGCATGGCTTCCCTGCTAGCAATGGAGCTGTGACGTATGAAAACTAAGGTACAGTCTGGGTGGGTGAAGTATGTTTGGTGCACTAAACACTGATTACTGGAGCCACCTTGAACGCGCACGCTGTGGAAGTTAGAATAAATCTGGTTCCATTTCCGATAATTATGCACATTTGAGGGAGGCAGCCGATTTGTGTTTACAGTTGTAGACCTGAAATGTATGGCAAGTTGACCCCTCATTAAGAACAACAAGAGCTCTGCGCTGTAAACAGACAAAGCCCCAGCCCTCGCCCCGTGACCCCACCAAGAAGCGCACATAATCGTAAACAGCCTTGTTAAAGGCACCCGCTGTGGAAGCTGTAAAAAATAAATAGTACACGCATGGTGTAACAACCAAGTAAAGGGGCCAGTAGCCATGGGAGGATACAAAAGACGACATGGCCGTAATAAGGAGTGACTAACAAGCCTATGAAAGTGTCAGAAGACAGCATTTAGGAAGGACAAAGACACAAGCTAATAAAAAATATGGAGGGAGAGTGGGTTGGCCTTCTCTCACGTACTGAACAACAGCAGATCTTCACCAAAGCAGCGATTGTGCGCTGACACTAGACTAGACCTAAAAACATGGAGTTAGCATCCCTACAGGCTGGTTCTGCATGCACCTAGAATGGCTTGGTCTGGCAGGGTTGTATGAATATTGATGGTGTGTGAACACACTGCATGGAGCTGGCTTGTTCAGTTCGGGAATGGGACTGGACACCACCAGGCTGATTCAGTTTGAATGCCGTCATGGCTAAACGCCTCACTCCCCCACTTCAGAAACGCAAGGCTGCACCATATTTACAAGAATATGGTGCAGCCTTGCATTTTCTCCTGCGCTGGTGCTAACTTTAGCAGCTTAGTGACAACCCAGGCACCGTTGCACCATAGTGCAAAGGTGTCTGCGTGCAGAGAAAGATGTTTGTGTAGGAAGGTGTCCCTTCCTGCAAATAAATAATCCTTAAATGCCATTTTGTCACTTCAATGTGTGTTGCTTAATGCAGCACACATGGAAGTTACAAAATGTCATCTTTTTAAAAAAGATTGTTTGTGTGCGACACCTTCCTACACATAAACAATCTAAGGCGTTTTGCTTTTTCCATGTGTGCTGCACAAGGCAGCACACATGGAAAAAGCAAAAAGGAGGAGAGATAAAGTTTTACTCCTTGTTTCGCCATCTTAAGACCCGGTTTTCCCTGGTCTTAATGTTGGCGCTGACTCTTATGTACGCCACCTTTGTAAATAGGCGGCAGTGTCAATATCAATGGGTGTTGTGGTGGAACGCCCACCGCAACACCCACTGCCCACACCTTTCCTGCTAAGCATAGCGTGAAAGGGGGACCTATTTACAAGGCAGCGTTAAGCCACGTTAAGTGGCTTAACGCTGCCTTGTAAATAAAACCAAGCCTTTATCCTCACAGGGACGTTGGGAAACGTTATGTTCCTGTAGCGATAGGGGCTTGCAAATGTGCCCCTTAATTTTCTGACAACTTAACCCCCATAGTTGCTGAGCCTTTTCCACCCTCAATGCAGAGGCCATTTTTGATGTTTGGAGCACTTTGCGATTAGGCCTTCATTACTGTTTTGTTTTTTACAAAAGTTATACAGGTCAAATGTGCATGCTTTTCCCCACATCTTGGGGATTCCCCTCGAAAGTTATAAGTCCATAATAAATACTTTGCGTTACATGTGAAAGGAGATAAAGAAAATAGCATGAGGAATATCCTGGTTGGTTCAAAATTGATCCAATACTGAACGACAGTTGGCACCAGGGACATGTTTCCTCGGATAATCCATACTAAGGGGTATATTTACAAGAACTTAATGCCGCTGTAGCGTACATTTTTTGACGTTAGGGCGGCTTTTTTTATCACTGTATTTACAAGTTGCCACTAACTGCAATTAGCAGCACTTTTCCAGCGTAAACATTAATTTTCAAGATCGACACTTCTGTTAGCGGGAACTTAACATAAAGGAGAAGTAAGGTGGGCATTCCCATACAAAAACTGCCATTAACCCCACTTCGCGATATTTAAATTCTCATCTGGCGATAACCCCCAAAACTGCTGCTAAGTCAAATTAGAGGCAGTTTTTTAAGACCAACAAATGGCTGGTCCTAAAATTTGTGAAAACACTTGGGTCTACATATAGATGTTTGGATGCTGGAGAGCGCTGCAAGGAATATTTCTGCGCTACCCTGCACCAAAATAAAAGGTTAGGGATACACCCTATCGATATCAAAAAATTTGTGTATTTTGCTTTCTAGCCCTAAGTGCGCCAGGTATGCCCAGATGTGGGTCCTGGGCTCACTGTGCCACTGGAATCAAGCTATCCTGGCTGAAGAGGGGTGAAACCCCGAAACCGGTCCTAGGATGCTTGTTTCTGGTCCAGGGAGGACCTGGCTTGGCAGTTTCGGGCTGAACTGTTCCCATGAGGTACAGGGTCAAGACTGATATGCATATGGCCAGGTCTAAACTGGGGTGGCATGGTGAGCAAAAGAATGATGGATTTAACCCAGATCTCCTGACTGGGGGTGAATGTTTTGATTTGTTCTGCATTCCGTCTATCAATTGTTTGTCTTTTGCTGTCAATAAGATAGGGCGCATTCCTGGGCCCCATTCATGAAATGTGCTGCATCCCTGTGACAAAACAGTGTTGCTACTCCTTTCACTGTGCCCTCTTTGCAACGCCACGGATGTGCCGTATTCAATGTACGACACTCAATGTTGCAATCAATGACAGATACGTCTGGAATTCTGACATATCTGTCAGAGCTAAAGTCACACATTGCTGTAGTGTTGCAAGCATGACGCAACTCCAGCAATGCATAGGGCCAGCCTGTCCCTATGGCGCTGTGTCACCCTTACGCCTGCCATAAGGCAGGCTTAAGGTTTTGACGCAGTGGCTTCCTAGAATTGTTGCAGTGAAGTCTGAGTTACTGCTCTGCGCCAAACCTATGAGGTTTTATTACGCGGGAACACCCACCCGGCATACATCATACATGATGCAGGTGTAATATGGCACAGTGCTTCACAAGGTCATGCATATGCCTAGATGGTTCACTTTGTAAAAATGACACAACGTGGTGCAAGATTCATGCTGCAAGTACGTCAAGAACATGACATACCAGCAGCATTAAACTGTCGGAAGGGGTTCAGGAAAAATCCCCCTGTCTTTTCCCCCTACGATGGTGCACAATGTGCCAAAGCAGGCACCCTTGCGCCATGGTGCAAGGGTGACTGTGTTGCGGAGTTGATTGCTGTTGTTGCTCCATCTCTTCTCGAGCCATCTGCACATGTGTCTGGACTAGTGGAGGAGATAGTGATTCAGTTGACCTTCTTCGAGTGTTTTTTGCCCGGTTTCTCCTTGAGGGGTACCTGGGTGTCGGGGCACTTAGAGATCCACGGTGGAGGTGGTGTGCTGCGGTGTTGGTGTCTGTAAGCATTGGTGGAGTGGTTGTGCTGAGGAAGTTGAGGAGAAGTTCGTCTGTGGCTTTGATCCAGCTGCGATGGGAGGGGGCAATGATGGCGGTGGTTTACAGTAGGTGTGGTGAAGCCGTGATGTATACAATGATGGTTGGTCCTGCAGAGTTTTGGGGTCTGGCTGTAGTGAATGTTTCCGCTGGTGGAGAAGACGGGGTTGAGCGTGTGTCTGGCTATGTGGGTTGGTGTGGTGACTAGCTGCTTGAGCCTGATGTTGGCAAGGTTTTTCGGGAGGCTGGTGGTGTTCTGGTCACTAAGGTTGCCCAGGTAAAAGTTGAGGTCTCCAAGTAGGACACAGTCGGTGGTTGGGAGAGCCTGGGGTGCGATAAGGTCTACAATGGTATTGGTGAATGGGCAGTCAAGGGCCGGGTGCTGGTAAATGAGGGTGACTGCTGAGGGTGGTGTTGGGCTTGGTCCGGATCTGGAAGTGGAGGTGCATCATGGTGGTGGTGCAGAGAGGCAGGAGCCCCCTTAGCAATCTCCTATGTGCCCCATGGTGTTGTGTTGGCATGTGTTATACGCTGCAGAGCTCCCTTCGTTGGTGCACAGGAGTACCTCTACCGATCACAGCTCCAAGGGGCATTAGGCGGTCTTCTCATAAAGGTCAATACCATGTCTCCATGCAACCTGCCAGACTTTACCACCAGGTAAGGGTGATTGCAGATGCCTCAATGTCTACCACCATGGCCCAGAGGCTTGGTCCTGACGTGGCCCACCTCCACCGTCTGGCCGCAGCAACTCCTCAGCACCTTTGCATCCCACTCTGGGTCACAGGCGCAGGAACAGCGAGGCCTACAGGCTCCGGGGATGTCCACACTTCCAGGCTTCGGCTGCCATGGTGTCGCAAGGGAAGCGTTATGTAAAGTGATGCATCACTGGTGTTCCCCAGTGATGCGCCTCTTTACATATGTGGTTTTGGGGTACAGGGGTATTTTTAGGGTTTAGGGATAGGTTTGGGTTTTGGGGTACAGGGTATGTTTATAGGGTTAAGATGGGTTAGTGTTTAAGGGTGTTGGGGTATTTTAAGGAGTAAGGGTGGGTTATGATTATGGGGTTCAGGGGTATTTAAAGTAGGGGTGGGCGGAATTGGCGCGAACTTGGTACAATAAATCCGCAATATTTCGTTCTGTCTGATTTCCAATTATTAAAACAGAAACCTCATATATTCAAGGTAAAATAACAAGTATTTCTACATGCTAAAATGCATATAGCCATTTCACAAAAGTGAAATTAGCTTCCAGCAAGCAGTGAGAGAGGTGATGATTTTGAGATCAAGCCCCTGCAAAGCATTATGGGACGAGATTAGCAGTTGGAAGTGAATATTATAGTATCCAAATAATTCTACAAAGAGCTGCAGTTCACCTCGTCGTCCCTAGTTGTCCCTGATGAGGCAAATACAATAGCATTTAAAATATTATACATCAAGCTGCAGTTCACCTCGTGGTCCCTTGATGTCCCTGATGAGGCAAATGCAATAGCATTTAAAATATTACACATCAAGCTGCAGTTCACCTCGTTGTCCCTAGATGTCCCTGATGAGGCAAATGCAATAAGAATTTAAAATATTATACATCAAGCTGCAGTTCACCTCGCCGTCCCTAGTTGTCCCTGATGAGGCAAATCAATAGCATTTAAAATATTATACATCAAGCTGCAGTTCACCTCGTCGTCCCAAGATGTCCCTGATGAGTAAAATTCAAAAACATTGAAACCCTTTCATGAATGCTAAAAATTATGCTAATCTTATCCCATAATGCTTTGCAGGGCCTTTTAGTTGTATTTTTGCCCATAACTGTGCTTGGGGTGGTTCTAAGAGAATGGGACCTCCACTGAATTACTATTTAAAGGGAGCAGGAATGTATAGAACCTGGGAAGAAAAAACAACACTCGTGACAGAATGCCCCCAGCGATTGTCACGCCCCCAGCACACACCCACAGCACAATGCAGACACGCCCACAAGGGACTACTTTGCTGGCACGGTTCTTTTACCTTTTAAATGTATATGGTGGGCGTCTGCATAGCCTATGTCCTTCTGCTGCAACTGCCCTTTCCAACGCTGTATTGGGTGTGTGGATTGGCGCTGTAGTTCCCGAGTTTACCTTGCCAAAGTGTCTGTTCTCTCTTTATTGTAGTAGTATAGATCAAAGACCTTAAATCACTCACATTTGCGCAGCGGGGCCCATTACACTACACAACAACACATATCAGTCATCTGGTCCCTGATTATGAGGTGCTGGATCAGTTAAGGGTAAATCAATAAATCATACTCTTATAAATGTAGGGCCTCATTTATGAGGCTATGCGTCACTTTTACGCCGCCGGTGCGTCACTTTTTGTGACACACCAGTGGCGTAAAAAATGTGCCTTGTTGTGCCATATTTATAAAGTAACGCATCTAGGTAGATGCGTCACTTTGTAAACCCCTGCACCACATTATACCTGTGCCAGGTATAATGTATGCAAAGGGGAGTATTGACGCAAGAAAGGGTCTAGAAGTGACGCAGTGAAATCTATAAGATTTCACTGCGCCACTTCTAGGACACAAATGCGTCAATTTCTTATGCCTGCCTCACAGCAGGCGTAAGACTGACGCAGGCCCTTTCACATAGGGCTCAGAATGTCTTTAATGGAGGAGGTTTCCAAGTAGATCTGGGTGTAGTCAACATACAGGGGGAAGGGGATGTTGGCTTTTTTCAAAATGATGGTGAGGGGCTCCATGTATATGTTGAACAGTTGAGGGGAGAGTACTGAGCCTTGGGGGACACCTCTGTTGACGGGGAGTAGGTCAGACGTAAAGGATTTGATTTTTATCCTTTGGGAGTCGTTGTGAAAGAAGGAGGAGAACCATTGAAGGACCACCTCGTCTGCACCTACTCGGTCTTTGAGAGCCTTGATGAGAAGATTGTGATCAACTGTGTCAAAGGATGCCGATAGGTCTAGGAGGATGAGTAGGGAGCAATGATCAGTATCAAGGGACTTGAGGATGTCATGATGTTAAGGATCGCAGTTTCAGTGCTACAGCCTTTTCTGAAGGCCGATTGGTGGTGGTCTAGCAGGTTGATGTCAATGTGCTGATTCAGTTGAAGGAGAACGCATTTTTCGAGGATTTTGGCTAGGAAGGGGAGATTGGAAACAGGTCTGAAGTTGTTCAGGTCGTTGGTGTCTATTACTGGCTTTTTCAGTAGTGGTGTGACTTGGCCGACTTTGAGGCAGTCTAGTATGATGCCGCTTTTCAAGGAGCTGTTTATGATTTAACACCATAGTGGTGCGAGGGAGAGTTTTTAGCTTTTTGGTCAATTGGGTAGGTAAAGGGTCGAGGATGTAGGACGAGGGCTTGGAGGAGGAGATTAGTTTGAGAATCTCAGCTTCAGGTATGGGGTCGAAGGATATCCAGGTTTTCGTGGGGAGAAAGCTTGTGGTGGTTTCAACTGTTGGGGCTAAGCGTTTGCAGGAGGGATTGAGGTTGCTGTCAAGTAATAGCTCAATCTTGATGATTTTTCGTTGAAGTTGGCGAAGTTGTCACACGGGTCTTTGGAGGCGTGGACTGGGGTTGCAGAGTTCTTGGAAGTTTGTTGCTTGATGATGTTAAAGAGCTCTTTTGGCCTGTTTTTCACGTTGGCAAAAGCGGTCCAGAAAAAGTTGTTTTTTTCAATTTTTGATATGTTTTTTGTACTTTCTTCTTGCTGTTTTGATTTTCTCACAGAGGCTAGAGGAGGGATTATTTCTCCATAGATGTTTTGAAGCTTTAAGTTGCCTCTTTTCGTCGTTAATATTCTTGTTGAACCAAAATCTGGAGGGGATGTTCCTGGATTTTATCAGTTTCAGGGGGGCTAGGTGGTCTAAGAAGGAGGACATAGTTGTGTTGTAGTGGGGTGTGAGTTCTGTTGTGGAGAGACCGTCTGGCGAGATGGGCAGGAGGGTGCTTATTTTTTCTTCAAAGTAACTATGTTGATCTGTGTTAGGCTTCTTGTCCATGTGGGGTGTCTTGGATGGGAGGTTGGCACATGATCGGTTGTGTGATGCGGAATAGGATTAAGTGGTGGTCGACCAGTCGACCGGTAGGATGTGGTCTGTTGTGATTGCGTCATGTTGGGCGATGATGGCATCCAGGGTTGCCCCTTTGTTATGAGTTTCTCCTAAGCAGTGCTTGGTAATGGTGTTGGAATGTAATAGCTTGTTCAAGTTTTGTATTGGTGGGCCGTTTTTATCATTTCAGTACAGGTTGAGGTCACCCAGATATAGGTTGTTGCTGTCTCGGAGAGATCAGTGAGAAATCAGGTATGACAGGTGTTTTGTGAACGTGGTAGTGTTGCCTGGGGGATGGTATAGGAGATGGCAGTGTAGTAGTTGCTGGAGTTAATGTTGGCGGTTAGGCATTCAAAGGAGTTATAGTTGAATGTTTCCATTTTGGTTGTGGATAAATGTGTAATAAATGTGTGGCTAGTACAGTGAATCTACATTTTGTAAATGGATCACATTTTGGGTCATATGTAAAAAGAAGTGGTGGAGTGAGGCATTAGCCATCATGGCTTAACGCCTAACACCGCCACTTCAGAAACGCAAGGCTGCACCATATTTACAAGAATATGGTGCAGCCTTGCATTTTCCCCTGCGCTGGTACTAAGTTTTGCAGCTTAGTGATAACCCAGGCACCCTTACACCATAGTACAAAGGTGTCCGCGTGCAGTGGAAGATTGTTTATGTGTAGGAAGGTGTCCCTTCCTGCACATAAACAATCTTTAAATGGTGTTTTGTCACTGCAATGTGTGTTGCTTAATGCAGCACCCATGGAAGTTACAAAATTTCATTTAAAAAAAAAAAGATTGTTTATGTGCAGGAAGGGACACCTTCCTACACATAAACAATCCAAGTCGTTTTCTTTTTCCATGTGTGCTGCAGAAGGCAGCGGGAACCTAACAAAAACGAGAAGCAAGTTGGGCGTTCCCATGCAAAAACTACCACTAATCCCACTTCGCGATATTTAAATTTCCGTCTGGCGATAACCCCCAAAACTGCTGCTAAGTCGAATAAGAGGCAGTTTTTTAAAACCAACAAATAGCTGGTCTTAAAATTGGTGAAAACACTTGGGTCCACTTATAAGATGTTTGGGTGCTGGACTGCACTGCAAGGAATATTTCTTTGCTACCCGGCACCAAAACAAAAGGTCAAGGATGTGCCCTATGAATAAGATAGGGCGCGTTCCTGGGCCCCATTCATGAAAAGTGTTGCATCCCTGCGACCAAACAGTGTTGCTACACCTTTCACTGTGCCCTCCTTGCGACAACCTGGATGTGCCGTATTCAATGTATGGTGCTCAATGTTGCAATCAATGACAGATACGTCTTGAATTCTGATATATCTGTCAGCCCTAAAGTCATGCATTGATGCAGTAGTGTTGCAAGCATGACGCAACTACAGCAATGCATAGGGCCAGCCTATCCCTATGGCACTGCGTCACCCTTACGCCTGCCATGAGGCAGGCTTAAGGGTTTGACGCAGTGGCGTCCTAGAATTGTTGCAGTCAAGTCTTAGTTTTTCTCTGCGCCACACCTATGAGGCTTTGTTATGTGGGAACACCCACCCGGCATACATCATACCTGATGCAGGTATAATGTGACACAGTGCTTCACAAGGTCATGCATATGCCTAGATGGTTCACTTAGTAAAAAGGACACAACGTGGTCCAAGATTCATGCTGCAAGTATGTCAAGAAAATGATGTACTAGCGGTGTTTAACTGTCGGAAGGGACTCAGGAATAATCCCCCTGTCTTTTCCCCCTATGATGGCGCACAATGGCTGACATGCACCAACGCAGGCACCCTTGCGCCATGGTGCAAGGGTGACTGTGTTGCAGAGTTGATTGCTGTTGTGGCTCCATCATTTCTTGAGCCGTCTGCACATGTGTCTGGACTAGTCGAGGGGTTAGTGAACCAGTTGACCTTCTTCAAGTGTTGTTTGCCCGGTTTCTCCTTGAGGGGTGCCAGGGTATCAGGGCACTTAGAGATCCACGGTGGAGGTTGTGCTCTGTGGTGTTGGTGTTTGTAAGCATTGGCAGAGTGGTTGTGCTGAGGAAGTTGATGAGAAGTTCATCTGTGGCTTTGATCCAGCTGCGATGGGAGGGGTGCAATGATGGCGGTGGTTTAGAGTACGTGTGGTTAGGCCGTGTTGTATAATATGATGATTGGTCCAGCAGAGTGTGATCTGGCTGTAGTTGAATGTTCCCACTGGTGGAGAAGACGATGTCGAGCGTGTGTCTGGCTATGTGGGTTGGTGTGGTGACTAGCTGCTTGAGTCTGATGTTGTCAAGATTCTCTGGGAGGGTGGTGTTGTTCTGGTCACTAGGGTTGTCCAGGTGGAAGTTGAGGTCTCCAAGTAGGACACAGTTGGTGGATGGGAGAGCCTGGGGTGCGATGAGGTCTACAATGGTATTGGTGAATGGGGGGTCAAGGGCCGGGGGCTGGTAAACGTGGGTGCGGGCTGAGGGTGGTGTTGGGCTCTGTCCGGATCTGGAAGTGGAGGTGCATCATGGTGGTGGTGCAGAGAGGCAGGAGTCACCATTGGCAATCTCCTATGTGCACCACAGTGTTGAGTTGGCATGTGTTATGTGCTGCAGAGCTACCTTCGTTGGTGCACAGGAGTGCCTCTACCGATCACAGCTCCAAGGGGCGCCAGGCGGTCTTCTCATAAAGGTCAACAACATGTCTCCATGCAACCTGCCAAACTTCACCACCAGGTAAGGGTGATCGCAGATGCCTCAATGTCTACCATCATGGCCCAAAGGCTTTCTCCCGGCTTGGCCCGCCTCCACCCTCTGACCGCAGCAATTCCACAGCACCTTTGCATCCCACTCTGGGTCTCAGGCGCAGGCACAGCAAGGGGCTGTCCACAATGCCAGGCTTTGGCTGCCATGGTGTTGCAAGGGAAGCGCTATATAAAGTGATGCATCACTGGTGTTCCCCAGCGATGCACCTCTTTACATATGTGGAGCACTGAATCTGCATTTCCTCTCATCCTAGGTGTTGGAGGGTTTGGGGGATTTGTTTACCTGTACTGAACTTGGCCCCTGACTGCTCCATTCTGTATCCCGTTGTTTTTCTTTTCTGTTTATCATTGGTGTAGGACTTATAGTCTATTTTTGCCTCTGGAGGAAGAAAAGTGACATTAGGCTGACTAACGTGAGTTTTTATGCCTCTAATTGGCATTTCGTCAATTTTCTCTCACTGCCTGCAACATTTTTATCGCCGTGTCATTAATGCTAACGTCAACATTTGCCGCGCAAAGAAGATCGTACCGCCATGTAGTGACGTATTGTGAATACGTCAGTACCATGGCAATAGTTTTCGACGGTACACAGGGGTTAGAAATTGCTGCTAACTAACGCTAGCGTTAGTTAGTGGCAATTCTAGTAAATATACCCCTAAGTCGATTGATTTGAGGCTCTGATAGGTGCTAGAAATGAGAAATGAGGGGAAACTTAGCCTCAGTGTCTTCAGTGTCTTCACTAAAGTTAAGAAAATCTCCATTTCATTACAATGCCAGAGGCTCACATAATGCTTGTTTAAAGCATTGATACAATAAAATTAGCAACATGAGGAATGGGTTCAAAATAAAAGGTCCTAAAAGTGAAAACAGACCAATCAGCAGGTCTGAGAATGTCCATCAATACTGCTCCAGCCCAAAGGGCTTGTGAGGCCGAAGTTTCCCTTGTGGAGTGAGCCTTGAAAGCAGATGAGTCAATGACCGCTAAATTCATGATTATTTTCACCAAGCGAGCCAAACTTGGAGAAAAACTGATTTGTAAGGAGTTCTCTATTAGATGATGAATTGGATTGAGGAGGACGTTCTCAATCATTTGTTTTTAGAATATACTTTTTTAAAATAATTTCCTAAACAGAGCTTAGGTTGAAGAGGAAAATAAGGATAAAAAACTGATGTTGGATTTGTTTTTGTTCTTCCCTGGACTTGGAAACAATCACCAGGAAGAGTATATTGGACTGTAGACACATCTAAAGCTTTAATATCAAAGAAACCAAGCAGAGTAGGGCAATACATTTTTCAAACAAAATGTTAAGAGATAAGAAAGCATTGTCAGATCAATTCAAGTACAAATTAAAAATCAAATTCATATCCCACATTTGGTCGTATTTAAGTAATGGAGGTTTATTAAATTTTACTTCCTTCAAAAGTCGATCCAAAGGGCTAATCAGAGGATGTTCTTTGATATGTCTCTCATCCACTCCTACATGTTCTGCCAAAATTGCTGGTCTGTATGTATTTATAGTCTTATACACTTTCCCTTGAGAAGTTAAGGATGCTAAGAAATGTATGACCAGAGTCACATGTGCTGAAAAGAGATATGTACCCCTGTCCCAGCATCAGCAGTGCCAGACCATCCAAGCGGATGTTTAAAGTTTGGTGGTTCCTGGGCAATAAGATTGTGACTGAACTGAGAAGCTTCTGTTGAAATTTCTTAGTTTCAGTAGACTGACGTGAAACTATCCATGCCACCAATTGTTTGCATTTTACCTTGATCTTATATTGTAGCCTTGCCCCTCCCATGCACGATAATCGGTAACTCACCGCTTTTTGGCGGGTCCCTGGATTCCCCGGCTCCTCCTCGGCCGCCATATTGGGAGTAGTTTTCCTGGTCGCCGGGCGGCGCCAGAGTGTGCGAGCAGACCAGCTGTCACAAGGACACGCTGGCCTGCATTCAAAGAGATCCTTCTACGCGCAGCGTTCACGCGCAGTGTTTCGCCGTAGTGACACCGGAGTCATGCCAGAGTCCAGCCCGTCTGCGCCCATCAGCGTCCCGGAGGCGACGGAGCGGCGGACTGGGCTGTAACAACGCGCTTATCATTCCTTTCTGCCATTATGGTATGTTACATGTCGCTTGAGTTACGGGCTCTGCAAGAGGTCTCTTGTGCTTGTCACAAAGTTTTTCCCGGCCGTTACAGGGGTAAGAGATGATGTCCCGATTACTATACTTAATAGGGAGGTGGTTAGTGTGAAACATCTCTGTCTGCTTTTAAACACTAGATCAGTGCGCAGACATGCTCAGGATATCTATGACCTCCTGGTCACTGATAAACCGTTATGTCTGATGTTGACTGAGACATGGTTAGGCGTTTCATCTAACCCCGATATAGCTATAGCAATTCCCCCAGAATACAACATCTACAGGCAAGATAGATCAGAGGGGAGGGGTGGAGGTGTGGCACTGGTAGTGAACAAACTCGCCGCTTGCTCCATTATTCCTATGGATGCCATCGCAGGATCGGAATCTCTCGCTTTTTCTATAGCATTGGTGCCCCATCAATCTCTTAAAGGGCTTTTAGTTTACAGGCCCCCTGGACCAGCGGGTTCCTTTTTTGACGAGCTCCAGTCGGTAATTTCGGTGCTGGCTCTGAGAGCTGAGCACTGTGCACTGGCCGGGGACTTTAATTTCCATATGGATGAGGGACAGGACCCTGACGCGATTAAACTGGTTGATATCACGGCCCCCTTAGGTCTTGCCCCTTATCTCTTTGGACCGACGCATAAAAAGGGTCATACCTTGGATCAGGTCTTTTCTATGTCCCCCATAGAGGTGCTGGCACTTCTGCCGGTGCTTTGGTCAGATCATAGGCTGGCTAAATTGTTTATACTTGGCACAAAGAAATCATCCAGCATTGCTCCTAGGCAGCATGGACGAGCCCCTAGGGCATATCATCGGGTTACTCCTGAAATGTTGGCCCAGGCAGCTCTTGATCATCCCTGCCCTCTCACGGGAGACTTGGAGAGGGATTTAGAGTCCTTGCAAGCGTGGTTAATGGACAGGCTGAATGATCTAGCCCCTGAGACGGCCCCCCGATTAACATCTAAGCGGGTCTCGGCCCCTTGGTTCACTGAAGCACTATCGGCCTCTCGACGGCAGTGCAAGGTGGCTGAAAGGGCATGGCGGTCTCAATATGATCCCGTAGCCAGGCTTGCCTATAGGACAGCGGTTTTAGCATACCATCGGGATATCCTCCTTGGAAAGAAAGATTACTTGGCAAGGAGGATAGAGGCTGCCTCTAATTCCTGTAAGGAGATTTTTACGATCGTCAGGGAGTTTACAGCCCCGCGATCCAACTCGATCCAGGCCGCTCCCTCTGAGTCGTGGGTTTCTGCCCTTGCCAATTTCTTCACCACTAACATTAAACTGATCCAGGACTCTTTTTCCTTGAGAGTGGTTGAAGTACCCCCCAGCTTTGAGGACGGGTCAGTTTCGTTGGCCCCGCTGGGTCCAGTCCTGGCAGATTTTCCGCCAATCTCAGGTGTATCTTCATTGGCATTTATGGGCAATCTTAAATCTGGGTCGCCTCTTGATCCTTTTCCCGCCAAATTTCTGGCTAAAATGGCTGAAGTTGTGAATCCGTTGGCAAACCCACTCTTGAATCTCTCCTTGAGTCGGGGGTGGTTCCACAGGCCTAGAAACAGGTGAACTTTATTCCCCTTCTCAAGAAGCCTGGCCTAGACCCTGAGGCTCTGGCCAACTACAGGCCGATCTCTCTTCTCCCTGCGCTGGTTAAGATCTTGGAGAAGCATGTGCACACCGTGCTCTCCAACTTTCTGGAATCGTACAATCTGCTGCACCCGACTCAATCTGGCTTCCGCCCCAATTTAAGCACAGAGACGGCGCTTTTGGAGGTGTCTGAAGCCATTAAAGAGGCACTGGATTCGGGGGGCAAAGCTATGCTTGTAATGCTAGACTTGTCGGCGGCTTTTGACACCGTTCCCCATGAGGGTCTCCTCGCCAGACTTCATGAGATCGGTTTGAGGGGGACGGTGTTCAGCTGGTTTAAATCATTTTTGGCTGGCCGTCGACAAACGGTCTGGGCCTCACCTAGCTCTGCCGTGATGCCGCCTTTGGGAGTCGGAGTCCCGCAGGGCTCTGTGCTGAGCCCGACTCTATTTAACATCTTTATGACCCCTCTGGCGGCACTGGCGGAGTCTTTTGGGGCCCAGATCGTTTCCTATGCCGACGATACCCAGCTCCTCTTTACGTGCAGGAAAGGAGAAGATTTTGATGGAGAGAGTATCCGTGAGTGCCTTGGGGCTGTTTTTAAATGGTTTCAGCTTAACAGCCTCAAGTGCAACTCAGATAAATCTGAGGTACTCTTCTTCGGCTGTCCATCTGATCCAGATTGGCAGGAATGGTGGCCGGTTAACATGTTCCCTCCAGCGGGCTCGTCCCAGCTAGTAAAGAACTTGGGGATCAAGATTGACAATGGTCTGATGTTAAGATCCCAGATCCTTGGCCTTACGGGAACATGTTTTGGCCTCCTCAGGATGCTCCGTAAGTTCCTCCCTCTGCTTTCAGAGGATCATAGGAGGATGATGGTGCAGGCCTTAATAGGTTCAAGATTGGACTATTCCAACGTCCTATATCTTGGCCTGCCGGAATATCTCCTGCAACGGCTGCAGGTGGTCCAGAACTCGGCCGCACGGGCCATTTTTGGTCTGTATAGGCGAGCCAGAGCTTCCAGTCTTTTGCAGTCGCTCCACTGGCTGCCTATCCGGAAGCGGATAGTTTTTAAGGCTTTGACCTTGGCCCATAAGGCTCTCCACGCCTCGGGAGCAAAATATCTCCAAAAGAGACTTGCCTTTTACCATCCGGCCAGATCTCTGAGGTCTGAATCAATGTTCCTTGCGGTGGTCCCACGAGTGAAAAGGGCTCGTATTGGAGGTCGCTCTTTTAAGCTGTTGGCGCCACAGCTCTGGAACACTTTGCCCCTAGCATTGCACAGCACCTCTAAGTGGCTGAACTTCAGGAAGGGCCTTAAAACTTGGCTTTTCGCCCTTTAGGTCGCTCTCCTTTCTCTCTGCCGGGTCAGTTTTACTTTACTGTGTTGTGTTTTTCTCTGTTACAGGTTTGTCAATAAAAGCGCCGGGACACTCTATGGAGTAGCCGTGCGCTATAAAAGACCATACTAACATAACATAACATAACAATACCAGGGAGTGATTAGGAGTCATTGTGTGATGTTGACCGTGAGACTTTAGAAGCAAACTGGATAAAGACAAAATCAGAATGGGGAGATTTCCTGACAACTCCAGACAGTAGAGAACCATGGTTGGCTCTGCCACAGGAGAGGTGTCAACCGTAAAGTAGATTCTTGGTGATGTACCTGTGCTAAAACTTGTACTATCATGACAAACGGAGGAGAAGTGTAATTTAGGTGAAGAGACCAATACTGAGGAAAAGCGTGTGTTGTCAAAGCTTGAGTATCCATATGCAACTGTAAAATTAGGGAAGTTGAGGGATGAGGGAAGTTGAATGTTTAATCAGGACGAAAAGCATTCGATTGCAAAGAGTCCAAATTTGGTAAAAAGCTTTTTGAAAATTGTAGGGTGAATACGCCATTCACTTTCATCTTTAAAATGCAGGGAGCACCAATCTGCTATTGTAGTTAAATTGGCTCGAACGTACCCTGCTTGTATTTATATTTTCTTTGAAGAGAAAACTCCAAAAGGTTTTTGGCTACCTATGCGGTGGGTCTCAACTTTGTCCCTGAAATGGTTGATATACCATACAGCTGAGAGATTGTCCATCCCAAAGAGGGTGGAGCAAGAGCCAGAGTGGGCGTCATTAGAATGTAATGAATCTATTTAATAATTAGAATTGATTTCTCCCTCATCAATAAGAAAATCCAAAGACTCTGAGTCTATAAGGAAACACAAAAACCTCATATGTTTCAAAGGAATTAAAGTAGATTTGCCTTCGTTTATTAGAAAACCAAGATTTCAAAGGTTCTGTCGGGGGACAGTCCATTATACTGGCCGATGAGGAAGTTCGATTAGCGTCCGGTATTGATTCCAAGTCAGAGTCACTTTGAATATATTGAATTTTGATGGCTGTAGTAAGAGGCCTGTTCCTTCCTGACCTCATCCTTGCGACTACTGCCACTTTGCTCCTAGGGTTTCAGCTATGACAGAGGTAATTGCTTCACGAGCTGGTTGCCAATTGCTCTACCAGTAGCTTTGTCTCCTTATTGTCTTGTTGCCTTATGGCTTGGCGAGTGCCAGGCAGCCTTTCCTGAGCTCGAAACTGGAGAATGGGAGCTCCCCCTATGACATAGGTCTTCAAACTGTGGGGCTCGCCCCCCTGAGGGGGGCGTGGATGGGTTCCCAGGGGTCCAAAATGCTTTCGCAAATGAAGATGGCCTGGAAGTATGGCATGTATTTACTGCATTTCCAGGTTGTCTTCATTTATTCAGAGCCCTCAAATTGAAAGTGAAAACTGAGGTGGGGGCGGGGGTCAGTGAGTGTGCTGGCTGGGTCAATATACAGATTACAATAATACTTCCAGATCAAAGAATATAAAGTGCTCACAGAGAATTGCCGCTCTGGATCCTGGCCCCGATGGTGGAGCTGGATACTCAGATGTCCTTCCGGTGGAGTGGAGAGCAGGGGGCTGTGAAGTTTTGGCGGATCTATTTCCCTTGGATTGCTTTGTGTCTTACGAACAAGCGGTGGAGTCATTTGGCCTTAGCGGTGGTCAATATATACATTATCAGGGTCTTCGGTCTGTGGTGCGATCGGTCTGGCCTCGGTGCCCGGAAATCCCCCCAATGACACACACCCTACATATCATACTGTCCTGTGGCAGAGGACGTAGGTTGATAACTTTGCTGTATGCAGCTATGAGACGGGATTCTGTTCCTCTAGTGCTGCCGGCGTGGGCGGCCTGTGAGACGGATCTGGGGGTGCTGCTGGAGCAGAGTCAGCGGACGCGTATAGGGGCCCTCACGCGAAGGGTTTCCTGTAATGCACGCTTTAAGCTTATACATTTTAATTTCTTTCATCGCACCTACCTTACACCGAAGTCGATCAGCCGGTTCTCAGGGAATGGCGGAGGTACTTGCCTCAGATGCAATGCAGGGGGGGCGGGGTCCTTACACCTGGCCTGGGAGTGCCCATTGGTGGGACATTTTTGGTCCTTAGTTGTGGCCCGGATGAAGGCTACCACGAGCCTTCGGATCGAGCTCACACCAGTGCATTGCTTGTTAGCATTGGTCCCGCGGCCTCGGAAATGGAAGTTGTCCTAAAAATTGTTGCAATTGCTGCTAGTGCTGGCTAGGCGCAGGGTCGCCATTACATGGATGGGACAGCGGGCTCCGGATGTGAATGCATGGCTCAGGGATGTGCGGGAATGGACACTCGCTGAGGAAACACACATGCAACAGACTAGGAGGGATGAGAAATTGGAGGAGGACTTGCTAGCGTGGCGAGCCATGTGTATGGAGGGCTTGGCATTGGAGGGGGGCTCGTCACCCAGTGACTCTGAAGGGACGAGCGGTGAGTTGTACTCTGTGGATGAATCGGATGGGGGAAGAGGAGGGGCCAACTGATGGGTCCTTGACATGTGCATGTAGTAGGGTTGGACAAGGGGGGGGTTTATCTTTCCTCACGGTATTCCATGTAAATGTAAAGGGCTATCCTCGTTGTCACGAGACCGGATGAGCTTTCAGATGCTGTTCTACTCCATTAGGTGCCCTATTGAGTCCGTCGACCTGTGTACAAAAGTCGTATATGATGTCTTGCTGGGGGAGGGGGGTGGAGGGGGATTGTTCCTTGTGTTAGTTTGCAAAACTGAAAATAAAGTTTTATAAAAAATAATATAAAGTGCTATGTACAGAAAATCACATTCTTATGAACTAGGTAGCGAATCGAAAAACTTTCTGCTTTCCTACTCGAGGTGGTGTGTATTTTTCAGTCTAGCAAACTAACTGAGTAGAAAATACATATCGTAGACACATTCTTTTCAATGTAGTTACTCTGGGAAAGCTGTACGTTTCTTTCAACTAGAGGTGAGCCAGGGCCGACGGTCTCCATCACATCCTAGAGCCTGTGCAGGTGCCAAGCAATGAAAATATTTGCTAAGTAAATCATACAACAAACATCAAGTAACAAACGATGAGGCCTCCTTAAAAATTCCTAAAATTGTACGGGCCTCATTTATGACAAATGACGCATCGCTGCATGAAAGCAGTGATGCGTCACTTCTCAGTGTGCACTCCTTGCGACATACCTGATGCATCATATTTAATGTATGACGCATCTTGTCGCAAGGAGTTACAGATAGGTCAGTATTTCTGACGTATCTGTAAGCTCAAAAGTGACGCATTGCTGGAGTGTGTCCCAAAAGTGACGCAACTCCAGCAATGCGTCCTTTCACATGGGGAAAGCCCCATGTGAAAGGGCCTGCGTCAGTCTTACGCCTGCTGTGAGGTAGGCGCAAGATTTTGACGCAACAAAATTTTAGAAGTGACGCAGTGAAATCTCATAGATTTCACTGCATCACTTTTACAATGCTTTATGCGGGGGAACGCCCCCCTGCTTACATTATACTTGACGCAGGTATAATGTAGCGCAGGGGTTTACAAAGTGACGCATCTGCTTAGATGCGTCACTTTGTAAATAGTGCGCAACAGGAGGCATGATTTACGCCACCGATGCGTAAAAAGTGACGCATCAGAAGCGCAAAACTCTGGGCCGCAAGCTCCGCCCCCAAGCCGGAAGCTCCGCCTCCGGGCCGGAATTTCCGGCCCGAGTGCGGACGTAAAGTTAGTAGCCTTAAATAAATTCTGTGAATACCGAAAGTAGTAAGTTCATTCTGTGAATCCCAAAAGTAGTAAATTCACTCTGTGAATTCCGAAAGTAGTAAGTGCATTCTGTGAATACCAAATAGTAGTAAGTTTAGGATTTAGTCTTAAGTTCATTCTGTGAATCGGGCCCGTAGTGTCCTGGTCTGAGGACTTGCTTTCTCTCTTGATGGCATTCCTTGGCTCATGCACTTTCCTGCTGTTCTAATTTATTTATTTATTTATTTATTTATGCATTTTTATATAGCGAGCGCAGACTTTACCCGAAGGTGCCAGAGCGCTTCACAATAGGAACAGAACTGATACATGAGATCATTACAAGTGAGCAAAAAACAAAAGCAAACGTTACATTAAATGAAGCAAAAATGACAATCGTGCGCCAACAAAATATAAGAGGTAGCAAACGGTGCATTGCAGGAGGAAAAAGTGACGTGTGCCGGTTACAAAAGCGTACAAAATAAACATAGAGGTATAATACTGCAATAAATGGAGGACACTCCAGCACAAGAACAAACGTTACGTAGGCGCTGGTGGCATGTGTGCAGGTATCGAAACAAACAAATGTAGGAGGTAGAAAACAGGGTGTTACAGGAGAAAGTGACGGGTGCAAGTTACACACGAGTCCCAGACACAGGAAGAAGGATAATACTGCAATAAAAGGCAGACTCTCAAACCACAAGAACACACTGTGAAGACACATTCTAATGTACAATGAGATTGTATTAGAATGTTTAGTCTCAAACTCCGAGTCAGTTCTTCCTGCACTCTGAAGGATGAGGTCTCTTTTACTTTGAAGTGACAATAAACTTCTTGGAATACTACCTTGCTGGCTGACTGTTTGTTTCTACAACCCCACTCTGCTCTACCGGAACCTCACGCTGCGGGCTGCACATTTTGCAGCTGATTACAGGGACATCTAGTGAAGAGCTGAAGTACTGCACCCTCAAGGCTGCAGCCTGTTAGGCTCATTTTCCAAACAAATGGAGTAGATGAAATCATTAGTGCGGGAGAAGAGGAAATGCTGTTATGTTTTCAGTTCCACATTCATGACGATTTTAATTATGATGAGAATATATTATTATTGAGGTTCATGGTAGGGTCGCACCACCCCTGAAGCCAGAAAGCACAAATAAATAGATATATTTGTCAACAGGTGAGAGAGAGATTGCGCTTGAAACGCACTGGACACTCGGAACTGACATGAATCCTTTTTTCAGAGACAAATAACAAAACAATTCGAAAAGAGAGGGGCCGCCCTTTAAGCAGCCAATCAAACAAGAAGGCTAGGTTCCCTTTCAGGATATCCGTGCAGGAAATGACGTCTGCAGGAATTACATTCCCTTTGAAATTTGCATGACCAGAATCCTTTGCGAAAGAACAGCAACCGTTTTAGTCTCGGCTGAATACATACATTCAGTAAGAATAAATCATATAATAATATTGTTTCCTTGATTTATTATATTTAATGATGTTTACAGAAGGCTTTTAAACGACCATTAAATCAAAGTGATACAATTTGTGTTTGTACCATGTAAAGAGTAATTTTTGTAGGATTCTTGCTGGGCAGGGATCTATTCAATTAGTAATACAATTAGATTGAGACCGACTCATGTCATTTATCACATACTGTATGTAGTCGACAGTGACACAGGTGTAAATGCTTCCTCGATTCTCATTACATGCTCGGGCTTTTCTGCCCGCACTTTCGCCTTTTAGCAAGTAAACGTCGGGTTCGATCCACGGGGTCGAGTCCACATTCTGTGATTCGGGGTTAATCAATTATTATCCCCGTGCCTGAAAGTGTAAACGGAACCGGGGCTCTTGAAAAGCGCTCCAATACCTTCGGGTCCAGTTCGCGCTATATAAAATTGCACAAAAACAAAAAAAATTATAACATGGCTCTGTTATGTTTGTTCAGGTCTATCCTATGGCGCTTGTGCCCCAGGATCATCTGTTGTATGTACTTTGTGGGCCCTGGAGTATTGCGGCAGAATTGTTTGCTTCTGCACTTTCTGCATAGGGACTTTGGGGCAGATTTACAAGAAAGTGATTCAGTGTGGAACACATGCCATTTAGCCGCACCGCACGGAGTCACTTTCAATGCACAGGGATACAACATATTTATAACAATATGTTGCATCTCTGTGCTCCTCCCTGCGCTGCCGTACAAACTGCTGCCATGCGCCGGCGCCGGCGCAGGCACCCTTAAGGATGCATGCAAGGGTTCCCTTCTTTACAAAAACAATCTTAAATGCAGTTTTTCAACTTCTGTGTGTGCTGCATTAGCACACATAGAAGTTAAAAAAAGTCATTGTTTCAATGATTGTTTATGTGCAGGTAGGGAACCATTCCTGTACATAAAACAATAATTAGAGGTGATTTCCTCTTTTTATGTGTGCTGCAAAATGCAGCACACATGGAAAGAGGAAAAGAAAACGAGGAGAAATTAATACATCCTCGTTGAGCCTCCCTATGCCTCCCCTTGCGAGGCGTAACATTCACACATATTTTTTCAAGATTTATGATACCTCGTTGTGAGACTTGGCCCTTTCCCCAGAAATTTTTCGTTTTTTATCCCCTGGTAATTTAGAATGCCCCTATTGAAACAACAGTGTGTAGGCCTTGTGTAGTGGAGAAGGGCCTGTGTAGTGTAAAACAAGTGTTAAAGTACAGGTACTTCCTACCCCTAACATGGCCGTCACTGACCACTGCTGCAGCAGCGTGGTCTACGGTGGCGCATTCTAGTAGCCAGGGGCTGGCTGGAACCCTCAGGCAATGTATCCATCTTAGCCTGCCAGCCTGTCCACAGGTAGAATGGCGGAACCTCCTGGAAGCCTCTGGAACCTTCTGGGAGAGGTGAGGTGACACCAACTGCCACTACCAACTGTCAACTGGCCCTATAAAAGGAAAGGGAGGGAACTTTCCTGAGGAGAGAAGCTGAGGGGAAGACCTGGGGAAGTACCTACGCAGGAGGATAGGCAGTGGGGGTCAGGGCAGGGTCTTATGATGCTGGAATGACAGGGCCTAGTGTGCTGCTTTACAAGTGTTGAGGTATCCTGTTCCCCCCCCCCCCCCCCACTGACCTAACCCCGCGGAAGGGAACCCCCAGGGACCACTTGAAGGGATTGGCTGAGAAGAATTTGGAACACCAGCCACCAATTTACCCCCCTGCCCCCTTCAAGGAATAAGAAACCAAAGGAAACAAGAAACCAACTGCTATTTACAAGGGCGCAAGAAACAGCTGCGCCAAGAAGAAATCAAGGAACCAGTAACCAAGAAACTTACAAAGGCGCAAGGAACATAAAGCGCCAAGAAGAGACTGAATCACCACAGGACATTTGAAGAACCACCCAGGTATTGGCGCTGTGTTGCTCCCTGTGCCCCCTGACGCCACCTGGGGTCCCTGCGCTAACCTACCGCTGCTGTGTGGCATGTCCTGTGAGCTGCCTCTATTTTAAAGCAACTGCTGATGAAGCGCCAACCTAGAAACTGCCTAAGCGCTACATTGCCCTCCAAGCGCTTAACTGGTGAAGAATTGCTGTGTCCTGTGGGAGCGCTGGGAATTGCCTGCAGGGCTGTGGAAGTTGCCCCCCTGTAAAGCGCTGTGAAGTGCCCCAAGTGCTGGACTGCCCTATGTGGTGGCCTAGTTGAAGCGCTGGGAAGTTGAGAGACTGTTGCCTGGCGCTGTGGTAGAAAGCGCTTCTGTGCCCAGGATTACTTCCACTGGTGTGAACACTGAGTGCTGCTCTGCTTTGTACCCTGGCGTGGAGGACTGGAAGCGCTATACCTGCCCCAGGCACTGGTGCCACGAGCTGCTGTGTCCTGTACTGTTTGGCGCCCGCCCCCCACGCCTGAAGCGCTGTGGTGCCCGAGAATGTGAGGTTCTGTGAAGCGCTAGCCACTGACCTGCCTGAGAAGCGCTGTGAGCCTGCTGTCATTACCCCTGGTTAAGCGCTGCAATCTGGGCCAGCCCTGCTGTTATTACCCCTGGAGCGCCGGCATCGATCGAGCGCTGTGATCCCTGAGACGCTGTCTGTCTAGAGCGCTACTGCCTGGACTGCTTCTGCGTCCCGTGCTGTGACCCCGGAGTGCTGCTGCGACTTCGCAGTGCCCCTTGAGGAACCCACCGGTGTTGTCCTGAGGCCCCCGGTGTCAGGAGGGGGGGGCCGCCGCCGTGCTGCTGTGGGCCGCGCCCGGCCTGATCGTGAGGAGGTAGCCGTGAATTCTCTTCAGGCTGCGCTAGGCCTGGGAGGCCGGGACACTCACCCCATGTGACGGGGGTGCCCCGGCCGCGTCATTAGCCGCGCAGCCATTGGCTGCCAGTATCGCGCCCCCAGGAGCCGCATCCTGACTGGTTCCCGGGCCGTGGTAGCTGTGGAAGGCCCAGGAACCGTCTACTGGCATCTCGGAGGGCTCTGTGGAGAGTCCGATTCCTTCCTCATCTTTTGAATCCACCGCAGGAGCCCCGGAGGGGCTGAAGGCCAAGGTAACCCTGGGGAGGAAGGGCGGAAGGCACAAAGAAGCCCCGAGACGCCCCTCCTCTGGGGGAAAGATCATCGTTGAGCCCCGTTGTCCCATACAAGGCCTAATACTGGGCCCGAGCCCGAACAGACACGCTTGAAGCCTAGAGTAATGGTTTCCCTCATTCGAGGCACTGTGATTCCTGTAGCTAGGAAGTGTTATTGCTGCAGCTAATGAAATGTTTGATGTGGAATGAAATGTTTTGCCCACATTTAAGGCACTGCTTATTCCTGCATTACAGTGAAATTATCCCCTGGCTAGGGGTTGGGTTCTGCGGAGTGAAGTGCTGTGTAACCCAGCTGGATTGTTAATGGCTGTTTGTCCCTGAGTAATGTAATTGTTTATTCCTGAGTAAGGAAAAAGGTTTACTCCTGCCCAGGGAAGGGTTTGCTACCCCTACTACAACAGGGATCGGCTTGCGCCTGCTCATTGTAAGATTTTCTACTTACCTAATGGAATAATTGCTTAACGGCTGAAATGATTATTGCCTCAAGAAATGTTCTCTTGCTTAATGAGGTGTTCCCTCGGATGGAGGAAATGTCTTACCGGCCATGACCTGTTTACTCCTTGCCTGATGCATTGTTCATTTCATGTTTAATAGGAATGGTTATTCCTCCCAAGTGAAACTGGTAATTAACTGACTGGTTAGGTTATGACTAATGAAATGTTCTGCCTTTACTCTCATGACATGTATATTACTGTCCAAGGCACTGTTATCTGAATGCTGGTTGCTACCTCAGGAAATGTTTATACTACATAATTACATGGTTCCTGGGTCATATGTCATGCATACTCCTGCCTAATGCAATGGTTCCCAAAGACCTCTAGGTATATAAGGAGATGGTTACTCCCATTTGAGGAGAGGTTTATTCCTGATTAATAGGGATAAAGCACTGCTATTCCAGCCTCAGGTGTTGTGATAGTTTACCCTAGTTAAAAGAAAGGTTTATTCTTACCTGATGACATGGGTAATGCTGGTTAAATGAAATGTTTTACATTGACTTCTTCAGGAAGTCTTTCCCCTGCGTAAGGAGAATAATACCTTTGACCTATAGTCAGTTATGATACCTCATTTATTTATTTATGAGATGTTTTACTCCTAATATGGGAGAAGAGTTATGCACAGCTAAGGTTTCCTCTGATGTGATGTTTCATATTTAAGGAAAGTGGAAACCTACTGTTATTTATTGAAATGCTTTCGGTTATAACTCCCTATTGTTTTTGATGCAGGTGCTGACCAGGAGCAAGGCATAGGTCAGGCCTGAGTTTTACTAAAAATGTATTTATCCAATATTTATTATTTATGAAATATCTAATATTTATTCAACGGAAGTCTAATGCCAAGTGTTGACACACAGGTGTCTGAAAAGAGAGCTAAGAAGCTAATTTTATGATGAATTCCTAATACCCTGATCCTGCTCTATCTTAATAAAGTTAACTTGAGTTTTTACACAAGCTCACTGGAGTGGCGTCCCTAATTGTGTGCTCATGTTTCTGACTCAGTGGTTGCGTGTGCTGCATGGTCGCTTAACACATATGCTTTCGGATGCATACCCGCTCGTGCCATGCTACCCTAGGGGACTGGTGACCCCAGTTCCAACACTCGTATATCATGAAATGTGTCTGGTTCCATGGGTGTTGCGTGGGAACACCCACAGCAACATCCATGGATCAACCGTTTCACGCAAAGTACTGCGTGCAAAGGGGCCATATTACTAGGAAATAAAAGTCACAGAGGGTGGCTTTTCCTGTCCTTGTAAATATTGAGCAGTAAAATGGGCCACCAGTGCATCACAAAAAGTGACACCGCGGTGAGGCAAGGGGCTTGTAACTCTGCTCCTTAATTTCACAATTTTTAGGTCAAGCTTAGATAGACCTGTTATATCTGTTTTATGGGATTTGGCAAACCCACGGATTGGTATTGGTTACTAATTATGGCATTCAGAAATGCTGGCTTCTTATTGGTACATTTCTGTCTAATTCCCTCCTTTGTGTGTTTAGTTCCCTTTACAACGATTTCACTCTGAGAACATATTAGTTGGCCATCACACAGTACAGTGTCTTCCCATCTGGCTATTGAAGGTCAGCGAGCTCCACCCGATGGTATTGTAGCACTTTCCAAGAAGAACACCAGTTACGTTACAGATGGATACATTCATTTTTGGAAAGGCACAAGGAGATTTTGGGGAATATTACAAAGGAATAGCGATATTTATTGCTAAATGCGCTTAGCGCATTTTTTTTATCGCTGCCTATTGCTGGATATGTTAGCGGAGAAAACATGCTATTAGCAACATTTTTCTCCATTGTGCTAAAATATCCAGCGATAGCGGCGAAATGCGTGAATATCGCTGAGAATACAGCGATATTCACGCATTAGCGACAAAATGCTCTTAGCCATGTTATCCACCTCCCATTGGATAACATGGCTAAGATCTGGTCTGGGCAGGTGTTAGTATTTGGAGATATTCGCGCTTAGCGCTAATATTTCCATTGCTACGCCTGCCTTGCTAATAGGCGATAGCGACGTTAGCGACTGCTTTCAGTCGCTAAATGGTTGGGTACGCCCACTTTGCATGTCATTAGCGATAAACATCGCTGACATGCAAAGCGGGCCCCAAACCGCTCGCTATCGCCTAAAAGCTGTCGCTAACAACAGTTAGCGACAGCTTCCTAATAGGGCAATAGAATTATCTCCGCTTAGCGGTCAAAAACGGCTATAATTGCCTATCGCCCTGCTTGATAATATGCCCCTAAGTTATTTTTTTTTGTCCCTCTCCTCTTCCCCTAAGAGATCCCTGTTTATTTATTTGTTATTGAAAGATCTGTGATTTGCTAATAATTACAATTGTTGAGCCACTAATAATTACCATTGTTGAGCCGATCCTGAGGCTCAAACACTGGCCACCAAGCTCCAGAGTCAGCAGCTCTAACCCCTGAACCACAACCTCTCCCTCTGAGGGCAGAGAAATGGGTCAATTGATTACGTGTTTTTTTTTCTTCCCTATTTACTAACTTTTGTTACAATGGGGCACGCACGCCACCATTATAACAAAAGTAAACAAACAGAAGAAACAAAATATGCGACTGCCATTTTTCCCCCTATTTGTTTACTTTAGTTTCAATGGCGGTACTCGTGCTTTAGCTTTAAACATCTGAAGCTAAAGTGCAGGTGCTGCAATTGCTTCAAAAGTAAGGAAAAGGAAAAAAATGCACATTTTCTATTCCCTTACTTTTGAAGCAATTGCGGCACCCGCGCTTTAGCTTCAGATGTTTAAAGCTAAAGTGCGAGTGCCGCAATCGGCATTATGATGGTGGGGTGCCTGACCCCTACATATCAGCAGCCCTAGTTCCAACGTGCTTTCAGCTAAGGGCCACGCTTTAAGGGACAGTGATTAAAGAATGTCTCACAGTGACCCCTTTTTAGGTCTCGACCTGATCCACCGCATGCGCTGATCTCGGCCGAGACATTTTGGGGCTCTCAGAAATGCTACTTTGCCGGCGATCAGCTTGCTAGAATGTGCACAAGAGTGCGCGCACATGCACGTTATAGCAAGCTGATCGCCGGCAAAATAGCATTGGCGGTGACGCGCGTGCACACCACGCGCGTCATTCCTGCCATGACGCGCTCTGCATCGCGCGCATCCCTTGTTACATCTGTTCTCCCATTTGCGGAAATATCGTACCCTATTCGCGGCCGCCGTTATTCCCAGCTGCTCTCGAGTTTTCAGCATCGGGTTTACATTTGGCACACGACGTGCTCCCAGATCAATTAATCTCCATTTGCTGTGACGGCCGACCGCCACCTTACGCCCGTCACTGCTTGCTATTAGTTGTATTTGCATTTACTGCACCATGTTTATTTTATTTAACCAGCTCAAAGTTATGAAGCAATAACTGCCAGCTATTTTAAAAATAAGGGCTGTTTCTCTAACAGGCAAACTATGGTGGCATTTGTTGTTCTCTCTACAGTGCCTTGCCGCACACCAAATTGCTTCTTCTGATTCACTCCTCTCTCCCCCAAACTCTCTTCAGTCTCCTACCTTCACTATGCAGCTCATATAACAGAAAATGACCTTATCGCTTTAATCCACTGGTATATCTGCCCCACAATACTAGCACTACAGTACCTCGTTCCAAATGCGTTACCAGGCAGGTATTTTTTGTTTCTCTAGGCTCAAACTATCTTGCATTCCTGTCTGCTTTCTATATTGTCTGCACACAGTAGAGTTTGTAGTGAAGGAATCCTTGCGCTTGAATCTTGCCCACTTTTTAATACACGGGTCACTGCTGCTGAAGCTTCGGTGGCTTGCAATGGGCTGAAAGGCCAGGTATTCCCAAGACAGGAGAGAGCACTAGAATTGAGCCTTGGAGTGTAAAATGCCAACCCTTACTATGTAAGTACTCTGATGGTAGTTTGTGATACGCTTTTAGTGTGGGATGCGGATGTCCGCTTTTACCAAGGAGGGACAGTAGTGCTGGTTCTATGCTAGTGGGCCTCCGCTGTGACTTGTAGTTTTGAACTAAAGGGCTCCAAGAAGGAATGTTACAACTTAATTGCACTTTCTCACTTTCCGATTTGATCCCACGTTGTAGACTCCTGAATGAATGGTATGCCATAATACACAATCTATGTCCTGTACTATAGTTTTAATAACTATTATCTGAGGTGAGCCTGTGTATTTACCTCAAGATGCAGACTAACTGCTTCTGCTTGGGTTCAAATCGCCTCAACATTTAAACTTGTATTGCTGTGGCTAGAAATTGTTTATCAGAATTGAACTGGAATTTATCAACAAATGATACTTTTTTTTGTCTGCGCACACTTTTGGGGGTGGGGAAAAACACAAATAATTTGTCATTGCCGCCCCATAGAATGCGCGCCAAAGAAGCAGCAGTGCCTGAGTTGTTGAGGCTAGAGATCTCGGACCCAAAGAGCGAGCAGTCCAGCCCTTACTCGAAGCTTTCCGTCTGGATGCTTCATTGGGAGCACGGCGCCAATTGGACTGTCGACCTTCAGCATACTCTTGGGGAAGCTGGGATTTTTCCTCTAGATTTTCCTACCCATTTCTAGAATCCCAAACGAGGTCGACTGAAACTTTTTCCCTGTTCTAGAAGTATAAAGAAAGATTTCGCAATAATGACTTGCACTAATACAAACATAATCCTACACAGGATTCTTAAACGACTCAGGATAAAAAGCAAAGTCAATTCGAGTTACATTAGGCAACCGAGAACAATCCCAGCTTGAAGCTTGGACTGCATTTACAAAAAGGAAAGGAAATGGTTAGTTTGTCCCTACACTACCCTAAGGTGACATCCCTACATAACATTCCCCTCAAATAAGAGTAAAGGTGTCAGCAGTGAAGACTTCCAAAGAAGTACATTCACTTTCTTTAGGCAGATAGTCTAACTGTCGAGCTCGTTCTAAGATGCTCCTTCTTACACCACACTCTGCCCTAAGTTCCCCAAGACCCTCTCTCTACAGCTTACTACATCCTGCTCTGTCCATTCCCTAACTCAAATCTGCTCTCCACCCTCGGGTACTGTCCCTAATACAAAATCCCAAAAATAGTCGACACGCCCAGAGGTACGCCCCTCTGGCAGGTGAAGATCTCCAAACTTTTCCAGTATGGCACCTTTCCATTCAGCGTCCGTTGGTGTGTTCTTGGGGCCCAGGCACCTTCTCACTAAATGTTGCACTCCAAAATTCTTTGTCAGCTCTTCTCCGTTCGCGCCTACTATCCTAACTCCTAAACAATGGACTCTTCTTCCTAACGAGCCTTGTGGCCTTGCACCTGCAAAATGAAATACATGGGAACATCTCTGCAAACATTTGAAGTTACAATTTCATAATTCACTGAGGACAGCTTCTTACCCGAAGAGAGAAAATCATTCCTTCTCGACTAAGGCTAACGAAAGAAAATACAATTAGGCCTCTACTGGCTTCAGCATATCTTAGGCCCTTGCACTTTTAAATGCTTTTCTAACACGGCATGACATTACATTTCACTACTTCAACACGTTAATTCTATTTTCAATGTGAGCACCAGCTTTCATATTAAAAGCCTATGTTAATCCACTCATTAATAAACACGTATATTTCACAAGCATTTCATTAGTAATTTGACATTTCTCCATTAAGCAACACTGCATTTCAATTAAAACTCTACATTAGTAAGCCCTCTAAATAAGTCGGTGCTGACTACTCGGGATTATGGTGCACCCCTAAAAATCTCAAATAACATGGCGCTCTCTCACTCTGCTAAGGGAGAGACACATATTCATTTTGTCAGCACCATTTGGTTTTCTAATTGACTTTTCCTAAATGCTTGGTTTCTTGGATTAAAAATATGAATTAGAACCTGTAACAGAACAGAGTGTCTGCCCCTAGCATATTGTGTCAGTTCCCCATTCTTTTATGTATTTTGTCTTGTTTACTGAATAATGCGATACCTCTAGTTACAAGTTTAAAAAGTCTTTGATCTGATGATATGCATGGTCTGTCTGCACAAAAACTTATTTTACGTCCCTGGGCCGATTCACAGAACTAACTTAAGACAAAATCCTAAACTTACTAATTTAGGATTTTGTCATAAGTCTGTCTTTAGTCTTTCTTAAGCACGCGAGCGGGCCACCCTGCATGGTATGCTGAAGGCAAGCGACTTATTTCAGGCAGAGACCTTCATTACGATAGATAAGATGAGTGACCCCCTTCCTTCGATGGCATTAGATATGTTGCTCTACTATCAAATATGGACCTCATGCAAGGAAAAATTTCCCACATATCCTGCCGCAACCGCCAATGGTACACGCTCTCGAAAATATAATACGGAGTGATTCTGGTAAGAAATTAATATCGCGGATCTATCGGACAACCCAGAGCTCGCCTCCAATATTGACACCGGTGGCCCGAAAAGTGTGGGACGAAGACCTAGGAGAGGCACTCACAGACGAATAGTGGGATCAGAGCTGTAAATTACTAGAGAATTTGTCCCCAAATTCCCACTTAAGACTTATACATTTTAAATATTTGTACCGCCTTTATGAAACACCTCCACAAATACATACAATGGGTTTACGACCAGATGATAGTTGCTGGAGATGTGGGACACTGAGGTTCTGTGATTCTGAACCCGTTCAATAAAGGTCGTCGTATCTAGACGATTTTGGTATCAGCGGACCGCAAATGACGAGTGCGGCATGTACGAGTGTTTTCATCATAAACGATCAAGCGAAACACTATGTATTCAGGGATTTCGCTCGAACCTTCGGGTTCCATTTTGTGTACGGCAGCAATTTTGTAGTTGCCCTCACATAGAAAATCGAAATGAAACCTGTACAGAGAGAATTGCTAAGTGCTTGGATGATGCTACAGCAACATCTTGATGATCTGATGAATATAGACCTAGATTCAGATTAACGTGAGTGTGGGTTTATTGCCTATGTAAGGGCAAAAGGAGGGTCTGAGGTTCCGTGATTCTGAACCCGTTCAATAAAGGTCGTCGTATCTAGACGATTTTGGTATCAGCGGACCGCAAATGACGAGTGCGGCATGTCCGAGTGTTTTCATCATAAACGATCAAGCGAAACACTATGTATTCAGGGATTTCGTTCGAACCTTCGGGTTCCATTTTGTGTATGGCAGCCATTTTGTAGTTGCCCTCACATAGGCCGATGACTGCGGGCGAATGAGTCGGTGGGACACGTACACCTTTAGCTGACTTCTGTGTGACCTGAGCAAGCTGACTCCCTTGCCCGAAGCTGACCTTGTTGAGCCAGTTCCTTGTTAGGCAGCTGGTCAGATAGAGATCAAAGAACAGGACATTGCTGAGTTTATGGTACACGCACACACCCTTCTATCTTGCTTCTCATCTGTTTCTGTTCCTTCCTTTTTATGGCTTAATTATGGTTTGGGTCGAGATCCTTTTTTGGGTTCGTCCGACCTGTCCGAGCAAGTGTGTTGGATTTTGTCTAGTTATTTCTGGTGGGCTGGGCAACGGAAAAGTGGGTTTGTCGTCATACGATATGTTTTGAAATGTCACTATTTGATTGGCCAGTTTTGAAACATAATTGATGCTAGCCAGGAATGTGAATTTTAGCATAAAAGACGATGACTAGCTCTATGAATTTGTACAGTCTCTAGCGAACCACCCGTGTTGTGCTTCATAGATCACTTTTCCTGGTTGCAGCCAATAAATTTGGTCTTTGACGTCACCTAGAAGTGTCCCGTGTCTCTGTTTGCCAGGACAGGGCAATCCGAAGGCATCAGGCGTTTTCCCTGGCGCCGCTGGGTTCTAAAACCCGGTTCTTCAGTTGGCGCCCAACGTGGGGCGACTTCAGCGGTACCGGTCCAAGCCTGAAGATCGTGAGGAGCTTCGTGTGAAAATTCTGGAGGAAGGCCTACCACTTCATCGACCCCTGTATGTCGTCGTGGTCCGAAAGTCTTTGCTGCGAAGTTCCCCGCTTTTCGACGGCTACGAAGGACTGCTGCCCTGACTGTCGCCCTGTCTTGGAAGCCTTTTGACGATTTGTATAGCGAGACAATAAACAGGTCTTCTGGCGACGCCATCAACATTTCAGTTAAGTATGAGTGGAGCCTCTCCCAGTCCTTAGTTTTGGTTCTTAGTTTTTGGGTATCCCCTTGGGATCTTTGATTTGGGACTTGCAAGCTCCAAAGCCGAGGGACTCAAGTATTCGCGAGACTATCGTGCTCGATATTCCTTTGAAGTTTGAAGCTAGACTAGTGAGAGAAGATGCCTGGTCTTAGCAGACTTGGAAAGATATTTTGTTGTGGTTGTAATAGGGATTCCCGATTGGAGGACTCGTGTCCGGTCCCTCCGATTGGAACTCCGGCCTATGAGCTCTATTTAAAACATGGCGTGGGCCCTATCACGTATAATGAAGTATGGATTAGGTAAACTAGGAAGGATGGTGTCTTAAAATGGCCCCAATATGGTAGTTATGACACGGAAATCTTAGATAATTTAGAAGTTAAACTCTTCAAGAAGAAAGCCCTGCCGGCGATGTTTGACTGTTTCCGCCTATGGCGAAAGGAAGCCAAACAGAAAGAAATTAAGTTAGCGAAGAGAAATAAAAGAGAAAGAGGTATGTCAATGGTACAAGCTGCTATACAGTTCAGAGATAACGAAGAAGAGCAAGAGAGTGAGCAGTTGCAAAGGCAACGTAAACTGGCGATTGATAAATGTTATCCAGCTTTGCCTCCTCAGCAGGATGCAGCGAAGGACCTTGAAAAAGATCCTTTGATATCTCATCTGTTGAGTTCGCCACCCCCTTATGTACAGAGTGCTACAGCACCTCCGCAACCTTTAGTTGCGCAACCTCAGCAACCTCCGGTTGTTTTACCTCCCGTTATTATACCAACACCAGCTCCTCTTCAGTTGGCTCCTACTCCTTTGGCGCAGCCTTCTCAAGGGTTGCCGACTTTTCTACCTCCTTCATCTATGACTCCTACTTCTGTGTTGTCTACTCCTTCTGCTACTCTTCCGACTTTGGTTTCTTCTCATGCTGCTTTGTCTCCTGTTCTTTTGTCAACTTCTCCTTCTGTTCGACAGAGGATGACAGATACCGTTACTAGTCTCTTGTCTCCTTTCTTTGGGTCATCGAGTATGACCCCTGTTTCAGAGCGTAAACAGTTGCGTAGCCAAATATCTGGTCCCGAAGAACGGATAGTGTTGAATCATTTGGCATGTAAATGGATTACTAATCCTTTAAGATACGATCTAGAGTCTGTTATGGATGTTTTCCGTCAATGGGAAGAACCGAAGCAGAGGTATGTTTTTGATGAAATGTGTACTTTCCTTCGTGAAGAATGGGAAGATGGTGATTTAGGACAGACTCCGTCTGAGTTGTTCCGTGTACAGTCCGAGTTTGCAAAGGGAACTATACTGGGTCTCGACGTTGAGAGAGCAGTTGCGACATTGTTATCGTTTAGGAGTGAGTCTCCTTCTCAGTCATTGTTTAAGCCTGATCTTTCTGTTAGGAGAAAAGTGCGGCAATATCCAATGAGAGAGGTTCCTCCGGTATGGAAGGAAGCAGTTCAGGCCAATGTTAACTTGGGTATTCAAGCTGCACCAGCTCATTTTCTGCGTGTTTGGGTACATGTCCCGTGGAAGCGAGCTGAAGTTTTGGCCCTTAAACAGACTTTGCCTGACCCTGTAAAAATCCTGCAGGGTACTACAAGGAATTAACACAGACTGCAGATTCATGTGTCATGAATTTAGCCAATATAGACATGTTGTTTGGGAATGTGGTTCCACAACCATTATGGGCGAAGATTCGTCATGAGAATCATGCAAATGAGTTAGGTGATACGTGGGCTAATCTTGCTGCTGCAGATGGTCGACAAGTTGGTGGAGCCAAACCTGAACCCTTAGTTGCGGAATTACCTGGTAGAATTATTAATTACATGAAGACTTTAATGCCTGCTATGTGAGTAAACTGGGATAAATTGTCTGCGTGTAAGCAGAAGAAAGATGAAAGTGTGTCTGATTTCTTCACTAGGTTTGAAGAAACGTTTATTGACCACAGTGGTCAAGACATGAGTACGGAAGGTGGTCAACGGTTGTTTGTTGATAAGTTTGTACATAATTTGCTTCCCGAGTTGTGTACTAAGTTGAAGGATTCAGAGAGTTCTTGGGCTGTGTCTTCGTCGGCGCAGATATTGGCTACTGCACAGTACTACGAAAATAGGGATAAGGATGAGAAGGATAGAGGAGACAAGAAGACTAAAGATCTGAAGACGAAGGTTCTTTTGCAGCAAGCGTATCCGCCTCGTAGTAATCAGCGTGATTATCAGCAACCTCAGCGGTTTCAGAGAAACTCGCAAAGGTTCGAGTCTTCTCAACCGCGTTTTCCTGTAGACCCTAATCAGTGTGCATATTGTAAAGAAGAGAGTCATTTTAAAAATAGTTGCCCGGTTTTGTTGCAGAGCACGAATGGTGTTTCTGGTGTGAGAGGTCGAGGTATTCAGCAAGCTCCTAGAGGTAGGGGACGTGGTGTGTTTCCCCAGAATGCGCCTTCCTTTCCTCCACAGACTTCTATGAATTGTTTTGATCAGCAGAATGGTGTGTCTGGTAGGACGACTCAGTACTATGCTGACGACTACTATGTCGAAGGTGAGAATATGGACGGTAATGATTGCTAGGACAGCCATAGACAAAGAGAGGGAGTGATTTCAGTTCCAGTAGATTAGAGTGGACCTTATGTTGAAGTGATTACATCAGGTGTGTCAGAGCCTTTTCTGTTGGATACTGGTGCTGCGAAGAGTTTTATCATGCTCTCTAAACTCCCTAGCGCACCTTTGTCTGGCTTAACGAATGTTTCAGTAGGTTTTTCTGGCGCCCCAGTTAGTAATCCGATTTCTAATCCTTTGTCTCTTTCTGTTGGACCTTGTGAATTCGAAGCACCCCTTATTCTGATGACAGGTTGTGGTGAGAACATGTTGGGATTGGACTTGTTGAAAACATTGTATGCGACGCTATATTGTTCTCCTTCAGGAGTACAGCTTACATTGGGTAAGAGAGTGATCTCTCCAATGTATTTGTATAAAGATCAACTTCGAGCTGAATTATCTTCTCTCCCTGATTTTCTTTGGGCTGCTGGTCCTAATGTTGTGGGTCTTTTGGAAATCCCGCCATATGTTGTGACGCTGAAAGCGAATGCTAGATTGCCACGTATTCCCCAATATCGGATTTCCAGTGATGGTGAAAGAGCACTTTTAGCGATCATTTATTTATTTATTTATTTATTACTTTATTTCGGCCAATTTGGCCATAAAAGTCACATACATACATAGAAAATAAGCAATCAAGCAATATGCATGGCAACAATTAATTAAAAATGGTACTTGGGAAAAAAAATAGTTTTTACATTTTCATTTTAAAAAACATTTCATTTTAAAATTTTAAAGTTTTAAAATTTGAAGGTTTTGTAAACATATACACCTGTCCAACTCAAAGTACCTGTCCTTGTTTCTTACGGATTATGTAAACAGAATAGAGGAATTTACTTATGCTAAATACAATGTACTGGGTTGAATTACTTTTCATGATCCTATAGGCTATAGAGCAGGATCTGGTTCCCAAGAGGTTACACATTGGTTTTAGCCATTTCTTTCTAGCATTCATGTATGCACTACAAACAAAAAACATATGAGCCTCGTTCTCTATGCAGGCATTGGAACACATAGGGCAACACCCCGTTTTAGCATTCAATTCTCCCAGTCTTTTTTGTGCCCATCGTTCTGTATTGTGGTTCAGCATAAGTATCCCGTATCTGAACTTTAAGTAGAGGGTCTTTGCGATGGGTGGCTCTATTTCATCCAGGAATGATTCAAAATGGAACTCATCCTTAAATGATAAAAAAGCCTGAACTGCGGACCCAATACTACTTCCATCCACTATTTTTCCACTCATGTGAGTACAGAAGGCTCGCTTGACTATTAGTTTGGAAGAGGTAGGCATTTTGTCAGGAGTCTCCCACATTGAATATAAGCCCAGGAGTGTAAACCACTTTTTAATGTGCACTAGCCATTGTATGGAATTAAGAGAATCAAGAATCAACAGTTCTTGTAAACCATTTCTGTATTCTATCAGCTCCGGGGTGGTCCAAAGCCTAACCCAGAATATTAGTGGTCTTAAAATAGCAAAATAATCTGTTCTCCTAAAATTCAGGTCGAGTTGGAGGGGTAAAAGAGGTGTACTATTTGGAACTCTTACAGTGGCACGCATGAACTTATTGTCCATGCTCTGAAAACTATCTTTTGCCCAAGGGCCCCATATCTCTGCTCCATATAGGACAGCAGATTGAATTTTAAATTTAAAAAGTTCTAAAACCGGGGTTACACTTTTGCTTGTGCTAGCATTCATTTTGCATAGGATCGGTTTGACATTTTGGGCATATGATATCTTACTTTTCTCGATTTGGGCCTTCCAGCTTAGTTTCGAATCGAGTACAACACCCAAATAGGAAAAGTTTTCTACAGTACCTAGTTTTTGACTATTCAAGGTCAAGAGCCCTCTGTCTGGTATGTCAGCATTAATTTCCAAGCCCTTGGTCGAGCAGTAGCAGCTGAAGGAGTTAAGGAGTGCCTGGAGACCCTTTTTTGTTTGAGATATAAGTATTGTGTCATCTGCGAAGAGCAACGCAGGCACCCTTTCTCCATTGAGCTGCGGGGAATCATTGACACAGGCATTCAAATATTCAGGGACATCATTAATAAACAAAGAGAACAAGGTAGGGGCCAGGACGCACACCTGGCGAACCCCGCGTTCAATAGGAATATTGCGTGTCAACTCACCATTAGGGCCCCACCTAATGTTTGCAAAGTTGTCAGCATGCAGCTCAACTATTTGGGCTAAGAGGCATCCCGGTAGACCTGCTTCGCTTAGAGTTTTCCAAAGCAGACTGCGCGGGACAAGATCGAATGCAGCCCTCAGGTCAACGAAGGCTACATACAGGTGACCTTTTTTGATGTGCACATACTTCCAGATCAAACAACAGAATCGAAAAATTTGGTCTATAGTGCTGGTCTTGCTCCTAAATCCAGCTTGGAATTTGGAGATTATGTTCGAGTCTTCCAGCCAGTCGTTGATCCGGAATAGCAGGTGTTTGGCATACAGTTTTTGGAGCGTGTCCATAAGACTGATTGGTCTATAGTTAGAAGGTATCAGTCTATCCCCCTTTTTAAATATTAACACAACCTCCGCTGCACGCCAACTATCTGGAAAGCTGCAGTTTGAAGATAAGACATTAAACAGGCGGTTCACATAAGGGGCCCAGACATCAACGTCGTGTTTGTATAGATCCCCCAGTATTTTATCAGGACCAGGGGCTTTGGAGTTTTTAAGTTCGTTGATCGCCCTTACTGTCTCCTCCAATGTAAAGTTAAGGGATTCAATAGGAGGAGGGTGTAGGAGAGTAGGGTCTGCAATCCTATGATCACCCAGATTTTTTGCTTTTGTTTCACTGGTTTACGACTTTCTCTGGCTGTGGGCCTGCCAATCAGACCCACAGCCTGGCTGTTCTCTTTCTAAATTACGATATGTACCCTAGGTGCATTTACCAATTGGTACTGGGCCACCTTATCAGACCCTGTAACTCAGGGCATAGGTGTACCCAGGGCCGCCAGGGGCTGCAGCATGTATTATGCCACCCCTGGCTGGCCTCCTAAATTTGACACAACTGGCTGCATGACAGCTGGGGCGAAGTCGTGTAATCACCCTTTGCTTTAGATATAGTAGCTCTATATCTAACCATACAATGGACACCCGAGTTCCTATCAGTCACTCCTATGGCAGGCCTTGACAATCCTGAAGGCACAGTGCGTGGGCTCGTGTGAACTGTGCTCTGGCCCGAGCCGAGCCCGGTTGCCGCTTGCGGAATCAAGACCCAATGGCTGTTCCATGATAACGCGTACCATATCGGTAACTTCGGTATCGCGTTATCAAGACATGTCGAGTAAGGTGTCATACGAATCGGGATGCTGCCCATTCACCAATTCTGGCGACGAGGTTAGCATTCCGCCCTTCTAGAGGGACACGACATGTACGTAACTGTGAACCCCGGTTAAAGTTAACTAAAGCCTCAGCTCCACAAAATGGATGCTGCCACCACAGACACGAGTCTGACCTCCTGCTGCTGGGAGTCCTTCCAGCGAGGAGCGCTTGGACAAAGGGTTTCCTGTCGAGGGCGGTGTTCGCACCGTCCCAGACAGGGTTTGTGTATTCTGGGTAGGTAGGGCTTTTGCGAGAAGGTGACTGCGGAGTGGCACCCCGGTGCTCACTACGCATCTGCCTGGTCAGAACCAGTTCCAGGGGCCCCAGCCCTGGCCTGGGGAAAGTCCGGCAGGGGAGAGGGGTGTAACTACCCCCCTTCCTGGTCCCACCCTTAGGGCCGGACCTAGTCATGTACCCACCCCTTTCTTTAGGATAAAGGCCGGAGCGGGGACCCTTCCAAATTAGATCATCTTTGAATCAAGAACTACTTTCTACGAAAGGACATTCGAGACTCTTCTCAAGATTTCTCCCTTGTGACTAAGGAGTAGTCACCCTGCATCAGCGGGCACCATCTAAGAACTCTGCGGTTTGCTGCAAGTCCTTCCTCAGGAATCCGACGGCCCAGCTCGATGAGAACCGGCTTCCCTGGCACCTCTGACCTCTACCCACGTCATCAGCTCAGCTGTGACCTGTGGGTGCGACGAGACCTCGAGGGACCGGCCATCATCAAAACCTGCACGCTCTTAACCAGCACGACCATCGAAGCAATTCTCTGGTGAGTGCTCTGGGGTCCGAGAAGCCCCGACCCTGAGCCGCTCCAGCACCGAAGTGCAGTCTCCCAGCATCTCCACGATCTGCGTGGGGCCCTTCTGCTCGCTGCTCAGCACGTTGTCCGGTCACTAGCCGCTGGCTTGTGCCCTTCCGTGACGACATCCGACGAACATCACTGCTGGTCTGGTTGCTCCAGACTGGCCCTTGCTTCCATCTTTGCGAGAAGCATCCCGGACCCTCCTGGTCCACTCAAGACGCCATTTTAGGCCCACCACGTGGCCCTGAAATCTGCCAAGGCTTGTTGCCCCAATCCTGGGCCCAGCGACGCCGACAGCATCATCCTTCGTGGGACAGCTCGCACCTCCATCCTGGTCGCCGACAACGCCTCCTGGTCCGTGAGACTGCAGAGCCTAGCGTCGCCCACTCACCTAGTCGAGGTGACGGCCAACCGGTGCCCTCCTGGTACCCTCTGACTACTGGCTAGTAGTACGAACTTGGTCCCCTCTGCTTTCAGGTGTCAACGATCTCTGATCCAGGCTTGGATCTCTACGAACTATTCATCACTGGTCGCCGGCCAGCAACTCCTTTTCTTCCGGCTCCTGGCTCGTCAGCGAAGACCCCGACGCCTGTAAGACTTGTGCAGCCCCAGCCCTCGTGGCTAGGTAACTCGGCATTTCGGTGCCTGCATAGCTTCTTTACTCTAGGGTCCTGAGTCCCTCGCTTCCGACTTGCCTTATCGGGTCCGCCCGAGACCACTAAACTTTCCGTGTCTTCGGACACTTGTCTTAATTGTGCACTTGAAGTATTTTCCTAAGAGATTTGGTTTGTGCTTAGTACCCTGTCCTCATAAAGAGTCCAGGGCTGTTGTGAATCTTAATAAATATCCTGTTTATTTTCATAACACTTGTGTGGTGTCCTTTCACTTGGTGTTCAAGGGGTACATGTGTGGTAAACAGCTGGCTTAACACGCCCTCTCGAGTCTTTAGCCTTAGACTGCTCGTATCCACGCTACTAGGATAGCTGGTCTATAGGTTGACTTACAACCAATCATCATAAGGGTCGTTTGGAACGATACATAGCGGTCGCTAGAATAGCGAACGCTGCATATCGGGCCAACTTCTCACATTGGTGAGCAGCGGTTGGGATTTGAGCTTGCTGTTGTTTTACCACACGTATCCTAAGAATATCTTGTTGAAAGATCACATAAGTACTGTTAGTACATATAACTAAGCTTAGAATACTCTGAGTTCTACTGAACCAGCTGTTGCAGCTCCTCAAGGCTTAGCACACCTTGGCTGCAACTCTTAGCAAGGGACCAGTAGGTAAACACATAGTGTAGGTAGGTGCATCACTTACACCACACTAGAAACAGTATGTCGGACAAAGGAGGAAACTCTGAGTCTCCCCTTGTGTCAGTTGACCCTCCACAGGTCATCCCTTCAAGATATACTGTGCTTAGCTTCCGCGAGTTACGACAAGTATGTAACTCTAGGAAGATTAAGCAAGGGGCTAACCCCACCACCTCCTTTCTGATTGGTCTCCTAGAGACTTATGATGCCAGGAAGGCTGAGAAGCTTCTTAGCCCTTCTAATCCAGAAGGAGACATGCCTCCCCTCGAGGGAACCAGAGGTGACCCTGACCTAATCCTCCTCTCAGCCGAGAATGAGAATGTGGAGGAGGATGAGGATGAGGATCTCTCTGAGAATGAGGCAGACAAGGGACAGGTAGAAGTTGGTAGACTAACCCGGTCCAACTTAAGCAAACATGATAGTGGTTCTGGGGAACCCCCAGGGCTACTGTCAGGTCAGCTTAACATTGGGAATGGACGAGCCCGATCTCTGTCAAGAGACTCTGGCAGATCCCTTCAAACCAATGGCTCTCACAACTCTTCTCAAAGAGGGATGACGTCCCCTCAGAGGAGAGTGTACGAAGCTAAGGAAAGGGCAGCTAATCTGAGGATTGAAAGGGAAGAACTTGCCCTGGCCAAAGAAAGGCTTGCCTTTGCTAGAGAGCAACAGTTAAGTGGGGTAGTCCCCACTGGTGGCAGCAATGTACCTAGCAATAGGGAAAGGAGTTTTGATACGAAACACCTTGGTAAGATAGTGCCCCCCTTTAAACAAGGGGACGACATCCACAAATGGATTACTGCTTTGGAGAGGGCCTGCACTGTGCAAGGTGTTCCCCAGAGTCAGTGGGCAGCTATCTTGTGGCTCTCCTTTGAAGGTAAAGGTAGAGACAAGCTCCTCACCACAAGGGTAGAGGATGCTAATGATTACCACGTCTTGAAGAGTACACTGGTTGAAGGGTTTGGCCTAACCACTGAGCAGTACAGGGTGCTGTTCAGGGATACCCAGAAAACGCAGTCTCAAGACTGGTCTGACTTTGTCGATTGTGCCACTAAGGCTTTTGAGGGCTGGTTGCTGGGCAGTAAGGTTACTGATTACAAAGGATTGTATAATTTGATGATGAGAGAACAAATTTTAAACAATTGTCAGAACCAGTTGTTGCATCAGCATCTTGTCGACTCGGATCTGACCTCTCCCCAAGAATTGGGAAAGAAGGCAGACAGATGGGTTCGTACGAGAGTTAAACAGAACCAGGGCCAGAATCAAGGTGGTCAGAAGAAAGCAGACCAGAAGGGTAAAGATTCTAAGGGGGAACAAAATGACCAGAAGTCTTCGACAGGTCCCCAACAACCCAACGAGGGTGGGGGTCAGGCTCCCCAAAAGAAGAAAGAAGGCCAATCTAAAAGGTGGTGCCAATACTGCAAAAGTAAATCTCACTGGTTTAGTGAGTGCACCAAGAAAGGAGGAGGGCAGACTCCTGCCACTGCAGCCCCTAAGGCACCTGTGCCCCCTAGTACAGCCAGCAGTGGTAGTGCACCTCCCCAGGGTTTAGTAGGGTTAACCCTGGGTTCTGAGGGGCGTGACAACTTAGTTGGTACACTCACTCAGGCTGTCCTTGTCAGTACAGGGGATATGGATATGTCCCCTGACGTAAGTCCCAATACTTTGGGCAAATACAGACAGACACCTTTCATAAATGGAAAAATGGCTCAGGCCTATAGGGACACTTGTGCCAGTGTCACCATGGTGACACCTAACTTTGTGGACCCTGGACAGATCATGCCAGGTACAGAATTCCTGGTGACCAATGCAAGCAATGTCACTACCAATCACAGTATGGCAATTGTAGCTTTCTCCTGGGGAGGGGTAACTGGCCAAAAGAAGGTTGTAGTTAGTTCAGACCTCCCAGTGGATTGTTTGTTGGGCAATGATTTGGAGTCATCACAATGGTCAGAAGTGGAGCATCGGACTCACATGGAAATGTTAGGCTTGCCAGCACATGTGTTCGCTGTGACCAGGTCACAGGTCAGGAAATGCCCCACTGAACAGGTGCTGGATCCTGGAACAACGGACCAGACACCTCCCAAGAAAAAGAGCAGTAGGGTTAAGGCTGCGCCTTCCCCCTTGCCCCAGGTCGTGGATCAAGTCTCAGAGGAGGCTGACCTACAGGAATTGAGGGAAACTGAGCCTAGGGAGTTCGAACTTGATCAAGTTGAATTCTTGGGTTCAGGGGGACCCTCAAGGGAAGACCTGGGGAAGGACCAGTTAGACTGCCCTTCTCTTGAACCCCTCAGACAGCAGGCTGCTGCTGAGGCTGCTGGGAACGCCACAGGTACCCACAAGGTATACTGGGAAGATGGACTCCTGTACACTGAGTCAAGAGACCCCAAGCCTGGCATGACCAGGAGGCTGGTTGTACCCTTGTCTCAGCGAGGTTTCCTACTTACCTTGGCCCACGAGATTCCCTTAGCAGGTCACTTAGGCCAGACGAAGACGTGGGACAGGCTTGTCTCACACTTTCACTGGCCTCATATGAACGAAGATACCAAGGAGTTTTGCCGCTCCTGTGTCACTTGCCAAGCCAGTGGTAAGTCAGGTGGCACGACAAAGGCCCCCCTTATACCAATGCCTGTGGTGGGGGTGCCCTTTGAACGGGTGGGGATTGACATCGTGGGTCCCATGGAACCACCAACAGCATCAGGGCACAAGTTTATACTGGTGGTAGTGGATCATGCCACCAGGTATCCTGAAGCTATTCTCCTTAGGACCACTACAGCACCTGTTGTGGCAAGAGCCCTAGTTGGAGTATTCTCCAGAGTGGGCTTCCCTAAGGAGGTCGTCTCCGACAGAGGTGCAAACTTTATGTCGAGCTACTTAACTGCTATGTGGAAGGAATGTGGTGTCAACTACAAGTTCACTACACCCTATCATCCACAATGCAATGGGCTTGTTGAGAGATTCAACAGGACCCTGAAAGGGATGATTCATGGACTACCGGAAAAGCTTCGGCGTAGATGGGACGTCCTGATCCCCTGCCTTTTATTCGCTTACAGAGAAGTCCCGCAGAAGGGGGTTGGCTACAGCCCTTTTGAACTTTTGTACGGGCATCCTGTAAGAGGACCCCTGTGTTTGGTGAAGGAAGGATGGGAGAGACCTCTCAAAAAGCCTGCAGCCAACATAGTGGACTATGTGCTCGGCCTCCGCTCGCGGATGGCTGAATACATGGAGAAGGCATCTGAAAACCTTAAGGCCAGCCAAGAACTCCAGAAAGCTTGGCATGACCAAAAGGCTGTCTTGACGGTTTACCAGCCCGGACAGAAGGTGTGGGTGTTGGAGCCAGTGGCCCCAGCAGCACTCAAGGACAAATGGTCCGGGCCCTACACCATCCTGGAGAAAAAGGGAGAGGTCACCTACCTGGTCGACCTGGGAACTCCCTGGAGCCCCCACAGGGTGCTTCATGTCAACAGGCTCAAGGCATATGTCGACAGGAAGGACATGAGTTTGCTCATGGCCCTAGATGAGGGACAGGAGGAGGAGAGTGACCCTCTCCCCGACCTGCTCACTCAGAATCCTGACGATGGATCGGTAGATGGTGTTGTCTTTTGTGGCAGCCTCTCCGAACATCAACAGAAAGACTGTAAACAGGTTCTTCAGTCTTTCAGACATATGTTCTCTCTAACATCCAGTCAGACCAATTGGTGCACCCATGAGGTTGACACTGGTGACAGCTTGCCCGTCAAGAGTAAAATCTACCGGCAGCCTGATCACGTTAGAGACTGCATCAAGAGTGAAGTGCAGAAAATGTTGGAGCTGGGAGTCATTGAACCCTCGGATAGCCCTTGGGCTAGTCCCGTAGTTCTAGTGCCGAAACCTCACACCCCGGGCGGTAAGAAAGAGATGAGGTTCTGCGTAGACTACAGGGGTCTCAATGCAGTCACTAAGACTGACGCCCACCCAATACCAAGGGCAGACGAGCTTATCGATAGATTGGCTTCGGCCAACTACTTAAGTACGTTTGACCTGACCGCTGGGTATTGGCAAATCAGGTTAGCTGAGGACGCCAAGCCTAAGACCGCATTTTCTACCCCTGGTGGGCATTATCAGTTCGTGGTGATGCCCTTTGGTCTGAAAAATGCACCTGCCACCTTCCAAAGGTTGGTGAATCAAGTCCTTACTGGGCTGGATGACTTCTGTGCGGCATATCTAGACGATATTGCTGTCTTTAGCTCCACCTGGGAGGATCACCTGGTCCACCTGCGGAAAGTGTTAGAGGCTCTGCAAGCAGCAGGCCTCACTATCAAGGCCACCAAGTGCCAGATAGGGCAGACACAGGTTGTATACCTGGGCCACCTTGTAGGTGGAGGCCAGGTTCAGCCACTGGAGAGCAAAATACAGTCAATCAGGGACTGGGCTCCTCCAACCACCCAGACTCAGGTTCGAGCTTTCTTGGGCCTGACTGGATACTACCGAAAGTTTGTCAGGAACTATGGTTCCATCGTGACACCATTAAACGAACTGACAAGTAAGAAAATGCCAAAAAAGGTTCAGTGGACAGCGAGCTGTCAAAAAGCATTCGATGACCTAAAGCAGGCCATGTGCACGGCGCCTATCCTTAAGAGTCCGGACTACTCCAAACCATTCATTGTCCAAACAGATGCTTCTGAGTTGGGTGTGGGAGCTGTTCTTTCTCAACTGAATCGTGATGGTCAAGACCAGCCCATTGCTTTTATAAGCAGAAGGCTGACCCCTAGAGAGAAGAATTGGTCAGCTATTGAGAGGGAGGCCTTTGCTGTGGTTTGGGCCCTGAAGAAGCTGAGGCCATACTTGTTTGGCACTCACTTCAAGATTCAGACCGACCATAAGCCCCTCTTGTGGCTAAATCAGATGAAGGGTGAAAACCCCAAACTGCTTAGGTGGTCCATTTCCCTACAGGGGATGGACTTTACAGTGGAACATAGACCTGGTACTGATCATGGCAATGCCGATGGGCTCTCCAGATATTTCCACTTAGAACAAGAAGACTCACCTGGTCAAGGTTAGCTTATTGTTCCGACGTTTGGGGGGGGGTCATGTAGGAGAGTAGGGTCTGCAATCCTATGATCACCCAGATTTTTTGCTTTTGTTTCACTGGTTTACGACTTTCTCTGGCTGTGGGCCTGCCAATCAGACCCACAGCCTGGCTGTTCTCTTTCTAAATTACGATATGTACCCTAGGTGCATTTACCAATTGGTACTGGGCCACCTTATCAGACCCTGTAACTCAGGGCATAGGTGTACCCAGGGCCGCCAGGGGCTGCAGCATGTATTATGCCACCCCTGGCTGGCCTCCTAAATTTGACACAACTGGCTGCATGACAGCTGGGGCGAAGTCGTGTAATCACCCTTTGCTTTAGATATAGTAGCTCTATATCTAACCATACAATGGACACCCGAGTTCCTATCAGTCACTCCTATGGCAGGCCTTGACAATCCTGAAGGCAGAGTGCGTGGGCTCGTGTGAACTGTGCTCTGGCCCGAGCCGAGCCCGGTTGCCGCTTGCGGAATCAAGACCCAATGGCTGTTCCATGATAACGCGTACCATATCGGTAACTTCGGTATCGCGTTATCAAGACATGTGCAGTAAGGTGTCATACGAATCGGGATGCTGCCCCTTCACCAATTCTGGCGACGAGGTTAGCATTCCGCCCTTCTAGAGGGACACGACATGTACGTAACTGTGAACCCCGGTTAAAGTTAACTAAAGCCTCAGCTCCACAAAATGGATGCTGCCACCACAGACACGAGTCTGACCTCCTGCTGCTGGGAGTCCTTCCAGCGAGGAGCGCTTGGACAAAGGGTTTCCTGTCGAGGGCGGTGTTCGCACCGTCCCAGACAGGGTTTGTGTATTCTGGGTAGGTAGGGCTTTTGCGAGAAGGTGACTGCGGAGTGGCACCCCGGTGCTCACTACGCATCTGCCGGTCAGAACCAGTTCCAGGGGCGCCAGCCCTGGCCTGGGGAAAGTCCGGCAGGGGAGAGGGGTGCAACTACCCCCCTTCCTGGTCCCACCCTTAGGGCCGGACCTAGTCATGTACCCACCCCTTTCTTTAGGATAAAGGCCGGAGCGGGGACCCTTCCAAATTAGATCATCTTTGAATCAAGAACTACTTTCTACGAAAGGACATTCGAGACTCTTATCAAGATTTCTCCCTTGTGACTAAGGAGTAGTCACCCTGCATCAGCGGGCACCATCTAAGAACTCTGCGGTTTGCTGCAAGTCCTTCCTCAGGAATCCAACGGCCCAGCTCGACGAGAACCGGCTTCCCTGGCACCTCTGACCTCTACCCACGTCATCAGCTCAGCTGTGACCTGTGGGTGCGACGAGACCTCGAGGGACCGGCCATCATCAAAACCTGCACGCTCTTAACCAGCACGACCATCGAAGCAATTCTCTGGTGAGTGCTCTGGGGTCCGAGAAGCCCCGACCCTGAGCCGCTCCAGCACCGAAGTGCAGTCTCCCAGCATCTCCACGATCTGCGTGGGGCCCTTCTGCTCGCTGCTCAGCACGTTGTCCGGTCACTAGCCGCTGGCTTGTGCCCTTCCGTGACGACATCCGACGAACATCACTGCTGGTCTGGTTGCTCCAGACTGGCCCTTGCTTCCATCTTTGCAAGAAGCATCCCGGACCCTCCTGGTCCACTCAAGACGCCATTTTAGGCCCACCACGTGGCCCTGAAATCTGCCAAGGCTTGTTGCCCCAATCCTGGGCCCAGCGACGCCGACAGCATCATCCTTCGTGGGACAGCTCGCACCTCCATCCTGGTCGCCGACAACGCCTCCTGGTCCGTGAGACTGCAGAGCCTAGCGTCGCCCACTCACCTAGTCGAGGTGACGGCCAACCGGTGCCCTCCTGGTACCCTCTGACTACTGGCTAGTAGTACGAACTTGGTCCCCTCTGCTTTCAGGTGTCAACGATCTCTGATCCAGGCTTGGATCTCTACGAACTATTCATCACTGGTCGCCGGCCAGCAACTCCTTTTCTTCCGGCTCCTGGCTCGTCAGCGAAGACCCCGACGCCTGTAAGACTTGTGCAGCCCCGGCCCTCGTGGCTAGGTAACTCGGCATTTCGGTGCCTGCATAGCTTCTTTACTCTAGGGTCCTGAGTCCCTCGCTTCCGACTTGCCTTATCGGGTCCGCCCGAGACCACTAAACTTTCCGTGTCCTCGGACACTTGTCTTAATTGTGCACTTGAAGTATTTTCCTAAGAGATTTGGTTTGTGCTTAGTACCCTGTCCTCATAAAGAGTCCAGGGCTGTTGTGAATCTTAATAAATATCCTGTTTATTTTCATAACACTTGTGTGGTGTCCTTTCACTTGGTGTTCAAGGGGTACATGTGTGGTAAACAGCTGGCTTAACACGCCCTCTCGAGTCTTTAGCCTTAGACTGCTCGTATCCACGCTACTAGGATAGCTGGTCTATAGGTTGACTTACAACCAATCATCATAAGGGTCGTTTGGAACGATACATAGCGGTCGCTAGAATAGCGAACGCTGCATATCGGGCCAACTTCTCACATTGGTGAGCAGCGGTTGGGATTTGAGCTTGCTGTTGTTTTACCACACGTATCCTAAGAATATCTTGTTGAAAGATCACATAAGTACTGTTAGTACATATAACTAAGCTTAGAATACTCTGAGTTCTACTGAACCAGCTGTTGCAGCTCCTCAAGGCTTAGCACACCTTGGCTGCAACTCTTAGCAAGGGACCAGTAGGTAAACACATAGTGTAGGTAGGTGCATCACTTACACCACACTAGAAACAGTATGTCGGACAAAGGAGGAAACTCTGAGTCTCCCCTTGTGTCAGTTGACCCTCCACAGGTCATCCCTTCAAGATATACTGTGCTTAGCTTCCGCGAGTTACGACAAGTATGTAACTCTAGGAAGATTAAGCAAGGGGCTAACCCCACCACCTCCTTTCTGATTGGTCTCCTAGAGACTTATGATGCCAGGAAGGCTGAGAAGCTTCTTAGCCCTTCTAATCCAGAAGGAGACATGCCTCCCCTCGAGGGAACCAAAGGTGACCCTGACCTAATCCTCCTCTCAGCCGAGAATGAGAATGTGGAGGAGGATGAGGATGAGGATCTCTCTGAGAATGAGGCAGACAAGGGACAGGTAGAAGTCGGTAGACTAACCCGGTCCAACTTAAGCAAACATGATAGTGGTACTGGGGAACCCCCAGGGCTACTGTCAGGTCAGCTTATCCACGCTACTAGGATAGCTGGTCTATAGGTTGACTTACAACCAATCATCATAAGGGTCGTTTGGAACGATACATAGCGGTCGCTAGAATAGCGAACGCTGCATATCGGGCCAACTTCTCACAGAGGGGACCATATGTTCCTGTTGTTGTCACCATCGTATTGTTTATAGAGAGTTGTAAAGTGAGTTACCCAGGTCATCTCGTCCAGGAATACATCTTTCACAACTCTCCCAGCATGCCCCCCATTTGCCACCAGCCTCCAGAAGCCAACATTATCATTTGTTTTTGCAGCAGCTAACATTTCAGCCCAAGTCGATTCCTCCCAGAGTTGTTTAGATGTTTTTTGTACGCGTTTGTATTCCACCCTTGCGAGTTTAACTTCTTCCTTTGCCTTGTTTTTGATGGCAAGCAATAAGTTTCTTTTAGCAATCCTGCATGAGTGGTCATACCATAATTTTCCGTGATTGGCCACTCTTATGTTTTGTTGCTTTTTTCTTGGCATTTTTGACAGATATGTTTTTATTTCTTTGAAGAAGACATTATGGAGTTCAATGAAATGATCAAAGTGTTCAGGTAAGAAGGTAAGGTCAACTATATGTGCAAACGTTTGCTCAAAAAGAGAGTACACCGACGCTAATGCCTTACCATCCGCCAAAACGCGGGGCCATTTTACTGCGCGTCTATTGTTGTTTATGTGGACGTCCTCACACATGCTTCCATGGGTGTTCTCGGCTGTTGTTGAGATGGTGTCACTAACCATATGCACATTGATGTAAAGTTCCAAAGGATAGTGATCACTTTCCCCCCTACTTGTCACTTTCAAGTCAATCAAAAAGTGCCAGATGCTAAGAGAAACGAGTACAAAATCTAGGTTGCTTTTAGCTTTGGGGAAGGTTGCTTGTTTTTGCAAGTCCGACGGGAGGCGGCCGTTACATGCTCTAAGACCATGATCTACAGTTAGTCTTAGTAGTTGGCCGGCCAAGGTAGAATATTTGACAAATTTTGTGGTCTCAAGCTGGGGAATTGTATACGCTTGGTCTTCGTCTTCAAAAACATCAGAGATGCCCGGAACAGGTTCGAAATTACAGTTTAAGTCTCCTCCCAAAATAACCGGGGTGTCTCCAACTACGTTATTCAAGAGGAGATCCAAGGCTTCAAGTGTTGGCGAAACCTTGGAATGGCCGATCGGTCTGTTGTAGACATTGATGATGTAACATTCATTTCCATTAGGGGGAATGACCCTTAGGGCCAGAATGTCTGAGGTGCCTGTATCAATAAATTCAACCTGCATGACCAGAGTGATTTTTAGCCAAATAATTAGGCCCCCTGATGGTCTTCCTCTGTCAGACTGGACTGCCTCGGTTCCATAAGTTTTAAAACCAACCCGGTGTGGAACTTCAGTCGCCCAGGTTTCTTGTAACAGACAAATGTCACAGGTGTCAATATAGTCTGCCCAGTCGGGGTCTTTTAGGTTCTTGCCAACACCTGCGATGTTCCACGATAGAATAAGTAAGCGAGGTGGTATGCTCTGGTCGTCGGGGGAAGGCTTGGTTACACGCTGGTTAGGTACACTGTCTAACTGAGAGTTTGGCATGTCTTTCTCTACGTCTTTGGCTCTTTCTCCAACTACAGTATCAAATCCCCCGTCCGGACCACCCCTAACTAGACTATAGCATGCATTTCCAGCTGTTGGAGATAATTCCATTTTCTTATGGTTTGAGATGGTCCTATACATCCTATCCTCAGTGACCTGGTCATCATCATACAATTGTAGGACATTTGTGAGATGGGGATTACCTTTATCCATGTTACAGAAGGTGTCATACAACTTAGAGATACAGTCAGGCATAGTTCCAAGTCAATCAACTGCATCCAAACAACTGAATCTATTGAAGGTGGGGATGCCAGACCACATATTATGATCACCCTGTCTGGCCAAGTTAGGTGCGTAGCCATAATACTGATTGACAGGGTTCCACTTGGGGCCGTGTTGAATGGGTCTAGGTGGAGGGTAAAAGAATGATAAGGGCCTGGCTTCGATAGGAGGAGTTGCACCATACGATTTCCAATTGCAGATCTGTTCAGCACTGTGGGGTTCCTCAAAGGATATAACAATGCAATCACCCGTGATTGATTTGGTCATAGGCCCTACCCACGGTACCCTCCGAACCATAAGGATTTTACTTTTCATCTGGTTCGGAATGGGTATGTTTGTATTTAGCCAAAAAATGACTTTATTTTTTAGGGATTGGAAGTTCTCTTCATATTGGCTATCCAATTCAGGCACCCCTGTGAGAACGGCTACAAATGGACTGGCGTCAGGTGGCAGATCTATATACCCTCCTCTAAAGTTGCTGTACGTATGGCTAGACTGAAAGTTTGATTTATGAGTGGTATTTACAAAAGGTCTATCAGGTAAGGATTGATTGCTTGCAGGGGTGATATAAGGGTGTACAGGCGGATTTAATGGAGGTTTTTTTGGGGCCGGTACACTCTGATTCGAAGGGTGGCTAGTGGTGGGAATTGGCAATTGTGATGTGTTATTATGACCGTGACTTTTCTGCGAGGGTTTACTAGTGGTATTTGCAGTTGTAGAGGTTGAGGGAGTTGGATTTAATTTATCGTTAGTGCTAGTTGACTGTTTATTGTTTGTATTTCTTACTATCCCCTCCTTTTTTTGCTGAGCATTCGATGGGTTTGCATTCATTGGTAAAACCGGGGGGGGAACTGGAGCTTGTTGAGGGGCCCTAGTCACTTCAGTACAGTTGAGGCTTAAACTTGACAGGGTGATGACACTTTTCTCGACTTCAAGTAGCTGGTTCTCAATGCCAGTTAGCCTGACTTCTAATGGTCTAAGTAATCTCTTAAGCGTCTCCCACACTAATTTTAGAAATTCTTCCCTTCCACCATCTTGTTCTGTCATATCAGACGAGACTCTTTGGCCCTCATAGACAGAATGGTCAGCCATTACAATAGAGATTTGTTCATCTACGCTAACATTAGTGCTTTCTACGGTTACCGGCGCTACATCGTGTATAGTGTTATCAATTATTACACTAGGCATACTTGGAGTTCCCCCCGTGATATTATGGCTAAGTGCTACTTTTGCCTTTTTCCTAGCGTAGGCAGTTAGATGTTTGCGCTTTCTCTTGTGCTTTGATGGTACCTTAGCGGATGACTGACTTTTATTAGTCTCTGTCTCAACCGGTGGCTTACAGGTCGCCCCATTTATATTAACCTCAGTACTCTCTATTGGAGAATTCAATGATGGAAGACTTTCGGATTCAGCACTAACGGGAGGCCCAGTGGGATCATGATTAATAAGAGGGGTTGTTTCCTCTACTCTTGAATGAACCTCGGCCAAAGTGATGATTTGTTTTGGGCCAGTAGTGCGTTCGGGAGTTTTGGAGGTTGCAATACTGCCTAAAGAAGATTTTTTTCTGAGAGCAAGTTCGGTTGAGAGCCTCCTAGCACACTCTAATTCTATTGATACTTTATGCTGAAGTTTAGTTATTTCATTATCAATAGAAAGACTGGTCCTGGTGATAAAATCATCTAGAGTGCCTGTGGCTTTTTTGGAGGTCTTTGTAGCCTTACTCCTAGTTTCGCGAGAAGACATTGTGTGGAAGGGATATTAAAATAATCAAAGCAGGGAAACCGACTACAGAAACACACAGATAAAAGCCAAGAGGACTGGCCCGGTCCGGTCTTAATCGGTCTCTAACGGCCTAAAACGGCCCTGTCTTTGCCCAGTCTTAGCCCGGGCTGCGTCCCGCGCTGCGGGAGTGAGTTGGTGTTTTGTAGGTGGCGGTTTGGGTGAGGGGCGGGCCAGCAGGGAGAGCGGACCGGAAGCTCTTCCTTGGTCTCGCAGGGACTTCTGGGAAATTAAGTCCCTGCACGCTCGCAGCCCCGCTGATGCCTCGCGCCCCTTACCGCCTTTCCGCCAAGGACCACACGTGTACACCCACAAAATTGCTGGGACAGGGGCTCACCAGCGAAGCGGCACCCGCGGAGCGGGTGCGGCGAGTCGTCAGCTGGGAGCCTCGTATGCCGATGCCAAAGTCCGCTGTGCAGTTGAAAGCCTCTCTCACGGATCCTTGGACCTTTTTCCACAAGTAAGTGTCCCACAGAACACGGGTTGCAGGTGCGCTTTTGAAATCCTTAGATGGGCGGGGGGCGGGCCAGCAGGGAGAGCGGACCGGAAGCTCTTCCTTGGTCTCGCAGGGACTTCTGGGAAATGAAGTCCCTGCACGCTCGCAGCCCCGCTGGTGCCTCGCGCCCCTTATTGCCTTTCCGCCAAGGACCACACGTGTACACCCACAAAATTGCTGGGACAGGGGCTCACCAGCGAAGCGGCACCCGCGGAGCGGGTGCGGCGAGTCGTCAGCTGGGAGCCTCGTTTGCCGATGCCAAAGTGCGCTGTGCAGTTGAAAGCCTCTCTCACAGATCCTTGGACCTTTTTCCACAAGTAAGTGTCCCACAGAACAAGGGTTGCAGGTGCGCTTTTGAAATCCTTAGATGGGCGGGGGGCGGGCCAGCAGGGAGAGCGGACCGGAAGATCTTCCTTGGTCTCGCAGGGACTTCTGGGAAATGAAGTCCCTGCACGCTCGCAGCCCCGCTGGTGCCTCGCGCCCCTTACCGCCTTTCCGCCAAGGACCACACGTGTACACCCACAAAATTGCTGGGACAGGGGCTCACCAGCGAAGCGGCACCCGCGGAGCGGGTGCGGCGAGTCGTCAGCTGGGAGTCTCGTATGCCGATGCCAAAGTGCGCTGTGCAGTTGAAAGCCTCTCTCACAGATCCTTGGACCTTTTTCCACAAGTAAGTGTCCCACAGAACAAGGGTTGCAGGTGCGCTTTTGAAATCCTTAGATGGGCGGGTGGCGGGCCAGCAGGGAGAGCGGACCGGAAGCTCTTCCTTGGTCTCGCAGGGACTTCTGGGAAATGAAGTCCCTGCACGCTCGCAGCCCCGCTGGTGCCTCGCGCCCCTTACCGCCTTTCCGCCAAGGACCACACGTGTACACCCACAAAATTGCTGGGACAGGGGCTCACCAGCGAAGCGGCACCCGCGGAGCGGGTGCGGCGAGTCGTCAGCTGGGAGTCTCGTATGCCGATGCCAAAGTGCGCTGTGCAGTTGAAAGCCTCTCTCACGGATCCTTGGACCTTTTTCCACAAGTAAGTGTCCCACAGAACAAGGGTTGCAGGTGCGCTTTTGAAATCCTTAGATGGGCGGGGGGAGGGCCAGCAGGGAGAGCGGACCGGAAGCTCTTCCTTGGTCTCGCAGGGACTTCTGGGAAATGAAGTCCCTGCACGCTCGCAGCCCCGCTGGTGCCTCGCGTCCCTTACCGCCTTTCCGCCAAGGACCACACGTGTACACCCACAAAATTGCTGGGATAGGGGCTCACCAGCGAAGCGGCACCCGCGGAGCGGGTGCGGCGAGTCGTCAGCTGGGAGCCTCGTATGCCGATGCCAAAGTGCGCTGTGCAGTTGAAAGCCTCTCTCACGGATCCTTGGACCTTTTTCCACAAGTAAGTGTCCCTGATTGAGAAAGGTGTGATCGAAGAAACGAGAGGTAATGTGTGCAATAGTCCGGTTTTGCCTGTTCTGAAACAAACTGATTCTTCACAGCCGCCTGTGTATAGGTTTGTGATCGATCTTCGTGAGGTGAATAAGATTGTAGTTCCGCAATTCCCAGTTGTGCCAGATATCACTGCTTTACTGACTTTGATTCCGGCGTCTGCTACTTGGTTTTCGGTGATTGACTTGAAGAATGCTTTCTTCAGTATCCCGATTGCCGAGGAGAGTAGGGATATTTTTGGCTTCTCTTTAGGAGGCCGAAGTTTCCGGTTTAAGCGCGCTCCTCAAGGCTATTGCGAGAGTCCATCGATCTACAGTCAGGCCTTGAAGACACAACTTGATTCAATTGTTTTACCTGATGGCGCTGCCCTTATTCAGTATGTCGACGATCTGTTAGATGCTGCCGATAATGAGGAGATTTGCAGAGAGGCTACTTTGTCGTTGTTGCGTCATTTGTCTGACTTCCATCATAAGGTGTCTCTTTCGAAGTTGCAGTATTGTCGACAAGAAGTATCCTACTTAGGTCACCTCATATCGAAGGAGGGAAGAAGATTGACTCCAGAACGAATTCAAGCTATTGTGCAATTGAGTGTGCCTACAACACAGAGAGAAGTACGTGCTTTCCTAGGAATTACGTCGTATTGTAGACAGTGGATTCCAAATTTTTCACTTCTGGCGAAACCTTTGATAGCCCTTACTGTCAAGGATACTCCAAATCCTATTCCTTGGACTGACGAATGCCAGAAGAGTTTTTCTGAATTGCGCGATGCGTTGTGTTCGGCTCCTGTGTTTGGTACTCCCGACTACAGTAAGCCTTTCACACTCTACGTCCATGAAAGAGAGGGATGTGCATTGTCAGTTTTGACTCAACAGTTTGGCGATAAGCAACATCCATGTGCGTATTTCTCGTCGACTTTGGATCCGGTAGCTAGAGCATTGCCGAGTTGTTTGAGAGCTACAGCGGCAGCGGCTGTCTCTATTCGCCAGTCTGCTGGTTTGGTGATGGATAATACACTGATTGTGATGGTTCCACATGCAGTGGATACCTTGTTGAATTGTACCAAGACACAGCACTTAACTAGTGCTCGATTGTCAGGGTACGAATTGACACTCTTAGCGAGTCATGTGCATTTAAAAAGATGCAACACGTTGAATCCAGCTACGTTGTTGCCAATTTCAGTTGAGACAGATGTTGTTGAACAGCACGATTGCTTCCTTAGGACAGAGGAAGAAACGAAAGGGAGGATAGACCTCAGGGATACTCCTCTTGTAGAATGCGATGGTGCTTTATGGGTTGATGGGTCGTGTTTCAAGCTTCCGAATGGTGATACGACTGCGGCATATGCTGTTACGACTTTGCATACGATTGTTGAAGCTGCATGTATCCCACATAATTCAGCGCAAGCTGCGGAGTTGATTGCATTGACAAGAGCGTGTGTGTTGTCAAAAGGGAAACGAGTGACTGTGTATACCGATAGCCAGTATGCGTTTGGTGTGGCTCATAGTTTTGGACAATTGTGGAAAGAGCGTGGGTTCCGGACTTCGCATGGGACTAAGATTCAGCATGGTCAGTTGGTGAATGAGCTCCTTGAGTCACTCACTTTGCCGTTGCAGGTTGCGATTGTGAAATGCAGTGCACATAAGAAAATGACTGATGATGTTGGTCGTGGTAATGCGTTTGCAGATGAAGTTGCGAAAGAAACTGCGAGAGATGTGATGAGTCGAATGTATGTTGCGGGTCCGGCGAGATGGGTTCCGGATAGAGAAGTTGTGTGAAGATACGATAGAGAGTGTGAAGTCCATTCAAGCTGAAGCTACAGAGAAAGAGTTGAATGAATGGCGGGAAAGTAAGGGTAAATTGGATTCGAACGGTTGTTGGATTGAACTGTCAGAGCATCAGCGATGGTTGTTACCCGATGCGTATGTACTTCCAGTGGTTACGATGGCTCATGGAATGGCTCATATCAGTGTGAAAGGGATTTGCAAGTTGTTGGCTCCCGTATGGCAAAATACTGGTATTCCTAAGTGTGCAGAGAATTTTGTTAAGTATTGTATGGTTTGTTTGATGTACAATCCTGGTAAGGGAACTCCAACTCCAGCTGGTCATTTTGCGCCTCCGACGTATCCGTTAGAGGCTTTGCAGCTAGATTTCATCCACATGGAGAGGTGCAACAACTTAAAGTATGTACTTGTTGTTGTTTGTGCCTTCTATCGATGGGTAGAAGCATACCCCCTGAAAGATAACACTGCCTTATCTACAGCTAAAGCCCTTGTCAAGGAATTCTTCCCTAGGTTTGGTTTGCCGAGAATGGTCTGGAGTGACAATGGAAGTGAATTTGTGGGTCAAGTGATGAAGAGGTATGCGAGGGCTTAGGAATACGCCAGAAATTCCATGCTGCAAATCACCCCCAATCAGCTGGTTTAGTAGAATGCTATAATGGCACCCTTAAGCTAAAATTAGCCAAAATCCAAGCGAGCTCTGGTCTGCAGTGGTCAGATGCCTTGCCGTTGGCACTTTTGTCCACAAGAATGACTGTGCATTCGCGAATGGGACTTAGTCCGTATGAGATTGTGTTTGGTCGCCCGGCAAATATTTGGGGAGTGCCGCGGCCGACAAAATTTAGCGAGATAGAGCACCCTGTATTGCTTGATTACCTTTACGAATTGACGGCTAAATTGCGTGTTTTGCACCAACAGGTTCATGATACACTGCCACAAGCATCTGAAGATCCAGGACATGCTATCGAACCTGGATCTTGGGTTTTGGTCAAGAATTTCCAGCGGACCAAGAACGAGCAGCCCCGCTGGATTGGCCCCTACTTGGTGCTTTTGTCCACATGTTCAGCAGTGCGAGTGCGCGGTAAAAAGAACTGGATCCATGGCATACATTGTAAGAGGGCCCCTTTGCCTCTGCCGTACGACCGGTGGGTCCAGAACGGACTTCCTGACTCTGGGACTGAAACCGTGCCTCATTTTATGCCTTTTAGCGATGCACGTTTGATTGGAACGAACTCTGAACGAGAAAGCGACGATCTTCTGCAAGAAACTGTGCCTCCGTCGAATCGTTTGGATACTTCTGAACCTGAGCTTTTGTTTCGGGAACAAACATTGCCTGGAAAAGAGCGTTATAATTTGCGACCAAGAGTCGCTGGACTAATAAAAATTCAAATTCTTTCTTTTCTGACTTTAAGGTTAAGCTCTCCTCCGAGGAACTATTTTGATTTTTGTTTTTCGAACCGCCATCCGGGTTCAGCTGTAAGGTCGCGGTGCAAAGTCTTTGGAGTGTAAGCCGAAGACGTTAGGTCAACGGTTCTGGTTGGTCTAAGGGCGTTCCCTGGACTGACAGACGCATTCCCTAGCACGGAACACCCTACCGCCGCGAACAGCACGATTAGAGGATGGAGTTTTTCGAGATGGAGAGACCTGTTGAAAGAATGAGTTTCAAGAGCAAAATATGTACTATAATGAGTAGAAAACGTTTCTTAATATTGTGTTTGTTTATGTTGTTTAGTGTAATGATGTTTCTAATTGGATATGTGACATTCTCTTTTCAAGTGATGTTTGTACCCACAGTACAACCCATACCTGCTCTTACTGTTTCTTCACATTCTTTTCACCCTCTGCCCGAACATTAAACTGTTAGAAGGATGGAATTTTCTAATAATTCCTTTGTTCAGCTCCTGCACCAGCACCAGCTAGTAGTGAACACGACTAATTGTTGGGTGTGTGGCCTTATGCCCCATACTACCGATAAGGGTATTCCTTACTTGGACCTACCATTTAGCTACAATGGTTCTCTGTGGGCTTTTCAGACGATGTTCATATATGCCATCGAATCCTATCCCCTACGTTCTGCGAGAGGTAACTCGAGTAATAAAGCCTTGGTAATGGGAATTACAAATATGAGTAGAGATATTAACTTGTATAGAACTATTCCCAGGGATGAGTTACAAGCATACGTTGGATGGAACTTGACTGGATATGGAGTTAGCCTGAGCATTAGTCAGCGAGCGAAGAGATCCCCTCCGATTTGGATAGTGCCCCATCAGGGTCATTATTGTCTGCAAGGTAATGGCAGGAATCCGAGAGCTCAGTTAGGGAAGAGCGTTTGTACCGAGACGTATGTCCTTGCGTCCCGGAATTCTAATTGTTTCTGGCAGCTAAGGGTACCTACTTTGTCTGTTACGATAGAGCGTACACATGGTTGCCCCCTGATTTCTCGGGAACATGTTTTGTTTGGTTCCTGTTGCCCCCCACGTATACAGCTGCGGCAGATTACCACAAGACGAGAGTTGTTAGAGGTGTCTTCAGTAAGGAAGATACCGCTGGACAAGAATTAGGAGATTTTCTGAAGGGTTTTCTGGCGTTTTGGGGGCCTATGGTTAACAGCAGGAACACACAGCAATTGACGAGAGTGGTTGAGTCCACCATAGTTGAAACTGCCGGTGCCCTTAGTAACTTGACTGCTGAGCTCCAGTCGGATCGCCTTATGACTCTTCAGAACAGAGTTGCATTAGATGTCATACTTGCAGATAGAGGAGGGGTATGTAAATTGATTCAATCGAGTTGTTGCATTTTCATTCCAGACAACGCTCCAACAGTGTACCAAGCCATTTCCAAGCTACATAAGATCTCCGAGTCTGTGCATATGGACGAAGGAGATTGGTCATTGATGGGATGGTTATGGGGGTTGTTATCCACGTGGGGAAGGAAGATCCTGATGATCATTGGGATGATTTTAGCTATCCTTTTCCTGTTCTGTCTCTGTGTACAGTGTGCTCCTGTTATTTGTGGCCTTTGTGCTACATCGTGTGCAAAGAAACCTGTACAGAGAGAATTGCTAAGTGCTAGGATGATGCTACAGCAACATCTTGATGATCTGATGAATATAGACCTAGATTCAGATTAACGTGAGTGTGGGTTTATTGCCTATGTAAGGGCAAAAGGAGGGTCTGAGGTTCCGTGATTCTGAACCCGTTCAATAAAGGTCGTCGTATCTAGACGATTTTGGTATCAGCGGACCGCAAATGACGAGTGCGGCATGTCCGAGTGTTTTCATCATAAACGATCAAGCGAAACACTATGTATTCAGGGATTTCGTTCGAACCTTCGGGTTCCATTTTGTGTATGGCAGCCATTTTGTAGTTGCCCTCACATAGGCCGATGACTGCGGCCGAATGAGTCGGTGGGACACGTACACCTTTAGCTGACTTCTGTGTGACCTGAGCAAGCTGACTCCCTTGCCCGAAGCTGACCTTGTTGAGGCAGTTCCTTGTTAGGCAGCTGGTCAGATAGAGATCAAAGAACAGGATATTGCTGAGTTTATGGTACACGCACACACCCTTCTATCTTGCTTCTCATCTGTTTCTGTTCCTTCCTTTTTATGGCTTAATTATGGTTTGGGTCGAGATCCTTTTTTGGGTTCGTCCGACCTGTCCGAGCAAGTGTGTTGGATTTTGCCTAGTCATTTCTGGTGGGCTGGGCAACGGAAAAGTGGGTTTGTCGTCATACGATATGTTTTGAAATGTCACTATTTGATTGGCCAGTTTTGAAACATAATTGATGCTAGCCAGGAATGTGAATTTTAGCATAAAAGACGATGACTAGCTCTATGAATTTGCGCAGTCTCTAGAGAACCACCCGTGTTGTGCTTCATAGATCACTGTTCCTGGTTGCAGCCAATAAATTTGGTCTTTGACGTCACCTAGAAGTGTCCCGTGTCTCTGTTTGCCAGGACAGGGGAATCCGAAGACATTGGGCGTTTTCCCTGGCGCCGCTGGGTTCTAAAACCCGGTTCTTCAACACTGCGGGCCACATTTCTGCACATGGCGTGGCAATGTAGATCCATAGCGAACTATTGGACACTTATACTGCATCACATAAAAAACATTAAGGGGTGGGAGGTCCCATGTACACCCCAAGCCTCTTTATTGGGTAGCTGTGAGGAAGTGGCTCTATATATACTGGACCAAAGTGTACAGTGTGTATAGAGTCCACAATCCCCAGAGGTATAACAGAGGTTAAAGCCAGGTGTGACCGTACTCCTTTAAAGTGGTAGTTTGGTCGAGCAGTAAGGCAGTACCAGAGGACAGTGTAAAGCATTTGTTGTACACACTCAGTCAGCAAAAGGTTTCACACACTCAAGGACTGAACTCTAGGCCAATTGGTTTTATATCAAAAGATATAGTTGTATTATTTTTAGAACCAACAGGTATCAAAATATACTTTTCTCAATATGAGTGATCTCAGATGAGTACTTTGTAGAAAGGCAATAAACTTTGTAAGCACAATAGGTACAATGGTTGCAGTAAGCAACACAGTTCTAAATACAATTTAACATTGAGCCCAATGAATTTTTCTACATAAATGCAGCTGATTACTTTATAGATTACTTTTGTAATTCCAGGACTGGATCCTAGATTCAGTCCTGGGGTCTAAGCTGAAAACAGTTTAGTAAAAACGCTTTAGTTATTGCAATGATTTTTAAAGAATATAAAGGTATTTTTAAAAGTTGACAGAAACTTTTCAGTGAAAAACTAGCAATGTTATCCTATGGCAGGAAATTCAAGTCACAGGTAGAGTAGGTTCTCGTTACTTTTGTAATCCAGGACTGGACTCCTAGGTTCAGTACTGGGGTCTCTACCTAAGACAGGTAAGTAATTATGTTTTTATAGTTGGTACGATTTTTAAGGAATATTTATAATTTTCAAAAGTAGACAGAAGAAATTTCACAGAAAAAGAGTCAATGGTTTCCTATGGAAGAAATTTAGATTACTAGGAAACACGGTTATGATTACTTTTGTGGTTCAGTACTTGGCTAAAAGGTACAGTACTAGCTTCTCTCCTGATCACAGGTGAGTACTTTGGAATTCGTTATTCGGCTGATTTTAGATGAATATTTTAAAGTTTCAAAACTTCACAGAAGATTTTTCGAGTCAAAACCAGTCAATGTTAACCTATAGCAGGAAAGTGAGTCAGGTGAGTACTCGACTGGTGAAGTTAAGGTTCTGGGCATAGACTCAGGGGTCCCCCAGGTTCAGGTAGGTACAGTTGGTGCACCCACAGGGGCAGCTGGGTGCAGAGGTAATTAGGCCCAATGTTATCCAACGACAGGCAGGGGGTCTTCGGTTCGGTGGCTGCTGGCTAGCAGGCCACGCGGCTGTGGGAGATGTACTCCTGGTCACTTGCTTAGGGCAAATGGGGAAGTTGGCTAGGGTACAGGTTGCACTGCCAGGGGCACTCAGGCGGCTGGGGGCTTTTGAGCCGTCGGGTGCTCAATGTTATTCAATGGAGATCTTGAAAAGGGAACAAAGGCTGCAGGCTCGGGACGGAGGATCTTCTGGAGCGACCAACACTTCGAGGGGTAAGTTGGGATGTGGGAGGATAGGTAGGTACCCAGGAGTTGGGCACAGGGGGCCCTGGGGCGCCGGGTGCAGGGGTGGCTTTTGAGGTTGGGAAATCTTACCCCCTGCTGGTCATCAGGGGCTAGATTCACTCCAGGACAGGCCAGGCTTGCCGGGTGCAGAGTGTGCAGGGTTCGTGGTTCTGGGCAGATGCCAGGGCTTGTTACTTGCTTTGAGCAGTACCACTGCTCGTGGGAGACCCAGGTGGTCAGAGTCACAAGGCAGGCAGGTCCTCCGGGGTTTTTGAGGTTGCTGACCACTGGAGACGCCGGGGTTTAGCAGGAGCAGGTTCGGGGGTCGACGGACCGGTGTCTTCCTCTTTTTAGCAGCTGCGCGGCAGGTCTTTGTGTTCCTTGTTCTTCTTTCTTGTTTCGGAATCTGGATCTGTGTAAATAAGTTCAGGGTGCCCCTAAATACTCATTTTAGGGGCTTTATAGGTAGGGCAAGGGCACCCCCTAGCCTGCTCCTCTCCTGTGGGAGGGGGGCAGGAGCCTAGCTGTGATTGGGCAGGGCTCCCCATCTTCAAGATGGCCGGAGCCCGGGGCTGTGCATCACCTTGCCTCTCCCACCTGAGGGGTGGAGTTGGCACAGGCTGGCACACCCCCCTGTCTGACGTAGGGTTTCTTGTCAGCCTTCCAACCAGAGTGGGGGTCAGAACTGGTGGGGGCCAGTTGCTGAGTACAGCAAGTGGTCTGGAGAAGCACACAAAGGTGGAATGCCTTGAAGCCAGTCAGTCAGTCATAAGCTTTTATTCGATATGCAAGATATCTTGTAAGCACATTTATAATACAAACATACAGTTTCAAAAAATAGAAAAACATTGCTACAAGAAGCCAGTATAAAAAGTCATTTAGAAAAGATAAAAGGTCATAAAATGGCCGTTAATAAATTAGCTAAAAATAGATTAAACAACTACTGACAATCTCTTACAACGAATAAGCCAAAACTGTTTTAAAAATGTTGCTATACCACACACTATTGGGGGAGAAGTGTCCGTAGTTAAAATACGCAGGGCTTCTAGGTAACTACGTGTGCCCATGTTCCGACAAAGAGGTTTTACCCAAGAACTCCTGGGCCTTGCATAGTCCGGGCATTCAAATAAGACATGCGCAATGGACTCGACCCTGCCCGGGCAACATGCACAATTGGGGGAAGTACGAGCCGCTGATGTCCATTTTGATACCACAGCACCTAAGGGGAGGGATCCAACTCTGAATTTAAAGTAAAGTGCTCGGTCAAAGGGGATGGTAATCATGTCCAGGTAGGGTTCAAAGGCCACAGAATCTTTAATTTGTAAAAAAGCAACAGTGGATTTGCAATGGTTGGAGTTCGTGATTAAACGCTCCAAAGTCCATTTCCAGTAAAGGGCCTTAACAACTTCTTTTGGAGGTGCTGAACGTGATGACCAGCAGTCCCCTAGCCCGATGTTCTCCAGAAGCTTTTTGGTTTCTCTTAACCATTTTATCTTGGCCCAACCCCCCAGGCTCATAATTTCCCCCAGGGCATTGGCATAGGATTTTAGTTCTTCACCCCTCCAAATTCGTGTCCATAGCAGGAGCGGTCGGAGCTGGGCCTGGTCTTTGATGTTTTTACAGCCCGTGTCCAACCACACTGGTACAGATGGGGTGCTCAGTGGAATGGAGATAATGGATTTCAAAAACTTGCTCTCCGCTGTCACTAGGGCGTCCATTTGGCAGTGGCCCCACAATTCTGCCCCATACAAGGCGGATGACACTACTTTGGCCTTGTAGATTTCGATTACTGGGGTAAGTGATCTCCTGGGTGAGGCCCTGAACTCCCTCATGAGAGCTCCTCCTGCTCTCCTATGGTTGAGAACCATTTTGCCAATATGATTTACCCAGGACATCCTATCCGTGATCCGAATACCGAGGTAATCGAATTCGGCTACTTTCTCTAAGGAGATCGAGTTAAGTGTAGGAGGGCGGCACAGTTTCTTAGGGGGATTTAGGACTAGATATTTTGTTTTGTCCACATTTATTATTAGCCCCTTTGCGGTAAAGAACTCCTGGAATCGTGTTAGCAATTTCTGCAGGCCTTGTGGGGTTTTCGAAATCAGGAGCGTGTCGTCCGCAAAGAGTAGGGTGGGGATGCGGACTCCTCCGAGACAGGGGGCGTCGGCTGGTTCTTGCTGAAGATGTTTTACCACCCCGTTCACATATAGTGAGAAAAGGGTGGGAGCCAAGACACAGCCCTGTCTTACGCCCCTGGAGACTGGTATCTTCTCAGTGAGCTCTCCGTTTTTACCCCAACGGACCTGTGCATAGGTATGGGTATGAAGGCGAATGAGAAGGGATAAGATGTAAGGAGGTAGTCCCAACTCATAAAGTGCCCTCCAAAGCTCTTCCCGGGGGACCAGGTCAAAGGCAGTCTTCAGGTCTATAAAGGCCAAATAAAGACTACCCTTGCCTAGTTTCACCACCTTCCACCCCAATAGTGCCAGCCTAAACACCTGCTCTATTGTCCCCATACCAGCCCGAAAACCTGCCTGAAAGTCTGATAAGATTTTATTCTCCTCCACCCAATGGAGAATTCTTCCAAGGATAGCTTTACCAGCTATCTTTTGGGTGGAGTCTATCAGACTTATAGGGCGGTAGTTCCCCGGTGTTTCCCTACACCCTTTTTTGTAGATCGGAACCACCACTGCCCCTTTCCAGGACTCTGGCACTGCCCCTCCCATCATGATATCATTTAAAAGAGCTGCTATAACCCTCGCCCACTCCGCAGGGAAAGCTCTCATAAGGTCCCCCGGAAGGCCATCCGGGCCCGCTGCCTTACGGGGGCTACCCAGCCTATAACCCCCTCAATCTCGAGTGGAGTGAAGAGATCATAGGCATGAGGTTCGATTTCACGTGTAAGGTTGAATCCCATGTTCAGTTCTCCATTAAGAGGGAGGTATAGGGCCCCAAAGTGTTTTACCCAATTTTGGGGCGGGATGTTACAGGGTCTCACAAGTGCATCGGGTTTATTCCGTGTGCTTATGAGATTCCAGAAGGCCCTTGAATCCCTGATTTTACTAGCCTGGAGCAGGTCGTCCCAAAATTTATCTTCCCACTCCCTTCTAGCAAGTTTAAGGGATTTGTTATAGGCCTTCCTTGCCTCCTGTATCACACTTCGGGACTTAAGTTTTACCGCCTCAACTAGCCTTGACTTGAGGGCCCTACAAGTTTGGGTATACCAACCATCTCCTGTTTTTTTAAGAGCTTTATTACCCGTCTTGTTTGGGTACATAGTGAACACGTTGGTTAAGGCTTCTACCAGGGAGACAAAAAGCCCACTCGCTCTACCCACCCCTTCTAGGGAGGTTCCGAGGGTTGTTACTGCTTGGTTTAAGAGGGATTGAATTTCCCCTACCTTTGCCTCGGATAAGACCAGTCTCGCCCATTTTATTCGCCTACCACAAGGGGAGACTTCAGACTCATCCGGGGGTGCGGCTACCAGGCTAACATTATCCCTATTTAAAGTGCGCCACCACTGAGCCATGCCTAGGGAGAGTGGATTGTGGTCACTTTCGGTCGATGGAACCACCTGCATGTCCCTTACATAAGGCCATAAGAGTACATCTATTAGTAAATAATCTAGCCTAGAGGTGTGACCTGGCCTATTATACGTGTGGGCACCCCCCCTATCCGAGGGTGTCCTCCCATTAACTGCCCTTAAGTTAAATTCGAGGCTCAGTGCGTATAACTGGAGCGCCACTTCTGTCCACCTTCTGATTGGTGGGATTTCTAATACCGGGATCCCCATCCTGGAGTCCTCCTCATCTTGGTCGAGGGAAACGTCCGAGCCCAAAGGCTCGAACGTACAGTTCATATCACCTGCAACCAGTGTACGTGTTTTATGGGGGGTATTATTTAGCAAAGTCTCGAGGAGAGATATTACAGGGGACTTTCTCCCGCCCTTGGTTCCCCGGGCGTAGACATTATAAACATTCAAGACAGTTCTTCCCCTTTGGTCTATTAGGGTTATGTTTTGAATGTCCGGGGAACCTGTGGGGAACTCCACTACCCTACAGTCTAAAGAAGCCGCGACCCAGATAAGAAGGCCGCCTGAAGGTCGCCCTCTCCCTGATTCCGAGACTTGTGCAGGGGAGGAGTAGGAAGAAAATCCCACCCTATGGACTGGGACCAGGCTCCAAGTTTCTTGGAAGAGGCACACGGAATGCTCATCCACCCAGGCAGTAAATTCCGGTAGGGCCAGTTTTCTTGCAATCCCTGCGACATTCCAGCTGAAAACTTTAAAGACTAGGTCCGTCACAGCTGGAGTGCCGTTGGGAGCTATGATACCCCTATCTATGAACCTCCTCGGAGACATCTGAAGGGGTGGGGGACCTTGTGGGGAGGCTGAGGAAACTCCTGTTTCACTTGTGGGGTTTGTTTGAGTGAGTGGAACTCCTGCTGGCTCTACTCTGCTACCAGTTTCCAGTCAATGAGGCCCCGATGTCCACAATTGATTCTCCCTGGTACCCCCCAAGACGTCAGCCCAGTTTTGAGCTATAAAAGGGGAACCAAAACTTGCTTCAATTGGGCTAACAATTTGCCTGGGGTAAAAATAAGAAAGATCTACCACCTTAACCCCCGGGGCCCCCATATTTTTAATAGGGGTACAAATCGATGGGACTACTCTTGGGTCTTGGAAGTTTATAATTATACAATCCCCCTCCTGCGTTTTTCTCCCCTGTCCTACCCAACCCACTCTGCGGACACTTAAAATAATACCATCCACACCCAACGGGATTGGCTTATTTGCCTTCAGCCAGTGGATACACTTATTCTTAAGTGGCGAATGGTTTTCCACCTGGCCATCCTTTAAAGGAGGCACGTTAACCATGACAGCAACGTAAGGTTGGCAGTCTGGTGGGAGGTTTACTGGGGGGATCCGTCACACTGGATTACTGAAGACCGTTGGGGGGGTAAAGGGGGCAGTAGGTTGGGATACAGACCTAGGGGCTTTCCCTGTCGCTAGCCCGTGTGGTATGCTTCGCGCCCCTCGTTTTTGGGAGTCTTCCGTTTTATCACTAACTGTCTGTGGCTGCTTTAGTAAAGGCGGCTTAGACTTATTTTTATCAGGCTCTGAGTTAGTTGGAGGACCCTTATGGTTTAGCCCTGATTTGGGGAGGGGAGGGGATTTAGGAGCTGGGATTGGAGGCTTATTAGGGACAACTTTTTTTTTACCTATTGGTGGCTTGTGGTCTCTCTGAGCTGGTAAATCGTTCCCCTTTGCGCCCAAGTCCTTATTTTCAGTCACTCTGGTTATTTGTTTAATAGTTGTCTTGAGTGAGTGAAACCCATCAAGGGTTGATTGCTCTAATTTATCTATCCTCTCTCCTAGACCCGTGACTTGCAGCAGTAACGGTTTCAAAACGCTGTATACCTTCTCAAGAACGTTTTTCACTGTTACTAAGTCAGCGAGCTTAGGGACCTTAGCAGTGTTGTCGTCTGAGAGTAGCCCATTGGAAGAGATCTGAACGTCCCTGTCTATATCACTTTCATTTTCTATAAGCGTGCCCCTTATGTTTCTTGTACCTATTCCAGAGCTATTTTTTGCTCTTTGATAAAGAGCGGCCTGTCTCACTAGCCTACCCTTTTTGCGTTTCCGTGGTTTTTTGCTTAAAGGCCTATTCTCCTGCCTATTGTCAGAGGTTTGAGTGATGGGGGACGCCCTAACTGACTCCCCTTCTGATATAACTATAGAGGGAGGAAGCCGGATTGGGGACTCAGAGCTACTAATTGCTTCGTTTGGGAGATTGGGTGATAATGGAGTGGGCAACTTACTGAGACCGCCATCTTCTACACACACTACGGGGAGAAGAGCGGCCAGATTTTTCAGCCTATCTATATTTTGCTCTATGCCAGCCAACTGGGGAGGGTCTGAGAAAACACCAGGCACACTCGGTGGGGAAACATCCTGGACCTGGATACTGGCCGGTGTAAGCGACTGAGCAACAGCCCCCAAAGATGAACGTCTTGAGGGGAGGTAGACCTCAGATAAGCGTCGCTCAGACATAGCAATTTCCTTCTCAATCACTGCCGCCACCCTGGTGATGAACCGGTCCATTGTTCCTATGACAGGGCTCGCGGCATTTGACCCTTTTTCGATTTCACTCCTAAGGGGTTTCCCAGAACGTGTAGACATGGTTTCGGGAAGCAGAACGTGCGGACACACCAGGCGAATGTAATCACTGTTAGCGGAAGCAAAGGGACGTGGCCCAGCCCAGCCTTGTCAGCCCCTGACTGCCACAGACTGCCCGCCCTTTGCTCGGGCTTCGCTCGGCGTCCCGCTCGCGTCCCGCTGAGCGACAGGCAGTTTGTTATGTAGTGGGCGTTGCAGGCGGTGGGCGTGTCTGAAGGTGGGCGCGTCCGCTCTCAGGCCTGGGGAAGCAGGGACTCCTGGTCTACTGAGTCCCTGCGAGCGCCTGCGAGTTGTTCCTTCCAGGCGCCTCCCAGCTTTGGCGTGCAGCCTTCACCTCTCCCTCCTCCGAGCCTCCAAGCCGCGAAGCGGCACCCGCGGAGCGGGTGCGGCGAGGGGTAGCGGCAGAACAAGCAGAACAGGCACACCCCGGCAAGAGGACAGGCTCAAAGCGCAGGGTCAGCAGCAACCTTCCAAACAAAGTCCAGGTGGGTCCCAGTGGCTTGTGGGAACACGCGCCTTTTCACCTGGTCAGGCGGGGGGCGTGTCTGAAGGTGGGCGCGTCCGCTCTCAGGCCTGGGGAAGCAGGGACTTCTGGTCTACTGAGTCCCTGCGATCGCCTGCGAGTTGTTCCTTCCAGGCGCCTCCCAGCTTTGGCGTGCAGCCTTCACCTCTCCCTCCTCCGAGCCTCCAAGCCGCGAAGCGGCACCCGCGGAGCGGGTGCGGCGAGGGGTAGCGGCAGAACAAGCAGAACAGGCACACCCCGGCAAGAGGACAGGCTCAAAGCGCAGGGTCAGCAGCAACCTTCCAAACAAAGTCCAGGTGGGGTTTTTGAGGTTGCTGACCACTGGAGACGCCGGGGTTTAGCAGGAGCAGGTTCGGGGGTCGACGGACCGGTGTCTTCCTCTTTTTAGCAGCTGCGCGGCAGGTCTTTGTGTTCCTTGTTCTTCTTTCTTGTTTCGGAATCTGGATCTGTGTAAATAAGTTCAGGGTGCCCCTAAATACTCATTTTAGGGGCTTTATAGGTAGGGCAAGGGCACCCCCTAGCCTGCTCCTCTCCTGTGGGAGGGGGGCAGGAGCCTAGCTGTGATTGGGCAGGGCTCCCCATCTTCAAGATGGCCGGAGCCCGGGGCTGTGCATCACCTCGCCTCTCCCACCTGAGGGGTGGAGTTGGCACAGGCTGGCACACCCCCCTGTCTGACGTAGGGTTTCTTGTCAGCCTTCCAACCAGAGTGGGGGTCAGAACTGGTGGGGGCCAGTTGCTGAGTACAGCAAGTGGTCTGGAGAAGCACACAAAGGTGGAATGCCTTGAAGCTTCCTCGGCACATCCTGGGGGAGGAGACTTGGCTCCTCGTCCCAGGATGTGCATTGTTGCAGGCCCAGGAGAGCGGGACCTATCCACCCAGGGGTCCAGCAACATGTCTGCTGTGTGGCAGCCTAGGCAGCCTCTCAGACAAGAGGTGGATTGTAGGTTAGGTTTCAGGGGGCATCTCTAAGATGCCCTCTGTAGTGCATTTTACATTAAATCCCACACTGGCATCAGTGTGGGTTTAATGTGCTGAGAAGTTTTATATCAAACTTGTCAGCCTTCAATGTAGCCATTATGGTGCTGTGGAGTTCGTAATGACAACCTCCCAGCACCATATACTCTTAATGGCATCACTGCATTCCCAGTGCCCAGGAATGGCCCTGGGTACTGTAGGGACACAGGGCTCATGCACCTGTGCCCACATCACTGGCATAGGGCACCCAGCTAGAGGGGTGGCTGATGTATGCCAGGGCAGTGGGTTTGTGGGCATGGCACACAGGGATGTGTGCCAAAGGCAAGCCCGTCTGCGCCCGTCCGCGCCCGGCAGGGACCAGGGGCCAGTCATAATGCCCATTTGATCTCCTACACCTCGTGCGAACTCCTTAAACTTCAGGGAAATTGGGACATCCCCACCAATGCCAAGCTAGCCATACATAAGGAAGGGATTCTCCACCCCAGTGGCCCTAACCCGAATTGCCCCACTAAGGACCTGGGTCACGGACCCTCAACTTTGCCCAAGGAAACATCTAGTCAGGAAACAAGCCCTTTGGCCATCACCTATTTGAACACACGCTTCCTTGTAAAGCATCAACTTGAAATTTTCCAATTTCTTGATGCTGACAAACCCGACATCTTACTTCTGTCTGAAACCTGGCTAACTTCTGACTCCAACCCAGACATCCTGGCAGCAATACCCACTGGATACTATATCCTCTATGCAAACAGGATATCGGGCAAATCTGGTGGCGGCGTAGCTGCCATCATCTTGCATAAACACAAATTCACCTCCCTACAGACCAACAGTCTTCCGCACGCTGAGAGCCTCATCGTAAAATTCAACTCTCCCAGTTTCTCTTTTATTTGCGCTCTTTTCTATCAACCTCCTTATCACATGCCCCTATTCCCCCAACTCTTTGGGGAACTCACCTCCCAATTAGCTATAAATCACGCAAGAATTATCATCATCGGCGATTTTAACTATTGGCCTTCCGATATCCATGAGAGTGCCACCTCGGTTGAGTTCACAGATCTTCTACTAAGCATGCACTTCACCCAACATGTGCACACGGCTACTCATACCAAGGGGCATACCCTGGATCAGATTTGGACCCTGAATATTGAGATTTCGCCCCCTTGTTTTCCCTTGCACATGGTCTGACCATGCTTTTATTTCTTTCACTATGGCATACTCGCCTACTACTCCGGTGCCTCTTAGGGGCAACTTTGCAGCCAGGAACTGGAAACTGGCCAACATGGATGACTTTCACACACTCTTAAGAGCCACCTCCCCTAAGGTATTGGCCCCATCTCTCTTCAGGCAACCAACCTTGACCACTGGCTAGTAGCAGCTAGTGACAAGGTGGCCCCTCTGAAGAAGATCCGACTTAAACGCCCCCATGACGCCCAACGCTGGTTTTCCGACGATCTAAAGAAGGAAAAGCTGGCGCTTAGACAATCAGAATGCCTCTGGCGGCACACCTACGCCCCTAAGGAGAGGGCGGTCTATGTAACCATGCTAAGAAACTATAAGGCCTCCATTCTTCAAACCAAATCTGCTTACTTTTCCCCCAAAATCATGAACTCATCCACGAAAGCTAAGGATATCTTTTCTATAGTGAATGAGCTCGCACAGCCCAACAGGGTAACGGCCAAACTTGCTCCATCACAAACCCTATGCGACTCTCTGAATTCATTCTTCATAGACAAAATCACCTTGAAAGGAGAACATTCCCATTCCCATTTCTCCCCCTATCTCTCCTGCAACTTGTAAGAACCCCCTCACACTTGATCAATTCCCCCCGATCTTCAGAGAAGAATTCTTGACTCTGCTGAATAGAGTGAGATCGGGTTCTCCAAATGACTCTTGCCCCCCCATATCCTCAAAGAAGCTTTCCGCACTTGCCCCGACCCACAGCTTTCACTCCTTAACAACTACCTCAAAACAGGCATTGTCCCAGACACTTTCAAATGTGCTGTATTTGTTCTGATATTGAAGAAACCCAACGCTGACCCCTCGGTACCCAGCAACTTCCGCCCTATCTCGCTGCTTCCTTATCTCAGTAAAACCCTGGAAGCACACGTCACGACCTGTCTCAGCTCGTTTATTGATCAATCTAACTTTCTTGACCCCCAGCAGGCGGGTTACAGGCCTGCCCACTCCACGGAATCAGTCATCCTGGCTGTCATGGATGAACTAAGGAGAGGCGCCGACAAGAACGTCACTCAGGCTCTGGTGCTCTTAGATCTATCGGTGGCTTTTGACACGGTCGGTCATGAGCTCCTGATCGACCGTGTCACCAACGCTGGCATCAGGGGCGTGGCCCTTAAGTGGATTACCTCCTTCTTACACAGCCGTTTACAGGCTGTCAGACTAGACAACTTCATGGCTAAAAATACAAAACTGACCTGTGGGGTCCCTCAGGGCTCTGTCCTATCACCCCTCCTCTTCAACTTGTACATGCAACCCTTGATGGTGTCCTTGCGGAACAGCCCAGTCACAGTTTTCAACTACGCCGATGACCTCCAGGTAATATTCAACATAGACTCCTCTCTCTCACTGCCACTAGCAATTTCCAATCCACAATGATCGCCATCAGTGACTGGATGTATTCCAGTCAACTAAAGCTCAACCCGGATAAAACTGAGCTCGTCCTCACAGGGGGGGCCCTCAACCCCAGGAATTCTAGCTTCTGGGTTTCTTCTTTGGGAACCTCCCCCCGTCCAGTTAACTATGTAAAGAGCCTGGGCGTTATCATTAGCAATGACTTGTCCCTGAAACCACAAATCAATGCGGTAGTCTCTGCCTGCTTTTTCCATCTGCGAAGCATCCGGAAGATCTGCAGGTTTCTGACCAGGGTAGCCCTCATCCTCGTTACCCTGGCCATGATTACCTCGCGCATTGACTATGCAAATGCTCTGTAAGGTGGCATTTCAAGATATCAACTCCACCGCCTGCAGCTAGTCCAAAATCAGGCAGCCAGGCTCATCATCTGCCAACCTAAGTCTCAACATGTCAAACCTCTGATGAAGAGCCTTCACTGGCTCCTTGTAGCCAAACGTGTTGAATTCAAGGTGGGCTGTACCATCGTTAAGGCCCTTACAGGCCAAGGCCCTGCCTTTATTTCCTCCGGTCTTCCCACCATCATCTGCTTACCATCCCCACTTATAAACGGAAAAAGCATGGTGGGCTGAGGTTCTCTTCTCTTGCCCCCCGTTTCTGGAACTCCCTCCCTAACGAGTTGTGAGCTACAACGCTCTACCCCCATTTTAGAACTCACTTGAAAACACTCCTGTTCTAACAAGCTTACGAATAAACATCTACCACCCTTCCCTCAGTTCTTCTGTACCAGCGCCATAAAACCGCTCGGTGTAAGTGCGCTTTAGAATTTTTTTTTAACATAACATAACATAGCATGTCGACTCTTGGTTTAGTTCTTCACCAGGACACTCTGCCTGCAAAGGCAGTGTGTAGGTGTCAGGGTACAGGGCCCCTAAGGGTGGCACAATAAGTGCTGCAGCCCTTAGGGGTCTTCTCTGGTCACAATGCCCTGGGTACCTAGGGTACCATTTACTAGGGGCTGACATGTGGCCAGAGATGTCAATTGGGTTTAGTCTTTAGTACAGTTTTTAGGGAAGGAACACGGGCCCTGGGTACCTGATTGGCAGGGACCGAGAGCACACCAAGGAAAAGTGCATCAGGTATCAGGCAAAACGTTGGGGGGGGGGTACTGCAACAGAAACTCACTTTCTCACAGTATCAAACCAAACATTCCACCAAAGGCGCAAAAACTGCCAGAAATGCTACTACTCATGGCCAAAAGGCAGCTGTCCCTAAACTGGGGTGCAGTGACTCCCCCTACAGCCAAAGAGTGGGAGCATGACGTATTGTAGAACACAATTGGGGAACTATTGGGAGCTTCAGTCGATGCGCTCTAGACCGATTGACATTTGGGGGCCTTTCGTGGCATGGCTGGGGACAGTGGCAGCGAATGATCCTAATTCAATGCTTTAATAAACATGTAAAACAGGTTTTAAATTAGATGTGCCTGAAGGTGGGAGGCGCCTTGCACAGTGGGCTGTGTGAAGAAGGTTGTAAGGTGTTGTTTAGCAGACATACCCTAACATGTTGGATGGGATAGACGCATGGAGTTGCAACTCTGGGCTGGATCTTCTATTGTTTCGACACTGCCTTTGTTGATAATTGGGAGATATGACTTGAAATCACTGATATGGGAAACTGCTCTGTACTGATTGAGTGTTTTTCTTTTGTTTGTTTCTTTTTATTTCAATCCATTGTATGTCGTTGTCCTAATAAAATACCAAAAAAAAAAGCTATCAGTATCTACTTCTATCCAAAGTATCTCTTTGAGGGTTTTGCTGGTTGACAACATTCTAAAAACCAAAAGGGTTTTTTGGGGGTCAAACTTTCTTTATTGATTTTATAAGGTACAGAAATTGCTCATGACATGTCAATATGGCTGCAAGCCAACAGCAATTGAAAGCTAATGATGGTTCCCGTGTAGTAAAAATCATCGGCTGACATAATTCAAAGTATGCCTGTAAAGTAAAAGCAATTTACCAATCATCCAGTGTTGCTAGCTTAAGTAATAAAGGTACCTTCCTATAAAATAAAAGACTTCCAAGCTTGAAAAACATAAAAAGAGTTTAAAAGTACAAATATATTAACCAACAGAAAATGCTTGGAGGGGTTCTTGGAAGCACACAGACCCAGATGTGGGTTCTATCGTATGGGTAGGGATTATTCTTGTGTATCAGTTATCATTTGGAGGGGAGGAGCAGAAGTTATGTTTGGAAAAGATGAAGCGCCCGTATTTGTATGTGGCAGGAGAAGAGGGGTACACCTTGTCAGAGAAAGCGTACCAAATGTCCTCATATATAATCAAACTACTTCAGAGTGTCAGTTAGAATATTGGTCTTCCGCTCCATTGTAAGGGTCTGGGGTGCCATTGGGACATGGATGGGGCTTTGGCTTCCTTCCACACTGCTGCCAAGGTCATCTTAGCCGCCCCCAACCAGTCATAGAATAGAGCTGCCCCCTAAAGTTTGGCGTTTAAGAAAGGGATATGGGACTCCCAAAATTTCAAACTCCGGCCTGTTTGGAACTGGGTAGCCCAGTATCTCTTATCTGTGCTAGTATTTCATTCCAGTATTGCTGAATAGTCTGGCAATCCCACCAGGCATTCCAAATGTCTCCCAGTATCCCACAGCCCCTCCAGCACCTATCGCAGATGGTTGGTAAAATTTACCAGAGTTTCTCCAGGTAAAGGTACCAGTCATAAAGGAGTTTGTAATGCGCCTCCTGTAGCCCCATAGATTACATTTTCGAAATGGCACAGTCAAGTGTCCACCATTGCTTGGGCTCTGTGTTGATCTCTAGTTTTTGTTCTCCGAAGGATACTTGGCGTGGAGCAGGTTTACACTTGGTGGACAGAAAAAGTGCATATAGAAAAGAGATGCATCCCCCGGTGTCCCCGGCAATCCGGGCAACGTGTTCTATGGGGAGTAGGTCTCTCGAAGCAGCAAGTCATACCAATGGTTGCAGCACCCAATGTTTCAATTGAGTGTTGTGAGAAATTTCCGATTGAGGAAGGTTGAAGTTGCAGCTGCAATTCTTAAATGTCTCCTACATCTTTTTTCTCCTAAGGCTACAAATGCATAAGAATGAAACACAATGAAGGGGTGGTAGGGAATGCAAAGGACATATAGTATTGGTTGGTAATGGTATCTCATTCCTGCCATGCTGCACTGTGGTGGAAACTGCTAGTATAAGACAACTCAGGTGGTCCGTCTACGACCACTCTATCTCTGTCCCTGTACTTTGTGAAGTAGTGAAGTAGTGTGGCTCACTGGTTAGAGGCGGCAGACCCGAGAGCAGAGGACGGCCCGGGACCAGGGTTCGATTCCCGGCGCGGCAGGTTTCTGGACCAGGGTCAGCGGACTCGATAATTCTCTCGCCTCGGTGCCCACTCTGATCAGCGATCACGCTCGGCAACTCTGGGCATTAGCTTGCCTCATCTTCACTAACGGCCCCACCAGACCGCCGGGGATGCCTGGTCTCACCCTGGAGATACCCATTAAGGGACCATCTCTCAGGAAAGCCAGGAAGGGTTTCGCAGCGGTCGAAGCGCCTTGGGACCCTCCGGGTAAGTAGTGTGCTATATAAATGCCTATACATTTACATTTACATTTACATTTACTTGGTCACTGCTTGATCAAGAAAGCTTTCTCAACCAACATGTTTGGTGAATAGAATACTTGGGCCTGCGATCCTATTTATATCACCATAAAAGATCTGTTCTATTAACAGTATTACACAAGAAAACTTGTAAAAGAGGGGCAAGAGAAATCAAACGAGCATTGGCAAAGCCAATAGGTTTTGCCTAAGCAAGAAGTATTGGCTTTGTCAATCCTTTTAGACATGTTGCACAGCAGTGCAGCCTGCAGTGCAACACAGCTTCAAGTAAAGGGAAAAAAAGCACTGTGATGGGGTTCTACTTTAAGAGGAAGAAAAAATAGAAATTTCAGTGTTACAGAAAAAAGGTTACTGCTACATAAAGAGCGTTGACTTGCAAGAAAGTGAGATATGAGGCGTCTGCAAACGCTCGGCAACTGTGATCAGCTGTTTTAAAGAATTCACACATTCTCCTTTAGCTTGATAATGGCCTGCACAAACACAAGTACCTTCAAGGTCAACAAACCGGGAAGGGCACCCGGCCTCTAAGATCAGAACCCCAAAAGTTGATAAAACAGAAGTAGACACTGTACTGTTTATTAATTTAAACAGATGTTTTATTAAGCACTAACAATAATGTTATACTGCAAAGGAAGGATAGTGTATTGTATATCTTCTTCTTTATTTAACAGTTTTTTTCAAATATAGGCACAGTCTAGATGGACTAAAAACCCTTACTGGACACTGATCATAGGCCCAGGAAAAACTCTTCAATCAAATATTTATGAAAGAGTCTTCGCGGTGTCTAGCGACGTGCGTTACTTCCCCCTTCAGTTTTCCCAGGATGGGAATGGGATGCTGAGTGACATCTGTCTGTCTGTGAAGAGGAAGAGCGCAAGCAGCTCCTTATTTCCCACCCTGCCAGGAATGTGATGTGGGCGAGAAGGTACTACCTTCCTTACCACTGGTTTATTTTGGAAAGACACGAGCAGCTCCGGTGCCTCTAGTTGGGAGACTCACTGCCCTGTGTAGTATCCTCACATAAGAGACAGGAACAAGTGGACTTGGTAGAATTTCAATAGAGCTTTATTCCACAGGTACAAGGATGCATACACCTTCTCCAGCATATCTTCAAAAGAAATTGATAAAAACATATTCCTAACCGCCCACTGAGGTCTAGCACGCTGCAACTGCTTCACATTCCACGCATCAAACGTAGTAGGTCTGGGGGCAGGGCCTTTTCCTATCTGGACCCTAAGTATTGGAATAGTCTCCCCGTTACCCTTCGAGGCATTTCCTCCTACCATGCCTTTAGGAAACATCTGAAAGCGCACCTGTACTAATCGCTGCTGTCCTGCTATTTGTCTCCTTTCGGTTGTGACTCAGAAAAAGCGCTGAGATGTCCCCCGGTGATTCGTGCGCTATACAAGATGTTATAACATAACATAACATAACATTCCAAGTTTAAACTGTACTCCTCCTGGAGCTCTCCCACTGTTCTTTACACAATGCTAGGCAACATGGAATCTCAAGCATGAGGAACATTCGTAGTGAGATTCCATGTTAAAGGAAACCTGCGAATAAATAAAACAATGATATACTACACACCCCCTTCTTAAGCAACTTAAATAAAATGCTACACATCCCCCTTAAGCACAATAACACCACCCCTTGCATTTTCAATGAGCAAGGAAAACTTGTGTGCAAACTAAATTTTCTAACAATTTGTGTTTCTTGATAGTTCTTCCAGACCTTCTGGTTTTGGTTACCTCACACTTACTAACAGCCTATGACTCTGCCTTGGTTTCCTCCCTCCTTGCTTCTCTGCACACTCCACTCTCTTCACAATCAACCCCACACCAATTTGGTCCAACCAACTCTCCAGTTCTATCAGTCAACCCAACATCCAGTTTTTCATTATCAGTAATCTTGGTTTCCAACCACCAAAAGCGTCTCAATCTATTTTCACCTCAAACTTCCATATGTGGCTCTCCGGAATGTATCTCATATCTAGCAATGGATAACCAACTCATATGGTGAATGCCATCATCCTCAAGTTCCACAGTATTCTTCATCACTTTAACATTTTTTCTAGGAATACTAAAGCGGCTTTCCCCTTTAATCGTTTTCCTGCCAGATTTCACTCTTTCCCACTGACCTTCCTTCAAATCAACTTCCTTCACTTTGTTCCTGGCATCAAAGTAAACTTTATTCTTTGACTGAGAAGATCTTATACAATCCTTAAGATTTTCAACATCGAAATCCACAATCTTACTTCTTCTCATCCAACCAGGATTTAGTTTTCAGTATGGCAATCTACCTCTCCTAAGGCAAAAATGGCTCTGACCAACTGTTTCATGCGGTGTCAATCTGTATTCCATACCATCCTTTTCTTTTGTTTTTCCAATTACCCTTACCTTTAATGGCAAGTTGGATAACTCCTTTCAACATTCTAATCATTCTCTCAACAACATCGTTACCTCTTGGATGATAAAGGGCTGTAAACTTTTGTTCAATACCTGTCTGTCTCATGAAAGATTTAATCTCTTCAGATTTAAATTGTACACCATTATCTGTCAACATGACAGCTGGAAATCCTTCTCTAAGAAAAATCCTCTAAAGAAACCCAATGACGTCCACCTTATCAAAAATTTCCAATTCAATCCATCTAGTTAACATGTCCATCAAAACTATGACATGCCAACGTTTCCCATCTTTGTCTGTTAATGGACCCATTATATCCATGGCCACTTACACCCAAGGAAGATTGGGACAAGCCAAAGAAGAGAAAGGAGGGTTGAGGGTTTTAAAGGTTTTGTCAGCACATTCACATTCCACACAACTTCTCACAAACCTTTCAACCTCTATGTCAATCCTAGGCCACCAATACAGCATTTTAAAATTTCGTTTGGTTCTTGAAATACCTGCATGACCCTCATGCGCTAAGTAAAGCAGTTTGCTCCTGACGTGACTGGGAGGAATAATCCTTTCACCCCTGGAAATAAAATCACCACGTAGGCTTAGTTCATCTTTAACCTCCCAAAAGGGTCTTAAATCATCACTACACTCCTTTCATGGCATTTTTCCCCAACCAGCAGTGATTTTATTTTTTAACAGAAAAACCTCATACTTGAGGTATGCTTCCATCCACTCCTCCTTCCTTATGCACAAATAACTGCTTTTATCCAAAATGCATGGCACAGAACAAACACACCAAGGGTCTTGTTTAACTTCTTTAAGTGACAGAGATATTCTGCTGTGAAAATCTGCAGTACCCTTGTTGACTCCAGGAAAATACTGGACATCATGAACCAAACCAAGTAATCTCAAATCAAATTTCAAAGCTTTATTCGACAGCATGTCATAAAAGCAATCTCATAGAGAAACAAGCAATTCTGACCGATGCTCTAGACAAACCCTCTGTAGTTAATAGCTTCATGATCTGAACGTAATGTGAACTTCCTGCCCCAAATGAATTTTCTGAAGTGCTCCGTAGCCCACACACAAGCTAGTGTTTCCCTCTCTATCACCGAATACGTTTCTTCCGTAGGTGATAGAGAACAAGAGGCAAACGCAATGATAAAGTACTTGCTTTGTGTAGACATTTGTGACACAACACAACCTAACCCAGACCCACTGGCATCAGTGGTGATAAAAGTGTCAGATGATGGGTCAAAAGCTTGTAGAATGGGAGCATTGACAATAGCTTTTTTGATTTAAAAAAAACATGACTAAGGGGGTCATTAGGATTGCGGTTTTTCCGCATCCTCGGGGCCGGCGGAAGCCACCGCCGGCCCCGAGGATGCGGAAAAACCGCAGCGGACTGACCAAGGACCCACCGCCACATTAGGATGGCTGGTGGGTCCTGGTTTCCGTCCGCAGCTTTTCCGCCGCGGCTGGCTTACAACCGCGGCGGAAAAGCTCTGATATGGTGACGGTGTCTCTCAGACACCGTCCGCCATATCAGGATGGGATTTTAAAAGTGCTTTTCCGCGGTGGGTTTTCCGCCGTGTAAAAGCATACGGATCTTCACCTAGGGGGCCCGTTGAGGGCCCCCTAGGTGAAGGGGGGGTGGGGGGTGCACATGGGGGGTACCTATGGTACCCCCCTGCATTTGCATGCAGAAAGCGGCAGGCACCGCGCGGTGCCTGCCTCTTTCTGCATGCAAATGCAATGCGTGCATTTTTAACATTGCCGCGGGTGCAGCTTGAAGCTGCACCCGCAGCAATGTTAAAAATAGAAGATGTGACCGCCAGGGTGGCGGTCACATCCTAATCGCACAGGAGGGGACTCCGCAGCCCATGTGGACGTCCCCTCCTCCTCAATGATCGCGGACGGACGCAAGTCCGTCCGCGATCATAATCGGCCCCTTAATATCCTTTTTTCATAGAATTCGGCTAAACCCAGGAAAGTACGGAATTCTTCCTTATTCTTAGGTGCAGCAGTTTTTACAATGGCCTCCAATAACTTTTCTGTAGGACTAATACCTGCTTCAGAAATCTCATGACGAAGGTAGGTTACTTTTTTCTCAGCAAACTTACATTTTGAACTCTCCACAGCCAAACCTTTAACTCTCAAAATACCCTGAACTTTTCTTGGGATTTCCTCATGAAGTGCTGTGTTCTTAAACATCACAAGAATGTCATCTTGAAAGAAAAACACCTCAGGAATGTGGCTAAGTATTTGGAACATCAATCTTTGAAAGACGACTGCTGCGGACGCCAAACCGAAAGGAATGCGTTTAAATTGAAAACAGCCAAATCGTGTACAAAATGTGGTGAGGTGTCTACTTTCCGGTTCTAGCATTATCTGGTGACTAGCAGCCCGTCCCGACGTTGTCCGTTGTGCCACCAATGTACTTAGGGGGAGGATAAACACCCATTATTCCACAAATTTCTTTCCGCATCACTCTGCATACTTTCATTACAAAAGTGCCATGACTCCGCAATGCCATTATAACGCACGGCATTACATTTTAAATGCTTTTACCACGCATACATTTACAACGAAATTCATTGTAAATGCATGAATGGTAAAATCATGTTTTTTAAAAATGTTTGGATAAGGCAAGTATGGGTATAGGGGTATATGTTTTAGGGTACTGAGGTATATGTTTTGGGGTGTTTGGGTATTTTAATGGTTCAGATATAGTTTTGGGTTATGGGGTACAGGGGTATTTTTAGGGTTCAGGGCTAGGTTTGGGTTTTGGGGTATAGGGGTATTTTTAGGGTTCAGGGGTAGGTTTGAGTTTTGGAGTACAGGGGTATTTTAAGGGTTCAGGGCTAGGTTTGGGTTTTGGGGTACAGGGGTATTTTTAGGGTTCAGGGCTAGGTTTGGATTTTGGGATACAGGGGTATTTTAGGGTTCTGGGCTAGGTTTGGGTTTTGGGGTACAGGGGTATTTTTAGGGTTCAGGGGTAGGATTGAGTTTTGGGGTACCGGGGTATTTTAAGTGTTATGGGCTAGGTTTGGGTTTTGGGGTACAGGGGTATTTTAGGGTTCAGGGGTAGGTTTGGGTTTTGGGGTACAGGGGTATTTTTAGGGTTCAGGGGTTGTTTGGGTTTTGAGGTACAGGGGTATTTATAGGGTTCAAGGCTAGGTTTTGGTTTTGGGGTACAGGGGTATTTTTAGGGTTTAGGGATAGGTTTGGGTTTTGGGGTACAGGGTATATTTATAGGGTTAAGATGGGTTAGTGTTTAAGGGTGTTGGGGTATTTTATAGAGTAAGGGTGGGTTATGATTATGGGGTGCAGGGGTATTTAAAGTAGGGTTGGGCGGAATTGGCGCGAACTTGGTACAACAAATCCGCAATATTTTGTTCCATCAGATTTCCAATTATTAAAACAGAAACCTCATATATTCAAGGTAAAATAACAAGTATTTCTACATGCTAAAATGCATATAGTCATTTCACAAAAGTGAAATTAGCTTCCAGCAAGCAGTGAGAGAGGTGATGATTTTGAGATCAAGCCCCTGCAAACCATTATGGGACTAGATTAGCAGTGGGAAGTGAATATTATACTATCCAAATAATTCTACAAAGAGCTGCAGTTCACCTTGTTCTCCCCAGTTGTCCCCAAGAGGCAAATGCAATAGCATTTAAAATATTATATATCAAGCTGCAGTTCACCTCGCCGTCCCTAGATGTCCCTAATGAGGCAAATGCAATAGCATTTAAAATATTATACATCACGCTGCAGTTCACCTCGTCGTCCCAAGATGTCCCTGATGAGTAAAATTCCAAAACATTGAAACCCTTTCATGAATGCTAAAAATTATGCTAAGCTTCTCCCATAATGCTTTGCAGGGCCTTTTAGTTGTATTTTTGCCCATAACTGTGCTTGGGGTGGTTCTAAGAGAATGGGACCTCCACTGAATTACTATTTAAAGGGAGCAGGAATGTATAGAACCTGGGAAGAAAAAACAACACTTGTGACGGAATGCCCCCAGCGATTGTCACGCCCCCAGCACACACCCACAGCACAATGCAGACACGCCCACAAGGGACTACTTTGCTGGCACGGTTCTTTTACATTTTAAATGTATATAGTGGGCGTCTGCATAGCCTATGTCCTTCTGCTGCAACTGCCCTTTCCAACGCTGTATTGGGTGTTGTGATTGGTGCTGTGGTTCCCGAGTTTACCTGGCCAAAAGGTGCAAGTTCTCTCTTTATAATAGTGGTATAGATATGCTGCTGTTAAATCCAGTGTAGAGTACAATTTGGCTTGCCTTGTCAACATAAGCAACTCAACACCACCAATCATCATTCAGCACAAAGGTTTTGAAACTCCTTCATCAGAATGTTTAACACAACTCCTTTACGAGGACACCCTTTTCATTTGATAGATCTTCATTCTCACTGGATGAGCTTTCCTCATCGCTGGCCTTTACACAAGCAACTTTTTGAGAAAATGAGAATCGTTCTTTCTTGTTTCTTTTGCATACTTTCGCAAAGTGACCAACAATTCCACATTCTAAACACTTTGCAGATTTAGCTGGACTGGACTGGTCTTGCCGCATGTGAAGAACTGCCACATCTATAGCATGCATAGTTTGTGCTTCTTCCTTGCTCAGCAAAGTTTCCTTCTTTCAATTTTTTGATCTCTAAACCTGTCATTGATTACTATGTACTTGTGTTTGTTATTGGATATTTTCCCTACAATCTCAGTACAGGCTGTTTCTTGTGATAAAGTGCTCTAGCACAACGATCGGATATTTCAACTTTTTTTACCATTGCTATAATTTCTTTAAGTGGATTTTCTCCTTCCACCCAGAGTTTATCCTGCATTGCTTTATTTTTAGTGTACATGACAATTGGGTCGCGAACTAGTTCATCATGAATATCGCCGAATCTGCATCTACTAGCAATGTTTCAAAGCAGCCACATATTCTTCTATAGTTTCACTTTTCTCTTGCTTCCTCTGAAAGAAAGCTTGTCGTGTGACAGCAATATATACAGCCGGTGTGAAATGTCATCAAGATCCATTAATAAACTCTTGAAAGCATCAATATCACTGCTTGCTCTTTCTGGCTTTTGTAATTGATTATAAATGCGTAATCCTTCTGGTCCTAAACAGTACATAAGGACTCTTGTTTTCCTTTCAGGAGAAAATGTACCACTAACATCCTCTAAGTTAGGGATGTAATTTAGGAAATAATCCTTCATTGGTTCCATTGAACTGCAGGTTCACCAGGTGCTGCTAAGAATTCTTTAGAAGACAATTCAAAATTTGCAAACATTCGTGACAAGAATTTTCAATTCTATTAAGGACTAGGAGGCGAGGATTATGCTTTCTCATTTCTTTAATGAAATGCTCAGCAGCCAATCAAAAAACAAAACTACAAATCCCATGAACACTTGGGAATGACCCTAGAGGAAACACTATATAAGGTCCAAATACTAGTCCTTCTTCCTCTTTCTTTGGGTAAGCAGATCCACATCAAAAAACAATCCCATGTAGAGTAACAGCAAAAGTTCCAAGCAAGCCGCCGAAATCCAAAGGATCTTGTAACAGAAGATGGAGGTATCCTGGATCCGGGCGCAAGGAGACAGAGGAGACTCTCGAGACATAGCAACCACATCATTTCTGGTCTGAACCTGTAAAAGACACAGAGCCGTAATATCCCAATAATGGAGAAAATTAAAGCAAGACAGGGGGGGAAAACAAGGAAAAAATATAACTGCAACAGTATGCAAAATGTTATACAGTACATGAAAATGCAACATAGTTATAATCAGGGTGGGATAATCCTCGCCTCCTAGTCCTTAATAGAATTGAAAATTCTTGTCACGAATGTTTGCAAATTTTGAATTCTATGTCAGGACAGGAGGCTCCGATTATGCTTGTTTAAAGCTCATCCACCACAACAGAGGCAACAGTAACAATTGGTTTATAATAAAATTGTTTGAAAACAGAGTCTGAAGACCAGTCTGCAGCTTTCATGATGTCAAACAAAGTAGCACCCATGGAGTAAGCTTTTGAGGCCATTGCCCCTCTAGCAGAATGTGCACCAAACACAGAAACATCAATGCCCGCCTCGGACATGAGCCAGCGCACCCAGCGAGCTAAAGTAGCCGGTGCAACAGGACGGAAAGGCTTCTGCAAGGCGATCAACAACTGACCTTGCATGTCAGCGCGTAAAGAAGCGGTACTCACCTCGTAATCCTTCAAACACTGGACAACACAAAGATTGGGATGATCCGGAAAAGAAGGGTACGTTATGGAGGAAGTGTTGGTTTTAGTCCTCCTAGAGAGAGTGAAAGTAACACCCTCAGGGGTGAAACAGCGACCCGCAAGATCTAAAGCACGAATATCCGAAACACGTTTGCAAGAAACTAGACACAGTAACATGGTCAGTTTTGCAGACAACTGTTTGCGAGATAACAAAAGATTAGTAGGCCAAGCCTCCAAAAATTTCAGGACAACCGAAACATCCCACAAAGACACATATTTCGGTGTGGGAGGTTTCGCAAGGCGAATTCCTTTCAGCAGTTTGGAAAGCAAATGATGTTCACCAACAGGCTTACCATCAATGTGGACATGGCCCGCCGAAATGGCTGAACGAAAACTATTAACGGTCCGATAAGCCAAACCAGAAGTGGCCAAGGAAATCAAAAAATTAATGACTAGACTGATATCCGCCGAAACGGGATCAACCTCCCGTTGAACACACCAATCACTCCAGCGTTTCCAGGCTCCTCGATACCGCTTTTGGGTATTGAGAGACCAGGCGTTACTAATGAAGTTGGCAGTTTCGCTAGAAATGCCTGGGACCGACCAACGATCCCCGAGATTCGCCATGCTAGCAACTGGAGAGTGCCGGCGAGAATGAGGGGATGCGGATCTCCGAGAGGATCCTGCAACAGATTCTGCTTCAGAGGAAGAAGGAGGGGAGGTGCACAGCACATTTCCAAGAGAACCGGGAACCACGCTTGAGCTTTCCATAAGGGAGCAATCAGAATCAGCTCCGCTCGAAATCGTTTGGTGTAAGCAAGGACTCTGGGAAGCATCATAAACGGGGGAAATGCATAACAAAGAGTCGATGGCCACTGTTGCAGAAAAGCATCCGTGGCCAGAGCTAAGGGTTCCGGTCTTCAGCTGTAAAACTGGGGAAGCTGTGCATTGAGGCGAGAGGCGAAAAGGTCCAGGTGACACTGGCCCCAAAGTCGAAGAATGGCGCGGAAGACTCAAGGGTGAAGTCTCCAGTCGCTGAAATCCCGAAGATGTCGGGAGTGCCAATCCGCAACCTGATTGTTGCGGCCCGGGAGATACTCTGCAATAACCGTGATCTTCCGGTGGAGGCAAAAATGCCAAAAATCCTGGGCAATCTCCGCTAATATCTTGGACCGTGTCCCGCCCAGTTTGTTGACATAGCGGACTGCCGACACATTGTCCATCCTGAGAAGAATGCAGCAATTCGCCTGTAGGGGGGAGAAACACCGAATCACAAAGGAACCCGCCAGGAGTTCCAGACAATTGATATGGAGAGACAACTCCTGGGGAGACCAACGACCCCCTGTCGAAACTGACCCGCAACGGGCTCCCCAACCCCATCGACTGGCATCCGATTCGATCACCAGCTCCGGAGACGACCCGAACAGGGCTCGACCGTTCCAGGCCTCCATGTGGTCTAGCCACCATTGCATCTCCATCCGCACCTCCTCTGAGAGAGGAATTTGATCCGAGTAGCGGAGGCCTTTCCGGAGATGCTGAATCTTTAGGCGTTGCATCGCCCGGTAATGTAGAGGACCCGGAAAGATTGCCTGAATGGAGGACGCTAGAAGACCTACCACACGTGCCAACGACCTCAATGACACAGTCTGTTTGGAAATAACAGACGTCAACTCTCTCCTGATGTAACGGAGTTTCTGATTGGGCAAGAGAAGCTGGCAAGTCAACAAATCTATCTGAAATCCCAGAAAATCGATAGACTGAGTGGGAACCAAAACCGATTTCGGAACATTGACTAGAAAACCCAGAGACTGCAAGAGTGTAATGGACCACTCCAGATGTTGCAGAAGCTTGAGAGGGCAATCCGCCATAAAAAGAATGTCGTCCAGGTAAATAATCAGCCTGACCCCCATGGAACGAAGATGTTCTACAACTGGCCTCAGCAATTTCGTGAAGCACCATGGTGCTGACGAAAGGCCGAACGGGAGAACCTGATACTCGTACCACTGATCCAGCCATTGAAACTGGAGGAATCTGCGATGGGGCCTGTAAATCGGGATAGACAAATATGCATCTTTCAGGTCCAGACGGACATCCAATCTCCTTCCCGAAGGAGATCCCGCAGAAGATGGATGCCCTCCATCTTGAAGTGCCTGTAGACCACCCCGCTGTTGAAGTCCTTCAGGTTGAGAACCAGGCGAGACCCGCCTCCTTTTTTCTCGACCAGAAAGACTGAGCTGACAAAGCCCTGTGGATGGCGTTCGGTAGGAACGATCGCCCCCTTGCTGAGGAGCACCTCTATCTCCTCCGACAGACAAGCCTGAGAGTGACTGGAAAAAAGCATAGGGGTCGGCAGACGGGTTTGATGTATTGGGTGATAGAACTCTATCTTGAACCCTTGAACGGTTTCTAGCACCCAAGCATCGTTGGAGATCATGCGCCAATTGTTCAGAAAAAATTGCACTCTGCCCCCCAACATCACATCGCATGCTTGAATTAGGCTCACCTGTAGCTCCGGAATCTTGATATTGGCCTTGGTGGCCACCAGATCGTCCCTTGCCGTATTGTCCTTTTCCTTTACGGGAAGGATAGAAGTTGGCGCGGGTGGAGTAACCAGAGTCGTATTGACCACCACGTTGCTGCGAGGCACCCCTCTGGGACTGTTGTTGAGATCCACGGCCGAACGATCGTCCCCGTTGTCGTCCGGCCTTGGTGAAAACCGGACGCATGGCCCGGCGCAAGGACGCCAGTGCTTTATCGATTCCGCTGAAGGCGGACACAAACTTAGTCAGCTCCTTTAGGAAGGGCTGTCCAAACAGAAGGCCCTGTGCTTCCGGACCGGCCTCAGAAGTTGCTAATTCTGCCAATTTTGGATCCAGTTTAAGGAGAATGGATCTACGCCGTTCTGCTGAAATGGCACAATTAACATTTCCAAACATGCAAACGGCTCTCTGAGCCCACTCGATGAGTTCATCAGGATTAACAGTCGCCGAGGCTTCCTTGGCCTTGAAACCCAGGTCTAGGATTTTGGAAAGGGGACCCAACATGTCCATCAATTTATCCTGGCAAGACCGCCAGGAACGGTCCAGGCCCTTCTTCGGATCCTTAGAGTACTTTTTAAGGTAGGTAACCATCATAGGGTCCACCTCCGGAGTCTCAGCAATATGGTCCGCAAGGTCCGGACTGGCGCCTCAAAGGGTTGGCGGACATGCGCCTCCAGGTAGGCCGCCACTGCTGGAACAGGTAACCATGAAGTCGAATTCGGATGAATAATGTCCTCCGGTTCGAAATTCAGAAGGGGGGGACGCTCAGGAGCGTCAACAAAGTGCTCCTTGCGAAGGCGCTTCTTTGGAGGGGAAGTGTCGTGACCTGAAGAGGCCTGAGCATGATCTGAGTCCTCCAAGTATTGTGACGCAGAAGTTTTCGACTTTTCCGAAGCCAATACCTTCGCCAACCTCTGAAAGTCTGATTTATGTGGGTTGTGAGGTGACTTCGCAGACTTCTGGGAAGGCGGTAACCAGCCCTGCTGAACAGCATACTCATTCAGGTGACGTTTGAGGGGATTAATAGCCCGAACCAGAGCCTTATTCCCTGAAAGTTGTACACCTTTATCTAATTCCTACACTAGGTTGTACTCAAGAGAGTCATCCTCCTCTTCGTCATAAAAGCAGTCATCATCTGCGTCATAGTAATCAGCCATCGCACCAGAGTGCAGAAATTCAATGCCCACAAGATGACTGAACAATTATTGAGTATCAAGGATACAAATAAGGGGGAGTGACAACCCCAAAGCAGGCTAACAGAGATTGGAAAGGACCAAACTCAATGTAACAAAATTCGAATGTGGAGGGAGATAAGCCTGCCAACCAAACTCACTCTAGGCAGAGCCTATGCACAGAAATAACTACCACAGCACTTTCCTGTGCTCCGGCGTCGACGGGGTCGAAAGTTCAGGGCTGTGGGCGTGAGCGCTGGTGAGAAGCATTCCTTCACTCGACCGGCGTGAGGCGAACAGCCTGAAACCGGAAACAAGCAGTGCGCATGCGCGACGCTGCTGCCGCTGAAACACCGGCTCGAGAGCGCTCGCGCTCTCCCAAGAAGCCGACGACCCCTGCTCCCACTCCACCAAAGCAACCGGGCACAAAAGCGGCCAGGCACAGGGAGGTGAACACACGCTCCCTGGAAGACACGCCGCAACGGACGCACAAAAGAACGGCACCGAAGCCGAGAAAGAGTACACAAGCGCTGCGCACAGAATAACACAAGCAGCGGAATATAAGGCAAGTGTACACCACAATTATCAACAATAATACCAGCAAATGCAATGCAAGAAAGGTAAAGAGACTTAACTGGCTGCGGAGCAGCAAAGAAAGAGGAAGAAGGACTAGTATTTGGACCTTATATAGTGTTTCCTCTAGGGTCATTCCCAAGTGTTCATGGGATTTGTAGTTTTGTTTTTTGATTGGCTGCTGAGCATTTCATTAAAGAAATGAGAAAGCATAATCGGAGCCTCCTGTCCTGACATAGAATTGCGTAGGTGGAGTGTTCCCTTGCACAACCAATCTTTCCTTGGTTGATATGGCAATTTTAACTAAGCAAAACTTATGAGTTCAAAATAATAGCAAACAATCTTATGGTGTATGCATCCTCATATAAATACCTTTAAAACCTGGTGAACTTCGACGCGTTGAAAATATGAAAATCATTGGTTTGCTAACATCAGAATTGGTGCGCTTTGCTTTGTCTCCCTGTTAATTACAAGAAACTGACGGCACATAGCATGACCCCTCCGCTCCTGAGGTCACGTTGAAGCACGTACAGGGTCGGATTGGCAAGGCGGGCATTCGGGAATGGGCCGAAGGGCCGGTGCCTCAGTGCCCTCTGTGGGCCGTTTTTTTTCTCCCCTGTCCCAGGCCACAGAGAGTGGACTAGGAAAGGGGAGAAAAAAAAACGGCCCACAGAGTGCACGGAGACAGAGACGTAGAAAATGAAAGCAGCCTCGCTGTGCGGCCAGACAGCGATTGTCAGCTGTGGCCTCTCCTTCACCCCTGCCCTGCCAAGCAATCAAGCTGAGGCTGGGCTGGGGAGGGGTGATTGCTGGCAATAATCGGCCTCCCTGGGGGCCAGGTGTTTCTCAGGCCTTTGAGCCATTTGCACCTCGGCCCCCCTGGGGCCCATGCAGCCCAGAAACGGTGTTAGTCTTAACACCTCGCCCACAGCCATTCACATTCAGGGCATAGTGGGCGAGGAAGAATGGGTCTTGCTGTGGGGGCCTGGTGATGTTTGGAATTTTTTTGTTTTACTCATTTATTTATGCGATTTTATATAGCGCGGACCTTACCCGAAGGTGTCAGAGGCTTCACACTAGGAACAGCAATAATACATGAGGAGAAAATTATAAGTGGACAAATTACAAAAGCAAACGTTAAGTTACATGAATCAAAAGTGACAATAGTGAGCAACCAAAATACAAGAGGAGCAAACGATACATTACAGGAGCAAAAAGAGATATGTGTGCAGGTTACAAAAGCGTACAAAATACAAGTAGAGGTATAATACTGAAATTAATGGCAGACACTCCAGCACAAGAACAAACGTTACGTAGGCAATGGTGGCACTTTGCAAGTATCTAAAGCAAACAAAAGTGAGAGGTAGCAAACAGTGTGTTACAAGAGAAAAGTGACGTGTGCAAGTTAGAAAAGGGTACCATACACAGGTACAAGGGTAATACTACAGTAAATGGTAAATACTCAAACTGCCAGAACACACTGGGAAGGAATTTCCCATGCACCAGCTTCACCTCAGCCTCCCCCCTGGCTACCTGGCTACCTTGGATGACCCAGAAAGCTGTTTTTTGTGCTCCCCTGCCAGGACATTTTCCCAAGGCCTGGAGGGTTGATTAATTTACTAATTGCAGGGGCCTTACCTCTGTTCATGTGCTCTTGAGCTGAAGGTCTGGGGAGGGCTGAGTAGGTTAGTAATAGCAGGGGCTTTGCTGATTTTCAGGTGCTCCTGTGCTGGAGGGATGGAATAATTTTGTGACAAAAAGGGGCCTTGCTATTTTTTTAGTTGCTCAGCATGTAGGCCATTGTCACCTTGGCCCTGTGTTGTGTGCAAGAACAGTATCCTCCCACTTTCATTCCTATCTGTGCAAATGGTGTTTCATGAAAGGGCACGCCCCTTGAATGTGGGCCACGCCCCTTGAATGTGGGCCACGCCCCTTGAATGTGGGCCACGCCCCTTGAATGTGGGCCACGCCCCTTAAATATGGGCCACGCCTCTTGAATGTGGGCCACTTTTTTCGTCCGTGCCCGGGCCGAATTGTGATCCCAATCCGACCCTGAGCACGTAGCATAAGGAGCTGTGTGTAGTAAGGGTGCCCAGGAAGGTTTTGAGGTGACGCAACACAAAGCTGGTCAGCGCGTCAGAAGTCACAATGCATGCGCAACAGCGCATGTGGATCAGTGGAACGCGCACAGGAGTACGCTCGAGGCAGCGCACGCAGAAAACTTCAAACAATGGTTAAAACGGTAGGAGCTCGTGCCAAGCGAAATTTAGGTAGGGCTTTGCTGGCGCTTACTTGGCACCATTGAGCTTTTCGAGCACTGATTACACAATCGAGGACTCTCTGCGTTGGTTGTAGGTGGAAATCCCTGCTGATTTCTTTCCATGACAGAAATAACCGCTTTTTCTTAAACTTGATTGAAGAGTAGAACTGACGAATAAAAGGTGAAGTGGTAAAGGTTCCTTCCAGTCGTCGCCAAAATCATGTAGTATCCACACATAAGAGACAGGAACAAGTGGACTTGGTAGAATTATTCTACATGTACAAGGATGCATACACTTTCTCCACCGTGCACTCCAAGTCCCAACTGACCCATTGTTCTTTACCCAATGCTAGGCAACATGGAACCTCAAGCACGAGGAACATTCGTATTGAGATTCCATGTTAGAGGAAACCTGCGAATAAATACAACAATGATATACTACACCTTGCTGATAATTGATAATAGATGAGCAACAATATCTGCTTTAACACTGCATGCGGTAGGAGACAAGGGGAAGATGGGTGGTAACAATCCCAAACGCCTTGTACACACCAGAAAAGTTCTCAAGCAGTAGTGGGTGGTTGGAGAAAGACAAAAAGTGGGAAATAAACCACAAAGCTTCACTTTTTTCCATGTAATCTGTGAAAAGTGCATTCTTTACAAAACAATGCTACCACTGTACGAAAATCCATATTATGCCTTTACCTTAATTTGCATTTTGGGGATACTTGTGCTTGAGTGCATTGCAGCTCTCATGCTCTGCATTTGTGCTGAAAGAAGTATTCTAAAATAATATTGTTACACATTTTACACATGAACTACAAATCTATCTAAATGCCCTATTAGAGGTTCAGCCTTTATGAATAGCAATACTAATATATTTAAGTTCATAATCGTCTCCTTTTCACGGATGCCAACTCCAAACAGCCAACTCCAAACAAGCATTGTTTGAGAGCTGGAACTAAAATATAGAAAACGTAAAAATGTCAAAAACAAAAAAAAGAAGGTAGGAATATGGACAACACGCTTCTTCCACCTCCATTTAAGTGGATAATGAGGCTGCTGGGTTTCACAGCTTATGGGAGTCATCTCTCCTCTTGTTGTGCCAGCTCGATGTAACCTTGTTTATAGAAATCTGAGCCCTGCAGAGTCCGGGTGGCCAATGTTTGTAAACAGACACAACACCGGTGGGCCACTTGCAAGAGCAAAACAGATTTTAAAGACGTGCAGCAAAATTAATTTAGGCGCCGTGTCGGTACAGTTTGGCTACTGAGTTTACCACGTGTCTGTATAAACATGTATATTGCAGAGGTATCATTACCAGTCACCCAAATCAAAGGCACTGGAGTTTAACCACTGGAGTTGTGCACATGGTACAAATAGCACAGCTCAGAGAACAGAGTAGCACTGCCTTGTTTAAAAATACATGGGGGTTTATGTACAAGAATTGTCTCTAGCTAACGCTAGTTAGCGGCAGTTTTCTTAACGCGGCCTATCACCAAAAACTATCGACCTGTTAGCAATGTATTTGCAATACATAGCTACATGGCGATATTTTCAGGTAGCTTCAGTTAAAACTGCCGCTAACACTAGCATGAAGTTGATACAAATTCGGATGTTATCGGGCGAAAACTGATGAAAGATCCATTAGCGGCAAAAAAACTCATGTTAGACTGTCCAACGTGACTTTTTTTGCCTCTAGAGGCAAAAATAGCCTATAAGTCCACCTTCAAAGAAAAATAGAGAACAAAACCAATGGAATGCACAATGGAATAGCGAGGGACAAGTGCAGCCCAGATCAACAACCCCACCAAGCCCCCCAACCGCCAGATGACCAGCCAGAGAAGCGCATTACTGGGCAAAACCAGTGATGCATCACTTATCATTGCGCACTCTTTGCAACAACATGGCATCTAAAACCTTGAAAGGGCGAACAGTCCTCAGGGCCCGGTGGCCTCGCTGGGCTTTCTTCTGGGACCCGGAGTGAGATGCGGAGGTGCTGTGGGTTTGCTGGGCCATGACGGTAGGCATTGAGGGCCCGATTCACAGAATGAATTTAAGACTCAATCCTAAACTTACTACTATTTTGGTATTCACAGAATGCACTTACTACTTTTGGCATTCACAGAATGCACTTACTACTTTTGCATACTACACCGGGGTGCACAGAGAAGATTACAAATAGTGAGCCGCATCTCTCTGCATCACAGGCCGGAGGATGTTGAACTGGCTGGACGCTGTGGACGGTGATATCCCTGAGCTGTGCTGAACTTGTGTGATGGGAGCACTGCAACTTCGTGCCTAAGGGGGCCCTGTTGCATCACCTGCATTGGGAGGTTCCCCAGCAGACTTTGTGGCGACTGCTGTACCCAGGTTTGTGAAATCCCGCCTGCCTGAAGGTCCTACTGGCTGAGTCACAGATTTGGACAGAGTGCAGCGGATTGTGCCACAGTGTCAATGTCCAGGTCAGCAGATGGTGGGGTGTGTAGCGGAGGAGGCCCGGGAGTCGAGTCGGACCCAGGCCTAGCTCCTGTGGTTGATGCACCCCAAGTGGCAGTTGAATCACTATGGAGGAAGAGCGTCGCCCCACTGCTTTCAAGCAGTGCAAGAAGAGGAAACATAACATGATGATAACGTTCTGATCTACTCATGTTATGTTTCCTTTGCTATGGGGCTACTCACGACCAGGGCAGGGGCAGTGTGGTATGCCCACTCAAGTGCACAATGACTGTTTGGTCGACCCTCTCAGGCCGTCCAAAGCAGCCATGCGCACTGCCCTGTTTGCAATGCAGGCTCCATTACAGCCTGCATGGATTACATGCCCACCCCTCCAGCACCTGGCTGAACGCCTTGTCACGGTGCACAAGAACAATCACAAAGCTGCACTGCAGCATTGTGATTGGCTATGGGGAGGGAGCCTGGCTGCCTGCTTCCTGTCCTGGAAGCAGACTCAGGAGAGCAGGAGCACAGAAGACACAGGGCCCGGCCTCAAGGTAACAATTATTTAAAAACCCCGCTCCTGCCACGTCCCCGCTCCTGCCCTTCCAGTGTCCTTTCCCGTGTTTGCCACCTCCCAGCTGTCCAGTCCCCCCGCAGCAAAACTTAATGGCGTCTGCTGTGCCGCCATGTGCAGTGGGCGTAACACTGGTGCACCAAAGGCAAGCCTGTCTGCGTCTGTCTGCCCCTGGACCGCACCCAGCACCAAGGATCCTTCCTCTCAGACACTCAACCGCTATGACTCCAACACCATCCTCGTTATCAACCCTGGACGCCACACCGCCTCCCATCTAGCAACACTGTAGAAGTCTCTAGCACCCTGCACCAGTTGAAACTGCAAATGCACCTTCTGCCACACCAGCACACCAGCACCTCCTGCCACATAGCCGACCAACAGCGCAACAAACCGGCTCAACTGCATCCTTCTCAACGAGCAGTCCCTCCACAAACATGTAACAGAATACTGGAAACTCCTCAACGCCGACTCTTCAGACATCGCCTTCTTCATGTAAACCTCGATCAACCTCTGCTCCAGTCCGGACATCGCATCACCATCCATGACGACTACAAATTCACCCGCATAGACCACCCCGAGCTCCCAGGAGGAGGCATTGCCATTGTCTACAAAACCACACCCCGACTGACCAAGCACTCTAATTACCTGATAGGGGCTATGGAACACCTCCACTTCCAGAACTGGACCAACGCCATCACCACCCTCCTCTACAGGTCCCCCAGGGCCATGAACCCCCATTCACCGATGCCATTGTAGACCTCATTGCATACCAGGCTCATCCTACTCGGAGACCTCAAGTTGCTACTGGACAACCTCAGTGACCAGAACACCACCTCCCTCTTGGAGAACCTCACCAACATCGGATGCATACAGCTAGTCACCGCACCAACCCACATAGCCTGACACATGCTCGAGCCTGTCATCTCCACAAGCGGGAAAGTCAACTATAGCCACACCACAGGACCCTCCTGTACCGACCATCACTGTTTACATCAAGCCTTCACCACGCCCACATAACACCATCGTTGCCCCCGTCGAAGTTGGATCGAGTCCACCAAAAAACTTCCCGTCAACTCCCTCAGCACCACCACTCTGCCAACGCTTACAGACACCAACACCAACTACACCGAAACCCTGGCATCCCTCAAGAAAAGACCAGGCAAACAACACTCCAAGAAGGCCAACTGGTTCACTCCCATCCTCCACTAGTCCCGCCCCACCTGCAGGCGTCGCAAGAAGAGATGGAGCCACAACATCGATCAACTCCGCAAACCAGTCACCCTTCCACCATGGCGCAAGGGTTGATGCGTTGGCGCATGGCAGCCATTGTGTGCCAACATAGGGTAAAAAGACAGGGGGGCTTATTCTGGAGCCCCTTCTGACAGTTTCACCCCGCCAGTGGGTCATTTTCTTGACTTACTTGCAGCGTGATTCTTGTACCGCATTGCGCTGTATTTGCAAAGTGAAGCATCTAGGCCTATGCGTGACCTTGTGAAGCCCTGTGCCACATTATACCTGCATAAGGTATAATGTATGCAGGGTGGGTGTTCCCATGCAACAAAGCCTCATGGGAGTGGCGCTGTGAAATCCATCAGATTTCACTGCAACAATTGTAGGACGCCATCACGTCAGTACCTTGCGCCTGCCTCATGGCAGGATTAAGGGTGATGCAATGCCACAGTGATAGGCTGGTCTCATGCATTTCTGTAGTTGTGTCACGCTTGTGACACAACAGCAGCAATGCGTGTCTTTAGCGCTGACAGATATGTCAGGATTCCAGACGCATCTGTCATTAATTGTGACATGGAGCGCCGTACAGAGAATACAGTGCATCCATGGTGTCGCAAGAAGGGCGTAGGGAAAGGTTTTGCAATGCTGTTTTGTCGCAGCGATGCAACACTTTCCAGGAATGAGGCCCAGGAATGCGCCCTATCTTACTGATGGTGCGCATTCCTACCCTGTAGCTTTGTCGCAGGGCAGCACAGCAACATTCCTTGCAGCACTGTCCAGAAACATAACCTTCTGAAATGAGGACCAAGTGCACCATATTTAAGACCAGCTATTTTCTGGGCTTAAAAAACTGCCTCTAACTGGAGTTGGAGGCAGTTTTTGGGGTTTTGCACCATACAAGGAATTCCTTGTAAATATCATGAAGTGGGGTTAGCGACATTGTTACACGGGAACGCCCACATTGCATCTCATTTTCGTTAAGTCCCGCTAATAGAAGTCGCGATCATAAAAAGGCACGTTTACGCTAGAAAACAGCCGCTAACTGCAGTTAGCGGCAACTTGTACATATGGCAATAATAAAAAGCCACTGTAACGTCAAAAAATTACGCTACGGCGGTGGTAGCTCCCTGTACATATGCCCATTTGTTTTTTTGCTTTAGCTCTCCCCAGAGAAAGTAAGCTTTCAATTGATCTTCAGTTACCCAGTATGCCAATGCAGATACTCGGCCTAGAATGCAAGGCCTGCACTTGAAGAGGTTAATTCATTTCAGAATGCATGTGAAGTTGTTCTGTCCGAGAGGAAGGAAGCAAAGAATATGGCTCGTGGAGGGTTCATGCACCCTAGAAAAGATTCTCACTTCTGTCAATAAGCTAGTTGCTTCAATTACAGGATGCCTGGCTGTGTTTCTCACCTCTAAATATTCAGGTAAAGCTTAAGCATGCATTATTTATTATGAATATATATTTATCTGATTGTGATGCTTCCCAGCCGATTCCTCACACCACCTAGCAGTGCTAGGCAATTAACAGCCCATCCTGTCTGAAGCACCCCGATTTCCCTCATAGAACACAGTGTTGCCTTTCATATTGGACCCTGCCCGGTGTTTTTCGCAAGAGGCCTGCTCAGACTTAGCTCCTGCTCCCTTAGTCAACAAGCAGCTGGCCGCCTTCCTCGAGACGAATGGATCCCTGGACCCCTAACAGTCTGGCTTCCGAGCCAACCACAGCACCGAGACCGCCCTCATCGCTGCCACCGATGACATCCGGGCCCTGATGGACAACGGAGAAACAGCGGCCCTCATCCTCCTAGACCTCTCCGCGGCTTTGGACACTGTCTGCCACCGCACCCTAGTGCGACGCCTCAGCAACGTCGGAATCCAGTAGAAAGCACTGGAATGGATCATCTCCTTCCTCGACGGAAGAACACAGAGAGTCCGCCTACCACCGTACAAGTCAGAGGCCACCGAAGTCATCAGCGGCGTCCCTCAAGGATCCTCGCTGAGCCCCACCCTCTTCAACGTCTACATGAGCCCCCTCGCAGCCATCGCACGTCAACACAACCTCAACATCATCTCCTACGCTGACGACACCCAGCTGATCCTCTCCCTGACCAACGACCCCGCCGCCGCCAGAGCCAACCTTCACGAAGGGATGAAAGACGTAGCCGAGTGGATGACGACCAGCCGCCTGAAACTGAACTCAGACAAGACGGAAGTCCTCATCCTGGGTTCCTCGCTGTAGGAAGGGGGAGGCTCTAATTGGCGCAGTGCAACAATAGCGACAAGCAGGGACTCTCTCTTCCTCGTCAGGGCTGAGGGTTACCTTCCAGACAACCTCTGCTTACCCTCTAGGTAGTGTGGCTTAAGCAGTCGAAGGCTAATCTTTGGGGCACATAGGGTTAAACACTTGCAATATTACACCTTTACAACCAACCCACCACACAACGAGACCAGACTGTATTCTGTAAAAATATATATCTTTATATAGATTTTAAGCAGGCTGGTGAATACAGTCAACGTACTTTAAGGTATCGGTTTCAAGTTACTTAGTTCAAGTTGCCACAGTTCTTTCTAGCAATAAGCGTTCTCTTAGGGCCCTCCGGCCGGTGTCAACAAAGTTCTTGTGGAGCAGGCGGCTTCCAGGGGATCTGTCCCACGTCGCGTTGCCTTCCCGGGGTCGCTGTTCGTTGCGGCTCTCAGCCGAGCAGTTCACGGGTCATCCGGGGCAGCGGTGTTCTGTGGCGGCAGGGTCCTCTCCTCGTCGTCCGCTCCGACCCTGGAGGCGGCGGCTGTGTGATGGCGGCAGGTGGCAGTACGGTCCCCAAGTGCAGTACGTACCCAGCCAAGTGCCGGTGCAGCTGTGCGCTCACAGCTGAGCTGTCGGGCAAGATACCGACCTAGTGGATTCTCACAGGGCAACTGTCCGTCTTTGCAAGTGGATTGGCTGCTCGTGGCGCAGTCAACTCGAGAGCTCGGACCGGACGGGTCCTCCTTCACTTTGCTCTCGGGCTCCCGGTGCAGTTGCGGTCACGGTGTTCGGGCCAGCGGCGGCTGGTCCTCACTTTGCTTTCGCTGTTGCTTTGGGCCCCGGTCACGGTGGTCAGGTGGATGTCGTTGCCTTGGAGGAGATTCCTCCGTCGGTACTGCAGCGATAAGCAGCACACGTAGTCGCTTTCTTCAGGGTGTAGCGCCCACTGGTCCTGGGGCGCTGGTCAGGGGGCAAGTTCAGTTGCAAGCCCTTGGAGATCTTTTAGCAGAGTTTGGCACAAAGTAAAGCAAAAGTCTTCTCGCAGTCTTTCCTTCTTCCTCTCCTTCGGCAGCAAGGCACCAGACACAGGCAAGAGTCAGCACCCTTCCTTGTCTCTCACGGTCCTTCTCGTCGGGCAGAGTTCCTTCTGTAGCCCAAACAGGATCTAATTTTCAAGGAGCAGGGCTCCTTCTTTTATAGGCCATTTCTTTTGTTCTCGCAGGCCAGGGGGGCCTTTGCATAGCCACTCTCAGTCCTAGAGTACCCTGGTGGGTGTACTCCGGCTTCTGCTTTCAGTGTGAGGGGCAGGCGCATCAGACGCCCCACAGGAGGTGGAGCCAGCATTGTGCGGACAGGGGCTGCCAGAGTACCTTGTTGATGGGGGCTTCGCCCTTCCTGGGCCAGGTGCCGGCTGAGTCATCAGTCGCTCCCCAGGAGGGTGGAGCCAGCATTGTGGTGGCAGAGCACAGCTACAGTTCGAGTCAAGAGGCACTCCTACCTCCCACTAAGGTGTAATCTGCGCATTCACCACCTGTCATCCCCCCAGCCCTGTCACTCACACGTCCCAGACAGTCAGATACACATACCAGCAGAGGCGGGCTGAAATGGTTAGGCAAGCAAATGCTAACTTTCTAAAAGTAGCATTTGCAAACCCAGGATACTAAAATAAACTTTACTAAAAGAAATATTTTATCATCCTGAGTTCAGGCATACTAAACACGACTCGCTACCATGCTCCTTGAGCCTGCTGGGATTATAGGGTGTAATAATTCCAGCAGCTCAGTCTAGCCTAATGGAGCAGGTAGCCTTCAATAGTGAAATACGGTTTTGGTTGTAAGTCACTACTAGGACATGCCACACACATCAGGGCTTGTCCTACCTTACACCTACAATGCACCCTGCCCGCAGGCCTACCATAGGGGTGACTAATATGTAGTCAAGGGAAGGTTCGGGGCTGGCAAGTGGGTGCACTTGCCCAGCTAGCGTGACAGTACGAGACCGCACGCGGGTTCTGCGGTCGCAGTTCCCAGACACATCTTTACGGCTGCTTCGGTGGGTGGCGCAACCAGCGCTGCAGGCCCACCAGCAGTATTGGCATCTACAAGCCCCGGCACTCCTAGTGCACTTTACTAGGGACTAACAGTAAATCCAATGAACCAATCATGGATACCAATCGCATGTACAATTTACAGTAGGGAGAGCATATGCACTTTAGCACTGGTCAGCAGTGGTAAAGTGCCCAGAGTCATTAAACCAAACAAAATAGGTCAGAGAGAGTATTGGAGGAAGGCAAAAAGTTTGGGGATGACCCTGCCAAGAGGCCCAGGTCCAACACTCGCCCTCCGCCTGGGACGACTCCTGGTGGCCCCCCGCCCTGGGCAGCGCACCCAAACCGACAGACCGCGCACGCAACCTGGACTCCTCCCTCACCATGACCAGACAAGTCAACGCCGTCTCCTCGTCATGCTTCAACATCCTGCGCATGCTACGGAAGATCTTCCGGTGGATCCCCACCGAGACAAGGAAGACGGTCACCCAGGCCCTCGTCACCAGCCGACTGGACTACGGCAACGCCCTCTACGCCGGAACCACCGCCAAGCTCCAGAAGAGACTCCAGCGAATCCAGAACGCCTCAGCCAGACTCATCCTCGACATCCCACGACACAGCCACATCTCCGGACATCTGAGAGACCTGCACTGGCTCCCCGTCAACAAAAGAATCACCTTCCGCCTCCTCACCCACGCACACAAAGCCCTACACGATCAAGGCCCCAGCTACCTCAACAACCGCATCAACTTCCACGTTCCCAAACGGCGTCTCCGATCAGCCAGCCACGCCCTCGCCGCCGTCCCCCGCATCCGGAGAACGACAGCAGGAGGAAGGTCCTTCTCCTACCTGGCCGCCAAGACTTGGAACTCCCTTCCGACCGACCTGCGCCTGACCCAAGACCACCTCTCCTTCAGGAAGAAGCTCAAGACCTGGCTGTTCGAGCAGTAGCAGCACCCCCCCCCCCCCCCCCCCCTAGCGCCTTGAGACCCTCCGGGTAAGTAGTGCGCTATATAAATGTCTGTGATTGATTGATTGATTGATTGATTGATTAGTCCAGAGTAGGGTCCTGCTTTGCTTTCCTTTTAGTCCTATGACACCTTTTGTCCCTTTTTAAACTCCTGTCAGAGCCCCAGTAGAACTCAACCAAAACACTTACTAAGGACAAGAGGTGCACAATTTACCTTGGAAGATTGAACAGAAGGACAGCTCAGGTTAAGTGGAAGGCGGGGCTCTGGGCGACCTTAGCTGACGGGAAGAAAGGGATATTCTATGGCAGGACGGAGGCTCCGATTATACTTTCTCTATTTCTTTACTGAAAAAAGACAGCAGCCAATCAGCACACAGTAAAGAAAAAAGCAACTACAATACCCATGATACCTGGGCAACCATAGAGTACACAACGCTATATAAAGGATCATAGAGGTCACAACTCCCTCTTTCTTTGCTGCTTCGCAGCCAGTTAAGTGCACTTTTCTTATTCTTAATTGTTTATGCTGTGCATGACTGTATTGCCTTTGTGCTGCTCTTACTGGTTATTTCGCCGCTGTGTCGGCTCGTTATTGCCCCTTTCCGCGTTGTAGCGCGTCACCTGTTTCACTGTTTTCCATGTGGTTTTACATTGCCGGTTCTTGTGTCGGCGTTTCTTGGGGAGCGTGTGGCACCTCCCCGGTGCAGCCGCGTGTTATCCGCGCCTGTTCTTTTACGTGGAGCGGGAGTTAGGAGGCCGGGAGACGCGCACGAAGCTCGCGCGTCTCTCCTTTCAGCAGGTGGCTGTTCGCGCATGCGCAATAGCATTGTTTACATTCTCGCTCTCACGGCCCGGCTCATTCCATTGTTGGCGCCTTTCCTCAGAGAGCAGTTTTGATGGCTGTTTACAGCGTGAGCCCACAAGCCTGTTGACTGGTCTCCTTCAACGCCCTCTGACAGTATAGTTGGGGGGTTGTAAAATCGTGCATAGGCATTGCCTAGAGTGCATTATTTTGTGAAGCAGGCCCTCCCTCCACGCTTGAATTGTGTTTTCTGCTGTCAGGATTTCCTGCATTTTTGTATGGCTTGCTTTGGGGTTTCCACTCCCCCTGAATTGGCCTTGGCTATTGACATTCCCCTTCTTCCTTTAGTGGGCATTTTATTGGCAGACTTTTGTCGCCATGGGAGACTATTACGATGAGGAAGGTTACTACTATGAGGATGAAGAGCCCTCTGGCTCCATGGATGACTTGATGGGTCAAGCTTTGTTTCAAGCCATTGCCCCTTTAAAACGTCATTTGTCTGACTACGCTACGCAGCAAGGCTGGTTGCCTCCATCTTCTGTGCGCACTAGGTAGTCTCCCAAGAATCCCCATCATTCAGATTTTGCGAAATTGGCGAAGACTCTTTCTTCTGCGCCTCTTTCCAGGAAACCCGCTAAGTCTGGCCGTTCATTCCTCATTTCTGCTTCTGATGATGACACTGCATCTTCTTCGTCCTCCTCTGAACCAGCAAATCCTCCTCCTTCCAAAAAGGCATGTAAGGAACATTTTGTTGATGCTCCTTCCACACCCCAGTTGTTAACTTTTGACCCGAACAATATTGTCCATCCAGGTAGCTAAATATATACAATGTCACATACACCAGCCCTTTGAAAAAGATGTGCGCGCACGTTTGTGCTCAGAGTGTCCGCGTCCGGACCTCGCTGACAAACTTGCTGAGTCCCCTGAGGTGGACCCCACCATGGTCACTTATATGAAGAAATATTCTAAAGACCCCAAAAAGGGTTTAGATAGGTCATGGCGGTCATGCCAGGACATGATGCTGGACCTCCTGGGTCCCCTGGCTAAAATTCTTGACCTGGGTTTTCGGGCCAAAGAGTCCGGCGCCCTCATTGACCCGGATGAATTAGTAGGTTGGTCGCAGCGGGCCATTTGCATCTTAGGAAATGCCAACTGTGCTCTTTCTTCTGAGCGTCGTCGTTCAATTTTGCTGAAATTGGATCCCAAAGCTCACTGACTTGGCTTCTTCTGAGTCGGGCCCCAGGCCCAGGGTTTATTGTTTGGCTCACCATTCCTTAAAGAACTCACCAAATTTGTGTCCACCTTTCGTGGGTTGGACAAGGCCCAGTCAACCTGCGTCGTTTTTGGCCCAGTTTTTGGCAGGGCCGGACGACGGGGACACACGTTCGGCAGTGGTTCAGATCAACAATCTCAACGAGGTTTCAAGTCCCAAAAGGGTGGTCAAGATTACAACACCAACAAATCTAATTTCTATCCCTCTCGGAAAGGCAGAGGCCAGGACAAGAAAGGCGGTTACAACGGCAACCAGGGAGGACGTCAGGATTCCTCAGCCTCAGGTGAGCTTGATTCTCGCTTCAGATGTGATTTTGGGGGGCAGGCTGCAGTTTTTTCTCCCAAATTGACGATTAATCTCAAACGATGCCTGGGTGTTGGAGACGGTGCAGGGTTACAAAATAGAATTTTACAGTCGCACTCTCCTACATCATCGTCCTCTTCCACTTGTTTTTTCCCAACAAGATCAGGACTTGATTTCCGCAGAGGTCGCTTCTCTTCTGGCCAAAGGGGCCATCGTTTCCACATCGCCTCATCCGCAGGGATTCGTCAGCAATGTGTTTCTAGTAGAGAAAAAGGGAGGAGGTGCACGTTTGGTCCTCAACCTCAAAGAGTTCAACGGCGGAGTGGTGTACCGTCATTTCAAGATGGAAGGCATCCATCTTCTGAGAGACCGGCTTCAGGAGGGCAACTGGATGGTCCGCCTGGATCTGAAGGATGCCTATCTACCGGTACCGATTAACGGCCCTCATCATCACTGCCTGCAGTTTCAATGGCTCGGGACCTGGTACGAGTACAAAGTCCGTCCATTCGGCCTCTCATCAGCTCCGTGGTGCTTCACGAAGCTCCTTCGTCCAGTGATGGAGTCTTTGCGGTCTCGCGGGGTTCGCCTGATAGTTTATCTGGACGATGTTCTCATCCTGGCGCATTGCCCACTTCTTTTACGGACTCATTTACGTTGGTCCATAGATCTATTACAATCTCTGGTGTTTCTTGTGAACCCTCAGAAGTCCGACTTCATTCCGTCTTAATCGATGGACTTCCTTGGGTTTCGGATAGACTCAGTATCCTGTCAACTCCTCTTGCCCGGTCAGAAAATCAGGTCCATCAAGAGGGACTTGAGGTTGGTCTTGTTTGTCAGACCATCTCCTTGAGATCGTTGGCTCGAATTGTAGGTCTTCTGTCCTCTTCGATTCAAGCAATCTTTCCAGGTCCGTTGCATTACCGTGCGTCTAAAAATCAGGCACCTGCAGAAGGCTCTTCGGTTTTCGGATCACGTTCCTCTGACGGAGGATGCCCGGGCGGAGATGTTGTGGTGGTTGGACCACATGGAATCTTGGAACGGCTGTGCACTGTTCGGGAAGACACACGCTGGTGATCGAATCCGATGCCAGCCTTTGGCGTTGGGGAGCCCGGTGCGGTCCGATAGCAACAGGGGGCCGATGGTCCCAGGAGGAGTTGTCCCTTAATATCAATTGCTTGGAGCTTCTGGCGGGCTCCTTTGCGATTCGTTGTCTGTCCCCTCAGCGGACGAATTGTTGCATTCTCCTCCGCATGGACAATATCTCAGCGGTGCGTTATGTCAACTAACTGGGGGGTACCAGGTCCAAACTTCTGGCGGTATTTGTGAAAGATTTCTGCCATCTTTGTCTGCAACGTCAGATCATAGTTATTGCAGAGTACCTGCCGGGCCGCGACAATCGGATTGCAGATGGAACTCTCGTCATCTGAGAGATTACAGCGATTGGAGGCTTCATCCTCGAATTTTTCGGATGTTGTCCCGGATCTGGGGGCGTTGTCACCTCGACTTGTTTGCCTCTCGCCTCAACGCGCAGGTTCCCCAGTTTTACAGTTGGCGTCCGGATCCGGAGGCCCTGGCCACGGATGCGTTTCTCCAGTCTTGACCTCCTCTCCTGTGCTATGCATTTCCCCCGTTCGTGATGATTCCCCCGGTTCTGGCCCGCACGAGACAGTTTCTCTCGGAGCTCATTCTGATCACTCCTCTTTGGAGGGCTCAGGCTTGGTTTCCGGTTCTTCTGGAGATGAACTGCTTGACGCCGCTCCTTCTTCCCCACATATGGAACCTGTTGCTGGACCTGCTTCGCGAACCACACCCTCTGGTTCTTTCGGGTCAGCTCCGTCTGGTGGCGTGGAGGATTTCGGGGGACGCTGGAAGGTCCCAGGTTTATCTGGAGACGCTGCCCGATTTATCAGTGAAGCTTAGGCCCCCAACACACACAAGCGTTATGCGTCAGCTTGGAAACGATGGTGTGATTGGTGCTCACAACGGTCGGTGGATCCCGCTACAGCAGATCTCACTTTGATTATCAATTTCCTGTCCTCCATGGCCTCGCCTGGGCTAGCTTATAGAACGGTTAACAATTTTCGTTCTGCAATCTCCGTGGGTCATGTATCAATTGATGGTAAACCCGCTGGGGAACATCCCTTGATATCTAAACTGCTGAGAGGCATCCGGATGGTGAAATCTCCTTGTCCTAAGTATGTTGCCTTGTGGGATGTGTCGGTTGTTTTGCGCTTCCTAGATTCCTGGCCTTCAAATTCTTTATTGTCCCGCAAACAACTTTCAGCTAAGCTGACAATGTTATTATGTTTCATTTCCTGCAAACGGGTTTCGGATGTTCCATCCTTGGACCTTGCAGGTCGTACTTTCTCCCCAGAAGGCGTCACTTTTGTTGTCTCGAGACGGACTAAGTGTAATACGTCTTCCATCACTTATCCTTCTTTTCCTCACAACCCTCAACTGTGTGTGGTCCAATGCATCAAGGATTACGAGGTAAGCACTGCACCTTTTCGACACGATTTACACGGTTAATTGTTGATTGCTTTGCAAAAACCTTTCAAGCCTGTCACTCCAGCTACACTAGCACGATGGTTGTGTTGGCTCATGCTGGAGGCTAGTATTGATGTTTCCCTCTTTGGTGCCCATTCGACACGGGGGCTATGGCTTCCAAAGCTTTTTCCATGGGTTTCAGTCTTCATGATATCATGAAGGCCGCTGATTGGTCTTCTGAATCTGTGTTTAAGACCTTCTATTTTAATCCAATTGTGGATGTTGCTTCAGTGGTGGTGGCTAAGCTTTGAACAAGCATAATCGGAGCCTCCGTCCTGCCATAGAATAAATAATTTGCTAACATTCGTGCCAAGAATTTTCAATTCTATTAAAGACAGGAGGCGAGGATTATCCCACCCTTGTTTTTCTACCTGTTGATTGCATTTGTTTCTATGCAGTTATGATATGCAATGTTTCTAACTGTTCTATGCAATGTTCCCGCCCTATTATGATTTCTGTGTTTTCCTCCATTATGGGTATGGGTATTACGGCTCTGTTTTGCTCCTTTCAGGCTCTGACCTTAAATGAAGTATGGCTCCGCCTTCCCCAGTTGGATGGTCTACGGTTCGTTCCAGAGGACTTCGGATGTTACCTCCTCACTTTGGCCTGGTGATGACCTTTCCTCATGACGTCCTTCGCGGATCTTTTGGTTTTACCGATTTTGACTTTTCCCTAAATTGACTGTTATGAACAAAGAAAGAGGAAGTTGTGACCTCTATGATCCTTTATATATTGTTGTGTACTCTATGGTTGCCCAGTTATCATGGGTATTGTAGTTTCTTTTTTCTTTATTGTGTGCTGATTGGCTGCTGTCTTTTTCAGTAAAGAAATAGAGAAAGCATAATCCTCGCCTCCTGTCCTTAATAGGATTGAAAATTCTTGGCACGAATGTTAGCAAATTTTTAATTATACTTGTACAACTGTGAAACCTTGTCTACATAAAAAGCTGCTGGAACAGTTTGGCTCACTGCCTTAAGCCAGCTCATTTGGGAAATGCTCCTGCTGAAGAGACCTGCCTTTTTGCAGATTGTTAAAATATAAACACTAGTGATTTAACTGTTTTATTTACTCATCATTAGCAGACATTGACACAGTGTTATTGTACACCAAGGAAAAACCTCTGGTGCTGACAAATTCGGATTATTAATCTTGCCATATTGTAAAAATCCATGCCAGGAAATGATGGTGCCCACATCTAGTTTGTTACTACTGGCATGGGTATCACCCTGGCAGTTATTGTAAAACATGGAATATGGTGCGTCTTTTTTGTCAGCACAGATTGTTGTCAAGGATGCCCCTTGGTTTATGGATGTCAATCAATCAATCAATCAGGAGTTTGTTAAAGCGCAACTACTCACCCGTAAGGGTCTCAAGGCGCTAGGGGTGGGGGGTGCAGGTTCCATTCCATCAAGGAGGGGGTCTGTCGAAGAGCCAGGTTTTGAGGTTTCTTGCGAAGATGGGGAGCGATATTGTCTGTCTGAGGTGGAGCGGAAGTGCGTTCCATGCTTTGGCCGCGAGGAAGGAGAAGGAGCGGCCTCCCGATCTGGTCTTTCTGGTGCGGGGTACCTCAGCGTAGGAGAGCTGGGCCGAATGTAGGGTCCTTTGGGGTGCGTGGAATTTGAGCCGGCTGTTCAGGTATGCTGGTCCGGTGCCGTGAAGGGCCTTGTGTGCGTGGGTGAGCATCTTCAAGGTGATTCTCGCCTCAACGGGGAGCCAGTGGAGTGGGCTTCATATGTGACTCTGCTGGCTTGCTCCTCCACTCTTTGGCGTGTTCTGAATTTTAGAACGGGCAATTGTGTATGCTGTCTAAAACCTGTGCTTACAAGTGTAGTTAACTACCTATTATAGGATACGTACTGATATCAAAGCATTTTTGACAATGCATACACTAAAATTATAACAATTCTGTTAAGATGTTCATACACTTTGCAGTAGTAACAAAGCCCAAAAGTGAAGGCACAGTCCCATTATAATATAGCATAATTGCTAACAAGTGCAGACACTGTCCTGCTGAGTATACAGCTAACAGGTACTCTTTAAATAATCACAACGATGACAGCTGTAGATAGTAACCAATTAAAGTTGCAGAAACATTGTGAGACTTACAGGTCATAGGGAAAGGCCAGGCCCACCAGCAGCCGGACCCTGGAGCTCTTCGCAGAACGTGAGGAAATGGGAAAATACATTTTTTTTTAAAGTACACACATATATTTGTATTTAAGACTAGCAGCCGTCCCGACGTTGTCCGGGTATGAATTGCTGCAGGCCAGTAGTATATTGTTTCGTAGGATTTCATTTTGATAGCATTTCTTATCTGTGACAGGCCTGTGAAACGCTCCGATTCACAGTGCACTGCTGATGCACTTAAGAGTGCGCGTTCAGTAGTGTGTGAAATCGAGTTTCCCTACTTTATTTTCCTTGCAATATTATATAGCGCGAACTCGACAACATGGAATGAGCAGAATTTACATTACAGAAGAACACATTCATTTGTGGTAGGCACGGGGAGACAAAGCGATTTGCCTGGAAACACAGGATGTTGAGCTGATGCCGAGATTCGAACGTGGCTCCCCATCTCTAAAGTTCGCAATTCTAGAACTTGTGGTGGGAGGTGTGTCTAAAAGTATATGTCGGTGCTGGGCATCAATGAGAGAGACCTGTGCATTTTTCCAATTGGTGGTGAAAAAATATGAGTATGTTGCTGGAGATGTGGGCCGCCGTGCCACCAATGTACTTACGGGGGAGGGTAAACACCCATTATTCCGCAAATTTCTTTCCGCATACCATCACTCTGCATACTTTCATTACGAAAGTACCATGACTCCGCAATGCCATTATAACGCATGGCATTACATTTTTTATGCTTTTACCACGCATACATTTACAACGAAATTCGTTGTAAATGCATGAATGGTAAAAGCATGTATTTTAAAAATGTTTTGATAAGGCAAGTATGGGTATAGGGATATATGTTTTGGGGTAATGAGGTATATGTTTTGGGGTGTTTGGGTATTTTAATGGTTCAGATATAGTTTTGGGTTATGGGGTACAGGGGTATTTTTAGGGTTCAGGGCTAGGTTTGGGTTTTGGGGTATAGGGGTATTTTTAGGGTTCAGGGGTAGGTTTGGGTTTTGGGGTACAGGGGTATTTTAAGGGTTCAGGACTAGGTTTGGGTTTTGGGGTACAGGGGTATTTTTAGGGTTCAGGGCTAGGTTTGGGTTTTGGGATACAGGGGTATTTTAGGGTTCTGGGCTAGGTTTGGGTTTTGGGGTACAGGGGTATTTTTAGGGTTCAGGGGTAGGTTTGGGTTTTGGGGTACAGGGGTATTTTAAGGGTTATGGGCTAGGTTTGGGTTTTGGGGTACAGGGGTATTTTAGGGTTCAGGGGTAGGTTTGGGTTTTGGGGTCCAGGGGTATTTTTAGGGTTCAGGGGTATGTTTGGGTTTTGAGGTACAGGGGTATTTATAGGGTTCAGGGCTAGGTTTTGGGGTACAAGGGTATTTTTAGGGTTTAGGGATAGGTTTGGGTTTTGGGGTACAGGGTATATTTATAGGGTTAAGATATGTTAGTGTTTAAGGGTGTTGGGGTATTTTATAGAGTAAGGGTGGGTTATGATTATGGGGTGCAGGGGTATTTAAAGTAGGGGTGAGCGGAACTGGCGCGAACTTGGTACAATAAATCTGCAATATTTCGTTCCGTCAGATTTCCAATTATTAAAACAGAAACCTCATATATTCAAGGTAAAATAACAAGTATTTCTACATGCTAAAATGCATATAGTCATTTCACAAAAGTGAAATTAGCTTCCAGCAAGCAGTGAGAGAGGTGATGATTTTGAGATCAAGCCCCTGCAAACCATTATGGGACGAGATTAGCAGTGGGAAGTGAATATTATAGTATCCAAATAATTCTACAAAGAGCTGCAGTTCACCTCGTTCTCCCCAGTTGTCCCCAAGAGGCAAATGCAATAGCATTTAAAATATTATACATCAAGCTGCAGTTCACCTCATGGTCCCTAGATGTCCCTGATGAGGCAAATGCAATGGCATTTAAAATATTTGTGATTGAAAAAGCTTTATTCGAGTTATACACTCATAAAAGCACAAACATATAAATTCATACATTTTTTAAAACTTCAAACATTCTGTTACAAAGATTTGTAATTGGAAATACATAATATATTAGCATAAAAATTGTTACCAATTAAAATAAAATAAGCTTTTTCATAATATGCGAAAACTAGATGCAGGTTGAGGTATAGAAACCTCCGCGTTACGGACCATTCCCAAAGTTTGAATAAAAACTCATACCATACATATTAGCCGCATTTTGTAGTTAAAATTCATATATATCTCCCAGTAGATGTCTGCAGGGGTAAGTCAAACAAAGGAAAATGTAAAATTCAAAACACATTAAGGGATAGAGCCCTCCTCCTTATGGACCATGCCCACCCCAAATATTTTGCTGTTCCAACTACGATGGACATTTCAGTGGAGGAACAAATAATTTAAAATATTTCACATCAACCTGCAGTTCACCTCATGTCCCTAGATGTCCCTGATGATGCAAATGCAATAGCATTTAAAATATTATATATCAAGCTGCAGTTCACCTGGCCTTCCCTAGATGTCCCTGATGAGGCAAATGCAATAGCATTTAAAATATTATACATCACGCTGCAGTTCATCTCGTCGTCCCAAGATGTCCCTGATGAGTAAAATTCCAAAACATTGAAACCCTTTCATGAATGCTAAAAATTATGCTAAGCTTATCCCATAATGCTTTGCAGGGCCTTTTAGTTGTATTTTTGCCCATAACTGTGCTTGGGGTGGTTCTAAGAGAATGGGACCTCCACTGAATTACTATTTAAAGGGAGCAGGAATGTATAGAACCTGGGAAGAAAAAACAACACTCGTGACGGAATGCCCCTAGCGATTGTCACGCCCCCCAGCACACACCCACAGCACAATGCAGACACGCCCACAAGGGACTACTTTGCTGGCACGGTTCTTTTACATTTTAAATGTATATGGTGGGCGTCTGCATTGCCTATGTCCTTCTGCTGCAACTGCCCTTTCCAACGCTGTATTGGGTGTTGTAATTGGTGCTGTGGTTCCCGAGTTTACCTGGCCAAAAGGTGCAAGTTATCTCTTTATAATAGTAGTATATAAGTATATATATATATATATATATATATATATATATATATATATATATATATATATATATATATATATATATATATATATATATATATATATATATATATATATATAAAGGTTCACAAGTACCCAAGGGTGCAGGGCGCACTCTACATCAGCGCGTTCAAATTGGGGCAAGAAACAGGAACATCCAACGTCAGCAGTGCCTGACGCGTTTCGGGCTACGCCCTTCTTCTGAGGCTCTCTGCACACTCAATGACTGCCGCCAAAAGGACTCCAGAAATACTCCCACTTTTATTCCAAAATGACACTCAGGTGAGTAAACATACTTGCTAAGCATTCTGGGACTGGTAGTCCTTGATATGAAACCCCAGTGGGCTGGAAGCAGACATCAAGTGAAATAAGTTCGAATTCACGGGTGCTTCTGCTCAGTTCTCACCCTTTCCAGTTGACGCCAGATGAATCTGCCACACTGATCAAAACACCAGCAGCAGGCGGACCCGCCAGAAATCCACGGTGGTGCGCCCCCCGGCCGGGTCGACCGGAATATATGAAGGTTCACAAGTACCCAAGGGTGCAGGGCGCACTCTACATCAGCGCGTTCAAATTGGGGCAAGAAACAGGAACATCCAACGTCAGCAGTGCCTGACGCGTTTCGGGCTACGCCCTTCTTCTGAGGCTCTCTGCACACTCAATGACTGCCGCCAAAAGGACTCCAGAAATACTCCCACTTTTATTCCAAAATGACACTCAGGTGAGTAAACATACTTGCTAAGCATTCTGGGACTGGTAGTCCTTGATATGAAACCCCAGTGGGCTGGAAGCAGACATCAAGTGAAATAAGTTCGAATTCACGGGTGCTTCTGCTCAGTTCTCACCCTTTCCAGTTGACGCCAGATGAATCTGCCACACTGATCAAAACACCAGCAGCAGGCGGACCCGCCAGAAATCCACGGTGGTGCGCCCCCCGGCCGGGTCGACCGGAATATATGAAGGTTCACAAGTACCCAAGGGTGCAGGGCGCACTCTACATCAGCGCGTTCAAATTGGGGCAAGAAACAGGAACATCCAACGTCAGCAGTGCCTGACGCGTTTCGGGCTACGCCCTTCTTCTGAGGCTCTCTGCACACTCAATGACTGCCGCCAAAAGGACTCCAGAAATACTCCCACTTTTATTCCAAAATGACACTCAGGTGAGTAAACATACTTGCTAAGCATTCTGGGACTGGTAGTCCTTGATATGAAACCCCAGTGGGCTGGAAGCAGACATCAAGTGAAATAAGTTCGAATTCACGGGTGCTTCTGCTCAGTTCTCACCCTTTCCAGTTGACGCCAGATGAATCTGCCACACTGATCAAAACACCAGCAGCAGGCGGACCCGCCAGAAATCCACGGTGGTGCGCCCCCCGGCCGGGTCGACCGGAATATATGAAGGTTCACAAGTACCCAAGGGTGCAGGGCGCACTCTACATCAGCGCGTTCAAATTGGGGCAAGAAACAGGAACATCCAACGTCAGCAGTGCCTGACGCGTTTCGGGCTACGCCCTTCTTCTGAGGCTCTCTGCACACTCAATGACTGCCGCCAAAAGGACTCCAGAAATACTCCCACTTTTATTCCAAAATGACACTCAGGTGAGTAAACATACTTGCTAAGCATTCTGGGACTGGTAGTCCTTGATATGAAACCCCAGTGGGCTGGAAGCAGACATCAAGTGAAATAAGTTCGAATTCACGGGTGCTTCTGCTCAGTTCTCACCCTTTCCAGTTGACGCCAGATGAATCTGCCACACTGATCAAAACACCAGCAGCAGGCGGACCCGCCAGAAATCCACGGTGGTGCGCCCCCCGGCCGGGTCGACCGGAATATATGAAGGTTCACAAGTACCCAAGGGTGCAGGGCGCACTCTACATCAGCGCGTTCAAATTGGGGCAAGAAACAGGAACATCCAACGTCAGCAGTGCCTGACGCGTTTCGGGCTACGCCCTTCTTCTGAGGCTCTCTGCACACTCAATGACTGCCGCCAAAAGGACTCCAGAAATACTCCCACTTTTATTCCAAAATGACACTCAGGTGAGTAAACATACTTGCTAAGCATTCTGGGACTGGTAGTCCTTGATATGAAACCCCAGTGGGCTGGAAGCAGACATCAAGTGAAATAAGTTCGAATTCACGGGTGCTTCTGCTCAGTTCTCACCCTTTCCAGTTGACGCCAGATGAATCTGCCACACTGATCAAAACACCAGCAGCAGGCGGACCCGCCAGAAATCCACGGTGGTGCGCCCCCCGGCCGGGTCGACCGGAATATATGAAGGTTCACAAGTACCCAAGGGTGCAGGGCGCACTCTACATCAGCGCGTTCAAATTGGGGCAAGAAACAGGAACATCCAACGTCAGCAGTGCCTGACGGGTTTCGGGCTACGCCCTTCTTCTGAGGCTCTCTGCACACTCAATGACTGCCGCCAAAAGGACTCCAGAAATACTCCCACTTTTATTCCAAAATGACACTCAGGTGAGTAAACATACTTGCTAAGCATTCTGGGACTGGTAGTCCTTGATATGAAACCCCAGTGGGCTGGAAGCAGACATCAAGTGAAATAAGTTCGAATTCACGGGTGCTTCTGCTCAGTTCTCACCCTTTCCAGTTGACGCCAGATGAATCTGCCACACTGATCAAAACACCAGCAGCAGGCGGACCCGCCAGAAATCCACGGTGGTGCGCCCCCCGGCCGGGTCGACCGGAATATATGAAGGTTCACAAGTACCCAAGGGTGCAGGGCGCACTCTACATCAGCGCGTTCAAATTGGGGCAAGAAACAGGAACATCCAACGTCAGCAGTGCCTGACGCGTTTCGGGCTACGCCCTTCTTCTGAGGCTCTCTGCACACTCAATGGCGGCAGTCATTGAGTGTGCAGAGAGCCTCAGAAGAAGGGCGTAGCCCGAAACGCGTCAGGCACTGCTGACGTTGGATGTTCCTGTTTCTTGCCCCAATTTGAACGCGCTGATGTAGAGTGCGCCCTGCACCCTTGGGTACTTGTGAACCTTCATATATTCCGGTCGACCCGGCCGGGGGGCGCACCACCGTGGATTTCTGGCGGGTCCGCCTGCTGCTGGTGTTTTGATCAGTGTGGCAGATTCATCTGGCGTCAACTGGAAAGGGTGAGAACTGAGCAGAAGCACCCGTGAATTCGAACTTATTTCACTTGATGTCTGCTTCCAGCCCACTGGGGTTTCATATCAAGGACTACCAGTCCCAGAATGCTTAGCAAGTATGTTTACTCACCTGAGTGTCATTTTGGAATAAAAGTGGGAGTATTTCTGGAGTCCTTTTGGCGGCAGTCATTGAGTGTGCAGAGAGCCTCAGAAGAAGGGCGTAGCCCGAAACGCGTCAGGCACTGCTGACGTTGGATGTTCCTGTTTCTTGCCCCAATTTGAACGCGCTGATGTAGAGTGCGCCCTGCACCCTTGGGTACTTGTGAACCTTCATATATTCCGGTCGACCCGGCCGGGGGGCGCACCACCGTGGATTTCTGGCGGGTCCGCCTGCTGCTGGTGTTTTGATCAGTGTGGCAGATTCATCTGGCGTCAACTGGAAAGGGTGAGAACTGAGCAGAAGCACCCGTGAATTCGAACTTATTTCACTTGATGTCTGCTTCCAGCCCACTGGGGTTTCATATCAAGGACTACCAGTCCCAGAATGCTTAGCAAGTATGTTTACTCACCTGAGTGTCATTTTGGAATAAAAGTGGGAGTATTTCTGGAGTCCTTTTGGCGGCAGTCATTGAGTGTGCAGAGAGCCTCAGAAGAAGGGCGTAGCCCGAAACGCGTCAGGCACTGCTGACGTTGGATGTTCCTGTTTCTTGCCCCAATTTGAACGCGCTGATGTAGAGTGCGCCCTGCACCCTTGGGTACTTGTGAACCTTCATATATTCCGGTCGACCCGGCCGGGGGGCGCACCACCGTGGATTTCTGGCGGGTCCGCCTGCTGCTGGTGTTTTGATCAGTGTGGCAGATTCATCTGGCGTCAACTGGAAAGGGTGAGAACTGAGCAGAAGCACCCGTGAATTCGAACTTATTTCACTTGATGTCTGCTTCCAGCCCACTGGGGTTTCATATCAAGGACTACCAGTCCCAGAATGCTTAGCAAGTATGTTTACTCACCTGAGTGTCATTTTGGAATAAAAGTGGGAGTATTTCTGGAGTCCTTTTGGCGGCAGTCATTGAGTGTGCAGAGAGCCTCAGAAGAAGGGCGTAGCCCGAAACGCGTCAGGCACTGCTGACGTTGGATGTTCCTGTTTCTTGCCCCAATTTGAACGCGCTGATGTAGAGTGCGCCCTGCACCCTTGGGTACTTGTGAACCTTCATATATTCCGGTCGACCCGGCCGGGGGGCGCACCACCGTGGATTTCTGGCGGGTCCGCCTGCTGCTGGTGTTTTGATCAGTGTGGCAGATTCATCTGGCGTCAACTGGAAAGGGTGAGAACTGAGCAGAAGCACCCGTGAATTCGAACTTATTTCACTTGATGTCTGCTTCCAGCCCACTGGGGTTTCATATCAAGGACTACCAGTCCCAGAATGCTTAGCAAGTATGTTTACTCACCTGAGTGTCATTTTGGAATAAAAGTGGGAGTATTTCTGGAGTCCTTTTGGCGGCAGTCATTGAGTGTGCAGAGAGCCTCAGAAGAAGGGCGTAGCCCGAAACGCGTCAGGCACTGCTGACGTTGGATGTTCCTGTTTCTTGCCCCAATTTGAACGCGCTGATGTAGAGTGCGCCCTGCACCCTTGGGTACTTGTGAACCTTCATATATTCCGGTCGACCCGGCCGGGGGGCGCACCACCGTGGATTTCTGGCGGGTCCGCCTGCTGCTGGTGTTTTGATCAGTGTGGCAGATTCATCTGGCGTCAACTGGAAAGGGTGAGAACTGAGCAGAAGCACCCGTGAATTCGAACTTATTTCACTTGATGTCTGCTTCCAGCCCACTGGGGTTTCATATCAAGGACTACCAGTCCCAGAATGCTTAGCAAGTATGTTTACTCACCTGAGTGTCATTTTGGAATAAAAGTGGGAGTATTTCTGGAGTCCTTTTGGCGGCAGTCATTGAGTCTGCAGAGAGCCTCAGAAGAAGGGCGTAGCCCGAAACGCGTCAGGCACTGCTGACGTTGGATGTTCCTGTTTCTTGCCCCAATTAGAACGCGCTGATGTAGAGTGCGCCCTGCACCCTTGGGTACTTGTGAACCTTCATATATTCCGGTCGACCCGGCCGGGGGGCGCACCACCGTGGATTTCTGGCGGGTCCGCCTGCTGCTGGTGTTTTGATCAGTGTGGCAGATTCATCTGGCGTCAACTGGAAAGGGTGAGAACTGAGCAGAAGCACCCGTGAATTCGAACTTATTTCACTTGATGTCTGCTTCCAGCCCACTGGGGTTTCATATCAAGGACTACCAGTCCCAGAATGCTTAGCAAGTATGTTTACTCACCTGAGTGTCATTTTGGAATAAAAGTGGGAGTATTTCTGGAGTCCTTTTGGCGGCAGTCATTGAGTGTGCAGAGAGCCTCAGAAGAAGGGCGTAGCCCGAAACGCGTCAGGCACTGCTGACGTTGGATGTTCCTGTTTCTTGCCCCAATTTGAACGCGCTGATGTAGAGTGCGCCCTGCACCCTTGGGTACTTGTGAACCTTCATATATTCCGGTCGACCCGGCCGGGGGGCGCACCACCGTGGATTTCTGGCGGGTCCGCCTGCTGCTGGTGTTTTGATCAGTGTGGCAGATTCATCTGGCGTCAACTGGAAAGGGTGAGATCTGAGCAGAAGCACCCGTGAATTCGAACTTATTTCACTTGATGTCTGCTTCCAGCCCACTGGGGTTTCATATCAAGGACTACCAGTCCCAGAATGCTTAGCAAGTATGTTTACTCACCTGAGTGTCATTTTGGAATAAAAGTGGGAGTATTTCTGGAGTCCTTTTGGCGGCAGTCATTGAGTGTGCAGAGAGCCTCAGAAGAAGGGCGTAGCCCGAAACGCGTCAGGCACTGCTGACGTTGGATGTTCCTGTTTCTTGCCCCAATTTGAACGCGCTGATGTAGAGTGCGCCCTGCACCCTTGGGTACTTGTGAACCTTCATATATTCCGGTCGACCCGGCCGGGGGGCGCACCACCGTGGATTTCTGGCGGGTCCGCCTGCTGCTGGTGTTTTGATCAGTGTGGCAGATTCATCTGGCGTCAACTGGAAAGGGTGAGAACTGAGCAGAAGCACCCGTGAATTCGAACTTATTTCACTTGATGTCTGCTTCCAGCCCACTGGGGTTTCATATCAAGGACTACCAGTCCCAGAATGCTTAGCAAGTATGTTTACTCACCTGAGTGTCATTTTGGAATAAAAGTGGGAGTATTTCTGGAGTCCTTTTGGCGGCAGTCATTGAGTGTGCAGAGAGCCTCAGAAGAAGGGCGTAGCCCGAAACGCGTCAGGCACTGCTGACGTTGGATGTTCCTGTTTCTTGCCCCAATTTGAACGCGCTGATGTAGAGTGCGCCCTGCACCCTTGGGTACTTGTGAACCTTCATATATTCCGGTCGACCCGGCTGGGGGGCGCACCACCGTGGATTTCTGGCGGGTCCGCCTGCTGCTGGTGTTTTGATCAGTGTGGCAGATTCATCTGGCGTCAACTGGAAAGGGTGAGAACTGAGCAGAAGCACCCGTGAATTCGAACTTATTTCACTTGATGTCTGCTTCCAGCCCACTGGGGTTTCATATCAAGGACTACCAGTCCCAGAATGCTTAGCAAGTATGTTTACTCACCTGAGTGTCATTTTGGAATAAAAGTGGGAGTATTTCTGGAGTCCTTTTGGCGGCAGTCATTGAGTGTGCAGAGAGCCTCAGAAGAAGGGCGTAGCCCGAAACGCGTCAGGCACTGCTGACGTTGGATGTTCCTGTTTCTTGCCCCAATTTGAACGCGCTGATGTAGAGTGCGCCCTGCACCCTTGGGTACTTGTGAACCTTCATATATTCCGGTCGACCCGGCCGGGGGGCGCACCACCGTGGATTTCTGGCGGGTCCGCCTGCTGCTGGTGTTTTGATCAGTGTGGCAGATTCATCTGGCGTCAACTGGAAAGGGTGAGAACTGAGCAGAAGCACCCGTGAATTCGAACTTATTTCACTTGATGTCTGCTTCCAGCCCACTGGGGTTTCATATCAAGGACTACCAGTCCCAGAATGCTTAGCAAGTATGTTTACTCACCTGAGTGTCATTTTGGAATAAAAGTGGGAGTATTTCTGGAGTCCTTTTGGCGGCAGTCATTGAGTGTGCAGAGAGCCTCAGAAGAAGGGCGTAGCCCGAAACGCGTCAGGCACTGCTGACGTTGGATGTTCCTGTTTCTTGCCCCAATTTGAACGCGCTGATGTAGAGTGCGCCCTGCACCCTTGGGTACTTGTGAACCTTCATATATTCCGGTCGACCCGGCCGGGGGGCGCACCACCGTGGATTTCTGGCGGGTCCGCCTGCTGCTGGTGTTTTGATCAGTGTGGCAGATTCATCTGGCGTCAACTGGAAAGGGTGAGATCTGAGCAGAAGCACCCGTGAATTCGAACTTATTTCACTTGATGTCTGCTTCCAGCCCACTGGGGTTTCATATCAAGGACTACCAGTCCCAGAATGCTTAGCAAGTATGTTTACTCACCTGAGTGTCATTTTGGAATAAAAGTGGGAGTATTTCTGGAGTCCTTTTGGCGGCAGTCATTGAGTGTGCAGAGAGCCTCAGAAGAAGGGCGTAGCCCGAAACGCGTCAGGCACTGCTGACGTTGGATGTTCCTGTTTCTTGCCCCAATTTGAACGCGCTGATGTAGAGTGCGCCCTGCACCCTTGGGTACTTGTGAACCTTCATATATTCCGGTCGACCCGGCCGGGGGGCGCACCACCGTGGATTTCTGGCGGGTCCGCCTGCTGCTGGTGTTTTGATCAGTGTGGCAGATTCATCTGGCGTCAACTGGAAAGGGTGAGAACTGAGCAGAAGCACCCGTGAATTCGAACTTATTTCACTTGATGTCTGCTTCCAGCCCACTGGGGTTTCATATCAAGGACTACCAGTCCCAGAATGCTTAGCAAGTATGTTTACTCACCTGAGTGTCATTTTGGAATAAAAGTGGGAGTATTTCTGGAGTCCTTTTGGCGGCAGTCATTGAGTGTGCAGAGAGCCTCAGAAGAAGGGCGTAGCCCGAAACGCGTCAGGCACTGCTGACGTTGGATGTTCCTGTTTCTTGCCCCAATTTGAACGCGCTGATGTAGAGTGCGCCCTGCACCCTTGGGTACTTGTGAACCTTCATATATTCCGGTCGACCCGGCTGGGGGGCGCACCACCGTGGATTTCTGGCGGGTCCGCCTGCTGCTGGTGTTTTGATCAGTGTGGCAGATTCATCTGGCGTCAACTGGAAAGGGTGAGAACTGAGCAGAAGCACCCGTGAATTCGAACTTATTTCACTTGATGTCTGCTTCCAGCCCACTGGGGTTTCATATCAAGGACTACCAGTCCCAGAATGCTTAGCAAGTATGTTTACTCACCTGAGTGTCATTTTGGAATAAAAGTGGGAGTATTTCTGGAGTCCTTTTGGCGGCAGTCATTGAGTGTGCAGAGAGCCTCAGAAGAAGGGCGTAGCCCGAAACGCGTCAGGCACTGCTGACGTTGGATGTTCCTGTTTCTTGCCCCAATTTGAACGCGCTGATGTAGAGTGCGCCCTGCACCCTTGGGTACTTGTGAACCTTCATATATTCCGGTCGACCCGGCCGGGGGGCGCACCACCGTGGATTTCTGGCGGGTCCGCCTGCTGCTGGTGTTTTGATCAGTGTGGCAGATTCATCTGGCGTCAACTGGAAAGGGTGAGAACTGAGCAGAAGCACCCGTGAATTCGAACTTATTTCACTTGATGTCTGCTTCCAGCCCACTGGGGTTTCATATCAAGGACTACCAGTCCCAGAATGCTTAGCAAGTATGTTTACTCACCTGAGTGTCATTTTGGAATAAAAGTGGGAGTATTTCTGGAGTCCTTTTGGCGGCAGTCATTGAGTGTGCAGAGAGCCTCAGAAGAAGGGCGTAGCCCGAAACGCGTCAGGCACTGCTGACGTTGGATGTTCCTGTTTCTTGCCCCAATTTGAACGCGCTGATGTAGAGTGCGCCCTGCACCCTTGGGTACTTGTGATCCCTCATATATATATATATATATATATATATAGATGCCCTGAGACCTAATTGGACAGTTAGTCCTATTTCTATGTCTGTGCCGGTCCCGGTTTTTATTAATTCTGACAATCTGGCCACCCTACTTTGGCCTCCAGAGTCAAGCCGTTGCACGCTTGGCTGTGGAGGGGCCACAACCGCATTGCCTAGGACCCATCTGAAATTGACCAGTGAAGATCTGCATCTGTTGCAGATGTGGTGAAAGCTAAAATACCCCGAGCAGCATGCTTCGAACGGAGGCCGTGCACGCTGTAGATATGGTCTGTGGCCGACCTCTCCCTCGACCACTACAGAAACAACACACGAGTACCACAGGCTTCTGCCTGCAGTCGGAACAAAGACACTGCAATGCACTCACTGGAGCATGAGAACTTGAAAGTTTCTTCCACGTCAGGAAAGATGGTAAAACTGACTGTTCCTCTGGACCGGTCAGAAAAGTACCCTGCACTTCTCGTCCTTTGGCTTCACTGTGCATGAGGGAAGCTGGCATTTTGCTTGTATTTGCCTCTTTTAACTGCACACTTGTCACTTTTCCTCTTGTGCACTTTTGACCACCTCATGTATTTTTGGTTGTTCATCATTTTTTACTACCTCAAGTATTTTGTTTGCTCACAATTGTCACTATTACCTTTACTACCTCATGTATTTTTGGTTGCTCACAATTTTTACTACCTCAAGTATTTTGTTTGCTCACAGTTGTCATTATTACCCTTACTACCTCATGTATTTTTGGTTGCTCACAATTGTCACTATTACCTTATGTAAGTACGTATGTTTTAGTAATCTGCTCTTTTGTAATGTCTCTCATTATGTTTCATTTCTGTTCCGAATGTGAAGCGCTCTGACGCCTTCGGGTAAAGTCCGCGCTATATAAAAATGCATAAATAAATAAATAAATAAATAAATTATATACACCACAGCTTCAAAGACTACTGTGAGAAAGGTTCAAGAAACTATTTATTAGCAAAAAACCACATCGAACAACAAAGCCGATGTCATTAGAAACGATTGATCGTATTTCCTGTTATTTACTCAACCATTTATTTATCTTAGCTATATTATGCATTCCTTGTGTAGAGATAAACACGCCAACACCCCTTCCTTATGCGTCACGGTCCTCACGGAAAAGAACGACAGGGGATTTCCGCCAGGCAGCTCCTGAATCAGAAGCGGAGCCAGTCAGAATCAAGAAGAGAGGAGCCAATCAGAATCAAGAAGAGATAAGCCAGTCGGAATCAAGAACAGAGGATCAGATTAGAAATCAAGAAGAGAGGAGCCAGTCAGAATGAAGAACAGATGAGCCCGTCAGAATCAAGAGGAAATTGGCCAATCGTAGACAAGACGCTATGTGTACTCTGAGCATGCTGCCGTGAGTCAATGGTGATGTCATGCCTTTCCCCTGGTTCCTGCTGTAACTGCAGCCCTCTTTGGCTGGATGTGAAGCCACACTGTGCCACTGGTGAGTATATGGGTGTGCTGGATGCTGGATTTGAAGCAAACGTCCCACTGTGTTTCTTTAGCACGTGGAGCGTTGATATTAATAGCGTATTAGAACAGTGCACTGAGAAGAACTCATCAATATTGATAGTTTTGTACATCTGGTAGTCTAAACTCACCTATTTGAAAGTTCTTTCGTACTTAATCGGTATCAAAGATTCTGTATTTTAAGTATCTAATAGGGTTAATAAACCTGCTGCACAGATCTTTGTATGGCCAGCATTTTTGAGGAGATTATAAGCGGTAAAACAACTGGTAGTTAATGCAGATCTTGGAGATTTCTGTGTTTTGTCCGATCACAGTATTGACTCCTAAAGTAGCAAGGAGGATTAATGTGCCTGCTCCAAAGCAGATCGTGTAAGTTCAATTGCTCGTGTACCTGAGTAACTGTGCACAGCTGTGTGTATGTCAACAATTTAAAATAACACTTTTACATTTTTATAACAAATAATCTTAACCCATTTGTTTTTCATTCTTTTCGGATTACTCATATTATTTATATACATAAAAAGTCTTGTGAAATTTTCCATTAACACACTTCTTCAAAGTGTACAGTCAAACAACCATAAAACAAAAGAGTTATGCAGATGAATGTTGTTTTAACATTACTCCATCGGTATCCGTGTGTTGCCTTATACATTCCGGGACACAAGGGTCGCTTCCACAGGAGTCTCTAAAGAAATAAATAACGAAACCATCATTATGTAAGGACAATACCTATAACTTACATTGCTACCAATATCTTGCTTCACCACCGTGGTTCCTTAGTGTCACATTACTACAGTCTCAATCAAATACATTCACAAAGTAATAAGAGTGCATTACATGCCAGTCCTAATGTGCAAGTTTTCCTGAAGAAACCCAAGGCCAAAATTCCTGTGCCTCGTATCCATCACAAGCCTCTATTCAATCAATCAATCAATCATCGCATTTATATAGCGCACTACTCACCCAGAGGGTCTCAAGGCGCTGGGGGAGGGGGGTCCGCTACTGCTCGAACAGCCAGGTCTTGAGTTGCTTCCTGAAGGCGTGGTGGTCCTAGGTCAGGCGGAGGTGGGTGGGGAGGGAGTTCCATGTCTTGGCGGCGAGGTAGGAGAAGGACCGCCCCCCTGTGGTGGCTCTTCGGATGCGGGGGACGGCGGCGAGGGCGTGGCTGGTCGATCGAAGCTGGCGTTTGGGAGCGTAGAAGTTGAGGCGGCTGTTGAGGTATCCTGGGCCTTGGTTGTGTAGGGCTTTGTGTGCGTGGGTGGGTGAGGAGACGGAAGGTGATTCTCTTGTTGACTGGGAGCCAGTGCAGGTCTCTTAGGTGTCCGGAGATGTGGCTGCGACGGGGGGTGTCCAGGATGAGTCGTGCTGAGGCGTTCTGGATCCGCTGGAGTCTCTTCTGGAGTTTGGCGGTGGTTCCGGCGTAGAGGGAGTTGCCGTAGTCCAGACGGCTGGTGACAAGGGCCTGGGTGACCGTCTTCCTGGTCTGGTCTCGGTGGGGATCCACCGGAAGATCTTACGTAGCATGCGCAGGATCCGACGTTGCTGAGGCATTGTACTAGGGTACGGTGGCAGACAGTGTTGAAGGCCGCGGAGAGGTCGAGGAGGATGAGGGCCGCTGTTTCTCTGTTGTCGAGCAGCGCTCGGATGTCATCGGTGGCTGCGATCAGGGCGGTCTCGGTGTTGTGGTTAGCCCGGAAGCCAGACTGCGAGGGGTCGAGGGATCCGTTCGTCTCGAGGAAGGCGGCCAGCTGCTTGTTGACGGTCTTCTCGATGACTTTTGCAGGAAACTGGAGCAGTGAGATGGGGCGGTAGTTCTTGTGGTCGGTGGGGTCGGCCGATGGCTTCTTGAGTAGGGCGCTGAGTTCGACGTGCTTCCTGCTCTCCGGGAAGGTAGCGGTGCCGAAGGAGGTGTTGATGATGTCCCGCAGGTGGGGTGCGATGACAGCGTAGGCCTTGTTGAAGACGTGGTGAGGGCAGGGGTCGGTCGGAGATCCGGAGCGGTCTTCGGTGCTGATCGGAGTCCAGGCGCGAAGGGTGGTGGTGGGGGGCGGTGGTTCGGTCGTGGCGTTCGTCGGTTGACTATGGCTATTTTGGCTATTTTGATTTTAATTATAAACCACCAGTGGTTTAAACATGCTTACGCGATAAAACATAAATTAGTATGTGCCATTAAAATCATTATTTAGTATTATTACTCATACACATAGATAAATATCTCATTCTTGCAGTGCAGTCTTTCTTGAGGATGTAAGGGGGTTGAAGAATGTCAAAAACCTGCCTCTGAGTCATAGTTTCTGAAAAGTACGTATGAAGTGATCAGCTATGTACTTTTGTTTCTTTCTGTTGCATTATCAGCAAGATGGTAGGCTCCAAATGGCCTCCAGACAGGATATTTGAACAAAAGATGGTTGTTGAAATTCGGCCTTTGTTTGTGCCCGATTGGAAGTGAAATAATAAAACCACCTTGCTACCAGAAGGTTGCTGCACCGAACGGAATGCAGACAACGTGCGGGAGCTGCTTAGTTGTGTTCTGCTATTAGAAAAGGACTCCAGGACAAATTCAGCATATTTCCTTGAGTTGGCCGGATCCCCGATCAGGCCCTGAAATCGCTACTGGAATTGGGACCCCCCTACTTTCCACCAATGATAACCGCTGTTTCTATTTTGTATTTGATTTACTTTTTAGACCAAAACATTAACATTTTCTGAGTTTGTGTTGGTTTCCTATGAAAATACGCCTCATGCATCTTTGTTTCTAGTTCTGTTTTTTATTAGCCTAAATTGCATTTTAAAATTAAATGGGCATTTCAAATCATTCTACTTCTAATGTTCAAGAAAAAAGATAAAGCAGATTAATGTTTTCTTAAATAACGCCTTCGGATAAACTGTCATTCTTGTTTTTTTGCACTGCAGTTCCTTGCATTTTGGGATCTATAGTTTACGATTTTCCCAATTATGATTACGGGCATATACTTCCCAGCATGCAAAAATAAATTGCTTTCTAAAAGAGAGAGGATTTGCTCAAGGTACGACAAAGGAAAGGTAAATCAGGATGTTGGGTAACATCAGGATTCAAAAGATGGGCTTCCCTGAAGTCCTGAGCTTCTGAGACAACTTTAAGTACCAGCAGTTGTTTGAACCCTAGCTGTGCAGCACACTTGACTTTAGTTTCTGGCTGATAAATGAATGCCGGACAAAAGTACCAGAATGCATATTCATGTGCCTGTTGGGACGGAAAAGTGTTCTGCATGGTAAAAGAAAGTAAACAAGTTGATTATTTACTCAATCTCTGGTATCTTGTGTCTCCAGTTCAATCCTCTTAGTTTTGAAAGATACCCACATTTTAGAAATGTTAATTCAGAGAATTTGAATGAGTGAAACAGAGCAATTCCACAAATCAGCAAAATAATCACAATGTTGGTAAAATCCTTAGCATGCCCCCACCCAAGCTATCAAACCAGTCACCAATCTTACTAAAACCCTTTTCAGTCTCACCAACCCAGAGACCTACAGATTCCCAAAAGCCATGTTCTTCCAAAGCTACCAACCTAGGGACCTACAGATTACCAAAAGCCATATTCTTCCAAAGCTTTGACTTCACGAGAAAGATACGTTTTTATCAACATATAAGCTTACTGTTATCTGGGATCAAGATGCACCACTCTCTCACCTTCATAACCCTACAAATACTGCCTTCTTTGGTGAGAAGGAAATCTAGCGCTAATCGGTTCTCATAATCCTCACATGCATTAATAATTCATTTATTATTTATATGTGTTAATGCATATGCAACGTTAGAAGCCTGCCAGTTAATAAGCATAGATAATCTTCACATTTTTACATCATTCATAGCAACATGAATAGATGGAGTTCTATCCCTTAATACATCTAGCACAAACTTACAAAAACGCTCTTAACTCTCTTCAATCCAACAGCATCACTCATCTCATTCACATGGTAAACCAATGGGAATACCAAAGCAAGAAAACATGAACCTACCCAATTACGAGGCAGGTTAAAATAAAAAGCCTTGCCAGTATTGGTTCTTTACCAACTAAAAACGTCATTAACAACACAACTTCTCTCACTATTTCCCACAAACTCTATTGACTTCCCTCCTGTTGGTTCATTATTCACCATGTGCAAGTAATCCTTTCTCTCAAGCTTTATTCTCCACCTTGTATGCAGATTTGATGTTCTTAAATCCTCTTCAGCCTTAATATATCCGGATGTTTCCTTTCACACATATTCCCCTTTAGTAATTTTAATTTTCCAAGTTAGTTTGTGCAACCATGTTCAAATATTTACTATAAGTTCCAGAATACCCAGGTTCTCCGCAAACAAGAAGGTCTTACAGTGAAACATTGAAATCCGACAGATATAGTGACAGAAACTACTGCTTATTAAACATACTAAGAAAAACTTTGCAAGATAAGCGACAGCTCATTAGCAATTGGTGATCATTAGCTCCCTCACCTGCAGAAGAAGGCAGAAAAGTGCACACAAGACAGTTACAAACCCCCATAATATCTATACTCTTCCAATAAATTTGCATATACATTATTTTTAGTCTCCTGGGGGCTAAGGATGTGCTGAATCAGTCTTCGGCACCTCCTCTCAGGTGCTAAGGATGGATCCAGAAAAACCTGGCATGAGAGACAGCACCAGAGGGATTTCCTTTTACTATTTACAACGTGGGCTGCTGGGGAATAGCTACTCCAGCAATGAATGAATGAATGAAAACAATCTTGTACCGCGCAAATTTAGCCCGGTGGGCATCAAGGCGCCTAAAAAAAAGAGTGGAGTAGGAGCCCAAAACCAGGTTACCGATATGCCTCGGCAAATAGCCATGTCTTTAATGCCTTCCTGAACAGCGAGATGGACGGTTGAGTTTTTAATTCAGAGGGTAGAGTGTTCCACAGTTTAGGGCCCATTTGGCTCTGCGAAATCGAGGCACCAACAGGAGGGTCTTGCTGGAGGAGCGAAGGCTCCTGCAAGGGACATAGTGAGTCAGCAGAGCCTTCACTCCCCCAGCGCATTCGCTGGACAGGGCCCCATCGACCAGGCACATGATCTTAAAAGAGATCCTGGACTGGATCGGGAGCCAATGCAGGTTCTTCCTAGCGGCTGTAGCGGACGAAAGCCTAGGGGCATCGAGCACAAATCTGGCCGCCGCATTCTGGACAGACTGCAGGCGTTGTATAAGGCCTTTATTTACGCCGAAGTATAGCGTGTTACAATAGTCCAGCCGCGAAGCGACTAAGGCAACCTCGATCTGTTTGCGGGCTTGCAGGGAAAGGTAGTGGGTAATTTTCCTGAGAGTCCTAATGACACCCCAGCAAGTGGCGACAGTCCTGTTCACCTGCTGTGTCATAAAAAGTGAGGGGTCGATCATCACGCCCAAATTACGTGCTGAGTTCGTGGGTGATGGGCAGGTTCCAAGGGATGATGGCCACCAGTCAAATGACCAAATGTCCTGATTTTCACCAAAAATCAGGACCTCAGTTTTCTCTCCATTCAGCTTCAGTGAATTTAAGATCATCCACTGCGAGACTGCCTCCATGCAGTTCCTGAAGCTGACAGCGGAGGTACTAGCCGAGTGGGAGAGGGACACCATAATCTGGGTGTCATCGGCGTACGATACCACCTCCATCCCATAAGATCTTACTAACCTGGCAAGTGGGGCCACATAGATGTTAAATAGCGTGGGACTCAAGGCTGACCCGTGTGGGACCCCACATTGCACAGGTAAGGGCAGGAATAGAAACTCTCCCAATTTGACCTTCTGTTCCCTCTGGTCAAGAAAGAAGGCCAGGAGGCAATCTGCTGCTGTTTTTTTCTCTGTTATGATGTCAATGCGATGTAATTAAAGTGAAAGTAAAATGAGCTGATTGGCAAATTTACTTTCACATAATAATAATAATATTAATAATCTGAGCTTATACAGCGCCTGGTTACACTATCCAGTGTGTCCCCGCGCTAGCCATTGGCCCCAAACCTACCAAACTCTTACAGTCTCCCCAACCCGCCCCAAATTTGCCTAGCCCCTAGGGAATAAATAGGTTTTTAGTTCTTTGCGAAAAACCACCTCTGAGGCTTCCATGCGAAGCATGTGGGGAAGAGTATTCCACCGACGGGCAGTCAGAAATCGGAAGGATCTACCTCCCATTCTAGCTCTTCTGATTTTAGGAACCTGCATCAAGCCAGCCCCGTGAGATATCAAAAGTCGAGTTGGGGTATAGGGTGTTAATAGATTGCGAAGGAAGCGAGGACCTTTCCCCTGCGCAATCCTGTGGCTGACACAGAGGACTTTAAACTGGACGCGCTCCCTAATTTGCAGCTAGTGCAGCGACTCCAGGGCTTTTTTTGAGGCGGTTCTTTTGGGCAGGATCAACACCAGGCAGGCGGCAGCGTTCTGGATGTGTTGTAGTCGCTGGAGACATTTCACATTAGCTCCCAGATAGAGGACATTCCCATAGTCCAGCCTAGAAGTGACCAAAGCATGGACTAGGGCTTTCCTGGCTGTAACAGGGAGCAGATCCAGCGTCTTTCTAAGACTACGCAGAATACCAAAACAAGTACCAGCCACACGTCTGGTGTGATAGTCATAGGAAATTTTGGAATCGATCCAGATTCCAAGATTCTTAACTTGATCCTTTGGCACAGGTAATGGCCCGAGTGTCTGGGGCCACCAGGCTGAGGTCCAGACTGACTGTGTTTTGCCCACAATCAGCCCCTCAGTTTTGTCGCCGTTCAATCTTGGACAGTTGTCGACCATCCAAGCAGCAAGGTCTTGTAGACAAGACGCAAAATTGCTGGCTGCATTCTCAGCTGGCTGTGTCAAAGCCACAGCCAGCTGAGTGTCATCTGCGTAAGTCACCACTTCCACCCCATATTGCTCAGTTTTTATAGCCACAGGCGCCACATAAAGATTAAAAAGGGCAGGGCTCAGGCTGGAACCTTGCGGAACCCCTTGATACAAATTAATAGCCTTAGACCTATGGAGCCTTTGTTCAACTCAAAAACTGCGCTTGTGGAGAAATGATTCCAGCCAGTCCCATGCCTTCCCTACCACTCTACCCTTCTTTAGACACTGCAGCAAGGTGTGATGCGCCACAGTGTCAAACGAGGTACTGAGATCAAGAAGAAGCAGTGCCGCGGTATGACCCTCATCCACATGCCTCCGAAGAGCCTCTGTGGAGAAGAGCAGGGCTGACTCCGTAGAGTGTAAAGCACGGAAGCCCAACTGCGACGGGTGTAGGCGCTTATGGGTTTCAATGTGGGCTATCAGTTGTTGATTACATCGGTGCTCAGTCATATCCCACCCCTCCTAGCAATCGTCTAGATGAAGGGAGGTAGCATTGGAAAGGGGAGAACCTCCCCTTTCCAAAGGTATCTTTCCCTAGTGGAACTCTGTTTGGGTAGTGCCACATGAGGGTGTCCCCCAAGCAGGGATCCACCCACTATATACGACTGGAGACTGGAAGATTCCTGTATATCCTCCAGAATATTGGTTATCCCATCCAGACTCAAACTCGGACAACAAAAATACTTCTACATATCCTATCTCACTGGTGTCCGATTTTATTGAGCAAATAAGCTGGCTTCACCGATCTGTAATCGATGCCAATACGGTGGAGGGGGGGCTATTTTTTTCCATTTAGTCCCCCTATTATGCAGTACTGGCTTGGGGCCTTTGCCTCACTTATGCAGGTGATTGGGGAACGAGTGAAACCATACCCAAGAATTGCATTTCCGGGTATTGTGGATGATTTTTGGGGATCAAGGGGATCTTGCACCTTATTGGGTATTGTGACAGTACATGCTAAAAGAGACATTGCGTAAAATTTAACTCCTTCGACCACTCTAACGTGGTGAGTGACGATGGACTGGTGCACCAAAATCGATTTATGTTTGCAGAGGCTTTGCCCAGAAACACAAGTAGGTGTGGGGTAAATAGTGGGCACATTATATTATATGCTGGTACATTACTGGTTTATTTCTCCCAGCCCTGTTGATGTGATTCTCACTTCCTAAATAAGTAAACTTTAGATTGTGTTGTTCTTGCTTATTTCAAAATTAATAACATTTGGATATAAAAAGAAAAAACTCACACTCCTTTCACCTTATCGTCCCTACAAAATCTTTCATGAATACCCCACTTATTTTCTAACCACCGACTAAATTAACTCTTAAACTGTTTCATTTTATTTTCCTGCTGCTATTTAATCTCATTTATTCAGTGCTTCAAACTGTGTGGGTCTAGATAGTTGCTTTTGTCTCTTTCATTGTTTGTATTGGAAATCTAACTTTCCCATATTAAAGGAACTTGCACTTTATGACATTATGGACAATGTTTACAGTCGGGGACGATTTATGTGCAAATAATTGTTAATGGTGGTGTTATTCTGAATAGGTCAGTGGACTCAAATCAATATTCTGAATGCATTAGGTCTTCATGCTGAAGTCCAAGACCGATAACAGCATCTGTGAGGCGATGGAGCGAATTAGCGGCTCAAAATGGGTCATGAAACAAGAAAATTGCACTGCAGCATAGAAAGCCTTGCACTATAACTTGTGTGGTCTATAATTGTTAGGGTTCTGTAGGGCGTATTCAGTAGTTCAATCCAACAGTTCCATGGAATCGCATTCAATAAATCATTTTCTTTGACTTTTCTGTATTTGATTGTCTAGGAACCCAGTGGCTTAAACCAGGACTGCAGAAGATTGTCTCAGGCACAAAATGATTGAAGTCCAGCCTGGTGTTTTCATAGGTGGTGCTGAAGATGTGGCAGATCCAGGGCGTCTGCAAGATGCAGGAATCACCCATGTGCTCACGGTAGACAAGGAGGCTCCACAGACTTTATCTTTTTTCCATACAAAGTTTGTTTTTGCCTTAGATGACCCCAGCACTGACCTCCTGAGCTACTTGGATGAGTGTATTTCCTTCATTAAAGAAGCCATCTCAGGAAGCTGTTGCAAGGTATTGGTTCATTGGTGAGTTGTGTGCATAAAACCCCATTTGTTTGTGTGATGTGTGGTTTTCTTTAGTCATAATCTTTACTTTCCATATATAGTAGTACATTAGTATTTCCTATCTATGTCTAGCCTTTCCCCAGGATTTGAAGACATTGTTGCTATGCTTTCTTGGGAAATGAATGGAAAAGTGATCAAACCCAATTATCCTATAATGAATTTTTCAATATCGAAGCAGTAAGTGCATGTATAGAATGGAAGGCTGCTCAAGTTTGATTTGCATCTTCTGTAAAATAGGTGTGGTGTATTGGGAGTATTTGTACATGACCCACACATAACTGTACAATAGATATTAGGTGGTTTCTTCCATCCTGTTGTGGAATGTTCAATGTTATATGATCTAATCAAAAGGGGTAAAACCTGTAACTTGAGGCTCTAGCAGGGGTGACCATAAACCTGAACCCTGAACCAGGTTTTAATGCCTTGTATAATACCGGCAACGATTTGAAGGAATGGAAGTGCCTTCTCAATACATTACGAAAAGGAAGTGGTGAATAATGTGGCGAAGAAGTTTTGTTTGCTTCAGGAAAAGCGGCTGGGTTAAGCTAAAAATGGGAAGCCTTGTTGTGCAATAATCAGACCTTACTAATTGTGAAGGGTTTTTGAGGAATTTGAAAATGTATTTGAAAAGTTTGGACAGGTTTCAGATGTGTACAGTGAAATGTGCAAAGTGTAAGGAAAAGAGTTGTGATGTAAAATACATTTCAATTAAAATTCACAATGGTCCTAGGTTTCGAACGTTGAGTGAGTGCAATGCCATCGTAATCAGGGGAGCGCATTGAGATTCAGCATGCGTTTTTTCTCTCTGTGTCATACTCAACATGTGTTTCAATGAAGGGCTTGACTAGGTCATCAATTAACATTGTAGGAGTTTCGGATTCTGTATCAGGACCAGATGATTCAAATTATGCAGTGGCTTATTAAGCTTTATTTCTCAGCAGCTAATAAACATCTTCAATGAAACGCATGTATTCATGTAAAAGTACAAGATCCAAGAATAGGGTGAAGCTACAAATCCCAACAAAGCAATATAGCAGGGTTCTTCAAACTGTGGGTCGCGCCCCCCTGGGGGGGCGCGGCCCCATCCCAGGGGGGCGCGCGCTCCACTCCGATCTTCCCTTTGTGCCCGTTCCTTTGTCTGGGTGATTCTCCCAGGAGGGGGCCAATTCATGACAGCTTCGGCTGCAGTGCAGGCAAGGAGTCTCCTCTGCTAAAAACGAAAGCAAACAAACAGACACGCTTTCAGCTTTAGCAGAGGAGACCCCTTGCCTCCTACTGCAGCTGAAGCTGTCGACTCCGTGAATTGGCCCCCTCCTGGGAGAGTTAGCTCTTCCAAGAAGAGAGAGAAGGTTTCCGGAGAGGGTTTGAGGCACGGGCGGGGTGGGCTCTGGCCCAGGGCCCCAGCCTTTCAAGAGGGATGGGAGTGAGGGGGAGGGGCGGGAGTCCTTCAGTTATTTTGGGACGGGAGGGAGAGGTTGCAATCCGGGTTTGGGCCATGAATCGAGACGGTGGGCTCTGGTCTGCGGTCATCAACTAATGAGGATCTTTGTGTGGGGCACCGAAGTGTCTGTGTTCAGGGATGTTGGTCTGCAGATTCGAATTTGAATCATCAAATGTGTGAGGGATGTCGGGTGGAGCCGGCCACCAGACGTCCGTTATGTTGCCATGTGGGTGAATAGATGTATGGGTGGAGTGGTGGATGTATGGGTGGAGTGATGGGTGGAATGGTGGATGTGTGGGTGACATGGTTGGATGAGTGAGGGGATGGATGGGTGATGGGGTGGATGGATGGTGGGAGAGAGGATGGATGCATGAGTGGAGGGATGGATGGGAGTGGATGGATGTGTGTATGGTTGGAAGGGTAGATGGATGGGTGGAGGGATGGATGGATCAGTGAAATGGTGGATGGACCGATGGGGGGGGTGGATGGTGGACGAGTCGGTGGGTGGATGGATGAGAGAGATGATTGATGTATTGATGGGTGAAGGGGTTAATGAATGAATGGATGGAGGATGAGTGAAGGGGTGGATGTGGGGATGGATGGGTGATTGAGGAGGGTGGATGGACGGGGGGATGGATGGAGGAGTGAAGAGGTGGGTGAGAGGTCAATGGATGGATTCATGAGTGAATGAGTGGAAGGATGAGTGGGTGGATGGATGAAGGGTGGATGGAGGGATGGGTGACTGGGTGAGGGGGGAATGGAGAGAGAGGGGGATGATGGATGGATGGATGAGTGAGGACATGGATGAATGATTGGCAGAGTGGATGGGCAGGTGTGTGCATGGATGGGCGAGGAGAGGAGCATGGAGATGGATGGGTCAGAGAGTGCATGCATGAGTGGGGGGAGGGTGGAGAGCGGGAGGGATGGATGGGTGGGTGGATGGCTGAGTGGGGGGTTGGGTGGACGGATGAGTGACTGGGTGGATGGATGAGTGGGTGGGGGGATGGCTGGATGGGTGAGAAGGTGGGTGGTTGGATGGAAGAGTGAGTGGATGGATGGGTGGAGGAGTGGATGGATGGGTGGAAGAGTGGATGGATGGGTGGAAGAGTGGATGGATGAATGGAGGAGTGGATGGATGAGTGGGAGGATAGCTTGGGTGAAGGGGTGAGTGGTTGGATGGATGGATGGATGGATGGGTGGATGGATGGGTGGAGAAGTGGATGGATTGGTGAGGGGATGGATTGGGTGAGGGGGTGGATGGAGGGATGGATGGGTGAGATGATGGATGGAGGTTTGGATGTGGATGGGGCACAGATGGAGGGACAGAATGAATGGTGGGGGAGTTGGTGGATGACAAGGTGTACATGATGGATGGGGAGGGTTGTGATGACTTCCTTTGCCTTGGAGGATTGTGTTTTGAGCTGTGTGGTACGCCTCTGTTGTTTCGCCACACCCACTCAGGCCTGCAGTTTGCTAGGCACTCTTGTTGTATTGAGCATTGTTTGCCGGATATGGCCCGTGGTGTGCACGTTGCAGTCGATCATGTGGTGTGCCAGATTCCCGAGGTTTCGGTCGGGTGGTGGGGGGCCAAACATCTGGGGGAATTCAGCTGGGGGGGCTCAACCAGGAAAAGTTTGAATATCTCTGCAGTATAGTATAGCCAATCAGCATTCACCCATCCATATTAGTCTTATAGTGTGATTGAATTATTCCTCTGCTTTTGCTGCTCACTATCTATGTTAAGTACAATTTATGTATCTCCTACAAATATCTGTAAATTATTCATATTTAATTTTTACTTAATAATTCTTTTTCTCTTTCAGTTTCAAGATTTGAGTTGCTGACTTTGACATCAATCTTGTATTATTAATTTTATTGCCCCTTCTGGACAGTTACATAAATATTTCAACCTGTTGTATGCGGCGACTCTATTTTGAGATTCTCATCTCTTCCGGTGTACTTAAATGAAAGGAGGCAGACTTGATCGGTCACTTCTCACCCTCCCTGGCAGAAATCCTTTTCTATCCCTCTTCGGATCAAAGTATTTTTTTCATCCAACTTTCTCTTTGGTCACCTAATCTTCACGCTGCAGTTTAAGGAGCCTCAATACAAAACATGTGACATTACAAATACTAAAAGTGTCACATATGCTAAAGTTAAAAGTATTGGCATTGTAAATCACAAAAACAAATATAAAATGTCATTTACAAAACCAATTGCTCCAACTTTCCTACTGCGAGACCTATTGGCAACGCCAGTGCTTGTTTCATCCAACTTTCTCTTTGGTCACCTAATCTTCACGCTGCAGTTTAAGGAGCTTGATTGACACCCTGTTTCTTGACATGTCAGGACCCGCCTTACTCTGCCCATTACTACCTCAGTTCCACTCCTATTAGCCCATTAGCATTGGTTACTTGATATGAATAACACATTTAGGATGCCCTATTTTTGTCGATCAGGGTTGTAACAATTATAGACACACTGATAGAGTGCAATATTTTATTCATTTAAACATCCAAATTCTAGCTTTTTCCCCATGAATTAAAGGGTGATCTGTTAAAATATTCAAGGCGCTTGATAGCAAGCCTTCGAAATACTTCTGAAATTCCGTCAGTCTTGGCCTACTAATGTATTTCCTTCTAAAGAACTATAGTCCACTAAACTATTGGTTCTTTTATGTTGAGCGTCTTGTAAAAAAGTTTCAGATATTAGAGCTCTGAATCTAAGAAGTAGACATTTCTCCCCAGAAGGAGTTACCCGTTTGGTGTAAAAAAAAAAAAAAAAAAGAACTCCATGCAGTACCAATCGGATTATATATCATTCTTTTCCTGGTAGACAAGAAATTGTTTGGTCCACTGTTTTTGTCTGGCCTTATGTTTCAGTCTCCGCTCCAGTTCTAGCAAGATGGATTCCATGGATTTTATCAGAAGCAGGCATTGAAGCTTCTTCCTTTTGTACTCATTCTTTCAGAGGTGCTCAACATCTAAATCCTTCAGTGCTGGTGATCTTTTAGAAGACATTATCTGCATGCTGATTTGGTCACCAGACTCCATGTTTAATTACTTCTATTATAAGCCAGGAAGTAATCATTTTTCATTAGTGATTGATTAGCTTTGAACTTGCACAATCTGTGCCTGTGATCCTGATATGGAATCGAAAATGTTATAGCATTCATGAACAAAAGGTTTGAATTCTATTCATAGGTAGGCTAAGATTATCCCACATTTTCTTAAAATTTCATATACCAATTCTATTAGGAATTTCAAATTTATGATTTATTTTAACCCTCCCTTTTAAAAAAAAAAAGATTTTGTAGGTTAATTGTTGTAAGTATTCTGTTCAGATTTCTTTTCTTAGCACTTCAAAAAAAATTCTAGTTTTAGATATTCCTTCAATGATTATAACTTCTGGATGACTTCTCAACCTTGCAGAAAGAGAGGAAGAATTTCATTGGACTATAACTTATATGGATGGCTGAATGCTGATTGGCTATGCTACGTGCTTTAATAGGATTTGTGGTTTCCTGTATTCATGGATCTTGTAGTTTTTACAGTAATACATTTGTTTCATTCAAGATGTTTATTGGCTGCTGAAAAATAAAGCTAAATTAGGAACTGAATAAACTTCGCCTTTGTGTCGTTAATAGAATCGAAAATTCTTGTTAACAAATGTTATAAAAGTTTTGATTGAGCTTGCTGTTTGTTCCCTCTGGGACAATCGCACCAGATGAATTCATTTTCGGCTGTTGGAGCAATGTTAATTGTTATGTTATGTTATGTTATGTTACAGCGTTCTTTTATAGCGCACGGCTACTCGAAAAGAGTGTCCCGGCGCTTTCCACCTGCATCTCAGAATAAAAATAACACAACACAGCAAAAGAATGAGAAAAAGAACTGAAACTGAAGCAATAAGAACAGCCTAAAGATTAAAAAGCCAGGTCTTCAGGCTCTTCCTGAACTGGAACAAATTGACAGTGCTGCGCAGCGAAAGAGGAAGCGAGTTCCACAGCTGTGGGGCTTTGCAGCTGAAAGAGCGCCCTCCCGTGCGGGCCTTCCTCACCCGCGGGACCACCGCTTTGTAAAGGGATTCCGAGCGCAAAGAGCGGACTGGTCGATAGAAGGCTAGTCTCCGTCGCAGGTATCCAGCCCCTGATCCAAACAGGGCTTTGTGCATCAGAGTCAGGGATTTAAACTGGATCCGCTTCCGGACAGGCAGCCAATGTAGCGCCTGAAGCAGCCCGGAAGCTCGGGCTCGTCTACGCAGGCCAAAGATAGCCCGGGCGGCAGAGTTCTGTACCACCTGTAGGCGCTGAACTAGGTAATCAGGGAGGCCAAGGAAGAGGGCATTAGCATAATCAAGCCTCGAACCGACGAGAGCCTGCACAGTAATACGCCTGTGCTCCTCAGACAGCAGGGGCAGGAATTTACGGAGCATTTTCAAAATTCCATAACAGGTGCCAGCCAGACCCAGAATGTGTGTTCGCAGCGATAGCTGGTTGTCCAGCTTGACACCCAGGTTTTTAGCCACCAAGGAAGACTGTGCAGGAGGGCTCATGTCGGACGGCCACCAATGCTGCCACTCCGGATCGACACCGCAACCAAAAAAAGGAACCTCGGACTTGCTCGAGTTGGCCCTTAGACTGTTCCGTTGGAACCAGTCAAAGACCAATGTAAGACAGTCCCGAATTCTCCCTCCATCAAACTCCTGGTCTTTCCCGCATGTGAAGAGGAGTTGCGTGTCGTCGGCGTAAGAGATGATCTGGGCCCCATATGCTTCCACCAAGGCCGCCAAAGGGGACATAAAGATGTTAAACAACGTGGGGCTCAACACAGATCCCTGTGGAACCCCAACTCCCAATGGCGGCATCTCGGCAGAGCTCTGGGAAACCCAGACCGTCTGGCGGCGGCCTTCAAGGAAGGATGTAAACCACCTGAGCGCCGTCCCCCTAAGGCCGATGTCATAAAGCCTCGCTAAGAGCGCCCTGTGGGGGACGGTGTCGAAGGCCGCCGATAGATCTAACATGACCAGCATCGCCCTCCCGCCGATATCAACAGTCTCCCTGATGATCTCAGTGACCTCTAGCAATGCCGTTTCCGTACTAAAATTAGGACGGAAACCGGATTGAGATGGATGGAGCAGATTGTTAGCTTCCAGAAAGCGCGACAGGACACCGTGGACGTGTTTTTCCGTGATCTTCGTGAGGGCCGGAAGAAGTGAAATTGGCCTATAATTGGCCAGAACCTCGACGTCGAGACCCGGTTTCTTTAGGAGGGGGATCACCATCGCTCTCTTCCAAGAGCTGGGGACCCTCCCCTCCCTCAGCGAGGCGTTGAGGATGGGATTAACCAGCGGATTCACCACCTCCGCCATCCCAGCCAAAAATTTGGCGGGGCAGGGGTCAAGTGGCGAGCCAGATTTCAAATTGGCCAACAGCTGCCTGGACACATCGCTGGAAACAGCAGGAAAATCAGACAGCACCGCCGTCGGTGTGTGCGGAAATCCGCACCCAGCCCCGGTGACGCCGCTTCCATCCTCCGGTCCTTCCACAAAGGAGGCCTGAATCGCCTTGCTCTTATTAGTGAAGAAGCCGGCCAGATCACCTGCCCACGTATCTGAAGAAACTAGAGGGGGCGATTGGGAACTAGGGGTCGTGAACTCCTTCACAATGGTGAAGATCTCCTTACAGGAGTTCGCGGATGCCTCGATCCTCCTAGCCAAATAGTCCCTCTTAGCTCCCAGAATGTCCCGATGGTAGGCCTTCACCACCGCCTTGTAGGCGAGTTTAGCCTCCCCATCATACAAACGTCGCCAGGCCCTCTCGGCCACCTTACATTGGCTGCGAGCCACACGAAGAGCCTCCGTAAACCACGGTGCAGATTGCCGTGCCACCGTGGATCGGAGGGCTACCTTGGGGGCCAGATCGTCCAGCCTATCAATGAGCCACCACTGCAGAGCCTCAGTGTCGCTATCCAGATCGCCCGAAAGATGGCATGGGTGATCCAGAAGCGCCTGTTCCAGCATGTCAGGTGTCACTCTGTGCAGCGCTCTCGAGGTCGGTCTAGACAAGACTGAGGCACTGTTATCCGGCCGCGCACTCTCCAGCACCGAAAATCTGATCAGCCTGTGATCGGACCAGAGCACCGGCAGGGTGTCAACCTCCGTAAGAGGGACAGACGAAAACACCTGATCCAGGGTATGCCCCTTCTCATGGGTTGGCCCCGACACGAACGGTAACAATCCCAGTGGAGATGTAATATCCAACAGTTTGACCGCATCCGAGTCATCCGCTACGTCAAGGTGGAAGTTGAAATCACCAGCCATGACGCAGTGCTGTGAGGTCAGCACCAACTCAGAGACAGCTGTCTGCAGATCTTCCAGGAAGGAACCCAAAGGGCCTGGTGGCCTGTAGACCAACAACCCCTTCAGGGCCTGGCCCGGGGACAGTCTGAGCGTGAAGGCGAGCGACTCAGCGCTCCCGATGGAATTAAGAGGAAGTTCCATGCCTACATTTTCCATGCCTAAATTTTCTGAGGCGATAGGCACACCATTTCACTTACTAACTTAATTTGAGCCTCGTGTATCTTGTGCTTGCTGATCGCTGACAAGCTCAATGTTGGAATGAAGTGACCTATATTGCTAAAAAAAGCAAATGTTAATGTGACATTACAGTTAGGTATGATAATAAGATCTGAGTGATTTGTGTTTTTTTTTTAAAAACCCAAAATGTAATAGTTCACTGAAAAGGGACATTATTATTAATTGACAAAGTTTTAACCTAAAAACAATACAGAAATTTAGCAGTTATATTTATCATTGCTAACTATAACTTGTGCCTCCGTCATACACTGCTCAAGAGCTCACATATTACATGACTCATGACTTGTTCTCTGACATCATCCAATGAGTATGTTAGTTTTTGTTAACCTTTTCATAGTGACAGATAAGTATCATCCTAGTGTTCCGAGCAAGTCGCAGTGACGTCCGCGTGAGCTGAAAAAAATACTTTTCCACAGCCAGCTCGTGAGATGCGAAGGAGGTGTCGCAATCAGCCAAACAAAAGGTTTCCAATTATCTGCTGCCATCCGCTGCTCCAAGCCTGGCCTGAACTGTGTGTTTCACAGTCTCTTTCTGAGAGAACCTCACATGATTGCGGACCTCGGAGGGATATGAAGTCATGAGTGAGGGAGTTAATGGCAAACAATGCGCATTGTGTAGCAGCATTTATATAGCGCGTACTGATCCTATGTGGGTCACTGATGTGCGTACCAACGTAGGCATTGTGCTTAGTTGTGTAGGGGACGTGGTTGGAAGATAGTAGCCATTGTCTTTGGTCCATTGTGGCAAATGTTTGCAGAAAACATTTCAGTCAGTCAAAACGGATTTGGGTAATAGAGTGGAGCTTTGGGTATCCCATGGTGTTCGTTAATCCACCCAGTGGCTTTTTACCTTTTGACTTCGTTTGAGCCCCACATAAACATTGCTAGAACCCAGGGACTCCCACATAATCATTATTGGAAACCGAGGACACCCACTTAGTCATTACTGGTAGCTGGAAACCGGCCTAAGCACTTTCGATAATTTGACCCGCAAAATGCCCAAAAATTACAAAAACAAACATTCCAACAAATACATAAATGCTGAGGCTTTAATGCACAAATGTAAAAAACTCAATTTTAATTTTAACGGGAAGGTTGGAGCTTTTATACATTCAATTTAAGGCATTTCTGTTTGATGCTTTTGCACTGGTCCCATGAATCAGCTGAAGATATTAACTTAATGCCTCCAATTTTACATTCCCTCTTACAGAATGTTTCAAATTGTTTAACTTTAAATGTTGCTTCTTCATTTATATACACTTTAATAATATGTTGTTTAATTTGTAAGCAGTGGTAGACTTGCCAAATCATCTTCGTGGACACCCAGGGTTCCCCGCATTACAGACTAAGAACTGCTGCGTTCAGTCAGTTCAATGCCTGGAAATAAACGCATCCTATTGTAATTAATATCTGTGTGCTAGAACATAATCATAAAGTCACATAGTAATCATTTAGGGGGAAAAATATACAGTTCAAAGGCCATTAAGTGCACTAGGCGTTTGTTATGTGTGGTTGAGTGTTAACATGAGTTTGGTTACCCATTCAAAGTATGGTATAAAGCCTATGTTCCACATAACAGAAGCTTGATTTACATAAGCGGGTTATATGTGTGATGGCTTAATGATGCTTTATATTATTCTGAGCTATTTGGTACTTACTTTCATACCCCTAATGCCTTTTTCCTTTTAGAGTAGTGTGTTCAAAAGTAACTTGGAGGATGTTGTCAGTAATGTAATCAATGATGATCAATCAATCTAATCAATTTTAAGTTAGCACATGAATTCCTGGGAGTTTTTTTGTTCAAATTGCTACATTATCACGGACATTTTCACCTAATCATAACATTATTTTAATCTGAGGATTCCCAGATGTGGGAGTGGAGTGAAACTCTTAAGTGGTCATGTTGGTCGGCAGTTGTCACACCTAACCCAGCCCATTGGCAATATCCGGTGTCCTCCTCTGCAGACTCCTGGTTTCAGATTCCCACCTATGAACACTGGCCTCTCTACTCCAGCACCAGTAATCCCAGATCCTTTTAAGGGTGTGTACTGAACCATGTAGTTAACTTAAATAACACGGGCTTTCTCCTCCTGCAGGGGATGTCATTCCTGCCCAAGTAACCTCTGTAAAAAACAAATGTCATTCTTGTTCATTCGCTAATGAAAGACTTTCTTTTCCAGTCATGCAGGAGTCAGTCGAAGTGCAGCCATTGTAACTGCTTACATGATGAAGGCCGGTGGCCTCCAGTTCCAGCAGGCCTATCAGGCACTTAGGACTGTCAAGCCAGATGCTGAGTAAGTCATTTTACGCCTACTACCTTTTCGCATTTCACAATACTGGGAAAGCGTCAGCCAGTTTGTCTCTTGTATGCTCCTAAATGACATCATGTGTGCTTGTTGATTGATCAGAAAGCTATGGCATTTAAGAAATGCAGCGATGTGATCATTTTAGGAAAAAAACCCTGCAATATATTAATTATTGGACTATGAAAACAAATTCTACAGCTCAGTCTGTATGTTCCTTGGCCTTCCTCATTCTTGAGAACATCACATGCCTCTGATTGTTAGTTACTGACTTTTTAGTTTTCTGGCAATCTTTCCTTTTCTTTCCTGCTTTCTCCTTCCTCCAAATCAATCAATCAAAGGTTTGTTAAGCGTGACTACTCACCGTAGGGGTCTCAAGGCACATGGGGTAGTGTGGGGGGGAGGGGAGGGTGCAGGATCCGATTCGTCAAGCAGAGGGTGTGGAAAAGGAATGGAAGGCGTACTCAAAGGAATTACACAAGTACTTGTGATCTTGAGTTTTCTTTTTCTTTATTTGGGTAATTATACCAGAAAGGACATACACAGCCAACGCGTTTCATTACTTGTTGTAACTTCGTCTGGGCTGAAACCAAACATGACATAATACAAATTACTTACATTTATTATGGGTTTTGTCGTGTCTTCCGTCTTGAATTCGTTTTTAAGGATATGATGAAAAAATAGCTTGTACATAAATTTCTATTCATGATAAATGTAAGTAATTTGTATTATGTCATGTTTGTTTTCAGCCGTGACGAAGTTACAACAAGTAACGAAACGCGTTGGCTGTGTATGTCCTTTCTGGTATAATTACCTAAATAAAGAAAAAGAAAACTCAAGATCACAAGTACCTGCGTAATTCCTTTGAGTGCACCTTCCATTCCTTTTCCAAACCTGTGCGTTGTATTTGTGCCCAGGGACAACGGGCACGGGAAGTGTGCTGCACCACCATTACTTTTGTCTGGACTAGTGATTTGGTTGTGCTGAACCTCGGTCGTGTTGTCCTGTTGCTTTTGTTAACGTCAAGCAGGGGGTATGTCGAAGAGCCAGGTTTTGAGGTTCTTTGCGAAGATGGGGAGCAATGTTGTCTTTCGGAGGCGTTCCAGGCTATTCCTGCGAGGAAGGAGAAGGAGTGTCCTCCCGATCTGGTCTTTCTCGTGCGGGGGACTGCGGCGTAGGAGAGTTGGGCTGATCGTAGGGTCCTTTGGGGTGCGTGGAAATTGAGTCTGCTGTTCAGGTATGCTGGTCCGGTGCAATGGAGGGCCTTGTGTGTGGGTGAGTATCTTGAAGGTGATACTCGCCTCTACGGGGAGCCAGTGTAGTGTGCGCAGGTGCTGGGAGATGTGGCGGTGTTTTGGTAGGTTGAGGACTAGTCTTGCGGCGGCATTCTGGATGTTTTGTAGCTTGCAGGTGAGGTTTTTGTTTGTTCCAGCGTGGAGTGCATTGCCATAGTCGAGTCTGCTGGTGACCAGGGTGTGGGTGACGGTCTTTCTAATTTCTAGGTGGATCCATTTGAATGTCTTACGAAGGAGGCGGAGGGTGTGGAAGCAGGAGGACAAGACTGAGTTTAATCTGGCAGTCCATTTTGAGCTCGGAGTCCAGGATTATTCCTAGGTTTCATGCGTGGTCCGTGGGGGTAAAGGGTTTCCGAGGGCGGGGGCCTCCAGGCGTCGGAGTTTGAGCCCATGAGGAGTACTTTTGTCTTGTTGGTGTTTAGTTGTAGGCAGCTGTTTTTCATCCATTCTGCGATGGCTCCCATGCCTTCTCGAAAGTTGTCTGGCGGTGTTGGGTTCGTTGGATAGCCAGATGATGAGTTGGGTGTCCTCTGCGTACGACACAATGTTCGGTCTGTTTGTCCTAACGATGGGGGCGAGTGGGGCCACGTAGACGTTGAAGAGTGTCGGACTGAGGGAGGAGCCACGAGGGACTCCGCAGGTTGTTGGTCTGTGGTCTGAGAGGAAAGGGGGAAATCTGACTCAATGTGTTCTGTCGGAGAGGAAGGAGTGGATCCAGTCGAGGGCCTTGTTCTAGATTTCTGATTATTAGGGTGCGGTGGGAGACTGTGTCGAACGCTGCTGAGAGGTTGAGGAGGATGAGGGCTACTGTTTCTCCTTTGTCTAGTAGGGTGCGGATGTCGTCTGTTGCGATGAGGAGGGTGGTTTCCGTACTGTGGTTCTTTCTGAAGCCGGATTGCGAGGGGTGGAGGATGTTGTGCTCTCGATGAAAGGGGCGAGTTGGCTGTTGATGACTTTCGCTGGGAACGGGAGCAGTGAGATTGGTCTGTAGTTTTTGAGGTCTGTGGGGTCCGCCGAGGGTTTCTTCAGTAGGGGGTTGAACTCTGCGTGTTTCCAGTCGTCAGGGAATGAGGCGGTTGCCAATGAGCGGTTGATGATGTGGCGGAGAAATGGGTGCGATGGTGTCGGCAGCTCAGTTGAAGATGTGGTGGGGGCAGGAGTCCGTGGGGGCCCCTTAGTGTATTGACTGCATTGTCTTCAGTGTGTCTTTGGTGGTGAGGGCTATCCTGTTGTGGATCACTGGTTTCTTGGTGTCTGGGGTGGTTGGTGAGGGTCCAGTTTGTTGGTTTTCTTTGTCGAAGTTGTCGTAAATGCTCTTGGTTTTGAGGTGGAAAAAGGTGCTGAGTTTGTTGCAGAGGTATTGTGAGGGTGGGATGTCAGTAGACTCGCTTGTGGGTTGGGCGAACTCCTTGATGATGTTGGAGTTCCTTGCTGTTGCGTGTGAGTGGAGATTCTGTCTTCGATTGCTTTTTTCTTGTATCTCTGAGTTGGTGGTGGGCATTGGTGAGGGTTCTGAAGTTGGTGTGGGCTTCTGTGGATTTGGTGTTCCAGGTTTTTCGGGGCGGCGGCAAGTGCGTCTGGACTCACGAAGTTCAGTGGTGAACCATCTGGCTTTATTGGCATGGGTGTTGCTGTTTTTCTTGTGGGGGGCTATGGTGTTGGCGCTGCCGAGATCCATCTATGCAGGGTGCGGGCTGCGGTGTTGGGGTTGTCGTTTTCCATTATTGTTGGAGTGGAGTTGATGAGTGAGGAGGTGAGCTGGTTGTCTGTTTCTTTGGTCCATGGGGGCAGGTGCTGGTGTCCGTGGATGGTGGGTAATCTGAAGGTAAAGTCCACGCATTGGTGATCTGAAATTGAATAGCGAACTGCGCTAATCTTCTTTTAAAAACAATTGTATTGTCACTTTGAATTTGTGTGTTTTAAACTCACCACGCTGCATAGCATTCCAGGGCACTTGCTCACCACTGATCGGCCCGGGTAGCGGACTTTAGTGCTGCCGCGAAGCCTCAACTGAACACTCCTCCCGACGCCAGCACCGGCGAGGACTCAGGCCATGCCCCTTTTTAGGCCACGCCCACTGCCACTGGTATAAAAACGCTGAATACAACGCCACTACCAGAAATTGACCTATCTCCTGAGGCAGAAGCCGGGAGTGCGAACTGCGCTAATCTTCTTTTAAAAACAATTGTATTGTCACTTTGAATTTGTGTGTTTTAAACTCACCACACTGCATAGCATTCCAGGGCACTTGCTCACCACTGATCGGCCCGGGTAGCGGACTTTAGCGCTGCCGCGAAGCCTCACCTGAACACTACTCCCGACGCCAGCACCGGCGAGGACTCAGGCCACGCCCCTTTTTAGGCCACGCCCACCCTACTCCTCCCCTCGTCATCTGCATAAATCATGTGCATCTGCCGGAAGCGCAGCAGACAAGCGCAGCGGGAGCGCCTAAGAAGCCTGTCTGCGCCCGTCTGCGCCAGACCGAGCCCGGAGCCCAGGACCCCTGCCTCAATTACACCGTTACCATTGAGGTATACCCAGGAAGCCCTTCACATGCTAAGGGACCCCTCCTCCGCGCCTTGTCGCAGCACCATCTCCTTAGAGGAGAGACATTCCTGCTGCTCAAACTGTCCATATCGGCTTACACCACGATTCCCTCCTAAACCACGCTGGCTCAGGATGGCTCTGCTTAATTGCAGATCCCTCCCGAAGCACCAGGCAGAAATCAACATGCTTCTTCAAGACTCGGAGATCAAGGTCCTCTTTCTCACCGAAACTTGGATCAACTCCTACCCAGACCCAGACATCATTCAATCACTCCCTCTGGCTACCTTATGAAGCACCAGGACAAACCCGCCAGGATTGGAGGTGGGATAGCGATCATCTACCGAGACTACCTGTCCTGCCAGTTTAAGGATAGCCCAATTCAGGACTGTGAAAATGTCCGTTTCTCTATTCATCGGCCCCCATCCACAACCCTCTCAGGGATATTAGTTTATCGTCCCCCAGGACAGCAACGACTGTTCTGCGATTCTCTTATGGAAACCATCTCCTCCCTCGCCTGTCTATCTCCGAACTTCACGGTCTTGGGAGACTTGAATCTCCATTTCGATGACCTCACCAATAAAACAGCTGCTGACCTTAAAGCAGATCTAGCCTCCCTGAATCTCCACTTACAAAGTAACCAGCCCACCCATACCAAGGGCCACCTGTTGGACCCCATATGTTCGAGGCATGTGGGCCGCTAAATTCATATCTTTTGCATAGATCGCCGCCTAGTGTTGGGTCCGGATGATTGCACCTTGTTGTCCTGGAAGTGTCTTTGAAGTATCATGAGATAGGTGCTCCTCCCCTGGACTACAGTGCGCATGGGCATCCTCTCCATCCTTAGATTGTTTTTTTCCGCCATTGGGTTCGGATGTGTTCCGTGACTCTCGTTCGGAACCTATAGGAAAAACTTGTTTTCTTCAGGCCAAAAGGCCTCTTTAAGCGTCGGTATTGTACTTCGTTCGGTTCTGAGTTACCTTATCCGGTTTCCCGGATACTTGAGCACGTGTGCTCCCGATTTTTAGGCCTGATCGAAGATTGACATCGACGATGGAATTCCAGGCCCCGTTTAAACGTTGCCCGGTCTGTAACGCGAAGTATCCTCTCTCAGAGGTGCACCCTGTGTGCAACAGATGTCTGTCTCCAGACCACGACGAGGAGAGTTGCTTGACCTGTTCGAAATTCAGGTTGGAAGAGGCGCTCGCTGTTCGACATGAGGCGAGACTACCGGCGTGGAGTGCGTCGGATGTGGAGGATACCTTCAGACTGGGGACGACGAGGGCGTCCAGGAGGAGGACCCGGAGCACTTCTCCGACCCGGCCTCCTGTCCAGAATCTTACTACGGAGAAGTGGTAGACGATGAGAACATCGAAGAAGATGAAGCCGTCGAGGTAAGAGACAACGGTATGGCCATTGGAGCCGCAGAGGGCGGCTCCAGCGATGAGCAAGACCCAACCGAAACTTCGGGGGTCGAAAGGGACACTGTCTTGTCAAAGGCTCAGGTCGAAGCATCGCCGGAAGGCCTTAGCCAAGATCTTTATACTCATTCTACAGCCCTGCAACTTGGCCCGGCTAAGAATATTTCAGAGCCTTCGGTGGGTGCGCCTTCGAAAACGAAAACAAAACTGACTAAAGACAAATCAAAACCGAAACTGAAATTGGTCAAACCAGTATTCGTTTCGCAAAGCCTCGTTCCATCGGATCCTAAGAATGCTCTGAGTGTCCTTGCCGCTTCGGGGTCCCAAAAGGGTGCCAACCCGAAGATCGGTGCATCCAAAAAGGTGCCAAAGGCCCAAAGAGACGGAGCGAAGTCATCTAAGGCTGCCCTTGGGGGCGTGGACACTGAAGACGGACTTGAGTCGCAGCCGTCCCTCAGTCCGAATGCATACAAGCTGATGCTGATGAAGGCTCTCGAAGACAAGCACAAAATGGCCGCGTTGGAACGTGACGCATCAAGCCGCGGCCATTTTGGGAATCCCAGCGCAACACCTGGCTCGAGGCTGGCGATGGCCGTGAAAAAAAAAGTCAAGCAGCCATCGGGGCTCCACCTATAGTTTTTGGACTGCCCCCGACTGCAAGACCTAAAACGTCTAAGCCGGCACAGGGCACCGACACTGGTAACATGATGTCCAAACTTAAGGGAACGACCGCCACTCCTGAAGGCGTCGGTTCCACTCCACCTTCTTCTGAAAGCTCAAAGAAGTTGTACATTGACTCTGCAACCGGAAGACTCACCCTTTTCAAACGGAAGATCTTGCCGGAAAAGCCAATGGAATCCTATCAAATTCCACTTAAAAGGAAAAGAGACTCTGCTTCCTCGCCAGTTATTTTCGAGTCCCTAGGGCCCTATGGACAAGCCTTTACACATTCCCCCGCATGCACTGAGGATGGTGGGGGGGATGGCCAGAATGACGAGCAATTCAACTATCCCGATGAATCTAATCAGGATGACTCGCAGGATGTGCTCGACGATCAAGGCACGGCGGACACCCAGTCTTACCAAGTAAAGACAGCCCACGCAGAGGATACCGCAGCGTTCAACGCTCTAATTGAAAGGGCAGCGTTGAACCACGATGTGGTCATGCATGCAGACCCGGTTGAGGTGGACTTTCTGTTTGATACCTTCTCTACGTCGGACAGATCAGTGAAGACGCTGCCGATGCTGAAGGGTGTCCTTAAGCACGCCAATGACATTTTCAAGAACACAACCAGAGCAAGGGTGGTGAACCCACGTATTGAAAAGAAATACAGGCCTGCTCCTGTGGACCCTACGTATATAAGAGGTCAATTGCCATTGGACTCTTTGGTGGTCTCCAATGCCCGGAAGAGGGCGAACTCACAAACAAGTGGTGACACAGACAAAGAATCTAAAGTATTAGAAGCCGCTGGAAAGCGTGTTGTTGCACAGGCGGCAAATATTTGGAGAATAGCCAATACACAGGCTCTACTGGCTAGATACGATAGGGCTCACTATGATACACTAGAGCAGTTGTTGCAACAAACGCTTCTATCAAGTGTGCACTAGATTCAGCAGACACTGCAGCCAGGGCCAATAACACTAGTGTAATGCTAAGGAGGCAGGCATGGTTACGAATTTCAGGATTTAAGCCAGAAATACAAACAAGTTTGCTCAATCACCCCGTTAACCCAGATTTCTTGTTTGGGCCTGACGTTGACACGATTCTTGAAAAGATCAAGAAAGACACCGAGAAGGCAAAGTCTATGGGGGCCTTGCAGTCTCAACAGTTCAGAGGGGGTTCTTTTCGTCGCTCAGGTAGTAGAGGGCCGTCAAGAGGGCAAACATCTCAGCAAACACAATACAATAAAGGTGGTGCACAGACCACCTTTAACAAAAGCAATAGAGGTGGATACCGTGGTAACAGCGCCAAAGGCAGAGGACGTGGAAATAATAACACCAGGTCCTCAGCAAATACCATACAGTGACGTCTTGTCACTGCCCTCGGACCATGTAACACCGGTCGGGGGACGACTCCAGCAGTTCCTGCCAGTCTGGGAAGGCATTACCACAGACCGGTGGGTGAGGCAACTTATCCAGTACGGGTATTGTTTAGAACTGACATCCACTCCACCCGACATACCACCAAGACACCATCCTATGTCCGCAGAGCACTTACATTTATTACAGCAAGAAGTGGCCAGCATGCTGCAAAAAGGGGCCATAGAACTAGTGCCTCTAGAAGAGCACGGAACAGGGGTGTACTCTCTCTATTTCTTAGTCCCAAAGAAGGACGGGTCTCTCAGACCCATTCTGGATCTGAGACCCTTGAACCTATACATCCTTTCAGAACATTTCCACATGCTGACTCTGCAGCAGGTCCTGCCATTGCTCAGTCAGGGAGATTTCCTGGCAACTCTGGATCTGAAGGATGCTTATTTCCATATACCCATACATCAGGCACACAGGAAATACCTCAGGTTCACTATACAGAACAAGCATTATCAGTTCAAGGTGCTACCCTTTGGAGTGACCACTGCCCCCAGAGTGTTCACCAAGTGCTTGGCGACAGTGGCGGCACACCTTCGGAGACAACACATTCATGTCTACCCTTACCTGGACGACTGGCTTGTGCAAGCGAAGTCGGCCCAGCAGTGCGCCAGCCACGTGTCCCGCACAATTCATCTCCTGCACAGTTTGGGATTTTCTCGGAACTATTCCAAGTCGCATCTTCAACCCGCTCAAGTACAGCAATACTTGGGAGCGCCGTTGGACACTGTGACAGCTACAGCCCAGCCAAACTCAGTGCGAATCGACAGCATGCAACTGCTGATTCGCAAATTCAGGCCACAACACTCACTACAGGCGCGAGTGTTTCTGCAGTTGATAGGCATGATGGCCTCCTGCATCTTCATAGTCCCGCACACGAGACTGCACATGCGTCCGCTCCCGGAGTACGACAGTGAATCCGGCTGAAGGACAATTGAAGGACCTAGTGTTGGTGACCGGTCGTGCGTACAACTCTCTGCATTGGTGGAATCCACGCAACCTTTGCAAGGGACGACCGTTCCAAGAGCCTGTACCACAAATAGTGCTCACGACGGACGCATCCCTCCTGGGGTGGGGGGCGCATCTCCTTCATTATACAGTGCAGGGACTATGGTCGGATCAACAGAAGAAGATGCACATCAATCTGCTGGAATTGATGGCAATCTTCATGACAATGAAGGCTTTCAAGATACATCTGTGCGGCAAGGTCGTGTTGATCCGGACGGACAACATGACGGAAATGTATTACATTCAGAAGCAGGGAGGTACTCACTCTCCACAGTTGTCACACTTGGCTCAGAGCATGTGGAAGTGGGCCATTCAGAGGAACATTTTCCTCATGGCGGAGCACCTTCCGGGCCAGGACAACCAGATGGCGGATCTGCTCAGCAGACACAGCCATCAGGTGCACGAGTGGGAGATTCATCCCTCGGTGCTGCAACCGTACTTCCAGCAGTGGGGGCATCCGGACATCGACCTGTTCGCCACAAACGAGAACGCAAAATGCCCAAACTTCGCCGCCAGGTTCCCACACCCACGGTCTCAGGGCAATGCGATATGGATGAACTGGTCAGGCAGATTTGCGTACGCTTTTTCGCCAGCCCCGCTCATACCTCTGGTGGCACGGAAACTCAGACAGCACTCGATGACTCTCATCCTGGTTGCTCCAACGTGGGCGAGGCAAGCATGGTACACCACGTTCCTAGAACTTTCCGTGGTGCCTCACCAAAGACTGCGTCTTACACCCAGTCTTCTCACCCAGAGCCGTGGCGAAGTTCAGCACCCAGATCCGCAACAGTTAAACCTTGCGATATGGCTCCTGAGGTCATAGAATTTGGGTATCTGAATTTGCCTCCTGATTGTATGGATATCATCAAGGAGGTGAGACGGCCTACCACTAGGGCCTGCTATGCTGCCAAATGGAAACGCTTTGTCATTTACTGTTCCAACCATGACATAAACCCGCTGGATGCATCAACACAGAACATTATTTGTTACCTGTTACATTTATACAGATGCAATCTGGCGTACAGCTCTATACGTATTCATTTGGCGGCAATAGCGGCTTACTTACAGAACAGGCAACACCTTTCACTGTTCCGAGTGCCAGCCATAAAGGCTTTTATGGAGGGACTCAAACGAGTCATTCCACCCAGAAGACCACCTTCACCGGTCTGGAATCTTAATATAGTTTTGACCAGACTGATGGGACCTCCTTTCGAACCTCTCCACTCTGGTGAGATACAGTTCCTAACTTGGAAGGTTGCCTTCTTAGTAGCGATCACGTCGCTGAGACGGGTTAGCGAGCTGCAAGCCCTAACCATTCAAGAACCTTTTATACAGGTTCACGCAAATAGGGTGGTGCTCCGCACTAACCCTAAATTCATGCCCAAGGTAGTTTCTCAGTTCCAGATTAATCAAACTATTGAACTGCCAGTTTTCTTCCCTAATCCAGACTCCGTAGCAGAAAGATCACTGCACACATTAGACGTCAAACGAGCTCTCCTGTACTATATAGACAGGACGAAGGATTTCAGGAAGACTAAACAACTCTTTGTTGCTTTTTCACCACAGCACAGGGGCAAACCCATTTCCAAGTCAGGTATAGCCAGATGGATCGTTAAGTGTATTCAGATTTGTTATCAGAAGGCTAAAAGCACACTAACAGTCCCCCCAAGAGCGCATTCCACATGCAAGCTAGGGGCATCCATGGCTTTCCTGGGTAACATTCCATTAGAGGACATATGTAGAGCAGCCACATGGAATAACATACATACATTCACCAAACACTACTGTGTTGATGTACATTCCAAGCAGCAAGCTGCTGTAGGACAGGCTGTTCTTTAGTCCCTTTTTCAGGCAGCTGCAGCTGGCTCAGGCAACCACCGCTATGGGAGAAACTGCTATTTATTCTATGCACAAGATATGAATTTAGCGGCCCACATGCCTCGAACGGAATATGCTACTTACCAGTATGCATCTGTTCTTGGCATGTAGGGCCGCTAACATTCATATCGCCCGCCCATCCTCCCCGGTGCCTGTCGCAGCTGTAGTAGTCAGAATTATTTGTAAGCATGGTCATCTTGTATTGTATTGGACTCCATCTCTGCCACAATGGCGAAAAACAATCTAAGGATGGAGAGGATGCCCATGCGCACTGTAGTCCAGGGGAGGAGCCACCTATCTCGTGATACTTCAAAGACTCTTCCAGGACAACAAGGTGCAATCATCCGGACCCAACACTAGGCAGCGATCTATGCACAAGATATGAATGTTAGCGGCCCTACATGCCAAGAACAGATGCATACTGGTAAGTAGCATATTCCTTACTAACCTCACGAGACTAGTCGTGAATACCCCCCTCCCTGTCCCATGGTCAGACCATTTTTTAGTCCCCTTTAAGCTGCAATTCTCGGCTGAGGCACCAGAGAGACCTCCCCCCTCCCCCCCCCCCCAAGCACCTTCCCGCCCGTGGCAAAAACTGGATACGATCTCATGGGCACAAGTACTTGCCTCCACTTTACCAGTACTAGACCCAGACCCCTCCAGAGCAGATGTCCAACTACACGACTGGATCAATCAATCCCTCGACGCTACCCTGCCAGTCAAACCCCTCCCCAGCAAAAAGAGAACAGCTAAATCCCCGTGGTTCACCCAAGAACTACGTAATCTTAGGAAGAAGTGCAAAAAGCTCGAGCGCCTTTGGAGAAAGGACTGGGCGACGGAAAGCAAAAACGAGTATAGGTCTGCCATCAAGCACTATAAAACCTGTATAAAAAACACCCAGGCAACCTTCTTCGAGGAAAAAATACTAGCAGCAGCTAACTCTGCTAAAGAAACCTATCCCATCGTACGCCTTCTCACTAAAACCCCGGACCCTTTACCCACACCGACCCATCGGGCATTAGATGCAACCAGCTAGCCGAGTTCTTTGCATTAAAAATTGATAAAATTCTTATTTCACTCCCAGCTCCCAATTCCTCTCATCTCCCCCCTCTGCTCTGAGGCTCCACCCCTCCAAACATTCTCCCAGGTCACCACAGAGCTATTTCTGTCCACTTTACAATCCGTAAAGAGTGGTGCCCCATCCGACCCAGCTCCTATGAGCAAATTAAAACTGGTCGCCTCCACTGTCGCCCCTCCTCTCACTCACCTCATTAACGCCTCTCTCGCACTAGGCTCTGTTCCAGCCAACTGGAAAAAAGCCACAGTCAGGGCACTTCTCAAAAAACCCCACCTCGATCCCACGGACCCATCCAACTTCAGACCCATCTCTCTCCTCCCGGCTATCAGCAAAGTGGCCGAGCGAATTGTCAATCACCAACTCTCCCACTTCCTAGAATCCAACAAACTCCTGTGCCAATCCCAGACAGGGTTTAGACCTGGACAGGGAACTGACACCGCACTCCTAGCCGTGGTCGAAGAGGCAAGAACCATCATAGACACAGGAGGATCAGCGACAGTGATCCTCCTCGACCTGAGTGCCGCCTTCGACACGGTGGATCATGCCATCCTCATCCACCGGTTAAGCTTGGTAAGAGTCTCCGGCACCGCCCTATCCTGGATCAAATCCTTCCTTGAAGGAAGAACCTTCCAAGTGTCCGATGGCACAGTCATGTCCAAAGCTCTGCCACTACAGTGTGGGGTCCCCCAGGGCTCCTCCCTGAGCCCCACACTTTTTAACGTCTACATGTCCCCTCTAGAGGACATCATATACCCATTCGACATAAAAACAGTCATGTATGCCGATGACACCCAGCTGGTGGTCTCCATAAACCAGTCGAGCAAAAGCCTGGACAACCTGGCAATGTGTCTCGAACATCTTCCACTGGATGTGTGAATCACGCTTAAAATTAAACTGAGAAAAATCCGAGATCCTTCTCCTGGGAAACCCACGCAAACTCCCTCCATCCGTCTCATGGCCGCCATGCATGGGATCATCTCCTACCCCCAAACCTGAAGTCAAAAGCCTTGGCATCTGGCTGGACCAAGACCTCAACTTCAAAGCTCAGGCCAGAAAAACCACTGGCATCTGCTTCGGCCTCATTCGAACAGCGCGAAAAATACTCCATCTGATCCCTTTCCAATCCAGGAAGCTGCTGCTGCAGGGGTTGGTGAACTCCAGACTGGACTACGGATACGTCCTGTACCTAGGGGCACCCGCATCAGTCATTAACAGACTGCAATGCGCTCAGAACGCCGCCGCCAGACTCTTAACCGGAACCAAATCGAGATGCTCTGCCAAACCAGCCCTCAAAAGTCTACATTGGCTCCTGGTTAAAGAAAGGATTACCTTTAAGACCCTATGCATTTCACACAAAATAATGCAAGGCAGAGGCCCTCGGATCCTGAGATCCCTCGTCAAACCCCATCACTCTAACAAACAACTCAGATCAGACTCCCTCTCCCTGGCCAGCCTTCCTAGAATAAAAAAGGCCCGTTCCGGGGGGCGATTGTTCTCCTACAATGCCCCAAAATTGTGGAACGCCCTCCCACTTTCCATGCGGAGAGAACACAACCTTCTGGCCTTTCGTAGGCAACTAAAAACATGGCTCTTCCCATAATACCTCACTTCTTTTGCCCCCCCCCTCCGGAACTATAGGTCGATTTTCAGCGCTGGGATGCCCCAGGGTAGCTACGCGCTTTATAAATTCCCATTCAAATTCAAATCTGTCCATGGGAGTTCAGTGGTGTGGCTGGAAGTGATGGAGCTTCCTGTAGTGAAGAGAGGGTTGAGGGTGTGTCCTGCTGAGTGCGTGGGCTCGGTCACGATCTGGCGGAGCGCAATATAATCGATGTTATTAGGGGTTGTTCTTAGAACAACAGAAAAACATGCTTATCCATGGGCAACGTGGACAACCCTGGTTTCTCCATGGTCCTCTCCTGCGATTAGGAGCCCAGGGTTTCATCACTCTGATGGCTTTTCTTTTTTCGATTGGCTGGGCCTCTTGCTTCAAAAAGAGTTGTCAGAAAGAGCCTCCACGCAGCTGTTAAACACTGTGATATATATATTTTTTGTTTAACAGTTAGCTATCCAGTCATGAACTGTGGTGAACCAGCATTTGTTTAATTGTTCTTCAAGGGTTTTAAACACAGTTCCATTGCAAGGTTCATACATCTGTACTTTATACCAAATGGCAAACTGGTAAAATTAATTAGAAAAATACTTGTTTTCTTTTTTCAGGTTCCTATCTAGCTGGTAAAAAGCATTGTATGGCACAATTTAGAAAAATCTGAATAGTCTGATAATCCCCAGTAGCTAATAAAGAAATGCAAATACATATGCGTCAATGCTTTGTTCTGTTGTAAAAATACTTAAATACTGCGTGCACACTCCCAACACTCCCCTCCCCTGCCCTCTGTAAGGTAGGCAATCACATGATCATGAACTGTGCTTGATCATGCCCAGGGTGTGTCTCATTGTTTCTAAGGCAATCGCGGGTATACCAACCTATCTTCTGGAGTGGAGAGAAGTGCACTGGCACCTCTCAAGTTACCTGTAGAGAACATGTTGGATATGAAACAAAACCTGCCAGAAACTATATGAAATGTGATTTATTGTGAGGTAATAGCACCCTTTTCCCCCCAAGCGCGGAGTGTAAGAAATTTTTCACTGTTATTTCCTAAGGCTTTTATTAAAGCCTATTTTAATGTAGACTGCATGTGCAAATATTATTGAATATATCAGGATAATAGCAATGTACATTAATTACAGAATGTAAACGTTATGAAAACGTGTTGCATACTACATGGTGAGCATTCTTACATGTCTAAACCAAGCTAATAAACATGTTAGCATCAAAGATCTGCCATTCTATGAGGTACAGTATTTAGTTGTTTTTTCGCCTTGCGTAACTGAACTTTATTTTGCAGTTCTTAGTCTGTCTCCAACATAAGACTGAATTCACTTGCATATTTACTTAAAGCGATTATGCCTTTCTCTAAACTTCAAACATTCAAACAAGTAGTATGCTTAAATGAACTAGCATCATACTCTCAAACTACTGTTACTTAATAAACATGAATGCATATGAGCTAATCAATCAATCAGTAGATTTGTAGAGCGCTTCTTGTCACCTGTGAGGGTATCCAGGCGCTGGCAGGGCCCTACTAATTCGCCGAACAGCCAGGCCTTCAGGGTCCTTTGAAACTTTGGTAGAAATGGAGAGGTCCGGAGATGAAAGGGTAGCTCGTTCCATGTCTTTGCAGCTAGGTAGGAGAAGGAGTGTACTCTACATCTGCTACGTAGGACGTGGGGGGTGGGGGGGTGAGGGCTAGAGAATCGAAAGCGTAGTGGAGGTGCCTGGTGGGCGATGGAAGTTCAGGCAGTGGTTCCAGTAGGCGGGTCCACAGTTGTGTAGGGCCTTGTATGTGCGGGTCAAGAGCTTGAACTGGCATCTTTTCTGTACAGAGAGCCAGTGGAGTTTCCTGAGGTAGGGGGCGATGTTTGTTCGTCTAGGGAGATCCATGAAGATGCTGGCTGCGGTGCCCTGTGTGGTCTGTAGTTGGTTGAGGTGAGCTGCGATCCTTGTGTAGAATGAGTTGCCGTAGTCCAGTCGGTTGGAGATGAGGACCTGGCTAATGGTGCGTTTTGAGCTTTGGGGTAGCCATTTGAATATCTTATGAAGCATTTTGAGGTTGAAGAAGCAGGATGAAGAGACCGAGTTGACTTGGGCCGTCATGGTTAGCTTGTTGTCCAGAATGAGGCCTAGGTTCCTAGCATGGTCAGTGTGGGTAGGAGTAGGTCTGACTTCTGAGGACCACCAGGATGTGCCCCATGGAGAGATTTTATGTCTGAAGATCACTACCTCTGTCTTGTCTGTGTTGAACTTCAGGCAGTTGTCCATCACCCAGTTGGCGACAGCTGTTATGTATTTGTAGAAGGTCTTGGTGGTGGTGTTTTCGGAGAGGAGGAGTTGTGTGTCATCGGCACAGGATATGATGAGTCAGTGGGTTATGATGATGCTGGCCAGAGGTGTCTATAAGTGTTGAAGAGGATGGGCTGAGCGAGGATACTTTGGGGACTCTACAGATTATTTCCTTGGGTTCGGAGGTGAAGAGGGGGAAGGCGGACATGTTGCATTCTTCCAGGGAGGAAAGAGGCGATCCATCTGGGAGCGGCTCCTTGGATGCCTGTATTTAGGCTGTCCTGTTTTAGGTTTAAACCTATAATACCTGACAAAACACCACCTAAAGGAAAATAGCCCTTACCAGTGTAAACATATAAACTTTGAAAAAACACCTGCACAACCACAAACTAAATGACATTCAAAGAAAGGAAAAAGAGAGTGAAAGTAATTTTTTTTTCTTCCAGGAGGGGCCAATACAATGTAACTTTGTTATACAAGTAGCAGCAAGAAAGACTGGGCTAATATTATTCTGCTTGAGTTTTGTTGTTTAGGGATGTCACTAAAATATTGTTTCTTCTTCCTTTTTTCAGTTTTGTGGTCTTTGGCCTAAAGATGCAGGGCTTAGAAGCATGTTTTAGGTCTTGTTTATTCATTTTTATAAACAATAGAAAATCATGATATATCGGCATCATATTTGATATTTTGGCTATGTTTGATTCTTTAACTGATAGGTAAAATGACTAGTTTTACAAGACTCTTTCCCAATATGTACCATCACATTTATCAACAGAGAATGGGTAAAAACCATTGATACATCAGCCCCCTTTTCTAGTGAGTCAGTATTGATAGTACAGTGCTTCATTTGTTTGAAAAATAGTGCAGGGGCCCAAAGTTGTTCATGGGAGCCCACTACCAATACTGTTGAATACACGGATTGTCAAATGCAATGGCTGTCTAGTTTCGATTCAACCCCAAGCTTTTTAGGTCTTGCCTGCACAGCACATGCTCTGTGCTTTAGAGGGATATTGTTTACAATAAAGTGTTTGTAGCCCGCCTTTGCTTCCCATGCATTGGCTCCATTGTCTTTCTTATTTAGTGCCTCCTGAATGACCAGGGCATCTTTCCTGGTTCTGTTCTCCTCTTTCGTGGTCTTTTCATGTCCTACCTAGCAGACATCTCAAGCTGTCTGGTTTGCAAAAAGACCTATTGTTTCCTTACAGTTGGCTTAGAGCCCGTCATAGGCTTTTTCTTAATAATTCCATGAGTGCAGTACAACATATCAAAAATCTATTGACAAAGCCAATAAATCCCATAGAGGAGAACTATTGGCTTGGCCAATACTTGTATTTGTTTGCAAAGCGCTCAGATACCCACGGGTCTAGCCAGCACTATATAAATCTTTATAAATAAAACCTCGGGCGCACCTCAAATTACAAGAGCCGGTCTGTTTCTGGCCAGTCCCGATCTCTGGCCGCTTGGAAACGCTCTCTCCTCACTCCCTGCTCAACACATCCAACTCTTCCCTCAGTCCACAGCACAGAGCAGCCAATTTAAAGTGGGCGCCGCTTTTCCACAGAAATTGCGTGCACTTCGCCCCGGAATCGGACTTGGCACCAAGATAAAAAATAAAAAAAACAGGCCACAGACATGCCTCATAGCTGAAAATAAAATAAATGCAAGTCCAGTCTGGTCATTATATAAAGCTCTCTACCAGGTTTTATTGTTGTAGCCCTCTCCATGGATATTTCACGGGAGCCATTTGAATCAAATGCTAGGTGTGTACTTTGTTTTCATCTGCAAGAATATCCTTGAAACGTGAGCCTGTTGCATGTGGGCACTGACAGGGCTGATAAGGAAGAGGGATTATGGCAATAAAGGAGGCCTCTGCGCATTATGTAGCCTTCTCTGCTTGTGGATAAGCACATTAAAAATGTATCCATGTGTTAAGATGTCTGAAATAGCCGCACAGAAGCTCTACAAATTAGTGCTCCGGAGTAGCACTAATTTCTGTTACTTGTTAACAAAATAAACAGATACACATTTGTGTAGCACCCAAATCAGATGTCTGAGAAACTAGCGTTGTGAAACCAACACACCAAGAGCTCCACTGTTCATTCTCTTGAACCCTCAGACTGACACATCTTAAAGACTGTCCATAGCACACTGAGACACACACACTCACTGCACCCCGTGCTGAATCCTACTCCTGCATACTTAATATACATCTGCAAGACATTCCTACACTGGCACACTTTAAATCTGTATAGAAAGCAATGCATAGCATATTGTGGCAACTAGATCATACACACATCCACTTGGCTTGCAGACACTACAACTCAACACCTTACTCCAACAAACGGCAAACCAATACGAATGCCTACGCCACCTAGAACCCAATGCATACAACACTCTCCCATGTGGCTAGAATTTGCACCCATATGTCATTGCTGCTCATGAATTCAACATTTAAAGAATACACACTTGGGAAGCTTTTTGACAACTATCCTTGTGCATAACTATTCCACACACTCCTGCCTAAGACGTCACAAGCACGTTGGAGTGGGTGGGCATGAGAGTGTAGATAATGTGCTGCACGGCTAAACCCTTATAAGGTCCCATAGGCGAGACCTATTATCTATGCAAATGCTTGTTGCTTCCAGCAACTGGCCTCCACCGATTCTGATCCCCATTTTAGGCAGGAGAATCTGTGGGAAAACCAAGTGAGGAAGGAAGGTGTGGCCACCTCTGCCAATCCCTCCCCTCAGGTGCGGAAGGCGAGGTGAAGTACAAATCTCAGTCCCTGCCATCTTTTAGATGGGGGGGACCCAGCCAACCAGAGGGAGGCAGATGCCCCCCTCCCACTGGAGAGTGGCATAATAGGGGTGTACCCACCCCAAGGGAGGGACCCATGGTACCGACCTGTACCTATCTGTAATGGCCCTAAATTTAGTAATTTGAGGGCAATCCTGAACCTTGCCTCCTCAGACAAGAAGAGAGAAAAGAAAGGACCGAAGAATCCATGCTGAACTAAGAAGAGGAGGCTGCCCACAGACTGTGGCCCAGGCCTACCGGCCTGTCCCTACCTCGAACCTGCTCCATCTAAATTCCTGCTTGTTCTGCAGCCAGCCAGCCAGATTTTGTCTCCTGTGAGCACCAGATTAGTTCACCAACAGACTCTGGTTCTAGCCAAATCCACAAATCTGCACCACTCTGGACCCGAAGCCCTCAGCCAGAGTTTGAGTGACCACCACCAGGGGGTCTCCCAAGCGATCCTGACCTGAGATCTGGTTATCTCCGACTTGCCTCGACTCTCCAATCCCCTAAACTCCTACAGCCCCTTTCTGGAGGGTACCCCCCGACCGCGGCCGCAATAGGTAAGAAAAACCTGACGCCTAAAGACACCCAGGCACTCGATGCCATACGGCCTTGGGCGGCCCAACAGGCTGTGTCCCAGCATCCCCGGGAAGCCCAACTTGCCTCTCTATCTGGTGGTCGCCTCCAGAAGATCTTCGTCCCCGAGCCTGCAGTGTTTGTTGTAACCTGAGAATCCCCATTGAAATCAACAGGGCACCCGACGCCAAAACAGCACCCTCCACCAAGCTGCCCCTGTGCCGCTTCGGGTGCCCTTTGTGTGCTAACTCTGATCCCCCTTTGCCCTCTGGCTAACAACACCATGAGCTTTACTCCCACAACCTTGGGGCCTGCTCATGAACAGCCACCAACCGCAGGCCCCCTATCTTCCATTGGATAACATTGTGCTTCAGCACTCTGCACCCGACCGCCCTAGTGCAGCTGAGGGTGTTTTGAGAGTACATCCTTGACTCTGGGGGAACCCTGGTTCTAAACCCAGACACTCAACTCCCACAACCAAGTACTTGCCTGTAAACCGATAACTCAATTTCCTCCCATATTATTGCATTGACTATTTTTCTTGAAAATTTATCTTAATGTGGAGTTGGTTTGTATGGATCTCTAAGAAAACTGCAAATATATAAAAACTGCTTTAGGAACTGTCCCAGTTTGCTATCTAGGCATTTCACCCTGAGTAGGAAAAATAATCCATAAAGTAATCTGTAAAGTAATCTAACAGTAATTTCAACTGTAGTCAAAGCATAAAACACTATATAAATGCAGTTGCAATATATATTTTGTAAACACCTCTTGCCAGACCGTTATGACTGACTGAAGTTAAATTCAACCTGCTGGTACAAAGCGAGGTCATAGGAAGTGCCCAGCCTCATTGTTAAGGAGTTTGACTGGCTTTCAGCAAGAGAGGTCAAAGCGAGAGACCAGGTATGATGAAAAATAATGAGGTCAAAATGCTTCTTACGGATGAGTAGGCGCAGAATAAAAGTAATTAATGCAATTATACTAACCTGTTCAGCTCATTTTACCTGGAAACAAAAGAACAAAGACAATCCTATAGATGCAACTCGAAATTGTTATTTGCTTCCACGCTTACCAGAATGTCAGATTACGAGATTATGCCCCAAATCGCCTTTCAAGTGTCAAAGCTTCTTTGGACGGCAGGTTGGTTTGGTCATGTCCTATTTTGGCGACCATCAGTTGCCGTGGTCCATGTTTTTCTTTCAATTCTGGGAGTTGTCTGTTTTGTTCCATTATAAAACCGGAAATAGAAGTTCCAGAATTGAAAGAAAACCAACTCTACTTGAACAGCTTCTCAGGCATGGACCTGGAAAACTTAGCATCCTATAGTAACCTCATGGGCCACAGCATGTTTTCTATGTGGTTCTGTATCCAAGAGTGAGGTTAGTGGCACCTCTCGGGTGCAGTCTACACTTCTTTGGCCATGTTGGTTAGATGCACATTTGTGCTGATGGATGCTTTGTTGCATCACCTCTCCTACATTTGTCTCACACCAGATCTTCTCCCCATCCCCAATGTACATTGTATTCCCTCTTAGTGCGGTGCCTCCTTCTCTCCTGTGCTGCCTTCAACCAACCCCCCTCATTCCAGCGTCTGTGCAGGGCAAAGGCTTCCAGGAGCTGGCCCTTGGCATGCCACATCTCAGACCCCATTCCACTGCTAGCCACCTCACAACCTCTGGGAACAACACGGATACAAAGAGGTCGAGCTAAGGTGCGGAATAACCCCGACCCCCCCCCCCACACACACACGCACAACTGGAACCAATAGTCAGGAATCTGGCGTAGTCATTGTCAGGTCTCCTTGAACCTCCAGGGCTCTAGTAAATGCCTACAAGGGTGGCACACTATCCTCCCTTGTGGTGGTGATTATAGGCCTCAGGCTTCTTGTTCTCTACCCCACTCCCCGGTGTCCCTCCTCCAAGGGGTCTTAAACAGAATACAGGCCTCAAGTCAGCATGCCCTGGCACCTGTCAGAGCATGGGGTCTTCTGTTTGCAGGGTGTAGCCTTTTAACTATCCACACCACCACCTCTTCATTCCACTGAACAGTCTCACATCCTTGGGCTCCAGCATCTCCTGCTCAAGCTTGACCCCACCTCCTTTCGATCCAATGTCTCCTTTTTTCCTAACGACACCTCCCCAATGGACTTTAGTGAGGTCAATACCAGCAATGGCCACAGGTCAGACCATTCACATGACTTTAGTGAGGTCAATACCAGCAATGGCCACAGGTCAGACCATTCACATGACTTTAGTGAGGTCAATACCAGCAATGGCCACAGGTCAGACCATTCACATTTAATGTAACAACATGTAAGGCTACTTTATATATACTTTATATAACCTATTACCTATTTTCTTTAGTGTATGCATAGCACTCCCATACTTAAACACTGGCATGGGTATGGAAATTCCAGAAGGATACTTACTCCTTTTTTGTATAACAGTGCTACATGCTCTGCAATGAAACATTTGAACAGTAATTTCTAAGTCTGAAAGGAACACCTTTATGTCAGTTTCCATTGTGCTGCATACAAATTCAGGGGCCTGGCTGGAACTTTCCTGCTGCAAAGGGGTGTGATTTTTAGTCCCTCTGAAACGGATATCTTTACGACCTACTGTTGAATAAGGACAAGGTGTTGAGAGTAGTGGAGTATGCTGCCAGGATGGGTGGGCTGGACCTGGTACGTGCCCACTTGGTTTTCAAATGGCAATGGACAGTGCATACACAAAGGAAGCTGACACCAGGCCAACCTTCAGGAAGCTCTCACTATACAGGCACCCTAGGAAGATCAAGGGAACTCATCAAACAAGTTTTCTTTGGCCAAAGATACTTCATATCCACCCACTGGCTGCTACTAGGTATATAGATGGCGTGCTCAAAATGTAAAGTCGCATCACTAGTGTCCCTATGAGGACCAGAAGGACAGCCATGCTGTTCGAACTATAAAATGAAGAGTTGAACTGCTTACCTTCACTCCAGGACCCCAGCTTTAACTCCAAGGCTCACCTGTCGGACTTCATGTATGACCTACAGGGGTACCAAAAGTGTTCATTGCAAAAACATTGAGAACAAAATATTGTTATTAATCCTGCAGATGGTGAAAGCTTCTCTAATCTTCCATATGCCTTAGAAGAAATGTCTCAGGTGTTAATACATAACACGTAATGTTAGATATGTATTATTGACCATACAGCATCACTGATATTACATCACTAAGTTGTGAAAGCGTAGACTTTACATAGTTATAGTTGTGGCTTAAATACCAATACTCAGACTTGTTTTTGTGACCCTGCAAGACCATTATTAATCATACTAGCAGCCCATCCCGACGTTGTCCAGGAGCAAAAGGCTGCTTCAGAGCCCCCGCCCGCCCCGCAGAAGAATTGTCTGTGCAAGTCCTGGCCCTGTTCAACTGATTTGGCCCACTTGTGTTATTTTTTAAATTCGTATGTATTGTTTTCCGCGTTTTATGTTGTCCGCAAGATGTGAGGAAAGTGTCGTGTCACCTGTTTAATGTTTTTTTTTCTTTCGAAGGCTCTTTCCGTGTGTTCGTTTTTGTATCCCTTCATAGAAGTTTCCCTTTTGTTTTGTCAATTGTGTGGTGAAGTCCTGGCAGTGCTCGAGTGATTATGGGCAGTTGTGTTATTTTCGTTATTCGTATGTCTTATTGTAAGCGTTTTATCTTGTCCGCAAGATGTGAGGAAAGTCTTGTGAATGCACAGTCGATTGCGTTTCTCCGTTAAGAAATGTCGGCTTTTTTTTTTTGTTCATGTTTCCCCCCTCTGTGACGTCGTTGATCAATGGCCAATGGTTAAAGACTTTTTTTTTTTTGGTAAGCCGAAGTAGTGTGTGTGTTTTCTTTAGTGCGTTGTGATTGGTGTAGTATGGGATTAATCCTGCCCCCTGTGTGGCGTCTTTTGACACTCCTCGTCAATGGAAGGCCCGCCCGATTTTTGATGCGAAGGCGTCAATGTTGTCTGGGTAACTGCAACGAATGTGTGTATATTTCTTATAGCGCGCACATCTGCTGTTTTTGTATATTGGTGTTACCGCGCTGTATGTGTGAATTTAAATTCATTGAAAGAGCATTTCCGCTGTATGTGTTGGGATTTGCAAATGTTTGTTAGAAATTTATTGAAAGCGCATTTCCGCTCTACGTGTGCATATGTAAGTGTGTTGTGAAGTCGCTTGGCCTATGTTTGTTATTTGCACTTGGCACAGCCCTGTAAACGCCCACATTTACTTTAGCTCCCCTAAAAGGGGTTGAAGGTTTGGGCTTTTCTATCAAGCTAAATGATTCATCTTCCTTTTCAGGCAGCTTGATTTATCGCCCTCCAGGTAGTGCCTTGGCGTTTTTAGACTTACTAAGTGACTCCTTAGGACAATTCTTAGTTCGCTATCCAAATTTTACATTTTTGGGTGACTTTAATTTACAATTGGAATCTACATCTGACACACAGGCACTGAATTTTCTCCAAACCTTGGAGATTTTCGACCTTCAACAAACAGTCACACAGCCCACCCATCAAGCCGGCCACACCCTGGACGGAATATGCACTAATTGTCCCCTCTTAGAGACTCAGCCCCCTGTCCCGCAGATTTGGTCAGACCACTTTTTGGTCTCCTTTCACATTAAGCTCTCACAGCCCCAACCTCTAGTCAAACTGACTCATAATTTAGGGAACCATGTTAACTGGACGTGAGTAGAGGCTAACTTGAAGCTTAACCCTATTGTTGCCGCACTTATCCCCACCATGCCTGGTGATGCTGCCCAGGGCTCCAAATGCTTTCATACGTGGATGCGACAGGAGATTAAGGACAGAGTTCCACAGAATCGCCCTCAAGGAAAAGGGAAAAAAGGGAAGATAAATGCCCCTTGGTTTACACCTGAGCTAGCAAAAATTCATCTATTGTGCAAAAAAAAAAAAGAACGTAGCTGGCGAAAAACTTATGACCTGACAGAAAGAAGCCTGTATACCCGGCAGTGGAAAATTTACCTCACAGCGATAAAAATAGCTAAGAAGAACTTTTAAATATATGCTTTTAATACAGCCAAACAAAAGCAAAAAAACGTTATTCTCCATTGTCAAGTCATTTACCCATCCTAGAGCCCTACAACCAGAAATTCCACCTTCCTTAGATTTTTGCAATCAGATTGCGGATTTCTTTGAAGAAAAAATCTCACTAATAGAAAAGGACTTCCAAGCTCCTTGTCAAGTCTTGTTCGCTACTCCATCGGACTGTGGAGAGAACCTGAAGGGCTGTCTTAGAACTTTCACCCCGGTCACGCTCCTCCAGACCCGGGAGGCAATCATGTCATGTAAATCGGGTGCCCCCTCGGTTTCATGTCCCCCTAGAATCCTCCACCAATTAATTGAGGTTGTCAACCCCATCATAAATGAGATTGTTAATGCTTCCCTGACCGCAGGCGTTGTACCTAGCGAATGGAAGCATGCTATCGTGAGACCTCTCATGAAAAAAGCAAATAAATCCTCTACAGACCTTGCTAACTTGCGCCCGATTTCACTCCTCCCCGTTCTGGGTAAGATCACTGAACAAATGGTCCATAAAGAATAAAAAAATTATGTAGAAACACATCATATCCTTCATCCTCAACAATCAGGTTTCCGTTCACACCACTCTACGGAATCTGCCCTGATTGAACTCACTGATTCAATAAAGCTTTTACAAGATCAGGGGAAGAACGCCGTCCTGATCTTATTAGATCTTACGGCGGCGTTCGATACCATCTCCCACTCCCTATTGATTGATAGACTTAGAGATATAGGAATCACGGATGTTGCATTGGATTGGATAATCTCCTTCCTGGCAGACAGGTCTCAGACCATCTCTCTGGGCACTTTTCTTTCAAAAGAGAAGAAGGTACATTCTGGAGTCCATCAGGGCTCAATATTGAGCCCTTTATTGTTCAATATATACATGGTCCCTCTCATCTCCTTAATTGAGTCATACGGCATATTAGTAACATCATATGCCGATGACACTCAGCTTATTGTTCCCTTGGAGAACAATTCTACAGATGCTGAGTTGAATTTGAAGAAATGTTTAAGAGATGTTTTCTGCTGGATGGATCAAAACCATCTTAAATGCAACACCAGTAAGACGGAAATTCTTCCCATGGGTAAAAACCCCCAATTCTGTCCCAGCAAATGGTGGCCTGAGGACATCCCTGCGCCACCGCAAGTAGTTGCATCAGCGAGGAATCTTGGCGTCCTATTTGACGCCGAATTATCCTTCGACCAACATGTCAGGAATGTTGCAGGAAGCTGCTTTAATATCATTAAGTCACTGAAAAAGTTCTTCGACTTCCTCCCCATAGACTCAAGAAAGGCAGTGGCAGTGGCCTTAATCCTTGCACGTCTTGATTATTGCAACGGTTTGATGGCAGACGTTAAAAAGAAAAACACTCTCAGAAAACTCCAATGCGTGCAACACGCAGCGGCTAGACTTGTTCTCAAGTTACCCAGGAGATCATCTGCCTCGGCCTCACTTAAAACTTTTCATTGGTTACCACTCCCCAAAAGAATACTGTTTAAAATCTTAATTATAGCATTCCGTGCATTCAATGGCACTGTCCCGATTTATCTCATCAAACGGTTACCACACTACAATCCCGTAAGGACCTTAAGATCCTCAGGTCAGAACCTGATCAAGCCGTTAAAATTCAAACTTAAGACTAAAGGAGGCAAGTCTTTGTCTTTTTTATCTGGTAAAGCGTGGAATTCTATTCCCAACCATCTCCGATCCCTAACCCAGGAAAACCAATCTAGAAAACAACTCAAAACGTGGATTTATTCTCTTTCTGACGATTACGTAATGTCCTTCATATAGTCTCCTCTCTGTTTCCGATCTTTGCACTCTGTTTAGTTAGCGCCAGGATGCTCCTTTCGGAGCGATTGTTTGCGCTTTAGAAATACACAAAAATACAAATACAAATTTGTTGTTTGAGACGCCCACGGCCACGACCACGCCCCCAAGGGACTACTTTACCACTTTTGGCCTTTTTGATTTTTTAATGTATATGGTGTACATATATTTAGCCTATGTCCTTCTGCCACATCTCCTTTTTCAAATGGTGTATTGGGTGTAGTGATTGGTGCATTACTTTTGTAGTTTACCTGGCTCAAAGTTTTGTGTTCTTTCTTTATAATAGTAGTATAGACAACACCATACAAACAACCTTATGCTTATCCCTTTGTTGCTGCTCTATGGCGCTTTGTCTCCCTATCAAGTTGTGGATTGGCCACTACCAAGGTGAGGGCCATTAGAAGGGTCATGGTTTGCCACACCTGCTTCTGCGCTTGGGAGGACTTTCTGAGCCGGACCTCAGCTGTTATTTTGTTCCAGTATCTCTGGCCCTCTCACCCCTTCCAGAAGTGCAGACAACGGCACGTATGGACCCTCAGGGTCTGCAGTTTCCTTGCAGTGCCCTACCAGGTTTTCTTCTGATGGGGGCTCACCCCCTTGCATATTGGTCCAAGCAAATGCCAGATTAATAGGCATTATACAGTCGAAATACAGTAGAGAAGTATCTCTTTTGTCTTTGATCTTCAACCATTCACTCGCTCCCTAGCATTTCTCTTGCTTATATCTTTTTCTGTGTCTTTCTCCTCTTTTTTTTTTGTGCCTCCTTTTTCACTCTTATATCTGCTCTTTGCCTCCTTTCCGCCTTGCTTTCTCTACTTTTTCACCCTTTGCTCCTCCTCCTGCACTTTTTCCCTGTGGCAGTCTTCCTAATTTTTCCTTGCGCTCCCACCTGCTCTTCCCACCATTCCTCATGCCTGCTCTAGCCCCACCCACTCACTCCCCTGCGAACCCCACCTCCCTCTCTATCCTTCTTCGTGGCAGTAGCAGGAAGTCAGGTGCAGCAGGCATGCCAGTGGAGCACCATAGGCAAGCCAGTCAGTGCCACATCTAGTGTCAGGACCCCTGGTTCTCCTCCCACTCACCATATCCAAGAAGCTCCACTAACCCAGTCCTTGCCCCCAACCCCTTTCCCCTGCCTCTTCTGAAGCACTACTCTCCACCCGCATTCACCACACCCATTTCTTCACCAAAACATGACCATGAATTCCACACCCCCACACAGTTCCCAACACCTGATTGCTCACCAGACAACCCACCGAAGTCTTTGACCACCTGCCCAACCGCTCACTGGAACTGCTCTTCCTGACGAACCTGGCTGACCCTTTTGTCGCCCTCCAGTAAGGTAGGCCTGGAGTCGGACTCGCCATAATTTTCAAAGAGGTCGTCCTCTGCTCCACCTCGTCCGCTGACACCAGTAGTTGCAGTATTGAACACCTGGCCATCCAACTACAACAACTTCACGCCCCAGCTGGGCTCTTGCTGCCATCCCACCCATCGAGACCCTCCCTTAGAAACTCACCATCACCAGTTTGGAAATCACAATTGCCATGTGGTCCATGCACTCTGGAGCATCATACAGACGCATGTCGCGCCATTTCATCACCAAGGGATTACCCCATCAGCTCAGCTCTGACCATGAATAATTCCATCTACACAGCCACATTCCTGACACCTTGAACTAAACTAGTAGTCAACCACCTTTACGTCAGCCACATCTTCGTCCCAATTTATGCCAGTTTCTGCTTTCATCACCACCACATATTACATCTGTCTGATCATGGATAGAAGAGACCCCTCAGCTCTCATCCTACTCAGCCTGTCTGCCGCCTTAGACACTGTCTCTCACCTACATCCTCATCTGATATCTCCACGAAGCTGGCATGCAAGGACTACATTAGGAATACGGTGTATGACATGCATTGTGGTTGCCTGCAGCCAAATAAAGATGAAATTCCAAAATTTGGAAACGTAATTATAACACTAACAGCCTTATTATGATTTTGGTGGCCTTGGAGCAGGGCCACCACGCTGCTGCCCTGGGCCCTGAAACTGGTCCCAGGATGCTTGTTTCCCGTTCAGGAAAGACCTGGCTTGGCAGTTCGGGCTGGACTGTACCCATGAGGCACAAAGTCAAGACTGATTTTCATAAATCTGGGTCTGAAATGAGGTGTCGAAGTGAGCTAAAGAAGGATGATGGATTAAACTCAGATCTGTGACTGGGGCGAGTGTGTGAAAAGTTTCATCACTCCGTCCATCATCTCCTTATGTTTGCTCTGCTCTGAGACGGACAAAGCCATTAAAAACCGCCCGCCAGAATTCAACTTATTTTTACATTTGCGAGCAGTTCTTTAGCGGTCCCAAGGCACCGCAATGGGAGCATCAAAGGCAGTTCTGCAGGCATGGACGGTGAAGTCCACGCCTTGCAGGAACAGGGGCTACATGCATACAGGACGGTGCAACATGTGCTCCCCTGCATGCACCCCATGGTGCAGAGGCACAAGGGAGCCTGTTTCCGCACAGACACCAAAAAGTGTGGCAGTGAGGAAACTCTTAATATGCTTGGTGGTGCCGCAGGATCCCTGGCGGCAGCAGCGGTCTCGTGGCTGTCCAACCTCCACAATTCTAATGGCTTAAGCAGATCGTGGATCACAACCATGGGTTTGCAGTCCGCGGACTGCAACCATGGGTTCGGTGGTCCATTGGACCGCCAAAATCGTATTAAGGCCCAAAGTCACTCTACTCCACTGCACTGTAAGACACTATTCATTCTATGCCACTGCACTCTGTGCCACTCAACTCCATTCTGTGCCTCTCCACTCTTCAACACTACTCCGCTCTATGCCACACACTCTACTCCACTCTCTGTCCCTCCACTCCATGCCACTCTTCACCACTCCACGATACTCCAATCTACAACACACTTATGCTACTCTATGCCACTCCACTCTACCATCCGATATTCCACTTTGACCCTTCACTCCCCTCCACCCTACGCCCCTCCATGCTCTTCCACACCACACCACTCTACTCTGACCCATCACTCTATGACCATCCCTGACACTTTGACACTCCACAACATTTTACTTTGCGCCACTCCATGGCACTCTATGACCCTCCCCTCATACACTCCACTCTACTCTGACACTCCACTCTGTCCCTCCACTCAGTCCCTCCACTCTACATCTCTTGTCCTCTGTGCCACTGTACTCCACGCCACTTTTTAACACTCTACTCTTCGCCCTTTCAACCACACTGACACTGCACTTTACTACGCTTTACTCCACTCTGTGCCACAACACTCTACTCCAGTCTTCTCCACAACACACGTCACACCACGACTCTCCACTCTACACCATTCCACTTCAGAATTTACCACTCTTCTTTACGCCACTAACTTTTAGCCACACTCAATAGCCCCACAATGGCGTACAGCATGACTAAAACACTTTGGCACAGACAATAGCTCTTGCTAGGAATAGGAAAAGACGTTTTGGTGTTGCCAGTGCTTGTTTTTTTACAGTCCCCCTACAACTGGGTACATCACTCTATCCATATGGGGCACGAGAATGGAGCATACCGGAATCCATTCTGAATCTTTTGTCTGCAAGTAATAATCTATATGGAGCCAGAGATCAGACATACATCAATGTAAATTACAGAGCTCCTCTTCAGCATTTCTACATTCCTTTGTAGTGGCCCAGACTAGCGTTTTTGCGAATAGCAGCAAAAAACCTTTGAAGTATAGGGACACCCCTTGCCTTCTTTAGTGTCCCTTCTTCCGCAGAAGTATTACTCTCAGTAGGGGTGCTAGAGGACGCGCAAGCAGAATGGCTGCACTGATGTGAGACTCCTGCTTACTTGAACCTTCATCCTATATTTATCCTATGCAAATTGGCACATTCTCTGCTGAAAAATAGCACAACGTGAAGGTATAATCGAACTGCTTACCCTGTGCAAGAGACACGAAGATCGGAGGCCAGAATCGCGAGCACTGGGCTCTGAGAGCTGAGGCGAGGTGAACGCCTAACCAACGAGTGACTGCGGTGCGGCCGCGGAGGCCGGGAGAAGCAGAAGCTCTGCGGGCGCCGACTGGGCCGTGCGGCCTATGGGCGGAGAGGCGGGAGAGGGCTGCAGCGTCTAGAGACGTTCCACGGCCTGCGGCCCCCAAAGTGGGTCATACTTGGAGGGGAGCCGCCGCAGCTCCGGGTTCTGGAAACTGAGAAGCGTTGTCCCTGGGCCCAACAGACTGGCCGGGGGAGATCGCGGGTGCACCCTTGATGCAGTCCTGAGCAGAGCGCGGCTGCGGACACTCCCCTGAAAGTGGCTGACGAGGGCCGGGCGGCCGAATTGGTGTGCAGAGAACGGTGGGACCTCCTAGGGGCGTGAGAAAAACCACTGCCGAACTCGGAGCGAGAACAGGGGCCCTCGGTTGCATCGTGGGGGCTTCGCGCTGCGGGCTCTTCCCCCTCCCCTCCTGATGAAGAGGAAGAGAAGCCATAAGCACAGTGTTTGAGGTAGAACAGGACAAGGCAGAAGGTGCATAAGCTCTGCCTGAGATGCGGCCTCACACCTGACCATGAGAACAATGAGAGGGAGCACAATATACTGGCAATAGGGGACTGCACTGCTCAGAGGGGGCAAGTGGTCGACGTTCCCCCACCATCAGACTAGCTCGGGTACTCAACACAGAAAAGTACGTACTGCGTGGAGACCTGTGTGGAAGACCCCCTCCCCTCCCCATACACCATCAAGCTGTGTAGTGAGAGAATTGTGAAGGCAGTGGCCTAACTGGGCCGTCATACGGGGGCTGGGAGTCCCCTAAGAGCCAGTTAGACACACTTTGGAGGCTGCTATCACTGAATAGACGGGAGGGCCCCCAACCTCCTGCGGGGACAAGACAGCAGGCTGCGCCATTGAGTTTGCGCTGAAGCAGCAATGGAGAAACCTGATACCTGACAACCCAAGCTGAACTTTGACGGAGGGAAAAAAGTGAACAAACCCACGCAAGAAGATCAGGATTCAGAGACTATGGCGCACAACACCGGGGGAGCCCCTTCTGAAGCGCCGGAAACGAACAATATCTTGCAGGAGATGCGGCAGGGTTTTGCGACAAGGTGGATCGGATGGCATCTAGAATGGACGCTATAGCACATAAGCTTGATGTACATGATGAGCGTATCAAAGAGGCGGAGAGACGTATACCGGAGGCTGACGATGTCACCACAGGTCATACTGCGCAACTAACGAGAATGGAGAAGATCTTGCGAAAAATTGCAGCCAAGAACGAAGACTTGGAAGCCCGCAGTAGATGCAATAATATCCGCGTCGTAGGCGTACCAGAATCGACAAATACTGGTAGAATGGAAGAGTACGCTGAGTAGATGCTGTTGGGATCCATCGGGAAGAAGGCATTCTCCTCGCAGTTCATAGTGGAAAGGGCGCACAGGTCACTTGGACCGCGCCCGGTGTCGGGCAACCCCCCACGACCCATTATTGCAAGGTTACTCCATTATAGGGACCGTGATGTGGCCCTCCGCTCAGCAAGACAAAAGCAAACGCTGACATACGACGGTGTTACCTTTTCAATATATCCTGATTTTACCCCGATGGTGTAAGATGTGAGGCGTAAATTGATAGAGGTCAAGAAAAAGCTTAGAGCGGCACAAATCGACTATGCGTTAATGTACCCGGCAAAACTCAGGATCACGCACCAGGGCAAACAGAAGTTCTTTACGAATCCGCAACAGGCCGAGGACTATCTCCGATTAGTGAAACGCGCAGCTCGGGTGGTGGAGGCCCGGGTGCAGCGCAGCATCCTGAACACGAGGGCAACGACGAAGATCAGTGATGATTGCTCTCCAGGGACGAAAAAGATATCTACCAGATAGGTGGCAAGAGACTTGTGTAATTTAGCTGTAATGTAATATAAATTGATACTTGTATAGCGCAATACTCACCTCAAGGGTCTCAAGGCGCTTGTACGAATACCGCTGTGGAACCCATCCTGGCTTTCCCTGTGAGGCGTCCACTCCTGGGCACCCCCAAGGTGGAGGCCAGGCATGCTTAGCGTTGTGGGGGCCGTTGTGGAGATTAAGCAAGCTATTGCCCAGAGTTGCAGAGTGGGACTCCATGATTGGAATAGGCACCGAGGCGAGAATTATCAGGTGCGTGGAATTTTTGAGCCCAAGACCCGCCGAGGCGGGGTATTGAACCCTGGTCCCGGGCTAGACTTCTGCATCAGGGTCTGCCGCTCTAACCATTGAGCCACACTTATGGAGTATCGGCACTCCGACTGGTGGCAGTGAGGTGAGACTGTTCCAATTACGTCATTTACAGATATGTTACTCAAGTTCCAGGCTCCGCTCCCCCCCTGTGAGGCGTGACACACAGCCAGGGGGAGGCTTGAGAAAAGCAGAGAGATTGCATGGCTATCTAGTTATGTCCCCCCACGGGAGTAACCCATTGGACAATAATGTTCAGTTAAGTGGTAGGGATTTAACGTTGTGGATGCTGTATTTGAGGGCAGAGGGTGGGGGGAGAGACTCAGATCTGGCAAAGTTGGGTTGCTTCAGTGGCAGGGGGGTAGGGGACAGAGTTGGGATATTTTAGTTGCAGAGTTGGGTGGGGTACAACATTCTCTCCTAAGGGGGGTGGATGGCATTCATGGATGGGGTACGGCATCGTAGGAGTGAAGCTTTCAATAAGGTTGAACAAATGAAAGATCGAGGAGTGACTGCATGGATTGTAATTATGCATCAGAAATTACCTAGTCAATATGGCTAGTACGACTGTGGGTGCACTTAATATTATAACGTGGAATGTTGGAGGTATGGGCGACCCTAGGAAGAGAAGACATATATTGTCCTACTTAGATAGACAGAACATACATGTTGCTATTCTACAAGAAACACACCTGGCGCGCCAGAAACAAGATACCTTCGCCGCTAGATAGGCAGAACACAGGATATTTTCCTCATACTCACGTATGCCCGGGGAACACTTATTTTGATCAAAAACAGGTCCCATTCCAATTGGAGGGCGCCCACTGGGACTCGGAGGGACGTTTTTGCCTCGCATGGGGTAGGATGGGTAACACGTCAGTTACACTTGCTTGCTGCTATGGGCCAAACACGTATGACCCTGGGTTCTTCGACAAGGTATGGGCTAAGATCTTTGCGATAGACTCCACGCATGTTGTGTGGGGGGGAGACTTTAATGTGACATACTGACCCAGATTGGATAGGTCACAACCTGCTTCACATCACCACACTAAAGCACAGGCAGCGTTTCAGTTGGTGGATGCCTGGAGGCATACTCATCCGGGTGGGAAGGAAGGTACACATTTTACTGCTCATGCACAAACATGGGCTAGATTAGACTATTTTTTGGTGTCAAGGGGGTTGGCTCCTGCGATAGTTAAAGTTCAACACTTAGCTGTAACCTATTCTGACCACGCACCTGTAGTGATGAGGCTCTCCTCGGCTGATTTCAACACGCCACGCAGTCCTTAGAGACTACATGCCCCTATACTGCTTGACACGGCCTTCCGGGAGGAGTTGCGGGAGGAGATTGAGGTTTTCTTCGAACACAATAAAGACTCGGTTGACATTGTTGAGGTGGTCTGGAAGGCTTTTAAGGTCACAATAAGAGGATATTGCATAGCCAAGGGGGCCAAAGTACTTAGGGATATATTGAACACCCTGCGGGCACTAGAGTTGGACCTTAAAAAACTAGAAGCTGAGATGGCGGAGTCCCCGGGGGGCACCACACAGGCAGATTTCAGACAGAAACTCACAGACTATATGGAGGAGGCTCAGAGAGAGGTGCAAATATGGGGCAAAGATTGGGTAGCTTGGCAGTTTGGGGAAGGGGAGAGGCCTGGTAAGGGGCTGGCACACAAGGTGAGGCAACCTAGGTGCAATAATTATATAATGGAAGTGGTAGATATAGATGGGGAGAGCTGCAGGGACACCCACTATACTTAATGCCTTCTCAAAGCATTACAAAGCACTCTACACCACAAACAGACAGAATATACTAGATTTGGACGGATTCTTAGGAGATGTTACACTCGGCTGGCTAAGCGATGGGCAGAGAGCATATCTATGTGCTCCGTTTGAGTTAGACGAACACTGTTCGCCATCCTAAATAATGTCTCTCCTGAACAGCCCAGGCTACAATGGGAGGTAATGACGAGACGATACTCACAAGGCGGATATGGAATCCCTAATTTTGAACTCTATTATCTTAGCACGCAGGCCAATTACGCTTAGTACTGGGTAAAGCAGCCTAAATATATGCCACAGGTGGCAGCTGAGCATTGGCTGTCGTACCACACGCCCATAGAAGGTGCTTTATATGTTGCTGTCAAGGAACGGGATAGGGCAGCCAATGCACTTACGGGTTCGATTGTGGCCTGGCGGCGTTTGCAACATATGCTAGACATACCTGTGATATACTCGCCTCTTCTGCCCCTTGCATACCATCCAGATCTGCCACTGCTACAGGAAGGAGTGTTTAAGAGATTTCAGCAACAGACAGGCATATTCACTTGGGGGGACCCATACCATGAGGGGCAATTTCGAGATATTGACCACGTGTTCCAAACAGGGCCGAAATCGCCGTTAGATATGTTTATATACCTTAGACTTAGAAATGGGATAAGATCGGTTACTCCTGAATTCCCAGTGGAACCGTTGGTGCTTGCACCTCTGTAAATAGTGTGGGAGCGAGATGCGCCTAGGAGGTTGGTGTCCTTGATATATCATGCGGCACATACGCACATGACAACACCGCCCCCTTCGGCACGAGCAAAGTGGAACTCGGAACTAATGATGGAATTAACTGACGAGCAGTGGGAAGAAAGCTGTCTACAAACTGAGCGAGTTTCAGCCAGAAGTAGACTCCAGATACTACATTATAAGTTTTTACATAGATTGTACTACACACCAGCCAAGACGCATAGGTTCAACCTACGGGAGGACGACAGGTGCGATAGATGCCGCATGGAGGGGATAGATTTTCTACACCTGGCGTCGGGGTGCCCTGAAGTGAGGGAGTATTGGGAGCAGGTATTTCATGCATTGAGGGAAAGGATCTCTACACCTGTGACAGCCACCTTGTTGATGGCACTGTTGGGGCATGTTCAAACGCTTAGAGCTGAACATCGCAAATTTACTGCATTGGCACTTCTCATAGCTAAGAGACTGGTGGCGTGCCGATGGGGCAGAGGTCGAGCCCCAAGTTTAAGGAATGGATAGCTGACTTAGTGATGTGCCAGGAGAAACTCTTGGCTTATGTGGAACTATTACCACTGTCCTCCCGGCCCAGGGATGTCTGGGATCCATTGCGGGGTTATTTACTGGCTCACCCGAGAGAAGAGGTGTCATAGAGTACAGGGTGATATTGTACGTGATGTGATGGGCTATAATCCACTTGCGTGGTGAGAAGTGTGGTTGGAAAGTGTTGTTTTTTAGGGCATGGGTAAAGAGATAATGGATGACAGAGCGTAGCAAGGCGTAACTTTGATTAGACAATACATGTAATGTAATGTAATGTATGTGGTCTTGTAAAGCGCACTGCTGCCCTGAGGCGTTGTGGCGCTATAGACCGCTGGGGAACCCGTCCTGGCTATCCCTGTGAGATGGTCCCTACTGAGTATCTCCAAGGTGAAACCCGGCATCCCCGGCGAATGTGGGGGGCCATGGTAGAGATGAGGCAAGCTAATGCCCAGAGTTGCCGAGTGTGATCCCTGGTTAGAGTAGGCACCGAGGCGAGAATTATCGAGTGCGCTGACCCTGGTCCACGATCCTGCCGTGTCGGGAATTGAACCCTGGTCCTGGGCCGTTCTCAGCTTCCGGGTCTGCCATCTCTAGCCAGTGAGCCACACCACTCCACATGGAATAGATTATGTAGATATGAAGATCTGTGTGATTCTTGTGTAACTCTATTGCGCGAGAGTTGTACTGCATACTACAAGTGCAACATGGCCTATAAGGTAATTTCATTGAAGTTGTGTCCACGATGCACCTTATATCAAGTATTTGTTAAATGTATGTACCATAGCAGTTTACCTGATCTATGCCTCAATTGCATGTACAATGTTTTTTTCCTGTCCTGCGTACATATTATGTATTGCCTTTAAACAAAAAACCCAATAAACATATGTTTAAAAAAAAAGTATTACTCTCAGTAGAATGAGAGGTAACAGAGTGGGGGGTTCCCATTCTCTTTTCTGCCTTTTGGTTTGGGTTCGCCTGTCAGGCACCACACTTGCCCACATTTTTAGATTTCCTACTGAAATTAGATGAAAGACTGTGTATTGTTCCCACATGGTCAAGACACAAATGTCCTGAAATGGCCTTTTTTGATTCAAGATTTGGACCTGTAGAATGCATAATCTCTGTCTGCTAACTTGCTTGAAGCATGGGGCAGAAACCAGCAGCCATTGTGGCAGGGTGTCCCATTGATCTGTATCGGAGGTCTCACACTAGAGCAAGAAAGACATCTTGTCTCTATAACCTGGTTCTCTGACTGCCAACTTCCCTTTGCAAGTGAGGTTCTGGAATAGGATTCTGGACGTTCCGTATTCTGGCAAGACTAGCTACCTTGAGACTGCCAAGAAGGAAGGAGCCCACTGTCTGCAGAGCAGAAGCACTGGAGGTATGCTTGCACGGGAGAAAAACTGCAGAGGAAAAAAAGGCTGTGAGGAGTTGTGCAGTGAGAACTGAAGTTGGCCTAGTGCAACTCAGGGAAAGATGTGCTCCGCCAGGCTGCATGGTGAGGTCTGGCCACACTTTTTCCAGCAGGGCACCTGAGTGAGATTGGCTGCACCCCCGACCTGTTCTTGCATTTGGGGTGTCATGTACTCCCTGATAGGATCATGTCGCCATGGATAAAGCAGTCCGAGTTGATAGAAGTGCCTGGCAAAAGATAAAATTGGCAAAAAGCACTATGAAAAATTAGCACTACAAAACATTGCCACCACAATTAACAGTTTGCTGCTCCAGGAGAAGCAACATCTGCGATGACTTGGCGGTAGCATAATGTGCAACCGCAGTCTGTCGTTCGTCGTATCGCCAAGCTAACTGTTGTGATCTAGTGTGGCTCTTCATTTCTTTGGTGGGCTTGAATTTTCAGCCTGAGCAGGATCCCAGTGAAAAAGTTGACCTCCTCCAACCAACACATGACTGCAGGCGTTGCCTGTGCCATCACCACTTCCCTTCGTCGGAGTCTGAGGTGCGAGTCTTCACACAACGATGCAGGAGAACATCGGGCAGGTTAAAGACCACACTGCACTCCATCAAAGCAAACATGCACACAGCCAAGAGCAGTTCCACCGTGACAGCACTTTCCGGGAAGTTCTCATTCGCTGAACTAACAACAATTTCAGTCACTGGGCTAGCTATAATAACATTAGAAGTGACTGTACTGTGACCAGTGTCTAGCAGATGGTCACCATCTGGCGGAAGCGGGAGGAAGATCTACCCCATGTACTGTGGGGGTCATGAATGTATCTTTGCACCCTGCTCTTGTTGGGCTACCTGGAAGAATCGTCTAAACATTACTACGTTTGCAGGAACCAGTATGTGTGTTTTTTTACATGCTGCATTTCGTTTGCAGTATTGAGCTACGTGTACTGACAAAAGTACTTTTTATATATGTTGTCTTATGCTTGCATTTTTATGTCTGTACTTTTATGCATTTTAGACGATGCGAAATAAAGTTGACTAACTGACTAAATTACTTTTTTCTGAAGTACTGGCTGATCAATAATGTACATATTGTCAGGTGCTTTCAGTTCTGTGTTTCTACCCCACGCCATCTCCTTGAGTACGCTTAGAACTGCTCAACATCTCTACGCTGACAGTCAAATGCTAAAACGGGCGATTTTTAATGCTTAATTTTGGGTCAACAGTAAGGGAAAGCCACATACACCCTGCTTTAAGGGTCCCATTGTTTTGGCTGCAGCCTAGTAACCCCTGTATGCCCTGGGGCTCTGAAGAGTTCCCACAAATACCATTGACCTTTGATAAGTACACTACACATTATCAATTGCACTTAAGTCTGTTCTCTCAAATCGGCTCTCTCAAATCAAGATGCCAATTCTTCCCTAGTTTGAGGGTTGTTTATTGAGCCAACACGTTAGTTGACTTAAAATCATTCAGTGCATGAAAAGATTTTAATTTGGGCCAGCGACTGCTCTCAGCTGACTTTCATGCATCAAAATCTTTATTGCATTACCATTGTGCTAGGTCATTGCTCATGCTTCCAATGGAAGGAAACCTATTTGATTGAGCATAAAGCCAAAGGCGGCAACCACTGAGCAAAGTCATAGTTCCGCATGATAAATAATGCACAGTTTAGTGACTTCTGGGCCATGAAGCTCTATTTAATGTCAAGAAGTACTATGTATAATGAGTTCAAGTCCTGCAATCCAAGGGAGGGATATAACCTGCTGAAATATGTTTGAGCTTAAGGGGCTGATTGAATTCTTCCCTGACTTTATAATTACTATCTCCATGGCAGAGTACTTAGGTCCCGCCATTGCGAGGGTACTCTGTCTGCCATATTTAGCGATGTTCGCTGTGCCTGCCAGCATCACTTGCTTTTCCAGGAACTGCCGTCACGGCGGATCGTGGAAAAGCATTGCAAGTCTGACGGATGGCTCCGTCAAAATTATGGAGCCACACATCAAACATATACCTTTTTTAATTTAAAAAAAATGTTTTTTTTAAAAAGAAAATCCCAAAGCGTATATTGTTGTTGAAAAAAAAATAACTACCCCCTCGCCATGGTAACATTCTACCCATGATGTGGGGGTAATTTAAACGTTTTCACTACCCCGTACCGCTGTTTTTCTGGTTGTGACAGCAGTGAACGATGACCCTGTGTCCCCCACTCTAAAGTGGGCGGACACATGGCAAAAAAACTGACGGCCATTACTCCGTCAAGCCATGAGAGTTGTGTGTAGGCAGCTGAAATGGAATAATATCTGCTGTCTAAAACACTGAAGCTCCACCCAACTCAAAATGAGGCAGGTGGACCATCAGGCTTGCAGAAAGGGTACTTAAGGCTCTAGGGGCCAGATGAAGGTAATTCCTATTTACTGACTCTTAAATACCGAATTTTACCGATTCAGTATTTAAGAGTCGGTAAATAGGAAGGAGGGAGATGTAGGTAATTCGAATTTAAGAATTACCGAATCGGTAGGATTCGGTATTTACCGATTCGGTAAATACCGAATCGGTATTGCCCATTGATTCCTATGTGCCATGAAGCTCATAGGAATCAATGGGCAATACCGAATCGGTATTTACCGACTCTGTAAATACCGAATCCTGCAAGGGTGCAGGGGTGTCACTTTTTTTTTTTTGTAAAATTTTTTATTTTGTAATATGCAAGATGAAACGGAAAGGGGGGAAGGGAATAGAGCAAGAGGATCAAAGGAGAAGGAAAGAAGAACAGGCGACATGCCGCCACAAACCCCACACAGGGGGAGCAATGATTGGGGAGAGGAACGTCCGCAAAGCAAGGCCAGCTAAACTCCAAAGTCCACACCATGACACCAGGGGCCGGGCAAGCAACAGAGGCACGGGTAGGAGGCCCACCCATCAGAGCGTCCATGGTAAGTCAGGCGTACCAACAATAGAGGCAGTGTCCCTGGAGAGGGGAAGCAGCTCCAGCCTTGAGCAAGATGTAGTGTTCATCCCAAGAGTAAAGTAAGTCGCAAAAAAGGAAAACGTCCCCAACTACCCTCCCACCCTCATCCCACCCCAACATTCACCTCCCCCCCAGTGGTGGCGACACCAAACACACAATCCATCACAATCACACCCACAATCAGATCTGGAAAAGATGAAGGGATCGCAGTGCTGATGGACACACTGCCGAAGGAAGGCCCCGGGATAGAAATCGTACAAGTGGGCCCCAGTTGTGCATGAAGTTCTTAAATTTACCCAGAAAAATGTCAGAGAGACGTTCCATGCTCAACAAGCGCCACAAACGGGCGTGCCACAAGGAGACAGCAGGGGCAGACGGAGCCTTCCAGGCGGCTGCCAAGGTCATCTTAGCCGCACCCAAACACAACCACATGATACGCTTATCCGCCCTAGTTTGATGCTCGAGCAGAGGGTCCCTAAGGCCTAATAGGACAAAAGCCATGGAGTCTGGGATTGGATAACCCAGGATATCCCTCATGTGCGAGAGAATCTCGGCCCAGAATGGCTTGATGGAGGGGCAGTCCCACCAGATATGGCTAAAATCCCCTAACATTCCACAGCCCCTCCAGCACCTATCCGAAGCAGTCGGAAATATGCGTCGCAATTTAGAGGGATACAGGTACCAATCAAAGATGAGTTTCATATGGGCCTCCCTGAGGTCAGTGGAGTGGTTATGCGCCGACACGTCCCGCCACAGGCCCCGCCATTCACAAGCTGAGATGTCCCTTCCCAACGCAGATTCCCAATGGTCCTGGTACCGCGGTCTCGGAGACATAGTAGTGTCCAATAGCAGCTTATATATGAAAGAGATCGCCCCCTTCATGTTGGAGGTGCGAAGAAGGAAAGATTCGAAAGTCGTCAAGGGCCTGGTGGCGGCATCCGCCACCGAGGGCGATGTCGCCCAGTGGAGGAGCTGGAGATGTCTAAAACGCTCCGTTGGCAGCACCCCGTAGTCCCTCATACAGTTGTGGAAAGTGAGGGGCTCAGTACCATGAAATAAATGAGTGAGGGCTCTGCAGCCGCCCTCCCTCCAGGCCTCAAAAGGACCCTCCGTCAAGGCCGGGGGGAAGGCCGGGTTAAAATGGATCGGGGGGGACGGAAATGTGGTCCAGCGGTCATCACCACTCACCACGTCCCATACCTTCAATACCGTGCTCGTGGGGGTGCTAAGGTATGCGTTCCTGGGCCGGTCCATCTTAGGCTTCCATGCCAAATCCCATATGGAGCGGCCCGCCACACTCCGATCCATATGGAGCCAATGTTTTTCCGAGCGTTGTTGGGACCACTCCACCAGAACTCTCAGTTGAGCAGCTTTGTAGTACAATTGCATGTCCGGGAAACCCACCCCCCCATCTAAGCGTGGGCGCCGAAGAACCGCAAATGGAAGCCGGGCACGGCCACCTTGCCATACATATTTCAGCATCACGGTCTTCAATCGGCGGAAATAGTCCAGCCCCACCGGAATCGGCAAAGCCTGAAAGAGGTACAAGAGTTTAGGAAGAAGAACCATTTTGAGGGCGTGAATCCTGCCAAGCCAGGAGATGAATTTAGGCTTCCACCGTTCCAGTTCAGCCCGGATTGAGGACAATATCGGCGGAAAATTAGCCTGAAACAGGGCTCCCACGGTGGGGGTCAGTCGCACCCCCAAATAAAGCAGGGACGTGGACGCCCAAGCAAGCGTAGTAAGCATCCGGGTCTGTTGCACATCTCCCGGGGACAGGGTCAGATTCAGGATATAGGACTTATCAAAGTTGACCTTAAAACCTGCCACAGCCTCGTAGGCGGAGAGGACTGAGAGGACATGGGGTAGGGACTGAGCAGGATCGCGTATGGACAGGAGGACGTCGTCGGCAAAGAGCGATATCTTATGTTGTTCACCTGTGAAGGGAAGCCCCAAGATCCGCTCATTTTCCCGTATCGCCAATGCCAAAGGTTCGATGCTGAGGGCGAAAAGGAGGGGCGAGAGGGGACACCCCTGGCGCGTCCCCCTGGAATGGCTAAAACTCTCGGATCTGTGGCCATTGACCAGAACCCGGGAGGTAGGACCTCGATAATTGGCCTCGATCATGCGAATGAAGCCGGGCGAGAATCCGAAGGCCTCCAGTGTCCGGTGCAGGAACCCCCAATCCACGCGATCGAAGGCCTTCTCCGCATCCAGCCCTATCAGCACCGCAGGTATGCGGAATCGTTCCGCCTTTTCTATGAGATGGACCACGCGGCGCAGATTGTCATGGGTCTGCCGACCTTTGATGAAACCAGATTGGTCAGGATGGATCAAGGCCGGCATGAGGTCCTGCAGTCTGCCCGCCAAGATGGAGGAATACAGTTTAGCGTCCAGGTTGAGGAGCGCTATCGGGCGATAAGACGTACAGGAGGAAGGGTCCTTCCCCGGTTTGGGGATTATGGTGATCAACGCTTCGGCCATGGAGTCCGTAGTCCTACCGTCAGTCGCCATAGCATTGAAGAGGGAGACCAAGTAGTCACAAATCTCCGAGGCGAACGTTTTATAGAAGAGGGCCGTGTAGCCGTCAGGCCCAGGCGCTTTATGCAGCTTTAGAGCCTTGATAGCGTCCAGAACTTCCTCCCGAGTGATGGGGGAGGACAACAAATTGTTCCATTCATTGGAGACCTTCGGAAGAGGGAGCCCCTCCAGGAATCTGGACTGAGCCTCCGGGTCGAGAGCATCACTCGAGTAGAGTGCTGCGTAGAAGCGCCCAAAGATGGCCGCCTTGTCCGCATCCTTATGCTGAACCAAGCCCGTGCGATCACGCACCCCTCCAATGTATTCCCGCTCGCGCTTGTCCCGGAGTTGCCGGGCAAGATGGCGCCCAATCTTGTTGCCGTGGGAGTAAGAGGCGCGCCGTAGGCGCAAAAGAGTGAACTCCGCCCTGTTATTATAATGGGCCCTCAGCTTCCCACGCACCGCCGTTAGGGGCCGTAAAGTCACCCTGGAGGGGTTCGCTTTGTGGGCCTGCTCCAGAGTGGCAAGTTCCGATTCAAGAGCCTCCCTCTCCTCGCGTCGCAGTTTGTTCAGACGCGCATTGAGAGCGAGGCAAGTGCCCCTTAAGGAGGCCTTGCACGCATCCCAGGTGTTGTACACCGAGGTGTCCGAAGGGGGATTGAGAAGAAAGAAATCTCCGATTGCCTTACGTAGAGTCTTACAGGACAGGTCATCCCTCGCCAGGGCTGCTGGGAAGTACCATTTGCGCCAACCGTCCCCCCCAGGGGCCCAGCGTAGTCCCAGAACCACCAGGCTATGGTCGGATAAAGAAAGTGGAAAGATATTAGATAGTTGGATATCACCCCTGAGAGCTTGGCCCACCAATACATAATCAATGCGGGAGTACGAGCGGTGAACATTAGAGAAAAAAGTGTAGTCCCTAGCCTGTGCATGGACAAAGCGCCAACCATCCACCAATCCCATATCACCCAACTGACGTTTAGTTCCCTCCGAAAAGACTCCAGTGTCCGCCCTTCGTGCTCCAGAAGCGTCCTGGTCTCTATCCCACACCATATTAAAGTCACCCAACAAGATTAAGTGTCCCTCCACAAAATCCCCCACCTTATCAAGCAAGCCTTGCAAAAAGCCATTTTGACCCGTATTCGGGGCATACATCACAACAAAGGTACAGAGGCGGCCATGTAACCCCCCCTTCACCATCAGCCATCGACCCTCCTTGTCAACATTCACTCCCAGGGGCTGAAAATGCAGGGAAGCTCGGAATAGAAGGGCCACTCCCCTATGCTTCGTGGCCGCAGACGCCCTATAGATAAGAGGGAACTGTCTGTGGCGGAGCCGCAGTTCATCTTTCCTAGCCAGATGGGTCTCCTGAAGGGCAACCACGTCTAAGTGGTGGTCCACAATATACTTCCATAGCTTCTGCCTCTTCTGCGGGGAGTTGAGGCCCTTCACATTCCATGTACCTATGCTAATAGTCATATCGGGAAACTAGAAAGCCACGCCATGCATACGTCCGAACAGCCACACAGCCCGATCAGAACCTCGCGGTCAAAGGCCCAAAGAGGCACCAGGGCCCAAGTACCCCTCAAACAGAGCATTCCAGGAAGCGTGGGAGTAAACAGGGTTGTAATCACACGCACCATACCGCTAACATACCAGGTCGCCACCACCACCCCCCCAAACCCCAGCCCCAACCAAAACTGTACTGCCACTACAAGCGCTTGCCAAGCACCAACTGGCCCACCCCCCCCAAACAGCCCCAAAACCAAAAAAACAGAGCACAAGGCCCGCAACCTGAAGATTACAGTCAGCAGTTCCAATGGGCCACAGGTCACACGGTCCGCATCAGACTGGTATCGGGGCGGGGGCACCAGATCAGGGGCCCCCAGGGCCAAGGCCCGGGGTGTCTTCTCCAAAAGTACCATAGTACCCCAGGGCCGTCGAAGTAGAGGCGCCCCGGCGCCCAACCTTGAAAGAAATCAGGGGTCAAGCCGCTCCAGAGGAGTGCTGAGAGTCTGCAAGAGTGACCGAGGCCACCGACGCCACTGCTGATCCTCTCTCCTGCAGGCGAATGGAGTGGTCCGGTCGCAGCCGCTCCGGGGAGGCCCCAACTCTGTGCCATGACGAGGAGCGATGGCGACGCCGTGGAGGTGAAGACCGTGCTGCCTGTGAGGGTGGCTCTTCCTCCAGTCCCAACAGCTCCCTCGCGGACTTCAAGGAGCGGATTTGCACCAGCCGGTTCTGCCACCGGAAGATGATTCGGAAAGGGTGACCCCAAGAGTAAGAGATGCCCTGTTCCCTCAGATAGGCAGTCACCGGCCGGAACTCCCTCCGTTTCTGAAGGGTAGATGCCGCCAAGTCCTGGAACAACTGTGGCCGATGTTCTCGAAAGGTCAAGGAGGAGAGGGCCCTGGCATTCCGGAGGATGCGTTCCTTGATCTGAAAGTCATGAACACAAGCCAGGATATCTGGAGGAGGGCCCCCCCGCCTGGGCAGGCCCACTCGATGCACCCTGTCCAGTTTAATCTCTAGAACGTCCTCCTCATCAAGCACCTGGAGGAAGAGGGCCTCCACGTAGCCCCTCAAATCGCCAGCCTCACCGTCCCAGGGGACCGCTCTGATCCGGATGTTGTTCCTCCTGGAGCGGTTCTCCAGGTCTTCGGCGTAGGATTGCAAATTCAAGTTCTGGTCCGTAAGGCGAAGAACATCTTGCTGTAGCTGGTGGACGTCATTCGCCATACTGAGGTCATGGTCCTCCAGTACGGCCACTCGTTCACCAATGCCATCCACGTCCCTCCGGACTTCACGGAGGTCCGAAGCTAGTTGGGCTCGCAGTTCAGAGATGTCCTCCTTGATTGAGGCAAAGAGCTCCGACATGAAGGCCTTAGTGGCCGGCGCCTCTTCATCCGATTGTCTCGCCGAGCCACTCGCCCCTGGGGAGTTGGGCGGTTGCGATGCCTTGGAGGTCCCCTCCTTCACCGTCCTTCCTTTGCGAGGCAAGGTCGACATGGCGGCGGGGTAGCGGCACCAGGCCGTCCGAGTTGCAGGGAAGAGCACTTGCACACAGCAATGGACACTCGAGAAAAGTTCCCCAGCCGAGGAGCCAGGGAGTGGCAGCAAAGTCGACGGACCGGACTCGCAGAGCCAGGCCGTAATCAGTCACTCGGCACAGTGCACGACTGAGCCCTCCGTCTCCCGGTCGTCGGGCCCGGTGGATGGTCCGTACAACAGCCAAGTTGCCCCAAGTAGTCAGCCGTTGAGCTTCCCAGCTGGCCAAAGCAAGAGGTGGACCTCCAAACCAGCGTTCCGTTGCAGCGAAGGGGGCCCGAGAGCCGAGAAGGCAGAGGACGTCCGTTGCTCCGTGAAGCCCCGCCCAGCCGCCGCCGATCTACTGCGCTCCAAGGCGGGCTCGTCCGTGCGCAAGGGCGGTGCTCAGTAGGCCCGTTGCTGTAGAGCTCTGAATGGCGCCGGACGACCACTCCGGAGGGCGCCGATAGCACCAGACCACTCCGCCCAGCACCACGGACCGCTGTCGTCGTTCGGGAGCGGATCGAGGCCCCGTAGGCGATGCTGTACAATGCTTAGCAGGTCGGGCGCCGGAGCGACTCAAAAGCACGTCTTACTCCGACGCCATCTTGGCCACGCCCCCCAGGGGTGTCACTTTGACACCCTCTAGCACCCAATTCCGGACTTGTGTGCCATCTGGCACACAGACATGCCTTAAAGGCATGTCTGTGTGTCACATTGCACAGGTGTGCAGTAGTGAAGTAGTGTGGCTCACCGGTTAGAGGCGGCAGACCCGAGAGCAGAGAACGGCCCGGGACCAGGGTTCGATTCCCGGCGCGGCAGGTTTCTAGACCAGGGTCAGCGGACTCGATAATTCTCTCGCCTCGGTGCCCACTCTGATCAGCGAACACACTCGGCAACTCTGGGCATTAGCTTGCCTCATCTTCACTAACGGCCCCACCAGACCGCCGGGGATGCCTGGCTTCACCCTGGAGATACCCATTAAGGGATCATCTCTCAGGGAAGCCAGGAAGGGTTTCGCAGTGGTCGAAGCGCCTTGGGACCCCACGGGTAAGTAGTGCGCTATATAAATGCCTATACATACATACATACATACATACACAGATGTGCATGCACACCTGAATTCGGTATTTTACCACCCAATAGCATTGGGTGGTAAAATACCGACTCTTAAGGGCCTGTGGCACTTTTAGGAGTGTCACCTACATATGGATTTACCGAATCGGTAAATATACTGATTCGGTGTTTTACCGATTCTGTAAATTTACAGATTCGGTAAATTTACAGAATCGGTAAAATATAGGCCCCCTACATCTGAAAACCCTAATATCGGTCGGTAACGGCCGAATTTGGCCATTACCGACCGGTATTAGGGCTCCTACATCTGGCCCTAAGTCACTTGAAATTAGTAGTTTTTCAACAGCATATTTGCCAACTCACATGGCTGATTTCTACAGCTATCCATTATTTGATGAAGCCGGATGTTAACATGAAGATACCAGAATAACACCAACACAATGGGGAAATAATAATTTTCCGTTTTATTGATTTGATTTGTTAAATACGCAAGCAGGTTTGACATTGCTACCTGTTTGATGTACTGTGCAACATTTAACAAAGTTACTTTCTCCTTAAAGAATCATACCCTTTTGTTTTCATAGAATGATCGAGGAGTTTGTATGCCAACTTAAGCTGTACGAAGCAATGGGCTTTGAAGTCGATACAACAAGTGCCATATACAAACAATACAGGCTGCATAAGGTGGCAATGAAATACACTGGTGAGTACAAATGGGTAGGTAATTATCCCACTTTTTAGTCATTGCATGAGTTTTAAAGTCTGTGTGGGGATGAAAAAGTTCCTAGCTATTGTAACAGAATTCAGATTTCAGATTTCACTCTTTTTTCATTATATTTTCTCCAGCAGTCAGAAATTTATAAAAGTAACTTATTTTTAACAGTTTCATAGCAGTGGTAAACTAGCTTTCCCAACAACTCCTGGGAAAGGAAGACACAAAGTTCCACCCAATCATATTCTTCACTACTCCTTACAGTCTTGTCTCTCTTCATGTCTCCTCTTTCTTCTTGCAACAGATGTCATTCGAAGGACCCAGCTTATTCCTACTTGGAAGTTCCATTCCTTGTAATTAAAAGACATAATCCTTGCCTCTGTGTTTTTAATAGAATTGAAAGCTTTCATCATGATAACCAAGAAATGTTTTATTCTGTCAGGACTGCAGGTGACGATTACATTGTTGACAACTAATGTAGCCATATCTGTGAATGGTTTGTCATATAACCTCCTAAAGTTCGAATCAGAAGGCCAGTCTCCTGCATTCATTATTTCTTCTAATTTGGCTCCTAGCAAAAAAGCTTTTGAAGCCATGACCCCTCGAGCAGTATGTGCTCCAAAAATATTAGTGTCAGTGCCTGCCTCTTGCATGACCCAACAAACACATCTGGCGAGAGCTGGGGAGGTAACGGCTTTAAAGGGCTTTCAAATTGCAATCAACAGTTTCCTTTCGCCCGGAGGCAGTGTTGTCAAAGGATATATAGATAAGTTTCAGAGTTAAACTTCGTTTGTCTCCCTGTAATGTCCAGGGCACTGGTGTCCGAAACTCGTGTACAGGATATGAGGTGTAAAAGCATTACGTAGTTACTTGAATTTCCTTTCTAGACAGATATTTGCTCTCTGTCAAGAGAAGAAGAGACAAAGTACCCTGTGGACAACTCACAGGGAGAAGTATTTGGGTTCAGGAGGAAGGGCGAGTTGAATGTCGCTCAATAATTTCCTAACTAAAGGATGTTGACCCGTGGGAGAACTGTCAATTGGAGCACAGCCTGCTTAAATGGCAGATCTAAAGATGTGCACAACATCTGATCCCACAGGATTCATGCCCTTATGCAAGCATGATCCCATCCATCTAAACTAGACGGTCTAGTATCATTTAACTATTAGGCCAAAGGCTAGAGCGGTCGACCTCGAAGCTAGGGAACCGGGCTTGAGTCTCAGCAGGGACACTCAAAATCGTGGGAAATCCTGGAATTCTGAGCAAATCACGTGCTCTTTCCGTGCCTAACAAAAATTAATGTGTCTGTCTGTAACACAACTGGTGCTCCTGTAAAGTGCTCGGATACCTTCAGGTAGAGTACGCGCTTTGTAGAACTCAACAAAAAAACTGTTCCATCTGCCCAAGCTTTGGAGCGGAGACTCTGGTTTTTGTTAAAGTCCTGGGATTTTCAATTGTTTCCTGTAATCTGCCAAGCCATAAACTGATAAGCTGCAGAGTGCTTTCTACCACTAGTCTGTGGGGGTTCTCTGGTGGATTCTGGGGAAGATCATGAAATATGTAAAGATACATTGGAGAATCCCAAGAAAGTTCTATCAGAACTGCATACCATATTGGGGTTACTAGGGACAGGTCTACCTTTTACTGTCTCGGTTGGGCGGAGAGGTGTGTGCTTATTGAGAATGGGAGAAAAGTGCAACCAGCTTCTCTGCTCCAATCGTGAAGGAAGGTGTCCACTGATGCAGCGTTCAGGTCCAGTTTCATGCTGAAGTATAGTTCTACTTGGTGGTCCACTCTTAAGGCAAAATATCAAGAATGAAAAGCTCCATTGGTTTCTATCTCCTTGAATCCCAGTGGGTCCAGTTTCTACAGGCTCATGTCCTGCGAGTATCAATAATGCCAATACACCACAGTGTTGTATTTCCCCATCAACTATATATGGCTGTTGAGGCAAATGTTGCAGAATTTTCTGGCCAGTTCCTAGCAGGCCTTTGATCTTTTCTCTCCCTGGTGGTTGATATAGCCTACTTCTGAGATGCTGTCCATCTTCAGAAGGTTGCATCTTTGAAATCGGTCTTTGGTCCAGCACTGCACCACAGAAGATTCTGCCAAGAGTTGATGTGAAGTCTCTGTTATAGAACTGACCGTTTTCCTCACCACAACTCGCTCCCCAGTCACTTCTTCTGGCATCTGATTTGTTGTTCAATTATGGGTTGGAACCGAAGATCGCTCTCCTGCTCCATGACGGAAGGCCGACATCTGTTTTCCTCCTTGGCCTTGTTGAATCGAGGTGTTGTTTCCGAATAGGTTGCCCCTCCGAAGATGGTAGTCTTCTCACCATTGATGGGTCATTTAATGCAGTGGGTGCTGGGAATATGGTCTATTTGGATGGCAAGAGGAGGCTGATCAATTGGGCAATCTGGTGTAAAGATATGTTTGGCCGTGAAAGGTCCTTGTTAATTTCTTGCTTAGTCTTTGACATTTTCATTTAGTGGGAGGCTCAAGGTACTCATTGAAGTCTGTTACAAACCCAAGGAATGTAGTCTTTGTGTTGGTGTAAGTAGGGGCTTCTTTTTGATGGTCAAGCAGAGAGATAGGTTCGGAGAGCCTCTTCAGACTTTGGTCCAGCATCAAAATGCCTTCTAGGTTGACTATACCCCTTGCTCTAAGTGCAATGTTGAGTGAATGTTGAAACCTCAATTTCAATTGGCGGAATATGTAATAGAGTGGAAAATTGGGATTGGTGAATGTTCTCCAACTATAAGTGGAGGAGTACCAGCCACTCGTTGAAGTCCGTAGGATTTATGACCGGGCACTGTCCACCATCCTCCTGCCACCGACAGGTTGCTCAGGAAACCCCGGTGGTGAATGCTGGTTGGGGGAAATGGCACCTTTTTGAAAACAAATCTGCAACTACCTCATCTATAAGGGAGGCGTCTTTTTCTGAAAATGTCAGAGTGTAAGTGGTGCTCAAAACCTGCCACCCTACTCCCTACTTAAGCTTGAGAAGGAGGTACACTCACCATTAAGGGTACTTGGACATAGTTTCCTCATAAGCTGCCTCTGGATCTCAGTTGGAGCGGCCAGTCTCTGGAGGGAAGAAACCGAATCCTATGTGAATGTGGCAACAAATGTTCCTCAGCTGTTTTTATTTATTCTGGTACAGACCCTAGAACCGGGCATACAGACTCCAGGTGGAGCAGGCAAATACTTCAGAGGCTCCATGGTCTGGAGCACTGGTCCAGTGCAATCAGGAAATCATAAGCGCTGCACTGGCCAAGTGCAGAGAATAATGACCTTGTCTCAGACATCCAAGGTGGAGTATAAGAGCACCCTTGTGAGGTCTGCGCACCAATCCGTGGAAATTGCCATGCTGACGCGATTCAAGCCATTGAAAGTCGTGTGCGAAGTTCAGAGGCATATCCACTGCTCTGCAAGCAAAATAGGGGGAGGAGGGGGAAATGGTTATTTAAATATTTAACTTAACTATCAGTAACAGTCCGTAAGACATTCCCAGACCCCACAGAAGAGAGCTGGAATCACTTTACTGAAGGTCTCCTGGAGCAGTGAAGAAAGAGGGAGCATGAAGAAAGGGACAGGGCTATGAGAAGCAGCCTAGAATATGATTGGATGGGACTTAGTCTCTCCCTTTCCCCAGTGTTGCTGTGAAACTTAGTTTAATACCGTTATGATGTTATGGCTGTTTGAAAAAAAAGGGAAAAGAGTAGAGTGTTTTCCTCACCTCTGGTCCTGACACAGAATTACAGGATGTGTTTCAAATGTAGAAATCCTTTGGCTGTCGCTGCACTACTGCATGGAACTAGTTTTCAGAAGAGCTTTCCACCATAGATTTGTAAAATCTAACTTTTTTTTATTTTTTAGAAAAACCAGAATGGGTGCCTGCTTGGGTAGCCAGTGTATGCGCTGTTGGCTGCCAGCAGCACATGTGCTTTTGTTTACTTGGTGCATTCTCCCACTGCAGTGGAGTGGGGGTTTTAGAAGTTGTCAGCTTTTCTTTTGTTGACATGCTAAATTAGAGGGCCGTGCTTGCAATTCCTTCCTCAAGGTCTCATTGGGTTTAGTGTCCTTCCACTTAAATAAAATGTGCTCTACCTCTGAAGTGATGAGGAAGAGAAAAACAAAAATAGTTTGTGACGAGGAAAACAAAAATAGTTTAAGTAATTTCTGTGCAGCACTTAGTAAAATGTTCCTACGCACACCTTTCTCCTCCTTACTTCCTTTAGAGACGAATAGTGAGATCTCCGTTATAAAAACACTTTCCACCCATCCACGCTTCTATGTGTTACTGTTAACTGAGTACAGATTTCATTATCTCTATTTGCAGAACTGAAGGATTTGTCAAAGGTGTTTGCTGACGACCCAACTTCCATTCCTCAAGGAAAGTACAATGAAGCAGTCTATAGGTGCAGAAAGTGCAGGTATGATTTATTTCTATAAAAATTAAAATACAAATTACTGGGCACCTGCTGTGTAAAACTAATCACCCCACATTTTAGGTCTCACCTAGGCAGAGCATGTGCTGTCTCTTCGATACATGTGGTGTCTACTTTGTGGGCTTTCTGCCCGCCCATCTTTTTTCATTGGTTCCTTGTAGTGCCCCCCTCATACAATCTTGATGTTCTATGGTACCTTTGTTGTCTTTGTCTCACCTTTTGGTATTTGGTTCCACTGTTGCATCCCGACTTACTCATTAATTTATTTATGGTTTGTCTGACGCACAATTTCTTTTCTTTCGGCTTATTTATCATTGCAGCCGCATCTACTGTTCCTTTGCTTGTTGCCCCCCTTCCCTTGCCTCTTCCCTCCCGATACGTTACTTTAGCACTGCCTCAGACCTTGTCACTTGACACGTGCCATAAAGGTTTCACGTAAACCATGCTTTTTTCCCGTCCGCCACACTTTATCTTTATTTATTGTGGCCGCAGCTCTCACTCTGTTTCTTGTTGCCCCCATCCTTGGCCGCCCGCATCATCATTACTGCTGTACCTTCCACAGGTTGCTTGTTTACGTCTACATCCCAACGAACCGCCGAGGAGGAAAATAAACAAGAAAGAACAGCTGGAGTAGTGATTTGGGGGCTTTGGTTTGGTTGGGTTGGGTAATGTGGGTGGTGGGTAGGTGTTTTGGTGCTTAGGCTTTCTAAACCCTATGGGCTCACAACAGTTGCTTCGCGTCCGCCAGCCCCATTGTTTACTTCTGCACGGCTCACGCTGGCAGCTACACACCAGTTCCTATTCAGGACTTAACGAGGTCGCCTCGGTCCCGGCAGGGACACCCCCTCTCCAGCACCCTCCACTCGCACTGAACATTTTAACTGTGAACCTTCATATTTTAGGTGTCAACAGTGTCCCCTCACACTTCTTTAGAGCTTCTGACTCTTCCCAACGCCCCTCCCCCCCGCCCCCCCCCCCCCCCCTCACTCAAATGGAAGCATCCGCGGCTGCCATTTTTTTCTAGGGTTGCCTTAATTTGCAGACCGCATTTCCGTTCATAAAAAAAGAGCTGGCATGAGCCACTGTTAGGAGGAGGGTGCAAGGTGTCGAAGAGTCTGTGATCTCGCCCAGCCATTGGGCAGAGAGGCCTGGCTAGGTGAGGGGGAATTGCAGCTGCCTATAGTATTATCAGATGGCCCTCTTCCACTCTGCTCCACTTGGTCTCTTGGAAGGCAGGATGAGGCCGAAGACTGCACAGCTCTGGGCGGACCACCTGGTTTGTGCTGTGTGGGCCACCTCGAACTGAACAGTTTGTGGAAATGTGCTGGTTCACACTGCCCTTTAAAGCTTGTAGGGCGTGAACCTTGATTCCATGTGAGGTAGGTCATGGAGCCCTCTAGCTTTCACTGCGCCTCATAGACCTTCTTAGTGACATTTGAGACTTTTTGCTAGTCTACTAATAAATAAAATTGCCCAATAGAGAAGCGGATGCAGGGTAATAAGGTCTTTAATGGAACGGCGACCAAGTCAAGTCAAGTCAATTAATTTATATAGCGCGCTACATACCCAGAGGGTCTCAAGGCGCCTGAAGAAGGGTGGGGAATTACTTGTCGAATATCCAGGTTTTAAGTTGCTTTTTGAATGCTAGGTGGTTCTGAGTGAGGCGAAGGTGAATGGGAAGTGAGTTCCAGGTTTTAGCCGCCAGGTAGGAGAAGGATCTTCCTCCCATGGTGGTTTTGTTGATGCGAGGTACGGCAGCAAGGGCTTGGTTGGAAGAGCGTAGCTGGCGGGAGGGGGTGTAGAAGGAAAGTCGTGTGTTGAGGCATTCGGGTCCAAGTTCGTAAAGTGCTTTGTGTGCGTGGGTTAGGAGGCGGAATGTTATCCTCTTATTGACGGGGAGCCAGTGGAGGTTTTTCAGGTGACCAGAAATGTGGTCTTTACGCGGAATGTCTAGTAGGAGTCTGGCTGATGCGTTCTGGATGCGTTGGAGTTTTTTCTGAAGTTTTGCGGTGGTACTGGCGTATAGGGTGTTTCCGTAGTCCAGGCGGCTTGTAACCAGTGCGTGGGTGACCGTTTTTCTAGTTTCGGTGGGGATCCAGCGAAATGTTTTTTTGAGCATGCGGAGAATGTTGGAGCAAGATGATGAAACGGCGTTGACTTGTCTGGTCATCGAGAGTGAGGAGTCCAGGATGACGCCCAGGTTCCGTGCGTGGTCCGTCGGGATGGGTGCTTTTCCAAGTGCCTCTGGCCACCAAGAGTCGTCCCAGGCGGAGGGGGAGGTACCTAAGATAAGGACTTCTGTTTTGTCTGAATTCAGTTTCAGACGGCTGTGCTTCATCCACTTGGCTACTTCTTTCATTCCTTCATGTAGGTTGGTTTTGGCGGTGTTAGGGTCTTTGGTGAGTGAGAGGATCAGTTGAGTGTCATCAGCGTAGGAGATGATGTTGAGGTTGTGTTGGCGTGCGATGGCCGCGAGGGGGCTCATGTGTACGTTGAAGAGGGTGGGGCTGAGTGAAGATCCTTGTGGCACGCCGCAAATGACTTCAGTGGCCTCTGACTTGAATGGTGGGAGGCGGACTCTCTGAGTTCTTCCGGCAAGGAACGAGGTGATCCATACCAGTGCTTTTCCTTGGATTCCGATGTTTCTGAGGCGTTGAGGGCGACTGTGTCTCCATTGTCCAGTAGAGTTCGAATGTCGTCTGTTGCTGCGATGAGTGCGGTCTCAGTGCTGTGTTTGGCTCGGAAGCCGGACTGTGAGGAGTCGAGGGATTTGTTGGTTTCGAGGAAGGCGGCGAGCTGGTTGTTGACAGCTTTCTCGATGACTTTGGCCGGGAATGGCAGGAGTGAGATGGGGCGGTAGTTTTTGAGTTCGGTGGGGTCAGCTTTGGGTTTTTTCAGAAGGGCGCTGAGTTCGGCGTGTTTCCAGCTTTCCGGGAAGGTGGCCGAGTTGAGGGAGCAGTTGATGACGTCTCGGAGGTGTGGTGCTATGATGGAGTCTGCTTTGTTGAATATGTGGTTAAGGCATGGGTCTGTGGGGGATCCTGAGTGGATGGAGTTCATCAGGCGGATGGTGTCCTCAGTGGAGATTGGGTTCCAGTCATTAAGGATGTTCAAGGGGCATGAAGGTACGGCAGAAGGTTGTGTGGGTTGGTTTTCGGGTTGGTTGTCGAAGCTGTTGTGGATGTCTGCGATTTTGTCGTGGAAGAACGAAGCTAGGGAGTCGCAAAGGGTTTGAGAGGGAGTGATGTCATTGGAGTTGGCAGTGGGGTTGGTAAACTCTTTGACGATGTTGAATAATTCCTTGCTGTTGTGGGCGTTGTTGTCTAGTCGGTCTTTGAATGCGGCTTTCTTGGCAGTCCGGATCAGTTGTTGGTGTATGCGGGTGGCGTTTTTGAAGGCGTCCCTGGTGCTGGTGTTTGGGTATTTTTTCCAGGCCTTCTCAAGGGAGCGACAGAGTTTCTTGGATTTCTTAAGATCATCGTTGAACAAGGGGGCGTTTTTGCTGCCTAGTTTGATTTGACGTTTTTTCAAAGGTGCTAGGTTGTCGGCGCTGTTGGTTAGCCATTGAGTGAGGTTAATGGCTGCTTGGTTGGGGTTCGAAGAGTGGGCAGGGGGGTTTTGAAGAAGCGATGAGGAGATCTGGTCGATGGTGATTTTGTTCCAGTTTCTTCGCAGAGTAGGTTGAGGATGGTTGTGGGTTGTGGTCTTTTTGTAGATAAAGTGAACGCAGCTGTGGTCCGTCCAATGGAGAACTGTGGTGTGACTGAAGGAGATATGTTTGCTGGAGGTGAAGATAGGGTCGAGTGTGTGACCTGCGTAGTGAGTGGGGGTATTAACAAGTTGTTTGAGTCCGAGGTTGGCGAGATTGTCCAGAAGGGTGGTGGCGTTGCTGTTGTTGCTCTTTTCCAGGTGAAAATTGAGGTCTCCCAATAGAATGTAGTCCTCGTGTGGGGTGATAAAGTCAGTGATGTCTTCACTGAATTGTGCCCGGGGTCCTGGTGGCCTGTAGAGGAGGGTGCCTCTGAGTGTGGTCTTGGGGTCGGTGTGGATATGGAAGTGAAGGTACTCGGCGCTAGCGAGGTTGAGGTCTGAGCTGGTTGAGATGCGGATGGAATTCTTATGGACGATAGCGATGCCTCCTCCTGTTTGGTAGGTGCGGTCTTTTCGGATGATCTTGTAGCCTTCCGGGATGGCAATGGTGATGTCTGGGACTGAGGAGGCGTTCATCCATGTTTCTGTTAGGAAGGCGACGTCCGGGGAGATGTTGTCTAGTAGATTCCAAAGGTCGATGGCGTGTCTGTGGACCGAGCGGGTGTTGAGCAGGATGCATTTTAGGTGGTTGGTGTCAGATCTCAGTTTGGTGTTAGTGGATGAGGAGTTGGTCTTGGTGCCGTCATACTTGCAGGAGTTGCATGTGAAGGGTCCATGGGTGTGTCCAGGAGTGGCTTGGGCGCAGTTGGGGAGTCGGCAGCGGTTTAGAGCTAAGAGGGTGGAGGCGTCGTATGTAATGCGGGTGGGGTGGGTGGTATGGGGGCCAGGGGGTCTTGCACTGGGCGCGGGCTTGGCGCGGACAGGTGTAGACGGGCTTACCTTTGGCGCGCATAGGGCGCAACCGCTGCGCGTTACCGCTGCGCGCAGAGGCATCTGTCATATGTGGATAGTGGAGGGGGAGAGGCGAGGGAGGGTCAGCTGGGAGGCGGGAGCGAGGCTGAGAGGACGGGGCTCCGGGTCAATAACAACAAGATGGCCGCAATAACAAATCTGGAGCAGGAAGGGGCACACAGACAAAAGGGGGATCTGTAAACACTCTCACAACAAAGCGCTACGATTTTTCACTGTGTACAAGCGAGCGGAGCTAGATTAAGATCGAGCCAATGAACACTGGACAATGAGCCTGAGCCTGCGCAGAACATACAGCAGTAAAAAAGAATCACTCGATACAGTTTTGCAATTATAGCGCTATGGCAAGCAATCTTCAATCAGTGTAGCGCTTTTATCAAGTGGCAGCTAGCGGACACAATAGCAGAGCAAGACAGCAGTGGATGCAGCCAACGATACCACAGAGGAGCGGGGAGCACGGGAGCGACCGCTTCTGGAAGCACCAGGACGGGCAAAATCATATAGGAGTGGTTTGTTTGGGGTGCCTCTAGGTAGTGAGACCAGCTCCCTAAAAAACGTATTTTCAGCCTTTACGAGGGTGTCAGCATTGTAAAAACCCCAGAGCTCGGCCCCATACAAAGCGATACCTATAGCTTTCGCAGAATAGATCTCCAGTACCGGAGCTATAGGTCTGGAGGTTGAGGCTCTGTGTTCCCTCCCAATGGCTCCCAAAGCTCGTTTATGATTCAGGGCCATTTTCTCAATCTGAGACTGCCATTTAAGTTGGTCCGATATCCTTATCCCTAAATAATCTTTGACACGCTCTAGGGACACATTATCAAGGGTAATTGTACAATTGGCTTTTTTACTTGGGTTAAAATAGAGGAGCTTGGTTTTTGTTGTGTTAATAACCAGACCCCTTTGATTACAAAATGTGGAAAACCGATCCAAAAGTTTCTGAAGCCCCGTAGGTGTTTTGGATACCAATAAGGTGTAATAGTGAAGAAGTGTGGCTCACTGGTTAGAGCAGGCAGACCCTGAAGCAGACGTCAGACCCGGGACCAGGGTTCAATTCCCGACGCGGCAGGGTCTTGAGCTCAAATGTCCATGTACTCGATAATTCTCGCTTCGGTGCCTGACCTAATCATGCGTTCACACTCTGCAACTCTGGGCATTAAGCTTGCTTAATCGCCACAAAGGCCCCCCCTGCGGCGGGATGCCTGGCTTTCACCTTGGGGATGCCCTGTAGGGGCTATCTCACAGGGAAAAGCCAGGATGGGTTCCCAAGGCAAGCGCGGAGATACCCCTTCGGGGGTCGATTCTGGCGCTATATAAGAAACATAATAATAATAATAATAATCGGCAAAGAGCATGGCGGGCACTTTTACACCAGCCAGGCTCTGGGCATCAGCATCAATATCGGATAAAAAAGAGACGACCCCATTCACAAACAATGAGAAGAGGGTGGGCGCAAGGACACATCCCTGGCGAACACCTCTATTCACCGGGATTTTAGCAGTTTTTTGGTCTTGGGTACCCTTACCGTATACGAGCATAGTTCCCATCGTGCATACGAGCCAACAAGTTCAAAATAGGCAAGGGGAACCCCATCTCCCGTAAAACTGACCACAAGCGTTCTCGAGGGACCAGGTCGAACGCCGTTTTTAAATCAATAAAGGCCAGGTAGAGACCACCCTTACCAATGGTTACTATCTTCCAGTAAAGTAGCACCAATCTAAGTACCTGGTGAATGGTGCTTGTGCACGCCCTAAAACCTGCCTGGAATTGGGAAATGATATTATTATCCTCCGCACATGTGAGAATTCTCTCCAGCAGGACCCTGCCAACCAACTTCTGACCAGCGTCAATGAGACTTATTGGACAATAGTTGGCGGGGTCTCCTCTGGGTCCTTTTTTATAAATCGGGATCACCTCGGCTCCTTTCCAGGAAATCGGACCCGAAGCCCCCTGTAGGAGGGCATTAATAAAAATAAAGAAGAACTTGGCCCAATGCTCAGTATTGGCTTGAAAGAGGTCGCCTGGAATCCCATCCTGGCCTGGTGCCTTCCCTTGCACAATTTTGTTAATAGCAGTCTCAACCTCTCTTTGCCCGACTGGATCAAAGAAAGACACACTGGCTATCAAGGGTAATACGTCCTGTCCAGGTAATTCACTACTCTCCGGTGCCACTACCCCTTCGTATAAGTCACTAAAATGGTCGAACCACTCCCCGTCAGTAATGTGATTAGGTATTGGATCTGTGTCGCCTCCACCTGAGTTTCTGACCAAAGCTCAGAACCACTCTCCGTTTTTAGCCTGGCTAACCATCTTCAGCTCCTCCCAATGCATGTCATCACAGGACCTCTCTGCCACCAATAATGCCCGTCTATATTGAGATCGTGCTAGGCGGACCTCAGCAGCGTCTCGGGTTTTGACGGCAAGTATCAGATTAGTTTTTACCCCCCTGCATTCATGGTTATACCATTTAGCTCCAGGTTTCCTGGGCTTACATTGGGTGGACGCCCGAGTGTCAATAAAAAGGGCGGCCATCCTGTCAATTGTTTCATTATAAATCTAATTCGCCGGGGGTTCACCTGGGTCTTTTGTACAACTATCAGAAAGCTTTTCAGTCTGGTCTCTACGATCGCAGCAAGGGTGGTTATTTTGTGCTCGTCAAGGACAAATTTTTTCCATTTGATAAACCTTTTGCAATTTGAGGGGATAATTTCTCTTGTCGCCAATCTCGGTCTGTTACTAGTCCGAGGATCCCCTTTAAGCAACTGGTTCTGCATGCAGAGGGATAGGGGGTTATGGTCGCTATGGATAGATGGAGTGACAATCATGTTGCTCGCATATTTCCATAATTATTTTTTATCGACCAGGATATAATCTATTCTTCTAGGGCATGAAACTCTATTGTATGTACAGGCCCCCGCAAAATCGGATGGTGTACGGCCATTCACAGCTACGAGGGAATATTCCATTAACATAGCATTCATCTGGATGACAATTGGTGTCCATTTTTTAATTGGCGCGATTGACAGTTGTGGTATTCCCCTTCTCGTATCCTCATCATGGAGACCTCCCGCTCCGCTCACCACCAGCGGTTCAAAAGTACAGTTGAAGTCACCGGCGACCATGGGGAGTGAATCGGTCGGACAGCTTAGAAGTGATCAGCTAAAGCGGAAATGGTCGGAGATTTAGCCCCTCCTTGCAGACCTCTGGCAAATTAATTATTGGTTTGAGTATGTGTTGGAATTTAATGTGTGCCAAAAAATGCTGAACAGAATTATACCAAATTTAGCAGAATGTTCGCATTTGTTCTGGAATGGTGTTCTTTTTGTGATCTATACTACTATTATAAAGGAAGAACTTTGTACCTTTGAGGCAGGTAAACTCGGGAACCACAGCGCCAATCCACACACCTGACACATCTTTGTAATCCTCAGGGTGTGCCGATGGACATAGGCTATATAAAGTAAAAAAATACGTTATATTTAAAAAAAATTACATTAAAAAAAAATAGTCCCTGAGAAGTAGTGCCGGCGTGACCTGCGTGCTCACGTCAGGACATGGCGTGGGGTAGGAGCGGTGACGAGCGTCCAGTGAGCAGTAAGTTCATCTTGGGTTAAAGTTATGTGGTTTCTTTTCTGTGAATTTGTGGTTTTAAAACGGCAAATGTCCAAAGACTGTTGGCAGGTTTGCGCTCCGTACCCGGTCCCAGGCAAGCCAAGCACTTCATGGCCTGCTGTTCGCCCGAGTTTGGTTTCATCTCTGCTTTCCAGGGCGGGCAGAGGGGAGAGAGCGGGTGGAGGGGAGAGAGCTGGCGCTGGACGGGTGAATCGGACTTTCAGCAGCAGATGTCAGAAGAGGACTGTAATAAGAAAATGAGAGACAGACGTTGTACATGAGGGTTACAGGCTGCCTTGTGGTTCATACATGCATTTCAACATGATACCCTAAAGATTTAGAGTAGATTCTTTTTTAACAAAGCTGTCTCTGCCGGTACAATGGCTTCAACACTGCATCAGGCTGTAACGCATTCAAATTACCCAAGTCTGCATCTTTAGCCTGGAATATTCTGAAATTGGTGTTTGATGATCTGGTGCATTAGAGGAACATTATCAGAGGCTCCAGACAAAGTAAACAGTCTTAAAGGACTGATTAACTGAAGTGAGGTAAGGCTTCCATGACATCATTGTCGTGTCTCTTTCATTTGTTTAGTGCCTACAGACAAAATGCGTGACTTTGAGGCCGGCTTCCTATTTCTTCATGGGATTAGACACATTTTAAGATGGGTCTAGCAGACTTTTTTGTTAAAAAGATGACATCATTGTTGATAAACAGAAGATCACATAAAATCATTGCACATCTATTATGGCCCTTTCTTTTTGTTCATCAATTAATGTTGAATAAGCATCAATCCTTTATGTCAAAACCTTTAACATGAGACAAAGTCCACAAAGTTCGACAACTAATTTCTGAACAAATTTAATGTTTAATAAATTATATATTTTTGTATATTTTTTTAATATGTTTTTTATAATTGCACAGTTTTCACAGTATCTATACGAATAGACCCATGCAGATTTTGTAATACCACGGAAATTTGCGTGTTTTTTTTAATACGTCCTCTATCCATGGTAAAGATGATTTACTCTTTCATTCTTGGGTTCTTAAATAAGACGCCAAGATAGCTGTCCATAACTTGTGTATAATAGGTGATTCGTTCTTTAAATCTATACTACTATTATAAAGGAAGAACTTTGCACCTTTGAGGAGGGTAAACTCGGGAACCACAGCGCCAATCCACACACCCGATACATCATTGTAATTGTCAGGGTGTGCAGATGGACATAGGCTATATAAAGTATAAAAATATGCGTTATTTAAAAAATTAACATAAAAAAAAGTAGTCCCTTCAAAGTAGCACCGGCCGCGATCTGCGTGCTGACGTCAGCAGCGCGGGGAGGAGCGGCGTCCAGGAACGCGAGGAGGAGCGGGGGACATGGCGCGGGGGAGGAGCGGTGACGAACGGCGGAATGGCGGTGAGGACCGGCGGACAGGCAGGAGGAGCGGTAAGAGGCGAGGAGCGGCGGAGCAGTGAAATGGGGAGTGCGGGGGAAGAGCGGCGGCTGAGGTAGGGCTCCGGGCAGGTGCGGGTCGGGGCAGGCAGGGGTCGGGGCAGGCGGGGGCAGGCGGGGGACGGGCGGGGGACGGGACGGGGCGGGCGGGGGCCCAGGCTGCTTGACAATGTCGGGGCAGGCGGGGGACGGGGCTGGCGGGGGACGGGAGGGAGCGGGCGGGGGCTTGGGCTGCTTGACAATGTCGGGGCGGGCGGGGGGCCGGGCTGCTGCTGCACAATGTCGGGGCGGGCAGGGGTCCGGGAAGCCTGATTGCTCCCGGACAAGGTCGGGACGGGCTGCTAGTTTGGTCTAAATCTATTAAGGTTCACATTAATATTAAAAGGTACTGGTTGAATCTTGTTCATTCCGCTGCCTGGAGGGTCCTTATAAAAGAAATCGAATAAGATTCAACCAGAACCTTTTAATTTAAAGAGGAGGACAAAGGTGAATCCAAAAACATGGACGGTAGTTAATATAAGAACATTTAACAGACTGCCCAAATCTGACCTTTACCATGGCGCAACCATAAAAAGGCACTCGAGTGGCCCTTTCAGTTGTAATTTTTGCTTCACGGAATAGGGCAACGCCTGGTTATTAGAGATTGTATATAAAAGCGTTTGGAGCCCTATGGAGCCCCGCTATCCTCACAGTGATACATACAAATCTCTGATCTACCCTTGAAAATTGAGAGGAACTTCCGTGGCTGGTAACAAGAGAGACTAATAAATGTTCATGTCTTGAAGAAGGTGGTTGGAACGAACATTTGTGCCACCGAAACGCGTCGACGCATCTGTAGCTTCACACAGGGTTGCATCCAAGGAACTTGTTTCTGTCCAATAGAGGATGTAGTTTATGGACATTTATGAAAGAATATAATGAGTTCCATGTGGAGCAACTGATTCAGGATGTCACTAACATTGTGTACTGTATGTTGATGTCTCTCTCTTTTTTTAATTTTTTATATGGTGTTTTTATCTTTTGTTCAGACTGTGGACTGTTCCACGTGTCTTTTTAAATGGCTACTTCGACTGAATAATATTTTTAATAATTTCATTTATCTCTTTGGAGTATTGTATGTCATAATTGACCAGTGGGATCCCGGGTAGTTGATCAAATTGGGGAGTGGTGACCATACTGGTGACTGAATGAGTCTGGATGGGTAGTGTGGTTGAATGATACAGATTAGTGAACTCTCTAGATATCTGTGAATTATAACTGTTCCCAAGAGAACTTTGTTTTTTTGGCTTACCTGTGGTACCCCTTCTCTTGGGTGTGGGGTCGCTCCCTTCCTCTTTGAAACACAGATGGGGAAGGCCACAGTAGACAAAATAATATAAGGGTCCTTGGTCTTCCAGAGTGAGTGGAAGGAGGGGACATGGTCGCTTATTTAGAGTCCTGGTGGCACTAGGGTGCTTTACGACATTCTACACCCTTGAAAGAGCTCATCGAGTGCCGGTGCGACCTCTGGCCCTGAGTTGCCCTCCGCGACCTGTGGTGGCCCAGTTCTTACACTACAAAGACAGAGACATCCTACTACACAAAGCTCGCGCTGATTATCCCTTCGTAGTGAACAATAGTAAAATCTCCAAAAACCCTGACTACACTTTGAATGTCCAACGGAGGCTAGCTTCGTTCTTGGAGTTTAAGAAGATGCATAGGAAAGAGGGCCTCCAATACTCGCAGATCTTACCTGCCTGACTCCGTGTAGCATAAGACCAAAAGATCCCAAAGCAGCATGCGATTGGATTGAGGCAAACAGAACTGAGGGCCCATCTGTGGGGAGAAACCTCGGGACCAAGAAAAGACTCAAGAGGTGACCCGCGTGAGCCCCTGCAAACAGAAGAGAGAGCCCATTGCAGGCAGTAGCTGAGATCATGCGTGAAGAGAGGTCCCCGTACTGAGGGTGAAAGCATTTTCTATGCAATTTAGATACATGAAACCCATTGTGCTAATTGAAGAGTACTGAGGAAGGCAGTGTGCCGAAATGCATTTGCCCAACAAATGTCCAGCGAGTGCTCTGGGCCTTTTTGTTTTCAAATCTATATATTACGCCTTCCAGCTACTTCGTAGAAAACACCCAGACACTTCAAATTGCTTGAGAGAAAGTGTTTATGCCATTGAACACTTTTTCTCAAGCAATTTGAAGTGTCTGGGTGTTTCTTACGGAGTAGCAGGAAGACGTGCTATATATTTGAGTCATCCGGTAACCCGGCCCAGACCGCCCGTGTGACAGCCTGTATTCTAACTGGAACTGATATATCACCTTGGCTGCTAGCGCTATTTTCCTTCTGCGCTGCATTCCCAGATTTTCCATTGTTCATGACGAGCTCAGCTCGTCATCAGCACAGCTCAACTGTGCCTCATGACGAGCTGAGCTCGTCATGAGCATGGAAGGGGTTAAATACATATATATATATATGCAAAAGCAGAATTCAGGTCCGAGAATCCAGACAAGCCCGTAGTTCTTCCAAAGTAATATTTATTCAGCAAATCATAGATTGATGTAGTGTGCAATGCATTACACTGTGAGGGGCGAGCACATGACCAGGAGCACTGTGCGCTTCCACCAATCGGAGGGATGCAGGACTATTTAAAACGCAGGTGGGGCAGCATCCTGGCATTACAGAGGCACCCGAGGAAGGCTAACCAGCCGAAATGCATCGTGCCGGACATCTGTTTAAATAAAAGGCTTCCAAGTGAAATTTCCCCGTGTGGCCTCTCTCTTTCGGTAATGGAGGGGTTTGTTTGCATATTTTCACGCTAGCCAGAAGCGTGTCAAGAGGCCCCGCTCTGCAAGTTGGCTGGAGAACTGCTGGCTCCTGCGTCTGGAACGCTCTTTTTTCATCCGAGGTATCGGAATTTCTCCAGCCCGCCTCAGCAAGTAGGAGATCCAAGGGCTGCTGCCAGGTGCAGCTTGTGACTTCACGAGGGGTTTTCTTCACTGCAATGTAAACCCGCAGCCTAGTGGACACTATCTTCAAGAGGCTCGAGTGTAAGGGGACTTAAGGAAGCACTTTGTGATTTTTAAACGATAACCAGGAATACTTTCAATCTGTCACCTGTGTTTCCCCTGCAGTGCACCAGTAGAGAAGGGAGGAATGATGTTTGATCCGGCTCCGCGCAACCTCCACCCAGGCAAGAGGAACTCTGGGAGATGTAGTGTGCAATGCATTCCACTGTGAGGGGCGAGCACATGACCAGGAGCACTGTGCGCTTCCACCAATCGGAGGGATGCAGGACTATTTAAAACGCAGGTGGGGCAGCATCCTGGCATTACAGAGGCACCCGAGGAAGGCTAACCAGCCGAAATGCATCGTGCCGGACATCTGTTTAAATAAAAGGCTTCCAAGTGAAATTTCCCCGTGTGGCCTCTCTCTTTCGGTAATGGAGGGGTTTGTTTATATATATATATATATTTTCACTAGGATGCCTCTGACATAAAGACGCCACTCCGTGGATGAACAGGAACAACCTTCTTTATTTGCGAGAACTGCGCCAAGCGTCCGTCATTTTTCTGGGGTCCCCAACGCGTTTCGAAGCGTCTCGCTTCTTCCTCAGGGGGTGGCACTCGATGAGGACGGATACAACCACAACTCTATTTATCCATTGCGCATGCGCCCTCCAATGGGTGCATGCTGGGGGTTGTGGTTTGTTGATGCTCCTCTAGTGGAGTCCGTTTTCTCAAAGTGTTTACGTGCTTTTGGTCCATATTTCACTGCCCTCCAGTGGGCTGCAGACACAAAGCGCAGTTCTTAATATGGCAGTTCATTCTCGCCGCTTGTTGACTGTCGGGTGACAGTCCCCGCAGACCTGCGTTGCCTTTTCAGCGGGCGGTGCATCTTCCGCGGTTGAGGCCACCGCGCATAAATCTTTTCACTAGGATGCCTCTGACATAAAGACGCCACTCCGTGGATGAACAGGAACAACCTTCTTTATTTGCGAGAACTGCGCCAAGCGTCCGTCATTTTTCTGGGGTCCCCAACGCGTTTCGAAGCGTCTCGCTTCTTCCTCAGGGGGTGGCACTCGATGAGGACGGATACAACCACAACTCTATTTATCCATTGCGCATGCGCCCTCCAATGGGTGCATGCTGGGGGTTGTGGTTTGTTGATGCTCCTCTAGTGGAGTCCGTTTTCTCAAAGTGTTTACGTGCTTTTGGTCCATATTTCACTGCCCTCCAGTGGGCTGCAGACACAAAGCGCAGTTCTTAATATGGCAGTTCATTCTCGCCGCTTGTTGACTGTCGGGTGACAGTCCCCGCAGACCCGCGTTGCCTTTTCAGCGGGCGGTGCATCTTCCGCGGTTGAGGCCACCGCGCATAAATCTTTTCACTAGGATGCCTCTGACATAAAGACGCCACTCCGTGGATGAACAGGAACAACCTTCTTTATTTGCGAGAACTGCGCCAAGCGTCCGTCATTTTTCTGGGGTCCCCAACGCGTTTCGAAGCGTCTCGCTTCTTCCTCAGGGGGTGGCACTCGATGAGGACGGATACAACCACAACTCTATTTATCCATTGCGCATGCGCCCTCCAATGGGTGCATGCTGGGGGTTGTGGTTTGTTGATGCTCCTCTAGTGGAGTCCGTTTTCTCAAAGTGTTTACGTGCTTTTGGTCCATATTTCACTGCCCTCCAGTGGGCTGCAGACACAAAGCGCAGTTCTTAATATGGCAGTTCATTCTCGCCGCTTGTTGACTGTCGGGTGACAGTCCCCGCAGACCCGCGTTGCCTTTTCAGCGGGCGGTGCATCTTCCGCGGTTGAGGCCACCGCGCATAAATCTTTTCACTAGGATGCCTCTGACATAAAGACGCCACTCCGTGGATGAACAGGAACAACCTTCTTTATTTGCGAGAACTGCGCCAAGCGTCCGTCATTTTTCTGGGGTCCCCAACGCGTTTCGAAGCGTCTCGCTTCTTCCTCAGGGGGTGGCACTCGATGAGGACGGATACAACCACAACTCTATTTATCCATTGCTCATGCGCCCTCCAATGGGTGCATGCTGGGGGTTGTGGTTTGTTGATGCTCCTCTAGTGGAGTCCGTTTTCTCAAAGTGTTTACGTGCTTTTGGTCCATATTTCACTGCCCTCCAGTGGGCTGCAGACACAAAGCGCAGTTCTTAATATGGCAGTTCATTCTCGCCGCTTGTTGACTGTCGGGTGACAGTCCCCGCAGACCCGCGTTGCCTTTTCAGCGGGCGGTGCATCTTCCGCGGTTGAGGCCACCGCGCATAAATCTTTTCACTAGGATGCCTCTGACATAAAGACGCCACTCCGTGGATGAACAGGAACAACCTTCTTTATTTGCGAGAACTGCGCCAAGCGTCCGTCATTTTTCTGGGGTCCCCAACGCGTTTCGAAGCGTCTCGCTTCTTCCTCAGGGGGTGGCACTCGATGAGGACGGATACAACCACAACTCTATTTATCCATTGCGCATGCGCCCTCCAATGGGTGCATGCTGGGGGTTGTGGTTTGTTGATGCTCCTCTAGTGGAGTCCGTTTTCTCAAAGTGTTTACGTGCTTTTGGTCCATATTTCACTGCCCTCCAGTGGGCTGCAGACACAAAGCGCAGTTCTTAATATGGCAGTTCATTCTCGCCGCTTGTTGACTGTCGGGTGACAGTCCCCGCAGACCCGCGTTGCCTTTTCAGCGGGCGGTGCATCTTCCGCGGTTGAGGCCACCGCGCATAAATCTTTTCACTAGGATGCCTCTGACATAAAGACGCCACTCCGTGGATGAACAGGAACAACCTTCTTTATTTGCGAGAACTGCGCCAAGCGTCCGTCATTTTTCTGGGGTCCCCAACGCGTTTCGAAGCGTCTCGCTTCTTCCTCAGGGGGTGGCACTCGATGAGGACGGATACAACCACAACTCTATTTATCCATTGCGCATGCGCCCTCCAATGGGTGCATGCTGGGGGTTGTGGTTTGTTGATGCTCCTCTAGTGGAGTCCGTTTTCTCAAAGTGTTTACGTGCTTTTGGTCCATATTTCACTGCCCTCCAGTGGGCTGCAGACACAAAGCGCAGTTCTTAATATGGCAGTTCATTCTCGCCGCTTGTTGACTGTCGGGTGACAGTCCCCGCAGACCCGCGTTGCCTTTTCAGCGGGCGGTGCATCTTCCGCGGTTGAGGCCACCGCGCATAAATCTTTTCACTAGGATGCCTCTGACATAAAGACGCCACTCCGTGGATGAACAGGAACAACCTTCTTTATTTGCGAGAACTGCGCCAAGCGTCCGTCATTTTTCTGGGGTCCCCAACGCGTTTCGAAGCGTCTCGCTTCTTCCTCAGGGGGTGGCACTCGATGAGGACGGATACAACCACAACTCTATTTATCCATTGCGCATGCGCCCTCCAATGGGTGCATGCTGGGGGTTGTGGTTTGTTGATGCTCCTCTAGTGGAGTCCGTTTTCTCAAAGTGTTTACGTGCTTTTGGTCCATATTTCACTGCCCTCCAGTGGGCTGCAGACACAAAGCGCAGTTCTTAATATGGCAGTTCATTCTCGCCGCTTGTTGACTGTCGGGTGACAGTCCCCGCAGACCCGCGTTGCCTTTTCAGCGGGCGGTGCATCTTCCGCGGTTGAGGCCACCGCGCATAAATCTTTTCAAAAGGATGCCTCTGACATAAAGACGCCACTCCGTGGATGAACAGGAACAACCTTCTTTATTTGCGAGAACTGCGCCAAGCGTCCGTCATTTTTCTGGGGTCCCCAACGCGTTTCGAAGCGTCTCGCTTCTTCCTCAGGGGGTGGCACTCGATGAGGACGGATACAACCACAACTCTATTTATCCATTGCGCATGCGCCCTCCAATGGGTGCATGCTGGGGGTTGTGGTTTGTTGATGCTCCTCTAGTGGAGTCCGTTTTCTCAAAGTGTTTACGTGCTTTTGGTCCATATTTCACTGCCCTCCAGTGGGCTGCAGACACAAAGCGCAGTTCTTAATATGGCAGTTCATTCTCGCCGCTTGTTGACTGTCGGGTGACAGTCCCCGCAGACCCGCGTTGCCTTTTCAGCGGGCGGTGCATCTTCCGCGGTTGAGGCCACCGCGCATAAATCTTTTCACTAGGATGCCTCTGACATAAAGACGCCACTCCGTGGATGAACAGGAACAACCTTCTTTATTTGCGAGAACTGCGCCAAGCGTCCGTCATTTTTCTGGGGTCCCCAACGCGTTTCGAAGCGCCTCGCTTCTTCCTCAGGGGGTGGCACTCGATGAGGACGGATACAACCACAACTCTATTTATCCATTGCGCATGCGCCCTCCAATGGGTGCATGCTGGGGGTTGTGGTTTGTTGATGCTCCTCTAGTGGAGTCCGTTTTCTCAAAGTGTTTACGTGCTTTTGGTCCATATTTCACTGCCCTCCAGTGGGCTGCAGACACAAAGCGCAGTTCTTAATATGGCAGTTCATTCTCGCCGCTTGTTGACTGTCGGGTGACAGTCCCCGCAGACCCGCGTTGCCTTTTCAGCGGGCGGTGCATCTTCCGCGGTTGAGGCCACCGCGCATAAATCTTTTCACTAGGATGCCTCTGACATAAAGACGCCACTCCGTGGATGAACAGGAACAACCTTCTTTATTTGCGAGAACTGCGCCAAGCGTCCGTCATTTTTCTGGGGTCCCCAACGCGTTTCGAAGCGTCTCGCTTCTTCCTCAGGGGGTGGCACTCGATGAGGACGGATACAACCACAACTCTATTTATCCATTGCGCATGCGCCCTCCAATGGGTGCATGCTGGGGGTTGTGGTTTGTTGATGCTCCTCTAGTGGAGTCCGTTTTCTCAAAGTGTTTACGTGCTTTTGGTCCATATTTCACTGCCCTCCAGTGGGCTGCAGACACAAAGCGCAGTTCTTAATATGGCAGTTCATTCTCGCCGCTTGTTGACTGTCGGGTGACAGTCCCCGCAGACCCGCGTTGCCTTTTCAGCGGGCGGTGCATCTTCCGCGGTTGAGGCCACCGCGCATAAATCTTTTCACTAGGATGCCTCTGACATAAAGACGCCACTCCGTGGATGAACAGGAACAACCTTCTTTATTTGCGAGAACTGCGCCAAGCGTCCGTCATTTTTCTGGGGTCCCCAACGCGTTTCGAAGCGTCTCGCTTCTTCCTCAGGGGGTGGCACTCGATGAGGACGGATACAACCACAACTCTATTTATCCATTGCGCATGCGCCCTCCAATGGGTGCATGCTGGGGGTTGTGGTTTGTTGATGCTCCTCTAGTGGAGTCCGTTTTCTCAAAGTGTTTACGTGCTTTTGGTCCATATTTCACTGCCCTCCAGTGGGCTGCAGACACAAAGCGCAGTTCTTAATATGGCAGTTCATTCTCGCCGCTTGTTGACTGTCGGGTGACAGTCCCCGCAGACCCGCGTTGCCTTTTCAGCGGGCGGTGCATCTTCCGCGGTTGAGGCCACCGCGCATAAATCTTTTCACTAGGATGCCTCTGACATAAAGACGCCACTCCGTGGATGAACAGGAACAACCTTCTTTATTTGCGAGAACTGCGCCAAGCGTCCGTCATTTTTCTGGGGTCCCCAACGCGTTTCGAAGCGTCTCGCTTCTTCCTCAGGGGGTGGCACTCGATGAGGACGGATACAACCACAACTCTATTTATCCATTGCGCATGCGCCCTCCAATGGGTGCATGCTGGGGGTTGTGGTTTGTTGATGCTCCTCTAGTGGAGTCCGTTTTCTCAAAGTGTTTACGTGCTTTTGGTCCATATTTCACTGCCCTCCAGAGGCATCCTAGTGAAAAGATTTATGCGCGGTGGCCTCAACCGCGGAAGATGCACCGCCCGCTGAAAAGGCAACGCGGGTCTGCGGGGACTGTCACCCGACAGTCAACAAGCGGCGAGAATGAACTGCCATATTAAGAACTGCGCTTTGTGTCTGCAGCCCACTGGAGGGCAGTGAAATATGGACCAAAAGCACGTAAACACTTTGAGAAAACGGACTCCACTAGAGGAGCATCAACAAACCACAACCCCCAGCATGCACCCATTGGAGGGCGCATGCGCAATGGATAAATAGAGTTGTGGTTGTATCCGTCCTCATCGAGTGCCACCCCCTGAGGAAGAAGCGAGACGCTTCGAAACGCGTTGGGGACCCCAGAAAAATGACGGACGCTTGGCGCAGTTCTCGCAAATAAAGAAGGTTGTTCCTGTTCATCCACGGAGTGGCGTCTTTATGTCAGAGGCATCCTAGTGAAAAGATTTATGCGCGGTGGCCTCAACCGCGGAAGATGCACCGCCCGCTGAAAAGGCAACGCGGGTCTGCGGGGACTGTCACCCGACAGTCAACAAGCGGCGAGAATGAACTGCCATATTAAGAACTGCGCTTTGTGTCTGCAGCCCACTGGAGGGCAGTGAAATATGGACCAAAAGCACGTAAACACTTTGAGAAAACGGACTCCACTAGAGGAGCATCAACAAACCACAACCCCCAGCATGCACCCATTGGAGGGCGCATGCGCAATGGATAAATAGAGTTGTGGTTGTATCCGTCCTCATCGAGTGCCACCCCCTGAGGAAGAAGCGAGACGCTTCGAAACGCGTTGGGGACCCCAGAAAAATGACGGACGCTTGGCGCAGTTCTCGCAAATAAAGAAGGTTGTTCCTGTTCATCCACGGAGTGGCGTCTTTATGTCAGAGGCATCCTAGTGAAAAGATTTATGCGCGGTGGCCTCAACCGCGGAAGATGCACCGCCCGCTGAAAAGGCAACGCGGGTCTGCGGGGACTGTCACCCGACAGTCAACAAGCGGCGAGAATGAACTGCCATATTAAGAACTGCGCTTTGTGTCTGCAGCCCACTGGAGGGCAGTGAAATATGGACCAAAAGCACGTAAACACTTTGAGAAAACGGACTCCACTAGAGGAGCATCAACAAACCACAACCCCCAGCATGCACCCATTGGAGGGCGCATGCGCAATGGATAAATAGAGTTGTGGTTGTATCCGTCCTCATCGAGTGCCACCCCCTGAGGAAGAAGCGAGACGCTTCGAAACGCGTTGGGGACCCCAGAAAAATGACGGACGCTTGGCGCAGTTCTCGCAAATAAAGAAGGTTGTTCCTGTTCATCCACGGAGTGGCGTCTTTATGTCAGAGGCATCCTAGTGAAAAGATTTATGCGCGGTGGCCTCAACCGCGGAAGATGCACCGCCCGCTGAAAAGGCAACGCGGGTCTGCGGGGACTGTCACCCGACAGTCAACAAGCGGCGAGAATGAACTGCCATATTAAGAACTGCGCTTTGTGTCTGCAGCCCACTGGAGGGCAGTGAAATATGGACCAAAAGCACGTAAACACTTTGAGAAAACGGACTCCACTAGAGGAGCATCAACAAACCACAACCCCCAGCATGCACCCATTGGAGGGCGCATGCGCAATGGATAAATAGAGTTGTGGTTGTATCCGTCCTCATCGAGTGCCACCCCCTGAGGAAGAAGCGAGACGCTTCGAAACGCGTTGGGGACCCCAGAAAAATGACGGACGCTTGGCGCAGTTCTCGCAAATAAAGAAGGTTGTTCCTGTTCATCCACGGAGTGGCGTCTTTATGTCAGAGGCATCCTAGTGAAAATATATATATATATATATATATATATATATATATATATATATAATATATATATATATATAATATATATATATAATATATAATATATATATATATATTCACTGAAAAAACCATAGGTTTCAGGCCTTATATTGTTAGGAATTAGCATTTAAAAAACCTTTAAAATTCACTGACCGCTCAGCTCTCCTAAGAGCTTGGTCGCTCCACCCTCTGCTGCTGCTCCTGCCTGCCTTGCCTTGCCGCTCCTGCCTGCAGTTTCCCTCGAGCACCGCCCGCAGCTCCTGGGATCCCCGCTGCCCGCAGACCCTTGGATTTCCCGCCGCTGCCTCCCTGCGGTCCCGCCTCCTGCGACTCCATTCGCCGCCCCGCTCCCGCCACCCAGCTGCTCCTCCCTCCCGGCTTTACTTACGACGCCCCCTGAGCGACCGCGCAGCGGGAGCACCGATTGAGCGCCAAAAGCAAGCCCGTCTGCGCCCGTCCGCGCCCAGTGCCAGGACCCCTGGCCCCCGCCGCAGCAAGACGACCCGACGGACCTACGACGCCCAACACTCGACGCACTCAACACTGGCCGGAATCCTGCCTGCTACAAAGCCACCCCGAGACGCACCCACGGACCCTTCGCCTGCCAAGCCTGCTGTTTCTCCTGCTACCGGACCTGCACGGCCACCACCAAGCCCTGCACCGGCAGCAACCACCTGAAGTGCATCCTGCTCAACACCCGCTCCATCCACAGGCACGCCGTGGAAATCTGGGACCTACTCGACACGACCGCACCGGACGTCGCCTTCCTCACCGAAACCTGGGTGAACGCCTCCTCAGCGCCCGACATCGCCATAGCCATCCCGGACGGATACAAGATCACCCGGAAGGACCGCGTCAACCAGACGGGAGGAGGCATCGCCATCGTACACAAGAACACCATCCGCATCTCAACTAACTCCGACGAAACCTTCACCGCCGCCGAACACCTGCACTTCCAGATATACACTGACCCCAAGACCACCCTCCGCCGTACCCTCATCTAGAGACCACCGGTACCACGCACACATTTCAGCGAAGACATCGCAGACTTCATCAGCCCGCACGCCCTTCCCTCCGCCAACTACATCCTCCTAGGAGACCTCAACTTTCACCTGGAGAACAACAACAACAGAAACACCACCGCCCTGCTGGAAAACCTCGCCAACCTCGGACTCAAGCAACTAGTGAACACCCCCACCCACTACGCCGGACACACGCTTGACCCAGTCTTCTCATCCAGCAAGCACATCTCCTTCAGCCACGCCACCGGACTCCACTGGACCGACCACAGCTGCGCCTACTTCAGCTTCAAAAAAACTACGACCCACCACCACCCACAACAGGTCCCCCGCCGATGCTGGAGCAAGATCACCGCAGAGCAACTCACCGCCTCCCCCAGCCAGAACACTCCCACCAGCACAACGGACCCCAACGAAGCTGCCAGCAACCTCACCAAGTGGCTGACAGCCTGCGCCAATGACCTCGCACCACTAAAGAACCCTCCCAGCAGACATGGCAGCAAGAAAACCCCCTGGTTCACCGACAAACTCAAGGAATCCAAGAAGAACTGCCGCACCCTCAAGAAAGCCTGGCGGCTCGACCACACCACAGACAACAGGACCGCCCTCAAGCACGCCATCCGCAAACACCATCAGCTGATCTGTGCCACCAAGAAGACGGCACTCAAAGAACGACTGGACAACAACACCCACGACAGCAAGGAACTCTTCAGCATCGTCAAAGAATTCTCCAACCCCAGCGCCGGAAACAACGACATCACTCCCTCGCAAGACCTCTGCAACTCACTCGCCTCGTTCTTCCACCGCAAGATCGCCGACATACACAGCAGCTTCGACGCACAGACCACGCACCCTACCACCGAACGAATGCCCGCCACCACCACCCTCTGCAACTGGACCCCGATCAGCACCGAAGACACCACCCGCGTGATGAACTCCATCCACTCCGGATCACCAAGCGACCCGTGCCCACACCACGTCTTCAACAAAGCCGACGCCACCATCGCACCCCATCTCCGAGACACCATCAACTCCTCCTTCCACACAGCCACCTTCCCGGAGAGCTGGAAGCACGCCGAGCTGACCGCCCTCCTGAAGAAACCAACGGCGGACCCCACCGACCTCAAGAACTACCGTACCATCTCGCTCCTTCCTTTTCCGGCCATAGTCATCGAGAAGACCGCCAACAAACAGCTGGCCGCCTTCCTCGAGACTAACGGATCCCTCGACCTCTCGCAGTCTGGGTTTGGGGCCAACCAGAGCACCGAGACCGCCCTGATCGCAGCCACCGACGACATCAGAACCCTGATCGACAACGGGGAAACAGCGGCCCTCATCCTCCTGGACCTCTCTGCGGCATTCGACACCGTCTGCCACCGAACTCTAGTGAAGCGCCTCAGCAACATCGGAATTCGAGAAAAAGCGCTGGAATGGATCATCTCGTTCCTCACCGGAAGAACCCAGAGAGTCCGCCTCCCTCCGTTCAGATCCGAGGCCACCGAAGTCATCTGCGGCGTACCACAAGGATCCTCACTCAGCCCAACCCTCTTCAACGTCTACATGAGCCCCCTCGCAGCCATCGCACGCCAGCACAACCTCTACATCATCTCCTACGCCGACGACACCCAGCTCGTCCTCTCCCTCACCAGCGACCCCACCACCGCCAGAGCCAACCTACACGAAGGGATGAAAAACGTCGCGGACTGGATGAGGAACAGCCGCCTTAAACTGACCTCGGACAAGACGGAAGTCCTCATCCTGGGATCATCACCCTCCGCCTGGGACGACTCCTGGTGGGCCCCGGCCCTGGGCACCGCTCCCAAACCGACAGACCACGCACGCAACCTGGGCTTCATCCTGGACTCCTCCCTGTCAATGACCAGACAAGTCAACGCCGTCTCATCCTCGTGCTACAACACCCTCCGCATGCTCCGCAAGATCTTCAGACGGATCCCCACGGAAACCAGGAAGACCGTCACCCAGGCACTCGTCACCAGCCGACTGGACTACGGGAACACCCTCTACGCTGGAACCACAGCGAAGCTTCAAAAAAGACTTCAATGCATCCAAAACGCCTCCGCCCGACTCTTCCTCGACATTCCCCGACACAGCCACATCACCGGACACCTGAGAGACCTGCACTGGCTCCCCGTCAGCAAGAGAATCACGTTCAGACTCCTCACCCACGCACACAAGGCTCTCCACGACCTGGGCCCCAAGTACCTCAACGACCGCATGACCTTCTACACGCCCACCCGCTAGCTACGATCGACCGGCCATGCACTCGCCACCGTACCACGCATCCGCAGAGCCACCGCCGGAGGACGATCCTTCTCCTACCTGTCAGCCAAGACGTGGAACTCCCTCCCCACCCACCTTCGGCGAACCCAAGACCATCTCTCCTTCAGGAAGCAGCTCAAGACCTGGCTGTTCGAGCAGTAACTTTCCCCTCCCCCAGTGCCTTGAGACCCTCCCGGGTGAGTAGTGCGCTATACAAATGACGTGATTGATTGATTGACTCAAAAAACTATAAGTTTTAGGGGTGTTATAGTTAGCTGGACATTTCACTCATACAAAACCATTAAAATTGCTCCTATATAGTTAGTTGTACTAACTATATTTCGCGCACCCGCAATCCACTGCTGATGATTTCACATATTACATCATTCATGACCTGGTCAGTGGCATCACTGATGACATCTCAAATGACATCACTGATGACATCACTGATGACATCATCCAGTGAATGTGGTTTGCTTCGTTATTTAAATAGCAATTTGCATTGAAGAATGAGTGGATATATAAAAATAAATATTTGGATGGAGGATTTAGTATCAGTGTAATTGACTGTTTACTTGACCAATTTATAATGTCTCACTAAATATAGTGGAAAGTGACTAAACTGTTAGAATATCTGTATCACTTTGTCAGTTGTTGTGTAAACTGGTTTTCCAGTTGGTTACTAGCTATGTGAAAGTCTATATTAGTTATTGATAGTTAACGGAGTTCTTGAATGGGAGAGTGAATGTGTGTGTGGTTCGGTGGGGGGGTGTGGCTGCCCAAAGATGTGTGAATAGTTAATTCACTAGATATATGATATATGATATATATATATATGTATATATATATATATATATATATATATATATATTTTTTTTTTTTAAACAACATGTTCTAACAGTTGTTTGGGTGAGTGAATATCTTTATGGGTGTGGTGATGAGCAAATATATTTCTCAATGGTACATGTCCAATAAACTAGAAGAATAAAAGGCAGTGTATGTGTCAGTTGTTGTATATAAATAAGTATACATAAGACTCCATGATTGTGTGAGTGACTGTATGGATAACTTTATACTTGTAATAATGATTTTATATTTCACTAAGTATGACTTACTATCTAAATTAATAGATGAAGTTGTGTTTGTATAAGTGTGTAGCTAAGTTAATATGTAAGTATGATCCATTGTTTGCATAAGTGAGTAGGATGACTTCATATGTGAATAGGATGTGTGCTGGTGTGTAATGTCGATTTAGGTGTATAAGTATTTTTGATAGTGTTCTATTGTTCATTGACAGCATGTATGAGTGAATCTACAGGTAAGTGATTAGATGTGTGTATACATCTATGAATCACTGAGTGGGTTTTTAGATACTTGTATTGCTGTAACAATGGATTCAAATATGATACTCTGTATTTTACAAAGAGTGATGAAAGATTTTACTAGTGTATGAAAAGGTGTATGTGATTGTCACATGGATGATGTCATCAGTGATGTCACTGACCATGTCATGAATGATGTAATATGTGACATCATCAGCAGTGGATTGCGGGTGCGCGAAATATTGTTAGTACAACTAACTATATAGGAGCAATTTTAATGGTTTTGTATGAGTGAAATGTCCAGCTAACTATAACACTCCTAAAACTTATAGTTTTTTAGTGAATTTTAAAGGTTTTTTAAATGCTAATTCCTAACTATATAAGGCCTGAAACCTATGGTTTTTTCAGTGAATTTGCAAGGTTTTTTTAAATGCTAATTCCTAACTATATAAGGCCTGAAACCTATGTTTTGTTCAGTGAATTTCAAAGGTTTTTTAATGCTAATGCTAATTCCTAACTAATATAAGACCTGAAAGCCCACCCGGAATCTCCAGTAGGGGCCAGGGGACTGAATTGCAGAGAGGTGCAATGAAGCCACGCCCCTTTTACACCTCTCTACAACGCAGCCCCCGTGCATGTTTGAAGAGGGGGAACTAATTCCCCTTGCATACTGGGGGCCCCTGGGGGCCAACTAGCCCACCTGGAACCTCCAGTATGCGCCATGGGGCTGCATTGCAGAGTTGTAATGAGGCTATGCCCCTTGTTACACCTCTCTGCAACGCAGCCCCCTGCCGCGTTTGCAGAGGGGGAATTAATTCCCTTTACATACTGGGGTCCCTGGGGGCCAACTAGCCCACCAGGAGCCTCCAGTATGCGCCAGGGGGCTGCATTGCAGAGAGGTGTAATGAGGCCACACCCTTTTTTACACCTCTGTGCAACGCAGCCCCCGTGCATGTTTAAAGAGGGGGAACTAATTCCCCTTGCATACTAGGGATCCCTGGGAGCCAACTAGCCCACCTGGAACCTCCAGAATGCGCCAGGGGGCTGCATTGCACAGAGGTGTAATGAGGCTATGCCCATTTTTACACCTGGGTCATATCTGCCCAAACGCTGGTATTCCTAACTATTGAAAATGACTTTTCTTGAGAAACATTTGGATTTGGATTATCATGTCCTATTCTTTGGAAGTTTAGAAAGACTGACTTTGAGGATGCTGTAAATTACTCAAGTCTGCCCGAATTGTGTGGGTAAAATTGATACCTAGTCACTTTGAACAAGAATGTACTTGCGTCTCGTCTAACATTTGGAAGAAATATCTAGTTATATGACAACAGGATACCGACTTAACTTGTAGGAAATAAGAACGCCCTGAAGAAGTTCTGTTGTACAAAATGAAACGTGTCGGCTGGCTGTGATACATAAACTTAAGGAAAATAAAAGCATTTGAATATACACCAAGATTCAGCGCTTCAATAAGGACTCTAAGTGATATGATTTGATTTGCAAGTGGTGCTGTGCCAAACTTTGGAATATTCTCCACTATTCTCTACTACTTACTCTCTACTACTCCACTACTCTCTAATACTCACTCTCTACTACTCATTCTCTACTACTCTCTCTCTACTACTCTCTCTCTACTACTCACTCCCTACTACTCACTATCTACTACTCCCTACTACTCACTCTACTACTCTCTACTCTCTACTACTCTCTACTCTCTACTACTCTCTCTCTACTACTCACTCTTTACTACTCAGTCTTTACTACTCACTCTCTACTACTCACTCTCTACTACTCACTCTCTACTACTCTCTACTACTCACTCTCTACTACTCACTCTCTACTACTCTCTCCTATTCACTAGACTGCTCACTCTCTACTACTCTCTACTATTCTCTCTCTGCTACTCACTCTCTACTACTCTCTACTACTCACTCTCTACTACTCTCTACTAATCACTCTTTACTACTCTCTACTACTCACTCTACTACTTACTCTCTACTACTCTCTACCACTCACTCTCTACCACTCACTCTCTACCACTCACTCTCTACCACTCTCTCTCTACCACTCACTCTACCACTCACTCTACTATACACTCTACTACTCTCTACTACTCACTCTGCTACTCTCTCTACTGTTCTCTACTACTCTCTACTACTCACTCTCTAATCTCTATTACTCACTCTCTACTCTCTACCTCTACCTCTCTCTACTTCTCTCTCTACTAGTCTCTACCTCTCTACCTCTACCTCTCTATCTCTACCTCTCTACTTCTTGCTACACGCACACACGCACACATATACACATATATATATATATGCATATGCATATATATATATATATATATATATATATATATATATATATATATATATATATGTATGTGTGTATATATATACATACATATACAAACCTATATAATCTGCATATCTATATAAATACAAATATAAATGCATGCATACATATACATATATGCATACATATGCATGTTATTTACATGAAAGTTTTAAAAACACTAATAAAAGCAAAGCTAAAAAGCCACCTCATTACAAACGGAATGGCTTTAACTTAAACGAGGGCGAGATCTATTGCATTTTCAATGCTTGTTTACTTTGGTTCCATCAAGAAGGCATTCAGATGTGTCACACATTTGCCATAAATTCTGAATGTTAGCACTCTAGTTGATCATTAGATTACTGTAGTAAAGCTACTGCTCACCAGGGAAGTCTGCTGCTGGTATTCAAAGTGCATGTTTCAGTCTGAATGTCAGAATTTTTTTAATGAAATAGAAGAGGATTTGAGAAGTCACTCAAAATGTGCCCTAATTTTTCTTTTTGAAGCACTAATCATACTTTCTATGGCAAAATGAACCCCCTCATTTTGTTCCTTTTTAAATTAAATGTTTTCAGACTTACCACTTCATTCCAATCAAGATGGCTTCTGGTGTGCCATACTTTTGTCATAAATAAGACTGTTAGCACTCTAGTTGTCCTTTAGAACACTCTGGGACATTCTGTCATTGGGCTATACTTGGGCTACATCTGGTGATATTTATGCTACATTTGGGCTCTTTTGTCTCTGGTGGCTATCTTGGGAGACTGCATGTCAGAATTTTTTAATGAAATTGAAGAGGATTTGAGAAGTCACTCAAAATGTGCCTTAATTTTTCTTTCTGCAGCACTAATCATACTTTCTATGGCAAAATATACCCCCTCATTTTGTTCCTTTTTAAATTAAATGTTTTAAGAGTTACCACTTTATTCCAATCAAGATGGCTTCAGGTGTGCCATTGCTTTGTAATAAGTAGGACTGTTAGCGCTCTAGTTGTTCTTTAGAACACTCTAGGAGGCTGCGGTAGAACATAAAGGACTCGCAAATTTGCTAGCATTCGCGCCATGAATTTGCAATTCTATTAAGGACACGGAGGCGAGGATTATGGTTCTCAATCTTTACTAGAAGCTCACAGCAGCCAATGAAAATGCTTGCTTTTCATTATAATAACGTTAAACACTACATATCCCATCATGTCTCACACATAGGCACGCCCCCTTAGTCCATAAGAGGCCTCTGCCTGCCGCCATCTTCCTCTTTCTTTAAGGCGAACAGCTCCAACAACAACTTGGAAAACCTTGTAACTCCTCCAATGTGGAAGAACCAACATCTTCAGGCGTAATATCCTGGCATTCTTCGACCTTCAGTCGTTCTTTTTGTCAGAACCTGGAATAAAGGATATGAGACCCTAACCAGCTTTACCACTGGGTGGGCAAGCATTTATACATAACATGCCGGGTGGGATAATCCTCGCCTCAGTGTCCTTAATAGAATTGTACATTCTTGTCCCGAATGCTAGCAAATTTGTGATTCTATTGCAGGACCGGAGGCTTCAGATTATGCTTGTTTAACGCTTATTAAAAACTACAGAGGTAATATCCCCCACCGGCTTATAATAATGTCTTGAAGGTCGATTCTGAAGACCAGTCTGCACTACGCATGATATCGTGAATGCTGGAACCCAACATGAATGACTTTGACGCCATGGCTCCCCTAACAGAGTGTGCACCAAAAATGGTGATGTCATTGCCGGCTTCTTTCATTAACATAACGAAGCCATCGGGCAATGGTGGCCGCAGCCACGGCTTTGAAAGGCTTTTGTAAGGCAATCAAAAGCTGCGAACAGCCCTGAGGCCTAATAGCCGCTGTACATTCCTCATACGTTTTTAAACATTTAACAACACATAACTTTTCATTTTCTTGAAATGCAGTATATGAAACATGAGTAGATAATGTCTTAGTGCGTCTAACTATGTTAAAAGAAACTCCTTCCGGAGTAAATACTCTACCTGTTAGCTCCAGCGCGCGTACATCTGATGATCTTCTGCATTCCGAAAGGCAGAGTAACATGGCTAATTTGGCTGATAACTGTTTTCTGGATAGAAGGGAATTCGCTGGCCATCTGTTAAATAGGTCCAAAACCAGAGATGCATCCCACAATCCGGAGTATTTCGGTTTAGGAGGGTTTGCCACCCTAATGCCTTTAAGTAATTTGCACACGATAGGGTGCATACCTACTGGTTTCCCATCCAGCTGGACATGGCCCGCTGAAATGGCTGATCTGAAGTTGTTGATTGATCTATAGGCCAAACCCTCGGATGCTTTATCCGTTAGGAAATTCAGCACATGGGGTAACTCTGCCCCCACGGGATCCAGGTGTCGTTCCACGCACAAATCCACCCAACCCTTCCAGGCAGAGGAATACTTTTTTCTTGTGGAAGGTGCCCAGGCTTGCTTGATGAAATCTGCAGCCCTGCTCGAAACCCCTGGCCCTTGCCACTGCTCCCTGAAAGCCTCCAGGCCATCAGCTGAAGTCTGCCTTCCATTATCAGAGGGTGCCTCTCCTGATGAGGGCCCAGCAATAGCGTCGTCGACTCCGGGAGGAGTCTGGGTAGGTCGCAGCTCCACTGCATCAGCTTGGGGAACCATGATTGCGACGTCCACCATGGAGTCATCATGACCACCTCTGCTTGTTGTCTGATCACTTGCGACATCGCTCTGGGGATCAGCAAGAAGGGGGGGAAAAGTATACGTTACCCCCTTCGACCAGTCTTGGAGAAATGCGTCCGTTGCCTGCGCCAACGGATCCGGCCTCCAACTGAAGAACCGTGGAATCTGGTACGTTAGTCTGGACGCAAATAAATCCGTCCTGAACGGACCCCAAATCGTCTCCAGCCACTGGAATACCATCGGGAGCAACTTCCAGTCGCTGTAGTCCCTGAGGTATCTCGAGTTCCAGTCCGCTACCTGATTGGACTGACCCGAAAGATATTCCGCGATTATCGATATCTGATTGTGAAGGCAGTAGTGCCAAAAGTCTTTGGCTATCTGTACAAGCATGGACGACCTCGTGCCGCCCAACTTGTTGATGTATCTCACTGCTGACACATTGTCCAAACGCAGGAGAATACAACAGGATGTTTGCTTCGGGGACAATGTCCGCACCGCGAACGACCCCGCGAGTAGCTCAAGACAATTGATATGAAGAGAAAGCTCTTCCGGAGACCATCTTCCTCCTGTGGAGATGTCTCCACAACGCGCGCCCCAGCCCCAGCCCCAGCCCCAGCGGCTGGCGTCTGACTCTATCGTGATTTCTGGGAGGGAGCCGAAGATTGCTCGGCCGTTTCAGGCATCGACGTGCCCCAACCACCACTGTAACTCCGTCCTCACGTCTTGCGTGAGGGGGATGCTGTCCGAGTACGAGAGACCCTTCTGAAGATGCCTCATCTTCAACTGCTGCAGAGCCCTGTAATTTTAGAGGGCCCCTTGAATATCGCTTAGACTGATGACGCTAGAATTCCCACCATTCTAGAAATTCATCTGAGGGAGACTGTCTGACTGTTCAGCAGTTTCCTGATCTCCCTCTTTAGATCCTTCAGATTGTCCTTCGGGAGGCATAGCTGAGCAGTCACGGAGTTCACTGTGAAACCTAGGAAATCTATCACCTGAGTGGGAACCATGACCGATTTTTTTGCTGTTTATCACAAAGCCTAGATCCTGCAATAAGGTTGTGGTCAACTTGAGGTGCCGCAAGAGAGTCTGCTGGCACTGATCCACTATCAGGATATCGTCCAGGTATATGATGAGGCGTATACCCCGCTCTCTGAGGTACGCCACTACTGGCTTCATCACTTTGGTGAAGCACCAAGGAGCGGAGGAGAGCCCGAAAGGCAGAACCAAATATTCGTACCATTGGTTTCTCCACTTGAACTTCAGAAATCTGCGATACGGGGGAAATATCGGAATAGAGAGATACGCGTCCTTCAGGTCCAGCCGGACCATCCAATCCCCAACCTGCAGAAGGTCCGTCAAAAGATGGATGCCCTCCATCTTGAAGTGATTGTATGTAAGAAACTGGTTGAATTCTCTGAGGTTCAACACCAGTCTGTTTCCGCCCCCTTTTTTCTGTATAACAAAGATATTGCTGCAGAACCCGTGAGGACCTTGAGGACTTGGCGCTATCGCGTGTTTCTGCAGCAAACTTGCGATCTCCTCGTCTATAAAACTGAGATCTAGTTGGGAAAAATGGAGACCTGTCGGTATGCCTGATTGAACAGGACGCGAGTAAAACTCCAAGTGAAAACCTTGAACTGTCTGCAAGACCCAAGCGTCTTGTGTAAGTTCTTTCCACTGCCCCAGGCAGTGCTGTGTTCGACCCCCCAAAGGAAGAAGAGAAATATCTGCAAGTCTCACCTGAGTTCTGCTGGTGCTTGAAATTCCCCCTGTTATTGTTGGACTGGTACCGTTCCTGCTGAACCTCCTACGGGAGGGATAGAAGGTTCCACCACGGGTGGAGTCATAGTCATTCCTGCCTCTGCCGAAGTCGCCTCTATGGGAGCCTGGAGGACCTCCTCGGCCTGACGAGCGCCCCCCGCCTCGTCCGGCCCTGTTAAAAACTCCCTGGTTTAATGCTTGTTTGATGCCCGATTGGGCCTTGTCTAGTGCCGCGAAGGTTCCAACATATTTGGAGACGTCTTTGATGAATTTGTCTCCAAATAATTGACCCTCTGCAAGGGGCCCCGGCTCTGTGTCCGCAAGTTCCGTCAGGTTGGTATCCATTTTCATAAGCAACAACTTCCTCCTCTCCGAAGAGATGGCACAATTTGCGTTGCCCAACAAGCAGATGGCACGTTGGGTCCATCCGGCCAACACATCTGGGTCCACAGGGGTAGAAGCCTCCTTGGCCGCCAAGGCCATCTCCAAAATCTTGGCCAAAGGGCCTATAGCATCCAACATATTGTCCTGGCACCCTTTCCAAGCCCTGTCCAAACCTCGTTTAGGATCTTTCGTAAACTTCTTCAAAAAAGTTTAAAGGCTTCGGTCTATCTCTGGCGTTTCCGCCACCCGATTAGGGATGTCGGGCCTGGGGCATTCCGATTTTAAACGGTTCCTCACTTCCCTTGGGAAGCCCTTTCGTAAATTTTCGTGAATATATACCGCCACTGCCGTAGGCGGAACCCATTCCTGCGACCTGGGGTGCATTATTTCCGAAGGGTCAAAGGTAAATGGGGTATGAACCGGTGCCAGGCTTCCTGCCTGCGCCTTCTTAGCCTTTTTCGGAGGGTTGCGCTCTTCTGAAGTATCCGTATCCGTGTCTGTGTTGGTACCAGTATCAGTTTCTTTGTCAGTGTCATGGACCCTACACATAGCTTTGGCTTTGCCTGAATATGAATGGTCCGCCATGTCTGGCAAGGTAGCTAAGTCCTGAGCATGAGGCCAAGTGGCAGTCACCGGAAGGTTGACCCGAGGTGGAAGCCTCAGTTTTCTTCTTCTGTGGCTTGTCGAAGCCATGCCTCTTGGCGAAGCCCTCAAGTTGTCGTCTTATAGGGCGAAGGGCTGAAGCAAGGGCTTGCTGTACCGTCTGTGGGACCGTAGTCTCCATAGCCCTATTGACGGCGGACTGGACCGAAGCATCCAATGTACTCACTAGGTTATCCTCCAAGGCAGCTGCCTACCTGGTCTCAAAAGTCTCCTCCCCAGCATATTCCTCATATTCCTCATTATACTGCTCCCATTCTGACATTATGGGGCGGTTTTTGGGGAATTAACCCACTAGAGGGTACTGAAACAGTAGGTTCAGCCACAAGGAGGGTCTAGGGGGGGGTCAGCCCTTTTAGCACACTAAGTCCTTCAACCCCCTCAGCAAAGCTGTAATCAACAGGGGTCAGAGACCCTTGCCAACAGCAATTTCTAAGAGCGTGTGCACACTCAATATGGGCCCTTTTGATATTTTCCAACCTTTCCAGGCGAACAGAGGGGCAACCGGCATGTAAAGCTGTCAAAACGCTGTCACCAACGCTATCAATCATCAGTTAAGGTTCGCGCCGCGATGTGCAGCCCAAACGCGACTGAATTCCAACTGAAAGTAGCCCAATATTCAGCGCGTTTGGGCACCCGTCGCGGCCGAGAGCCACCCGGCCTCTACCGGCCACAAGGGAATGCCGAATGCGCCTGCGAGGAGCGCGCCTGTGTACGTGGATTCTCCGGGCCTACCTCCGGGCCTACCTCTCCTGTCATATCAAGGACAATGACCTTCTAGACCACTGTCAGTCCGGCTTCATCCAAAACTGCAGCACTGAAACAGCCCTACTGCAAGTGGTTGATGACGCGTTGAGGATACTCGATTCAGGGGGGTCCTGTCTGCTAATTCTCCTTGACCTTTCCGCAGCCTTTGACACTGTCAATCATAATACCCTCCTCAATATTCTTCAACAGAGAATGGGCATGGAGGGCACTGTGCTTAAATGGTTTGCATCCTTCCTTTCTGGCAGATCCCAAATGATCAAAATAGCGAACAGTCTTTCACCTCCTGTGGCGGTAGGTCAAGGTGTTCCCCAAGGCTCGATACTTGCTCCCACACTGTTCAATCTCTATTTAGAACCACTGGGAAATCTCCTAAGTAAATCCGGGATTCACTATCATCTTTATGCTGACGACACTCAACTCTACCTCAAGATTGCCTCTACTCACGATCTTTCCATCCTAAGCTCCACTCTCGACTCCATTCAAAACTGGATGTCAACTCATCAACTGATTCTGAATCCCTCCAAAACTGAATTCCTCCTCTTCTCCTCCTCACTCTCTCCTCCCCCGGTTCAATCATGGATGGATCAGATGAATCTACTAAACAATAAACCCATCATTGTCGACAGCGCCAAATCCCTTGGTGTCATACTAGACAAAAAACTTAATCTAATTCCCCACATCAATTCCATTGCGAAATCAGCTCGATACCAACTGCGCCTTCTTTGGGGAATCCGTCGCTTCTTCGCGGAGCGGGACCTTATAACCCTGGTGCAAGCACTGGTCCTCTCCAGACTCGACTACTGCAATTCTCTTCTTACTGGCCTCCCCAAATCCCACGTGTCCCCACTTAAGTCTGTTTTCCACTCAGCAACTCGTTTCATTTATGGGGCCAAAAGAAGCGATCACATCACACCGATGTTATCTACCCTCCGCTGGCTTCCCTTGGAGGCTAGCTATCTACAAGACCGCTTGTATCACCCACAAAGCCCTGCACTCCTCTTCTCCTCTCTACCTGGCGAATAAACTGAAACTCTCTGGAGGTTCTAGACCTTCACGCAATGCGGAGAATCTGCTGCTTGAACCTCCCACTTTCAAGAAGGAAAGAACGATGACCCAATCATTTTCAGGCAACGCAGTGAGAATCTGGAACTCATTGCCGCCTCAGCTCCGGACCACAGCCTCCTCCCAGGCCTTTAAAAGGGACCTCAAAGCTCTCCTCCTCCAGAGACACCTCCAAAAGTAACTCTCTTCTGTCTGTAGGGAGATCTCCCACTACTGATAATTTCTACTTCTCATGTCCATGGAAGTGCCTTCCCAGTGTGTTCTTGCGGTTAGAGTGTTTGCCTTTTATTGCAGTATTATCCATGTACTTGTGTTTGGTACCCTCTTGCAACTTGCACTCACCACTTTGCCCCTGTAACACACGGTTTGCTTCCTCTCACAGGTTTTTTACCTTTGATACTTGCACAAGTGCTACTTTTGCCTACGTAATCGTTTGTTCTTGTGCTTGAGTGTGTAACATATATTGCAGTATTATACCACAAATTATACTCTATTTTCTCTTGTAGCCTGCACACTTGTCACTTTTCCCTCCTGAGCACTTTTTACTACCTCATGTATTTTTGGTAGCCCACATTTTTACTACCTCATGTATTTTGTTTGCTCACAAGTGTCACAATTACCTTGTCTACCTCATGTATTTTTGGTTTCTCACAATTTTTACTACCTCATGTATTCTTGGTTGCTCACAATTATCACTTTACCGTATGTAACATAACGAATGCCTCTGCAATCTGTTGCTCGTGTAACGTTCTCAGTTTGTATCTTTTCTGTTCCTATTGTGAAGCGCTCTGACACCTTCGGGTAAAGTCCGCGCTATATAAAATTGCATAAATAAATAAATAAATAAATACCAAATCGGCTCAAGTGAAACCGGAGCCCGTCTGTCCCCGGTCGGAGACCGGAGCTACCCTCGCGCCGATAAGCGCGCGTCCCAGCCACCAGCAAATTAATGAGGAAAGGAGGAGCACCGAGGCTTCCCGCCCGTGCAATAAACTCCCAAATAAACAGGTATTAACAAGGACTCAGATAATAAATCCCAATTCAAGGACCTGATCAATCCATACAACGCTGTAATTTACATATATTTATGCCATAACATAGCAACACTGATAACAGCAGAGGGAGTAAAACAAAGTGCACCTAGCTCAGCTGTGAGCAGCAAAGAAAGAGGAAGATGGCGGCAGGCAGAGGCCTCTTATGGACTAGGGGGGCGTGCCTATGTGTGAGACATGATGGGATATGTAGTGTTTAACGTTATTATAATGAAAAGCAAGCATTTTCATTGGCTGCTGTGAGCTTCTAGTAAAGATTGAGAAGCATAATCTGAAGCCTCCGGTCCTGCAATAGAATCAACTGACAGTCTCTGTCCTTGTTGGATGTACATGTTTTACTGAGAATGTCAGACTTCATTCTCACATGACTGAGAAAGATAATGTGAATTTACACAAAATATGCTTTCAGTTTAGCTTTTAGATCCCCTTCCAAACCACTGTGGGAAAAGCATGAGATAATAGTTTTCTTTCAAACATGATTCATGATATCCCAGCAGAAGGCTTTTTCACATGGTAAAATCACCTTCGAGCACACCACAATTCCTAAAATGAGTATGGTACCATCAACAAATGATTTATAATGTAACTAAAGTCCTAAAACCCTATATTAACTACAATGTTTTTTAATGAGGTGCCATCATGTATATTGGTCCCAAGATGGCTGCCAACACTTCTTGGATGAAGTGCTGACAGCCAATCAGATTTCACCATGAGATGTGTGGTTAGGCTCCGCCCAGATATATATGTGTTTTTGAAGTTAATTTTTATAAAAACTACTGGAGCAATTTTCACCAAATATAACAAAGGCACTTCTGAGTACCAGTCCCTACAATTTTGCCAAGTTTGGTGTAATTCCCTTCAGCGGATCGGGCTGTAGACTTGTCAGAACGGCCTATGGAGATTAACATGGGGAAAACACGTTTTGGGACCCCCCTTTTTTCTCAGCCCCCACTTCACGAATCCCCCCGAAACTTTCGGGGAAGGAGCGCAGCGGAGCTGGGCAAAATTTTGGAAAATTACACGCAAATTCCTCAACCGGCGCCAAAGTTATTCCCAATAGAATGTTGCGGATTTCCTATGGTAGCCAATCCTAACTATATATACCTACTGGCTATAGCCAGTAGGTAATATCTATCTACTAGCAGCCCGTCCCGACGTTGTCCGGGTATGAATTGCTGCCGGCCAGTAGTATATTGTTTCGTAGGATTTCGTTTTGATAGCATTTCTTATCTGTGACAGGCCTGTGAAATGCTCCGATTCACAGTGCACTGCTGATGCACTTAAGAGTGCGTGTTCAGTAGTGTGTGAACTAGAGTTTCCCTACTTTATTTTCCTTGCAATATTATATAGCGCGAACTCGACAACATAGCATGAGCACAATTTACATTACAGAAGAACACATTCATTTGTGGTAGGCATGGGGAGACAAAGCAGGGGCATATTACCAAGGGCATTATCGCCGCATTAGCGGGACTTTTTCCCGCTAATGCGGCGATAAATTTATCGCCCTATTACCAAGCTGTCGCTAACACCAGTTAGCAACAGCTTGTAGGTGATAGCGGGCATTTAGGGGCCCACTTTGCATGTCAGCGATTATTATCGCTAATGACATGCAAAGTGACAAATGGGGGTGGGGTCGCACACTACTCACACACCGGCGGTGTCGCCCCTAAGGACTCTGGTCAATGTAGGAAAGTGTTCGCGATGCATCATCTTTCGATCTTCTGCTATCTTCGCTGTCTTCGCCATCCCTGGACACGTGTTTCGGGGTATAACCCCTCATCAGCAGGGATAGGCAGTGTTCTGGGGTTGCCGATGGCTGCCAATATCTGCCAGGTATAGTACCACTCCCGCGCGTAGGTGCGGGATCCCAGGCTTGTCAGCCCGCTGCTCAAGGGAGCTTTAAAGTTACAAATGGGGGTGGGGTCGCACACTACTCACACACCGGCGGTGTCGCCCCTAAGGACTCTGGTCAATGTAGGAAAGTGTTCGCGATGCATCATCTTTCGATCTTCTGCTATCTTCGCTGTCTTCGCCATCCCTGGACACGTGTTTCGGGGTATTACCCCTCATCAGCAGGGATAGGCAGTGTTCTGGGGTTGCCGATGGCTGCCAATATCTGCCAGGTATAGTACCACTCCGGCGCGTAGGTGCGGGATCCCAGGCTCGTCAGCCCGCTGCTCAATGGAGCTTTAAAGTTACAAATGGGGGTGGGGTCGCACACTACTCACACACCGGCGGTGTCGCCCCTAAGGACTCTGGTCAATGTAGGAAAGTGTTTGCTATGCATCATCTTTCGATCTTCTGCTATCTTCGCTGTCTTCGCCATCCCTGGACACGTGTTTCGGGGTATTACCCCTCATCAGCAGGGATAGGCAGTGTTCTGGGGTTGCCGATGGGTGCCAATATCTGCCAGGTATAGTACCACTCCGGCGCGTAGGTGCGGGATCCCAGGCTCGTCAGCCCGCTGCTCAAGGGATCTTTAAAGTTACAAATGGGGTTGGGGTCGCACACTACTCACACACCGGCGGTGTCGCCCCTAAGGACTCTGGTCAATGTAGGAAAGTGTTCGCGATGCATCATCTTTCGATCTTCTGCTATCTTCGCTGTCTTCGCCATCCCTGGACACGTGTTTCGGGGTATTACCCCTCATCAGCAGGGATAGGCAGTGTTCTGGGGAGCCTGGGATCCCGCACCGACGCGCCGGAGTGGTACTATACCTGACAGATATTGGCAGCCATCGGCGACCCCAGAACACTGCCTATCCCTGCTGACGAGGGTTGAAAACCCGAAACACGTGTCCAGGGATGGCGAAGACAGCAAGATCGAAAGATGATGCATCGCGAACACTCTACTACAATGACCAGAGTCCTTCGGGGCAACTTCCGCCGGTGTGTGAGTAGTGTGCGACCCCACCCCCTTTTTGTAACTTAAAGCTCCCTTGAGCAGCGGGCTGACGAGCCTGGGATCCCGCACCTACGCGCCGGAGTGGTACTATACCTGGCAGATATTGGCAGCCATCGGCGACCCCAGAACACTGCCTATCCCTGCTGACGAGGGTTGAAAACCCGAAACACGTGTCCAGGGATGGGGAAGACAGCGAAGATAGCAAGATCGAAAGATGATGCATCGCGAACACTCTACTACAATGACCAGAGTCCTTCGGGGCAACTTCCGCCGGTGTGTGAGTAGTGTGCGACCCCACCCCCTTTTTGTAACTTAAAGCTCCCTTGAGCAGCGGGCTGACGAACCTGGGATCCAGCACCTACGCGGCGGAGTGGTACTATACCTGGCAGATATTGGCAGCCATCGGCGACCCCAGAACACTGCCTATCCCTGCTGACGAGGGTTGAAAACCCGAAACACGTGTCCAGGGATGGCGAAGACAGTGAAGATAGCAAGATCGAAAGATGATGCATTGCGAACACTCTACTACAATGACCAGAGTCCTTAGGGGCAACTTCCGCCGGTGTGTGAGTAGTGTGCGACCCCACCCCCTTTTTGTAACTTAAAGCTCCCTTGAGCAGCGGGCTGATGAGCCTGGGATCCCGCACCTACGCGCCGGAGTGGTACTATACCTGGCAGATATTGGCAGCCATCGGCGACCCCAGAACACTGCCTATCCCTGCTGACGAGGGTTGAAAACCCGAAACACGTGTCCAGGGATGGCGAAGACAGCGAAGATAGCAGGATCGAAAGATGATGCATCGCGAAAACTCTACTACAATGACCAGAGTCCTTAGGGGCAACTTCCGCCGGTGTGTGAGTAGTGTGCGACCCCACCCCCTTTTTGTAACTTAAAGCTCCCTTGAGCAGCGGGCTGACGAGCCTGGGATCCCGCACCTACGCGCCGGAGTGGTACTATACCTGGCAGATATTGGCAGCCATCGGCGACCCAAGAACACTGCCTATCCCTGCTGACGAGGGTTGAAAACCCGAAACACGTGTCGAGGGATGGCGAAGACAGCGAAGATAGCAAGATCGAAAGATGATGCATCGCGAACACTCTACTACAATGACCAGAGTCCTTAGGGGCAACTTCCGCCGGTGTTTGAGTAGTGTGCGACCCCACCCCCTTTTTGTAACTTAAAGCTCCCTTGAGCAGAGGGCTGACGAGCCTGGGATCCCGCACCTACGCGCCGGAGTGGTACTATACCTGGCAGATATTGGCAGCCATCTGCGACCCCCGAACACTGCCTATCCCTGCTGACGAGGGTTGTAAACCCGAAACACGTGTCCAGGGATGGCGAAGACAGCGAAGATGGCAAGATCGAAAGATGATGCATCGCGAACACTCTACTACAATGACCAGAGTCTTTAGGGGCAACTTCCGCCGGTGTGTGAGTAGTGTGCGACCCCACCCCCTTTTTGTGACATGCAAAGTGGGCGTGCCCAGATGTTAGCTACTGAAAACAGTCGCTAACATCTCTAAATCCTATTAACAACTTTTGGAAATATTCGCGCTAAGCGCGAATATCTCCAAAAGCTAACACCTGCTAAAAGCAGTTCTTAGCCATGTTATCCAATGGAAGGTGGATAACATGGCTAAGAGCATTGTCACAATAATGCATGAATATCGCTGATTTTTCAGCGATATTCATGCATTTTGCAGGATTTTTACCGCTTTTGAGATAAACCTTGATAACATCAAGGTATCTCAGCGGTAAAAATCCTTGGTGCTCGGCGATATTTTTTTCCCGCTAACCAAGCAATAGCGATAATTATCGCTATTGCTTGGTAATATGCCCCGCAATTTTCCTGGAATCACAGGATGTTGAGCTGATGCCGAGATTCGAACGTAGCTCCACATCTCTAAAGTTCGCAATTCTAGAACTTGTGGTGGGAGGTGTGTCTAAAAGTGTATGTCGGTGCTGGGCAATAATGAGAGAGACCTGTGCATTTTTCCAATCGTTGGTGAAAAAATATGAGTATGTTGCTGGAGATGTGGGCCGCCGTGCCACCAATGTACTTACGGGGGAGGGTAAACACCCATTATTCCGCAACTTTCTTTCCGCATACCATCACTCCGAATACTTTCATTATGAAAGTACCATAAATCCGCAATACCATTATAACGTATGGCATTACATTTTATATGCTTTTACCACCCATACATTTACAACGAAATTCGTTGTAAATGCATAAAGGGTAAAAGCATGTTTTTTAAAAATGTTTGGATAAGGTAAGTATGGGTATAGGGGTATATGTTTTGGGGTACTGAGGTACATGTTTTGGGGTGTTTGGGTATTTTAAGGGTTCAGATCTAGTTTTGGGTTATGGGGTACAGGGGTAGTTTTAGGGATAGGTAGGAGTTTTGGGGTACAGGAGTATGTTTAGGGTTCAGGTCTAGGTTTGGGTTTTGGGGTATAGGGGTATTTTTAGGGTTCAGGGGTAGGTTTGGGTTTTGGGGTACAGGGGTATTTTAAGGGTTATGGGGTAGGTTTGGATTTTGGGGTACAGGGGTATATTTAGGGTTCAGGGCTAGGTTTGGGTTTTGGGGTACAGGGGTATTTTAGGGTTCAGGGGTAGGTTTGGGGTACAGGGTTATTTTTTGGGTTCAGGGCTAGGTTTTGGGGTACAGGGGTATTTTTAGGGTTCAGGGGTAGGTTTGGTTTTGGGGTACAGGGGTATTTTAAGGGGTCAGGGCTAGGTATGGGTTTTGGGGTACAGGGGTATTTTAGGGTTCATGGGTAGGTTTGGGTTTTGGGGTACAGGTGTATTTTTAGGGTTCAGGGTAGGATTGGGTTTTGGGGTACAGGGGTATTTTTAGGGTTCAGGGGCAGGTTTGGGTTTTGAGGTACGGGGGTATTTATAGGGTTCAGGCCTAGGTTTGGGTACAGGGGTACAGGGGTATTTTTAGGGTTCAGGGATAGGTTTGGGTTTTGGAGTACAGGGTATATTATAGGGTTAAGATGGGTTAGTGTGAAAGGGTGTTGGGGTATTTTAAGGAGTAAGGGTGGGTTATGATTATGGGTTGCAGGAGTATTTAAAGGGAGCAGGGTGGGATTAGCACACGATATGAGACATGGCATGAAGGGCGGAACGTACCACACGCCCCCAGCGGGTGCGCAAGTTATAGTTAGATGAACTAACTATAACGGGGAATTTCATAAGTTTTGTATTAGTAAAATGACCAACTAACTATAACTGGTGTGAAACCTATGGGTTTTTTTCAGTGAATTTCAAAGGTTTTTAAAATGCTAATTCCTAACTATAACGTGTGTGAAACCTATGGTTTTTCAGTGAAATATATATATATATATATATATATATATATACACACACACATATACATATATAGAGATATATATATACATATATAGATATATATACATATATAGAGATATATATCGATACTAATATAATAAAGAGATAGCCGAAACCTTTGAGGCGGGTAATCTCAGGAACCACAGCACCAATCACAACACCCAATACAGCGTTGGAAATGGCAGTTGCAGCAGAAGGACATAGGCTATGCAGACGCCCACCATATACATTTAAAAGGTAAAAGAACCGTGCCAGCAAAGTAGTCCCTTGTGGGCGTGTCTGCATTGTGCTGTGGGCGTGTGCTGGGGGCGCGACAATCGCTGGGGGCATTCCGTCACGAGTGTTGTTTTTCCTTCCCAGGTTCTATACATTCCTGCTCCCTTTAAATAGTAATTCAGCGGAGGTCCCATTCTCTTAGAACCATCCAAGCACAGTTATGGGCAAAAATACAACTAAAAGGCCCTGCAAAGCATTATGGGATAAGCTTAGCATAATTTTTAGCATTCATGAAAGGGTTTCAATTTTTTGAATTTTACTCATCAGGGACATCTTGGGACGACTAGGTGAGCTGCAGCCTGATGTGTAATATTTGAAATGCTATTGCATTTGCCTCATCAGGGACATCTAGGGACGGCGAGGTGAACTGCAGCTTGATATATAATATTTTAAATGCTATTGCATTTGCATCATCAGGGACATCTAGGGACATGAGGTGAACTGCAGCTTGATGTGTAATATTTTAAATGCTATTGCATTTGCCTCATCAGGGACATCTAGGGACCATAAGGTGAACTGCAGCTTGATGTATAATATTTTAAATGCTATTGCATTTGCCTCTTGGGGACAACTGGGGAGAACGAGGTGAACTGCAGCTCTTTGTAGAATTATTTGGATACTATAATATTCACTTCCCACTGCTAATCTCGTCCCATAATGGTTTGCAGGGGCTTGATCTCAAAATCATCACCTCTCTCACTGCTTGCTGGAAGCGAATTTCACTTTTGTGAAATGACTATATGCATTTTAGCATCTAGAAATACTTGTTATTTTACCTTGAATATATGAGGTTTCTGTTTTAATAATTGGAAATCTGACGGAACGAAATATTGCGGATTTATTGCACCAAGTTCGCGCCAATTCCGCCCACCCCTACTTTAAATACCCCTGCACCCCATAATCATAACCGACCCTTACTCTATAAAATATCCCAACACCCTTAAACACTAACCCATCCTAACCCTATAAATCTACCCTGTACCCCAAAACCCAAACCTATCCCTAAACCCTAAAAATACCCCTGTACCCCAAAACCCAAACCTAGCCCTGAACCCTATAAATACCCCTGTACCTCAAAACCCAAACATACACCTGAACCCTAAAAATTCTCCTGTTCCCCAAAACCCAAACCTACCCCTGAACCCTAAAATACCCCTGTACCCCAAAACCCAAACCCAGCCCATAACCCTTAAATACCCCTGTACCCCAAAACCCAACCCTACCCCTTAACCCTAAAAATACCCCTGTACCCCAAAACCCAAACCTAGCCCAGAACCCTAAAATACCCATGTATCCCAAAACTCAAACCTAGCCCTGAACCCTAAAAATACCCCTGTACCCAAAAACCCAAAACTAGCCCTGAACCCTTAAAATACCCCTGTACCCCAAAACCCAAACCTAACCCTGAACCCTAAAAATACCCCTATACCCCAAAACCCAAACCTAGCCCTGAACCCTAAAAATACCCCTGTACCCCATAACCCAAAACTATATCTGAACCATTAAAATACCCAAACACCCCAAAACATATACCTCAATACCCCAAAACATATACCCCTATACCCATACTTGCCTTATCCAAACATTTTTTTAAAACATGCTTTTGCCATTCATGCATTTACAACGAATTTCGTTGTAAATGTATGCGTGGTAAAAGCATATAAAATGTAATGCCATGCGTTATAATGGCATTGCGGAGTCATGGTACTTTCGTAATGAAAGTATGCAGAGTGATGGTATGCGGTAAGAAATTTGCGGAATAATCGGTGTTTACCCTCCCCCGTAAGTACATTGGTGGCACGGCGGCCCACATCTCCAGCAACATACTCATATTTTTTCACCACCAATTGGAAAAATGCACAGGTGTCTCTCATTGATGCCCAGCACAGACATACACTTTTAGACACACCTCCCACCACAAATTCTAGAATTGCGAACTTTAGAGATGGGCAGCAACGTTAGAATCTCGGCATCAGCTCAACATCCTGTGATTCCAGGCAAATCGCTTTGTCTCCCCGTGCCTACCACAAATCAATGTGTTTTTCTGTAATGTAAATTGTGGTCATGCCATGTTGTAGAGTTCGCGCTATATAATATTGCAAGGAAAATAAAGTAGGGAAACTCGAGTTCACACACTACTGAACGCGCACTCTTAAGTGCATCAGCAGTGCACTTTGAATCGGAGCGTTTCACAGGCCTGTCACAGATAAGAAATGCTATCAAAATTAAATCCTATGAAACAATATACTACTGGTCGGCAGCAATTCATACCCGGACAACGTCGGGACGGGCTGCTAGTTTTAACATAAAAGAAGTCTCGGGGTGGCGGGCTGCGGGTTCCCCCTGGGCCCCGGGTTCCCCCTGGGCTCCCGCAAATATTATTTACAAATGCTTCTGGGACTTGGCCCACCCGGGGGCTTCATTTTTTCCATTTTCGCGGCTAGATCCACCCAACTAGCGTGTATTCAGCCGATTTTTCCCCAACAATTGTTTTTTTTACCCTGGGGGTCCTTGTGGGACCCCGATGCTCACCAATTGGGCCAGCGTGTTTCTACCCTGCCCCCTTTTCCTGATTTCGACATTTGTTTTTCGGTTTTCTTCTGCCTCTGTTCTACCGAGGCACAAAATGACTGCCAACACTTCCTGGTTTGGAGTGTTGACAGCCAATTAACATGAAGCTTGTGATCGGGAGGGTGCGCGCAGGGTGCTCGGTTCCTCCGCGGCCATAGATATCACTATCTTAATTCCTAAATTTCTCAAAAACTACTGAACAGATTTACACCATTTAAAAAAAAAGTCGCTTTCTGAACCAAGCTCTACCTTTTTGCAAAATTTGGTGTAATTCCGTTAAGCAGTTCGAACTGTAGCCGCATCTAAAATTTCCTATGGGAAATTACATGGGGAAAACGTGTTTTGGGACCCCCTTTTTTCTCGGGCCCTTGCTTGACGAATCGCCCCCAAACTTTCAGGATAGGAGCTGACCGAAATGGGCAATTAGTTTTGAAAATTTCGCGAAGATTCGTCAACCGGCGCCAAAGTTATTGGGAATAGAATGTTACGATTTATCCATGGATAATAGGTCCTAACTGTAACTACCTACTGGCGACTGCCAGTAGGTAATATATATTTATTACCTTCTGGCGGTCGCTTGTAGGTAGTTATAGTTAGGACCTAGTTTCCATAGGAAAAGCGTTTTTTCTTTTCCCAATAACTTTGGCGCCGACTGAAGAATCTTCGCTAATGTTTTTTTTTAAAAGTGCCCAGCTCCGGTCAGCTTCTGACTTAAAAGTTTTGGGGTTATTCGTCAAGCCGGGCCTGAGAAAAAAGGGGGTCCCAAAACACGTTTTCCCCATGTTAATTTCCATAGGAAACTTTAGACAAAGCTACAGCCCGAACAGCTGAACGGAATGACACCAAATTTGGTAAACAGGTTGGTCTTGGTTCAGAAAGAGCCCTTTTTAAAAAAAATAGTGTAAATCCATTTAGTAGTTTCTGAGAAATTAGAAAAAGAATGGGTTTGATATCTGTCCTCCATAGGAAACTTTAGACAAAGCTACAGCACGAACTGCTGAACGGAATAATACCAAATTTTGCAAAAAGATAAATCTTGGTTCAGAAAGAGCCCTATTTGTTAAATGGTGTAAATCAGTTCCTGAGGCAAAGCAGAATTGTTTTTCCACAAGGGGATCTGCATGACAGCAGCTCCCCTTTTGGAAAGGCAATGCCGGCTCCCGCAGGAGGCAGGTAGCTGGTGGGACCATGGGGGAATTGGGGCTCCACCCACGGTCCGCAACGGAGAGGACCGGACCGGGGGATAGGGTCCCAGGGGCCAGAAGTGGCCAGTGCCGTTGCAGAGAGGTGGTCTGAGGCCATACCCCTTATTACCTGTGATCCCTAGCTGTGATCAGTGCAAGGGCCTGGAACAAACTTCCAGATCACCTGCGCATGATCACAACTGAAAAGGGATTCAGGAAAGCTCTTAAAACGTGGATTTACGGCCTGTCGGAACAGGCCTGTAAATTCCTTATTTAGCCCTTTTTTTCTTCGCAGGCGGAATGGTACAGCTGTCGAACATCGGCTATGAGTTTCAGCGCCAAGATACTCCGTGGAGTGTAAGAGCGCTATATAAATGGACAAAAATATCAAATATCAAATTACCCCTCTCTGCAACACAGCTCTGTGGCGCTTACTGGAGGTACATGATGGGCTAGTTGGCCCCCAGAGACCCTCAGGATTCAAGGGGGCTTAATCTCCCAACTTACAACGCGTCAGAGGGCACATTTGCACAGTGGTGCAGGGAGGGGGGCGGACCTGATATCACAAGTGTGCAAACACAACCCTGACGTGTTGTAAATTGGTGGTTTAAGTGCCCTTGAACCCTGAGGGTCCCTGATGGCCAAGTAGCCCCCCAGGAACCTGCCAGAAGCCTCGTTTGCAGCATGGTGTAAAAAGGGGCATAGTCTAGGAACACCTCTCTGCAACGCAGCTCTGTGGCACTTATTGAAGGTACCTGGTGGGATACTTGACCACCAGGGACCTCCAGGATTCAAGGGGACTTAATTATAGTTAGAAATTACATTTATAAAACCTTAGAAGTTAACTACAAAGAACAAAGGATTGAGGCACATTATACTTAGAAATTCTCATTTAAAAAAACATTGAAATTCACTGAAAAAAACATAGGTTTCAAGAACGTTATAGTTAGTTGGACATTTCACTCGTACACACCCATAGAAATTCCGCAGTTATAGTAAGTTCGACCTAACTGTAATGTACTTGTCCCTTGAATTGGTCTCAAATTGTGGAATACTAGGCAAACATTTTGTCTTATGGAGTTGCCTTTTTCTCCATTATCACATGAGAGCACCTTCAAATATGCAAGTTTACTATTTCTGCAATACAAAAAAACTTTTTATTTACTAGATTAAATGTTCGCTCCATGTGTAGGAAGAATCAAGTCCATATATAGAGTACACATGATACCTGGCTTGCCTCTTGGTTCAATAGCATTGTCATCTGGGCAAGAGCATGAATATTTCACAGTTCGTGTTTAAACACTCACTTTTAATAAATATATTAGTAAAGCATGATGTGGCATTGCACTGTCATTTACCGAATGCACTTCTACCGTTGAAAATTTCCCACTAACATGTAGTTTTACTGATAAAACTATATAGCACGTAAACCATGTTTGCCAATTGGGTTTCAGCAAAAATATTTAACAGTTGCACATCACCAAGTAAAGTCTTCTGATTTGTGCTGATCTTATAAAACAAAACGGAACATAATTACACAAATGTGCCTTTATACCTACTGAAATATATTTTGAAATTGTGTGTACAGTTTATTTATTAGCTATTTCAATGTTGTGTTAGAAAAAAAGCTGAAAGGAAGTAGAACAAAAGCCTAATATTTTACAGCCTTTTATTTCAAATGCTTTGTACAGCACAACTGTCACCCACTTCACTTTACAAAATCCTTTATTTTAACAGTCACAGAAAGAAAAGTAAATGTAGGCAGACAAACTGACTTTTGACCTCTCTTTCTGAATGCCAAGCAAATGTGAAAAGAAAAAAACAAGATTTGAAGGTATTTTTATTGCTCATTCACTTAGTGAGCAAACAGAAAACCTGCTTTTGTTATTGCTCCACAACTGGCTTGTAGACCTTAAAAATAGCTCGTCCTTACAACTACCTCTCAAAATGAAAACATTTTAGTACAAGTTTCAAGTGACTCCAAAATTAAAGGTTATACAGGCTCCCAAGAAGCTATTACTTTGGTAACTAACCAGTTGCATGTATTTACATTTCTTCCAGATAGCAGGCGCTATCTCACTAGCTTCACAGTGCTGCAGAATTCCCCCCCCTCTCCCCTCCCCCCCACCCCTTTACTTTTTCACTTTTAACCGGGGGAACTCTTGAGGATGGAGATTCGTTTGTTTTAGTTTTAAAAGGTATTGAAATTGTTCTTGTAAAATTTTAAAAGTTGGGGCATGTAGTTCTTCATAGCTCCTGTCCACTTTGTCCTCTGCCTGACTGCAGTATCGGGATGGTTTAGAAGACATATTAGAGGGATGATCTAGCAGTCATAAGCCTCACAAAAATGCACATTCAAGTTTCTCTTTCCATCTAGTTTATACCTGTCAAATGTAAGAAATGTTAAGAAATGTATGTACTGTGAGAACCCTAACAACTATGGGAAGTCAGCTTTCATATTGTTTTTTTTGCTGTACCAGTGAATCCTGAATACAAAAACAAAAGTCCAGACTAGGTCAACAATTCATAAGGTGAATGTTTATTTGAGGTGCAGAGGGGCTGTAAACATTCTCTTTTTCCTCTCTCTTGGCAGGCGCCATTTATTTCGTAGCTCATCCATTTTGAATCATGCCTTTGGATCAGGCCAGGCCGCTTTTACTCACAAGAGGCCAAGTATACAGTCACAATTACATGAAACAAATGAGGCTAAGTGCACTTCCTACTTCATCGAGCCGGTCCAGTGGATGGAGCCTGCTCTCCTGGGGGTCATGGACGGGCAGGTGAGAGTGATCGGAGCTTGCCAAATATGTGATTTCATGGATTTACATTTCAAGTTATGGTGTGAAATACATGCAATAGTACACAACCAAGGATGCTTTCCCTATTAAAAGACATCTATGTAGTTCTGAATGTCACATGGCTTTTCTGTATGTCTGCTTGTGACACATTTCTGGCCCTTGTCCCTCTTACATTGGTTAAACCAGCTCTAGTTCCTGGACTTTCAACAATTCTTCTGTTAGAACTGCTGCCAAACATGGGTTTTATTATCTAGAGCCAAATGCCATGAATTCTTTCCACGAGTATACCAGCTGCGGAGACTGGTCTGTATTAATCAGACCCTTGTAAGACCAGATGCGAAGCCTACTTTTGAATCTGTAAGGACATGCTAGATCAACTTCGCATGCTGGTCCTAAATTTCCCCATCTAATATAAAATCACAAAAGTCCTCGTTGGGAGTGGCCCTCATATTTCTGAAATACAACTCCATGCTGATACATGGTTTATTCAGGATATTGGACCCGACCTATGGCCTGGACAGCTGGAAATTCTCTGATCTACCATAGCCCTACACCTTGCTATGAGGAACTAACATTGTTGGCGAAGCTAAGTAAGGAGTTTCGGCAATGTGTGGGGGATGCAGTTAGACCATGGTGTTTTTAATATAGGTTAAGCAGGGGATGCATTAGTTATTAGGATGCCTAATCACTAACTATTCTATTTCCCTTGTCACTTTTTTTAGTGTTTGCTTTAGCCTGTTGCGGAAAGGTTGTGCCAAGGCCCGAAACGTTTGCGTGGGCTATTTGGTGCTTTGACATGAATTGGCTTGGTGTATTTGCTGCAAAAATACTACTTTAATAATATCTTATAGTTTTGGAATAACGCCCGGGGTTTTAGTGAACTTTCCTGGCACCGAAGTTTCCTGTATATTTTAAAACTATTTCGTCTCTCAATCTTTAGTTTTTGGTTTCCTCTTTTTACACTTTATTGCGTGAACGCGCTCTAGAAGGTTCCCTGGAGCTGTCCTGTTTTATCTGCGCCGCCTGCTTTTAATCTTCCTTCGTTTTTGGAGTGCGCGCTGGGACCCGTCCGGTCGCGCTGCACCTCCACCAGCTGATTCCGCCTCCCGGCCCGCCCACTGCAGCCGAGCAAGGTGCTGCCTGGGTCGTGACCCGGTGAGCCGCCATCTTGGGTTCCCTGGAGCTGTCCTGTTTTATCTGCGCCGCCTGCTTTTAATCTTCCTTCGTTTTTGGAGTGCGCGCTGGGACCCGTCCGGTCGCGCTGCACCTCCACCAGCTGATTCCGCCTCCCGGCCCGCCCACTGCAGCCGAGCAAGGTGCTGCCTGGGTCGTGACCCGGTGAGCCGCCATCTTGGGTGAGGGAGTAGGCGAGCGGTGCAGCGCTCGGCCCCTCCCGCCCTCGGACTCATAAAATGGTCCCTCCTCACAGGGAGCGCAGCGGACGGGCGCAGCGGGCGCGCCGAAGTCGCGCCTAAGTCCTGCCCGTCTGTGCCCGTCCGTGCCCAGACGGGCGCAGGGGCCAGAGACGCTGCTGCTCTTATTACCTACAGCGCCGAGGCACTTAAAGCCTTTCAGTTCCCCTCCTGCCCCCTCCACCCCATCACTTGGGCTCGTATTACCTCCCTGGAAATCATGGGAAGCTCACCCCCTCTACTAGAGGCTGTCACACCTGCTACCCACGAGTCAAGCCTCCGCGTTCTGTATCTCAACACTCGCTCCTTCACTAGGCACCAGATCGACATTTTCCTCTTACTGACCACCGAGAGTCCGGATATACTCCTACTCTCGGAGACATGGCTCTCGGAAGACTCGCTCCCTGACATTCTGGCAGCGTTACCTCCCGATTATTACATGCTGAATGCCAATCGATCTGGCGGCCGTCAGGGAGGAGGTGTTGCAGCAGTAATCCGCAAAAACTTGCAACTCGTCTCCACCTCCTCGCTCATTCTCCCTGCAGTCGATAACCTCGTGGTCAACCTGGGCACGAAAGAAGGCGCTGTCACGCTCGTGGTGCTATACCGCCCCCCGTACCCTATGCCTCTATTTCCCCCTTCGTTTGTCGAACAAATAGCCAACTCACCACCTCCTCCCCTCGTGTAGCCATTTTTGGGGACTTCAACTACTGGTATTCACATCAGGACGCTGGCCCTCAGGCCACTGAGCTCTTCGAAGCCCTCTCGTCCCTTACCCTAAAACAACACATTGATGCCCCCACACACACCGGAGGCCATATCCTCGACCACATCTGGACCCATGGGGTCAAGCTTTCCCATCCGGTGATCACCCCCTGCATCTGGTCCGACCATTTCCTGGTAGACGCCACCCTCACTATTACTGGCCATATCAGAGCCCCTCCCCCTGAGGGCGGCATGGCACGAAAATGGAGGGCTGTAGACACGCAGGTCCTTCTTGACCTCCTCTCGAAATCCCGCCCTTCCCTCTCGTCTGACCTCCGCACTGACAAGCTAGCTCATGACATCTCTCACTGGCTTGTCTCGGCTAGCGACATCTTAGCCCCCCTCACCAAATTCCCTCGGTCACGGCACAATCACTCCCATAAGTGGTATAACCCCGATCTTAAAAAGCAACATCTTGAGCTTCGCCAACTGGAGCGTAGGTGGAGAAGGGACTACCACACCTCTAGCAGGGAGTCTTACTTGGCTGCGCGCAACAAGTATAAGAAAGCCATCATTGCGGCCAAATCTACATATATCGCGGAAAGAATCCTCTCTGCACCTATTCAATCCAAAGAAATTTTCAAGGTGATTGGGGAACTCACTACTGACACTAGGACTCTCCCTACCCAGGCCCCTACCCAGGAATCCTGCAACGCCCTTAGCCACTTTTTTGTTGAAAAAATTGTTATGATTAAGGACTCTATCACCACCCCCTCTCCTGACGCTGTTTCCACCCCGGTTCCCCATAACTCTTCCTCACTTCTACACTTCCCTACTCTTGACTCGACCACCCTAGCAAAACTAGCTACCCGGGTCAAGTCTGGGTCCCCGGATGACTGTTGCCCCCCGTCTATACTGCGAGACATCTGTATCTCTCTTCCCGAAAGCATTCTTCCATTGCTGAACTCGTCTCTTTCCTCTGGTACGGTGCCTGGCTCTTTTAAGGAGGCCGTTTTAGTTCCTCTTCTGAAGAAGCCAGGGGCCGACCCATCGGTCCCTGCCAATTACCGACCTATTTCCCTCCTTCCCTATTTCTCCAAAATCCTGGAAGCCCATGTAACGGCTAGCCTCTCACAGTTTGTCGAAAATTCGAACTTCCTGGAACCAAACCAAGCCGGTTTCCGACCCGGCCACTCCACGGAGGCAGTCATCTTAGCCGTGCTCGACACTCTGAGAGACAATGCTGACAAGGGCATCCCCCAGGCCCTGGTCTTATTAGATCTGTCGGCCGCCTTCGACACGGTGGATCATGACATCCTTATCCGCCGTGTCGAGCAGGCCGGCCTCCAGGGCCCGGCGCTGGCTTGGATCCACTCCTTTCTATCTGGTAGGTCTCAGACGGTCAGTCTGGGGACCTTTCGTGGACCCAAAGTCTCCTCCACTTGCGGTGTACCCCAGGGTTCTTCTCTGTCCCATCTCCTTTTCAATCTCTATCTTCGCCCCCTTCTTCTTTCTCTGAGGCAGTGGGACGTCACCGTCTTTAATTACGCTGACGACCTACAACTCATCTTTCCTCTCTCCACCCCTTCTGCTGTCTCTAATTTCCACTCTGTTATGTCCCATATTCTTCACTGGATGAGCCAAAATCAGCTTAAGCTGAATCCTGGAAAGACAGAGCTCCTTCTTCCCGGCAGGAGCTCCATCCATTGGGGTCCACACTTCTGGCCTTCTGAACTTGGTCCTCCCCCTGTCCCTGTGACATCTGTGAAGAGCTTGGGTGTCATTATTGACTCCGAACTCTCCCTCAAGGCCCAGGTGGGGGCAGTGGTTTCGTCCTGCATGTTTCAGATCCGCAGGATCAGGAAGGTTGCTTACCTCCTGTCCCCCGCTGTCCTACTTCAAGTCACTCTGGCCTTAGTCCTGTCCCGTTTGGACTTTTCCAATTCTCTTTATCATGGCCTGCCTAAAACCCTGCTTCACAGGCTACAGGTCGTGCAGAACCAAGCGGCGCGTCTTGTATTTAGGACCCCCAAATGGCAGTCGGCCAAGCCCCTCCTTGCTAAACTGCATTGGCTCCCCATCAATCTCAGGGCAGCCTTCAAGATCGGCTGCCTAGTATTCAAGTCCCTTACTGGCCCTTCACCTAGCTTTCTGAAATCTCTTACCACCCCTTACTGCCCCCCCCGCACTCTCAGATCTTCCCATCTTCACCTCTTGGTCATCCCACCCTTCAAGTCTACAAGGATGGGAGGCCGAAGCTTCTCATATCTTGCCCCTACATTCTGGAATTCTCTTCCTTTTTCTCTCAAATCTGTCACATCACTTATCCTTTTCCGTAAGTCCCTTAAAACCTGGCTTTTCCCCCAATCTGGATAAACTCTAATCTGCCCCTTTCAGTATCCCAATCAGCGCCAGGAAACCTACGGTGATAGTGCGCTTTACAAAAACCTCCTAACATAACATAACATAACATAACACTAAGGCGTGTGGGTTTACCCACTTCAAGAGATCAGAGCCATTAATTTTGTAAGAGAAGTAACACAACTGGTTTTCTTCATAACATGGAAATGTCAAGATTCCTGCTTACAGAACCTGAATCTACTTTAAGAAATCTTTCTTCGAGGTCTGTTATTGAGTGCTAATGCATTGTCAAACGACAGCCTCATAGCTTGCAACAGTCTTGGCATTAGGCACCTTCAGAATTTGAAGGGATGTGCATATCACCTGTCTGCTTTCAAAACAGTAGCTCACTCCATTTGAGGACAACCGGTTTAACTTGGGGTTAGAAAATGAGCCCGAAGGACAGGTCCATTCCATTTTTTTAAGCACATAAATAATAACATGTATCAATTGGTCTTATCTTTTCATTTAGCCAAATTTGCAACCAGGCACAGGAATCTATATATGACATCTATCTTGTGACTAATCATTGCAAACAATTTGTTGTCTGTGACAGATGAATAGCATCATTAGCTGAGAAGAGACACAGTAACGCATATGCCCAACCGTCATGGGATCTGCTCAACAACTGGTTTCAGCGGATTGATATAAAAATTGAATAGGAAGGTAGTGAAGAAGCAACCCCGCCTACTCACCTGCCTGTACAATATATCAGAGATTTCTTGTAATGCAGTTAAAAGGGCAACAGTGTCTACATTAAACTCTAGCTTGCCCAGAATCAACCAGAGTTTAGGACATTCCAAAAGGTCGCCTACGGAAGATTAATCCATAAATGCCATTCACTTTGGACCTTTATTGCAAAAACAATGACACCATGAACAGATTCAAACGTAGCTGAAGAGTATTAATGTCCTTGCAGAAACCAAATTGTATGTCTGAGAGAATTTTCAACTTTGGGCCCTAGGCATGTAACCTTTTCAGCAAAATCCTACCTAGATGTTGAACAGTAAAATGTAGGAGAGAAGTATGCAGATAACACAGTTGGCTTCTTGTCTATTCTCCTTTTCAAAGACGAGAATTATGATGCATGAACCTCACACTTTTAGGAAATTAAGAAAGCCCTAAACTACATTTACCACCCTTGGTGACCTTTGATCAGAGGTCTACACTGTCCATTCCCCCACATGAATATTCAGTCAATCAATCAGAATTTACAAAGCACAGCAAATCACCGGTGAGGGTCGCAAGTCGCTGGAGTTGCAAGCTGCTTTGTGGTGCTCTGTTCATTTGAACAGCCAGGTCTTGAGTCCTTTTCTGAATGCCCGGAGTGATGCTGCATTCCTGAAGTCTGTCAAGGTATCCTGACTATTATTGGTTCGACATACAAACGTAGTGCATGGCTTCCTTTGGACATCGAGTCTCTCAAATCCATTCTTCAGTCTGCCAGGTCAGGTTCCCCGCTGGACCCTTTACCACCCAACATACTCAGGCAATTGGTTTGTGGCTTGTTACTTAATATTACGGATCTCCTTAATATCATGATTTGTGAGGCTGTATACTTCCGAAGTGGAAACATGCCATGGTCTATTCACCCCTGAAAAAACCAACTTGGACCCGGCCAATCTGTCCAATTTTTGCCCAATCTCCCTGCTAGCCATCTTCTCCATGATTCTGGAGAAACATTTCAACAGCCAGCTGCTCAATTTTGTTTCTCAGCTCAGAACTTTCTCCATCCATCCCAGTCTGGCTTTAGGGCTAGACACTGTACTGAATACACCCTTTTGGGTGTAACTGAGCTTGTAAGGCAGCGCCTGGATGAGGGAGGAACAGCCGCACTCATTTCTTTAGACCTTATCGTGGCTTTTGACACTGTGTCTCACTCTATTTTGGTGGAAAGATTGTTGGCACTTGGCCTTGATGGCCTAGCTCTGAAGTGGCTCAGATCTTTTCTCAAAAATCGGTCCTTTCAGGTATTTTCTTCCAGTGCTAGATCTAAAATGCAAACAATAACTTCTGGAGTCCTGCAGGGTTCTATACTGAGCCCAGTGTTTTTTAACATCTACATCCGTCCTTTGGCAGATAAAGTAGAGAGCAGTGACTTGTCCCCCTTTTCCTGTGCAGATGACCCTCAGATCATCATTACTGTGTCATCTTCTCATAATCAAGGACTTTCCAATCTCAGTCTGGGCTTCAGTCGCATCTCCTCATGGATGAGTAAAAACTCAATCAAGCAGGACAAAAATGAGGTCATGATTTGTGTGCAACAACCCTGCTCTCTGGGTCCATAAAATTCCCCTGCTTCCTTAGGGGCTCTGCTTACTCCAGCCTTAAAGGTCAAGAGCTTGGGTTTCCTCCTGGATGACAAGTTATCTATGAAGCCAAGTGTTACAGTAATAAAAGATCTGTAGTCCGTAGATGTATCCAGAATCATTGGTTTATTCTTCAGTATAGATCCATTACATTAGGATGTAATCAAGAGATAATCAAGAGATAGATTAGAGACCCAAGAGAGACAGACCACAGAGACCCCACCAGGAGCAGTTCCACTGCTCAGCCCTTCATACCGCACTGACTTCTTCTTCCACTCAAACACTCTCAACATTCTGATGATATCACATAGACTGAGCAGCAGGGCAGGGGCAAGAACAGGGAGAATGCATCAATCACATTAGATTATAACACATCCCCCTTCCATCAGAATTGTAAAATAATGGATGCATGCAAGATCAATGTACATACATGCAAATTGACAGAATTAATAAAATGTGTGGTGATGGACATGCACACATACAAAGAGTCAACAAGCTTCAAAGATGACACAAAGCTTAAAGACCTAACTCTAAAGAGTAATTCTGCAACCCCTAACACAGGTTGATATAAATACCTCAACCTACCAACACAGGTTGATATAAATACCTCAACCTACAAAAACAGGTTAATATAAATACCTCAACCTACTAACACAGGTTGATATAAATACTTCAACCTACAAAAACAGGTTAATAAAAATACCTCAACCTACTAACACAGGTTGATATAAATACCTTAACCTACAAAAACAAATGAAAGTCCAGAGATACTAAAAACCAACTAACCATCCTCCTCTTCCCCAAACAAGGGTAAAACCAAAGAACACAGTCAAACACGCCACAGGAGGTAAAAATCATTACCAGGACAAACCAAAGAGACAAATCAGAAAAGCTATTCAAAAGGCCGACTTCTCATGTGCGTAACCGTCACGCACAGTCCATCACTTCATAGAAAGTAAAAACCAAATCTAAAGGGTAAAGCCAAAGAGGCAAAACAGAGAAGTTACTAAAAAGGCAGACTTATCATGTGCGTACCCGTGACGCACAGTCCAACACCTTCAACACAACTGCATACTGCATACAATAACTAGACTAGGAACACAGTGTACTACCGTACCACCACTTCTGCAATAACAGCATATTGACAAAACACAAATAACATTGACATAAAATACACTGCTGTTAACAACCAAAAATCAGTAAACATTGTAGTATCACTTCTGCATACACCACTGATACCACTAACACACACTTCCCTTTTTCCATACAGAAACAAATCACAGCAAATTGACAAAACTCATATAACATAGACACAGCTAAACACTGCTGTTAGCATCAAACAACACTTAAAGCAGTTTAAGATGATAAAAGATGGCATATCCTCAACTATATGAGTCAACATGTGTTGCCAACACTCTTTCAAACTACCTTAAACCAGAGTATGCGCACAGTCATCATTAAATTGGAACCATAGAGAACCGTTACACCCCCATGAAAAATACCTAAAAGACTGTAAAAGACAGGTTTCATCATAAGAACAACGTAACAATATAATTAAGCATTTGCTAAAATTATGAACATTTTTCCTTCACCAGTCTTGACCACCCTGGCTCCTATATATACTTAAACTCCGGAGCTCTATCTTTGCTCCCGAGCCATCCACCAAATTGTTGAGTCTTGAAAGTAAACAGTTCATAAGTTCCTTTGAAATGTCTCTCCAGAAGTGTGCTGCAGATCGCTATGTCCAATATTCTTAACCCCTTCCATGCTGGTGACGAACCTCAGCCGTCATGCACTACGGTGCTCGTGTGCTGATGACGGCTGGGGTTCGTCATGGCCCGCCCGTATTCGGCCGGCGGCCGCACACGGGAAAAATCGCGGCCGCATCGAAGGGGTTAAAATAAGCCAAGGTTCGCTATTTCCGAAAATAAATCTTTACAGCCAACAAAAAACGAACTTAGCTGCTGAATAAATCAGATCTCTCCCCACATTGTGCCGGTAACCATAGAAACCAATGTCATGCTCATATGACGTTAATGTGTGGTGACGTCATACGCACAGCCGGCAAGTCACGAAGAACGAAAGGAAATAGAGCGTGTTGCATGGCCAAAGGAACAATGGTTGAGCGTGGGCAAAACGGAGCATCGCGAGCAGAGTCAGGGCCATTGAAGGCAGCACGAGCAACAGGACGCGCTTGGTAACGGTAGGTGAGCCGTTACGATTTCAAAAACTAACAAATGCCAAAGTGCTGACTTTTCCTCAATGTGCAGTTCCCAAGCGTGTTAATCATTTAACTCGAAACGATATGCAGCCAGTTACGTGCCGCTCTTTCACCACACGCCCATAAATTAAACACTCCTTCATGTAAGCTCGATCACGCAGTAAACTTGCTCGAGCATCAAACTCAATAAATCAATTTCTTTACCATATTTTTTTTAACCAGCAGATGGCAGCAACAACGCTCGATTCACTCTGAAATGTAAAGGAAATTGCTGATTTCCTAAACAGCCAAAACGATGCGATCACACTAAAACTGCCAGATAAAACATTGATACTTGGCTCTGATGGTCCTGGAGACACCCAAAACATGACAAGAAGTTAGTTTTCTAATTGTTACTCTGTCAGTCACAGGGCCAATAACTGTAGGCAGATCTTCAAAATCCAAAGAGAGAGTCAAACTCCGGACTCTGTTTGTGTTCCCAATAAGAGCTAATACATCCGTATATGAGGCAGGCAAGTAATGAAAACCACACGCTCTTTTCACGTCATCCTCAGCATTAAACACAGTTCTCCATTTCTCCAAACAGCTCGTAGTAAGTTACAGCAAACCCAGTACAGATAAAGACATTGAAACTTGCACTTACATGAATAGGGCGACCGATGATGAGGTCACTGGTGGGGTCTTAGATGTGCCAGATATCTTAAAATCCATATTTGCTTTAGGTTCTCTTAGTCCAAAGTCCATTTCAGTAGCACGCAGGTTCTTTAAATCGTCGACAGTGTTACAGTAATAAAAGATCTGTAGTCCATAGATGTATCCAGAATCATTGGTTTATTCTTCAGTATAGATCCATTACATTAGGATGTAATCAAGAGATAATCAAGAGATAGATTAGAGACCCAAGAGAGACAGACCACAGAGACCCCACCAGGAGCAGTTCCACTGCTCAGCCCTTCATACCAACTGACTTCTTCTTCCACTCAAACACTCTCAACATTTTGATGACATCACATAGACTGAGCAGCAGGGCAGGGGCAAGAACAGGGAGAATGCATCAATCACATTAGATTATAACACCAAGGTTACAGCCTCTTTTGGTTAAAAAAGATCCTTTGGTTGATACCCACCTCTGCGCAAAGGACCTAATCCTCTCCAGATTTGATTATGGCAATATGTTGTATTTTGGAGCTGACAAAGCGGCTATCCGTCGGCTGCAGCTAGTGCAGCATGCTGCTGCTAGACCTCTCTACCAGCTTCCCAAATTTGCCTTGGTTTCATATCTTTTCCACGAGCTGCAGTGGCTTATGATTTCTGATAGTATCAGAATTAAAGCGCTATGCTTCATGTTTAAGGCGAAAGACTCTGACCTCGCTACATCAAGGATTTGGTGCTTCCGTATCATCTATCATCTACCCATTCCTTGAGACACTCATATGGGGCCTTGCTCATAGTGCCTTGGTTCTGTTTGTCATGCATGAAAGGGAGCTGTTTTGCCTATCTAGAGTCTGTGAGGACCTGTGCTTCACTTATTGCTTTTCACAAGGGCATGTAGCCCTGGCTCTTGAAAATTATGGCTCATCAGCACCCTCTCTGCACTAGAAAACCCCTAGGGGTAGCTGCGCACATTACAAATCGTTTAATAATACATTTTTTATAATTATATTTTATAAAGTAAAAAAGCGCCATCATGGGGGGCGTGGCTTCGAGGGCGAAGATGGCGGACGCGGCTCTGTAGAGCTCCTGCCAGCCCCTTCTTTATCCGCTAACTTATCCTGGCCCTACCTCTTCTTCCCCCATCTCAGCTAGTGCAGGAGTTTCCTGGGGTCCAGAGGATCCCGGTGGTGTCAACAATTCATAAGGTGGTTGTTTATTTGAGGTGCAGAGGGGCTGTAAACATTCTCTTTTTCCTCTCTCTTGGCAGGCGCCATTTATTTCGTAGCTCATCCATTTTGAATCATGCCTTTGGATCAGGCCAGGCCGCTTTTACTCACAAGAGGCCAAGTATACAGTCACAATTACATGAAACAAATGAGGCTAAGTGCACTTCCTATTTCATCGAGCCGGTCCAGTGGATGGAGCCTGCTCTCCTGGGGGTCATGGACGGGCAGGTGAGAGTGATCGGAGCTTGACAAATATGTGATTTCGTGGATTTAACTTTCAAGTTATGTCGTGAAATACATGCAATAATACACAACCAAGGATGCTTTCCCAATTAAAAGACATCTATGTAGTTCTGAATGTCACATGGCTTTTCTGTATGTCTGCTTGTGACACATTTCTGGCCCTTGTCCCTCTTACATTGGTTAAACCAGCTCTAGTTCCTGGACTTTCAACAATTCTTCTGTTGGAACTGCTGCCAAACATGGGTTTTATTATCTAGAGCCAAATGCCATGAATTCTTTCCACGAGTATGCCAGCTGCGGAGACTGGTCTGTATTAATCAGACCCTTGTAAGACCAGATGCGAAGCCTACTTTTGAATCTGTAAGGACATGCTAGATCAACTTCGCATGCTGGTCCTAAATTTCCTCATCTTATATAAAATTACAAAAGTCCTCGTTGGGAGTGGCCCTGATATTTCTGAAATACAACTCCATGCTGATACATGGTTTATTCAGGATATTGGACCCGACCTATGGCCTGGACAGCTGGAAATTCTCAGAGCTACCATAGCCTACACCTTGCTATGAGGAACTAACATTGTTGGCGAAGCTAAGTAAGGAGTTTCGGCAATGTGTGGGAGATGCAGTTAGACCATGGTGTTTTTAATATAAGTTAAGCAGGGGATGCATTAGTTATTAGGATGCTTAATCACTAACCATACTATTTCCCTTGTCACTAAGGCGTGTGGGTTTACCCACTTCAAGAGATCAGAGCCATTAATTTTGTAAGAGAAGTAACACAACTGGTTTTCTTCATAACATGGAAATGTCAAGATTCCTGCTTACAGAACCTGAATCTACTTTAAGAAATCTTTCTTCGAGGTCTGTTATTGAGTGCTAATGCATTGTCAAACGACAGCCTCATAGCTTGCAACAGTCTTGGCATTAGGCACCTTCAGAATTTGAAGGGATGTGCATATCACCTGTCTGCTTTCAAAACAGTAGCTCACTCCATTTGAGGACAACCGGTTTAACTTGGGGTTAGAAAATGAGCCCGAAGGACAGGTCCATTCCATTTTTTTAAGCACATAAATAATAACATGTATCAATTGGTCTTATCTTTTCATTTAGCCAAATTTGCAACCAGGCACAGGAATCTATATATGACATCTATCTTGTGACTAATCATTGCAAACAATTTGTTGTCTGTGACAGATGAATAGCATCATTAGCTGAGAAGAGACACAGTAACGCATATGCTCAACCGCCATGGGATCTGCTCAACAACTGGTTTCAGCGGATTGATATAAAAATTGAATAGGAAGGTAGTGAAGAAGCAACCCCGCCTACTCACCTGCCTGTACAATATATCAGAGATTTCTTGTAATGCAGTTAAAAGGGCAACAGTGTCTACATTAAACTCTAGCTTGCCCAGAATCATCCAGAGTTTAGGACATTCCAAAAGGTCGCCTACGGAAGATAAATCCATAAATGCCATTCACTTTGGACCTTTATTGCAAAAACAGTGACACCATGAACAGATTCAAACGTAGCTGAAGAGTATTAATGTCCTTGCAGAAACCAAATTGTATGTCTGAGAGAATTTTCAACTTTGGGCCCTAGGCATGTAACCTTTTCAGCAAAATCCTACCTAGATGTTGAACAGTAAAATGTAGGAGAGACGTATGCAGATAACACAATTGGCTTCTTGTCTATTCTCCTTTTCAAAGACGAGAATTATGATGCATGAACCTCACACTTTTAGGAAACTAAGAAAGCCCTAAACTACATTTAGCACCCTGGTGACCTTTGATCTCAGAGGTCTACACCGTCCATTCCCGCACATGAACATTCAGTCAATCAATCAGAATTTACAAAGCACAGCAAATCACCGGTGAGGGTCTCAAGTCGCTGGAGTTGCAAGCTGCTTTGTGGTGCTCTGTTCATTTGAACAGCCAGGTCTCGAGTCCTTTTCTGAATGCCCGGAGTGATGCAGCATTCCTGAAGTCTGTCAAGGTATCCTGACTATTATTGGTTCGACATACAAACGTAGTGCATGGCTTCCTTTGGACATCGAGTCTCTCAAATCCATTCTTCAGTCTGTCCAGTCAGGTTCCCCGCTGAAGCCTTTACCACCCAACATGCTCAGGCAATTGGTTTATGGCTTGTTACTTACTATTACAGATCATGATTTGTGAGGCTGTATCCTTCTGAAGTGGAAATATGTCATGGTCTATTCACCCCTGAAAAAAAACAACTTGGACCCGGCCAATCTGTCCAATTTTTGCCCAATCTCCCTGCTAGCCATCTTCTCCATGATTCTGGAGAAACATTTCAACAGCCAGCTGCTCAATTTTGTTTCTCAGCTCAGAACTTTCTCCATCCATCCCAGTCTGGCTTTAGGGCTAGACACTGTACTGAATACACCCTTTTGGGTGTAACTGAGCTTGTAAGGCAGCGCCTGGATGAGGGAGGAACAGCCGCACTCATTTCTTTAGACCTTATCGTGGCTTTTGACACTGTGTCTCACTCTATTTTGATGGAAAGATTGTTGGCACTTGGCCTTGATGGCCTAGCTCTGAAGTGGCTCAGATCTTTTCTAAAAGATCGGTCCTTTCAGGTATTTTCTTCCAGTGCTAGATCTAAAATGCAAACAATAACTTCTGGAGTCCTGCAGGGTTCTATACTGAGCGCAGTGTTTTTTAACATCTACATCCGTCCTTCGGCAGATAAAGTAGAGAGCAGTGACTTGTTCCCCTTTTCCTGTGCAGATGACCCTCAGATCATCATTACTGTGTCATCTTCTCATAATCATGGACTTTCCAATCTCAGTCTGGGCTTGAGTCGCATCTCCTCATGGATGAGTAAAAACTCACTCAAGCAGGACAAAAATGAGGTCATGATTGTGTTCAACACCCCTGCTCGCTGGGTCCACAACATTCCCCTGCTTCCTTAGGGGCTCAGCTTACTCCAGCCTTAAAGGTCAAGAGCTTGGGCTTCCTCCTGGATGACAAGTTATCTATGAAGCTAAGCTTACAGCCTCTTGTGCGCAAAGGACCTAATCCTCTCCAGATTTGATTATGGCAATATGTTGTATTTTGGAGCTGACAAAGCTGCTATCCGTCGGCTGCAGCTAGTGCAGAATGCTGCTGCTATGCTTCTCTACCAGTTTCCCAAATTTGCCTTGGTTTCATATCTTTTCCAGGAGCTGCAGTGGCTTATGATTTCTGATAGTATCAAATTTAAAGCGCTATGCTTCATGTTTAAGGCGAAAATCAAACTCTGACTTTGCTACATCAAGGATTTGGTGCTTCCGTATCATCTACCCGTTCCTTGAGACACTCATATGGGGCCTTGCTCATAGTGCCTTGGTTCTGTTTGTCATGCATGAAAGGGTGCTGTTTGGCCTATCTAGACCCAAAATTATGGAACTCCCTTCCAGAGTCTCTGAGGACCTGTGCTTCACTTCTTGCTTTTCACAAGGGCCTGTAGCTCTGGCTCTTGAAATCTATGGCTCATCAGCACCCTCCCTACCCTCTCTGCACTAGAAAACCCCTAGAGGTAGCTGCGCACATTACAAATCGTTTAATAATACATTTTTTATAATTACATTTTATAAAGTAAAAAAGCGCCATCATGGCGAGCGTTGAAAGAGTCATAGAGCTATTATTTTCTGTACTTTCAGCCATGTTGCACAGCAGCCTGCCCATCTGTGGAACCTTTCTAAATAAACATTAACAAAGCCAATAAATGTTGCATAGGTGAAGCCTATTGGCTTTGCCAGTGCTTATTTTCTAATTTCTGTCCATTAAGAACAATAGCTCAAACCTGTTCTTTGGAAAGTCGACTTCTATGATTGTTCCTAATTAAGAACAGTAAACTTGCAACAAGGGGGTTGTGCACTCAAAGGGACAAGAAACTGTTAATTGATTAATTTGCTAAAAAAAAAAAAGTTCCTCTGGTTGAAACTGCACTTTGCAAGCATGGCTGGCTTTACCTTACATAACTCCTCTTGCCTTCCGACAGGGCTGTTAAGGCTGTGACCTTGCAGAACCATCATGGTGCTGGAATGCTAAACAACAAAGCTACCAGTGGAAAGGGCGTAAGAATGTCTATCAAGCTTATGTGAATTTGGAAAAATGCTCTTCGAAAACTCCCAGATGAGATTCTGTTTTTCAGAGATATCCTTTCGGAAGGGAAAGCCATAAAGTCTAATATAGAGTAGTTTTGAAATGTGATTGACCTTGAAGCAACACAACAATCCCGGTTTATTGTAGGCTTGTTGCTTGACAGGTATACTGCTTACTCTATGGTGACACTAAAGCCCTTCCATCATAGGTTTTAGTGAAGAAAATATAACTTAAGTGACATTTTTAAGGTCTGTGCTTTACTATCCACACGTCTTCCTCTAATACTTTCTTCAAACCATGTTTATGGAATGCCCAGTGAACTAATTTGGGCCCTTTGATAAAGTGAGGTGAATTTCCATATAATCAGTACCAACTTTATAAATACGAAAAGTGGAAGAAAATTGCCATATCTGGTCAAAATTTTTAGGTCACCCTTCCAACTTGGATCAAAGACGATGAAAATTCTCCAACCTTCAAGAAAAAACTGTAACAATCCTTTGCTATCCACGGCATCATTTTATTCCACTCCACCATTTGATTCTCCAGGCTCTGAGGAGACCATTCCCCAGCTGATACCAGTGAGCTAAATACAACTGCAAAATACATAAATTGCCTTACAGTTTTACAGCTGGAAAAACATTCCCCTATTACCCTCAGCAGAGAGTATTCTGTTACAAATGTTTTTTCATTTTGCTGCAAAGTAGTTTTTGCCTAAGCACCTTTTATTAAAAGATTTATATACCTGCTTAGAACAATTCGTTCACAAAACAATTCTATTCTGAAAGATGGCACCTACTAGAGAAACAGTTCCTATGCTCCACCTTATATTTTCATGATGAATGATTGGCGGTTTCACAGGTTGGATGTTTTGTATTACTGGCTTGTACTTTGTGGGCGGCGTTGTCAAACGAATGGGAGAGTTATAGCCCGGCAAAAATGTAAAATGAGATCATTGCATTCTATGTTCCTACAAAGTCAGTATAACTTACATACTTGTGACGCAGTTTTGAAGAATTATGATGCATTCATAAGTTGTCCTGTGAAAGATGTTGGAGTAAATTGATTTTGTGTTATGTCTGCCGGCATTCTGACTAGTATTTAACTATCTGCATGTCACCCGGAACCCATTTTTCTGTCCCACTACTTTTGGTTAATAGACTGGGTGATTTCTGAGAGCTGTGATGATAATTCAATTAAAAGGAACTAACTAAACTATGAAGCAGTGATTTATGAAGTTAAACCCCTGACTGGAACACAGTGTCCCCGGTGATGTGGAGGAGGTGAGGACACAGCCGGTAGTCTTTGCTGAACGTCTTGTTTAGAGGGGATAAAAGAAGTTACTGCTTCCTCGCATGATGTCTGCCATGACTCTTTGAGAAGTTAGCTAAGGGTGTATTACAGTGACTTAGGTTGAAATTCTGATACATGACTTTTTGGAATAGTGTTGAATAAAGATGATCCGGGATTTCAAGTTGTTTAACATGTCCCGATAAAAGTGGCTGGTTTAGTTTCTGTTTTTTCTTTGAGCTCTGTGACAGACAGACCTCCATTTGCAATGTCAAAAAGAGAATTGGTAAAGCACAACTACTCACCCCTGAGGGTCTCAAGGCGCTGGGGAGAGGACGATCAGCCATTCAGTCCAAACATAGAAGACCCATGGCCTCTAATTATTAATAAATAAAATGGCAGTGTTTTCATTGATATATGGTTATGATATATGGTAATCTGATACAGCTTGCTATTTTGTTACAGCTTCTCTGTCCAAAGTGCTCCTACAAACTGGGCTCTTTCAACTGGTACGGAGAGCAGTGCTCGTGTGGGCGTTGGGTGACACCCGCCTTTCAGGTCCACAAGAATCGAGTGGATGAGGTGAAGTCTCTGCCACCCCTTGGATTACGGACAGTGACCACATGAGTTGGTATACCCAGCCGTAATAGGAGTTCATGACCAAAGATTTCCTCTGCTAATACATTTCTCTTTGTTTATAGCTTCTAATACCAAATTGCAGTTCAACTTTTGAAATGAAATTACCAACAGCTCAATCTCAATGTCTGCTGGAAAAAAATCTGCAAACTGGAACCCTGAGATTGCTTTCTGGGTTTCCGTGTCATGAATTTATCTGTTGATGTGATGATTTGTCCGGCTGTTCAGATTTTCAAACAAAATTAATAAAACGAAGAAGGCAATCCATCTCCATCAATGCATAGCTCTATGAAAGAGTTAGTGTTTTTAGTGCAATATGAATAATCCTAGACTTTGCTTCTGCCACCGGACTTTTGAAGCAGTCCTTTTGCTGTCGAGATACAGGATAGACAGATGCCTTGGGCAAGCCTCTAAACTTGTACAAAAATCTTAGTCCTTAACATGTTAATTTTCACCATTATTTGATTGGTGCTGATGAAATTATGTGGTTTGGTAATATTTGTGTTATAAGGCATTTGCATCAGTGGTATATAAAGAAATGCTCAAATCAGTAGGCATGTTTTGCAACTTAAGTTGTGGCTTTAGCACCCTCTCTCTTGTAGAATGCATTTATCAACATGTTGTATTGATGAAGACCCTCAGTAAATCCGCTTTAAATCAACTGTTGGCTCCTCAGGGCAGGTTCGAGCTGGGAGAGATACCCCAGACATTTATCAGTATAAGTTAAGCATTCCTTGCCTCACGCTTAAACATTTGCTGCTTGGGAAACTTCCTTTCATAACTTAAGACATTAGGACACCATTACTGATTGAAGAAATACATTAATGAGTATGTTTCTCTGACTCCGTGTCTTTTCTCTCTTTGGTGATTAAAGCATTCAGTGAATGAGTTAATTGAAAAATAGGTTTGGTACAACATGTTTTTAATCCAGATCACCTTAAGCCTGTCTTGAATTGGTTGTGTTCTGGTTCAGAGAGGACCTAGCCTGGCAGTTTGGGCTGAACTGTTCTCATAAGAGCAAGGTCAAGACTGATTAGCATATAGTGGTGTCCAGACTGAGGTGCCATGGTGAGCACAATAACGATGGACTGAAATGTGACCCTGAGTAAGTACGAGTGGCTTAGACTAATTCAAGCATTTCACCCATCACCTTTTTTATAGTTGAATAACTTTTGTATTAGTTAGTTTTTGAGCTTTTCAATGTCTACCCTGAACTGCACCCCTTCTTATCTTCAGCTTTCATCAAAGTTATTTTTACGGGATTCTGTGATTTTCCCCCTCAGTACTGGGCAGGGGTCCTGGCCACTGTCACTAGCTGCCACTATGGCTGACAAATAGAAAATATCTCTCTTCAAGTACTGCTCGTTCTGTGGACACTGTTTATTCTCATGATCAGAGCATTTATTGACTTTTATCCCATTCATAAAGTGTCTCGCTGTGATATCTATAAGACATTTCCTTCAAAGATGCTCAAGGAGAGAGAGAGAAGGTTGGCTCTTTACTTACTTGAAAAGAAGAGGATCCACCATTCTAAAAGGGTTTCCCCCTCCTCTGGGGAAATTTCCATGAAATGTGCCAACAAAGCACTTCTACAAATGAGGGACAATAAAGGAAGCATATGGAATTTCCCCAGCTGGAATTTACCTAAAACATAATGATCTCCTCCAATTATTAGACAAAACCTTCCTAATACATGTTTTAAAAAAGGGGAAGGAAAAATAACCTCTGAAAAATACTGCATGAAGCCCAGCTCTGCTGACATCCAACTGCCAAATTGTTCACGACCAAAGCTGTACCGTTCACTAGATGGAGCTTCTTGTTGATCGGCACTGCTCCACTGTAGACAACAACACCATGGACAATCCCTATGGTGAACATCTTGAACTTGAGGGAAATCCTTATGAGGAGGTTTAATACCCACACACCTTCACCCACCCATCCGCTAAGAGAAGTTCATTATCTTCACTTGTGTGATCTACAGTAAGATATTCTCCTTCTTCTTCTAAAAGAAGTCCTAGAGAAGGTACTGAACCTTCGAAAGCGAACAAATTCCTGTAAAAACAATCCTTCCGAATGGTAGCCTTCCAAGAAGCCCTGATGTTTCAGGAAGAGGACTACCTCACTTTCCGGATCTGTGTTTTCACATTCCTACACTTTGAAATCACAGGCATGACCTGTCACAAAAAGGAAAAGTGTCCCATCGAGGGTAGAGTTAGAGCACACTGCACCAGAATCATGGAAACATCATCTGAAGTCTGTGCTTGAGTGTCTTCACAGAACATTTCTCATGCAGCCAAGTGGAAAAGCAGGCCTGAGAGCAAACTCAGCAGTGGACAGACAGTACTGTGCATCCATTTTAAATAGTGTGAGCTTGCTTCCTGCTTTACTGAAATGTGCACTGTTTGCTATTCTGATTAAAGTTTAGATGGGGACGTAATCCTGCAGTTGGCAAGTTCACTGGGTCTCCTTCCCATAACATTGCAAAGATTCGGTCTTTTCTGAATTTTACCCCGGCAGAGCAGATGCGCAAATGTATTGGTTGCCTTAATTGATGCTGCAGAACAATTCAGGCTTCTTTTTTACTAGCAGTGGTAGTCTGTGTAGGCTAGACATCAGACAGAAGTCTGCAACAAGGTAACAGCAGAACCACCATGAAGACATAAGCACCTAATTCATATTTCCAGGACAACCAGAAGAAAGAACTCGCAGATCTTTACGAATGTAAATCTTTTTTCCCCCTCCAATTCCGTAGAGGAGAATTATAAAACATTTTTAATCACATAGCCAGTACTCTGGATCCAATAATCCCTGTAAAAAGCCTTAAAAATAGTAAGAAAGCCTCAGCCCCCTGGTACAATGAGGAACTGAAATCACTGCGCTCGACATGCAAGAAAGCTGAGAGAAAATGGAGGAAGACCTACTCAGACCCAGATAAGAAAGTTTTGAAATCCGCTTTGGCTGTATACAAGAAGGCTATTATTAAGTCCAAATCACATTTTTATGCCAATTCCATTCTACAAGCTTCAAATAGCACTAAAGCCCTTTTCAAAATTGTCAAGGACCTCTGCTGTCCAACTGGCATGAGCAAGAAGGCAGCTGCTTCGCAAGAACTTTGCGAGGAGATTGCTGCTCATTTCAAAGATAAAATTGCCAAAATTGTTGGAGATCTTCATCCCAATGATACTAGCGACCTGAGGCCGGATGAAGTGGCCCGGGTGAACACCTCCCTGGACGAATTTCCAGTTCACGGATGACTTCTTTAACAATTTGGCTAACAGTGTGTCCTCTGGCTCCCCACTTGACCCCCTTCCACACAAAATCTAGAAAACTATTGGCCAAGAAACCTTCCCTTGGCTGCAACAGATCTGCAGCCAATCCCGGAAAGTAGGAACTGTTCCAGAGGTGTGGAAGCTGGCAGTAGTGACACCTCTGTTGAAAAACCCTCGCTAGACCCTAAGACGCCAGCAAACTTCAGACCATCTCCCTTTTCCCTTATTCAATTAAAATCTTGGAAAAAGTAGTTAGCAAAAGTCTCTCATGCTATCTGGAAGACAACCATCTGCTGGACAGGGACCAATTTGGGTTTCGCCCAGGTCACAGCACTGAGACTGCTCTCGCTACCGTACTAGATAACCTACAAATGCGTGCTGACAATGGGAGTGACCCCATTCTGGTGTTACTCGATATGTCGGCCGAATTCGATAGGGTGAGCCACGCAATACTGGTGGAAAGGCTGGAGAGTTAGGGGTGTCAGGGCGGGCCTTACAATGGTCACGGTCCTACCTATCAGGAGACAACAGATGGTGACTTTGACACCTTTTACCTCCAGTAAGTTTCTAGTGCCCTATGGGGTACTGCAGGGCTCTGCGATTAGTCCCATCCTTTTTAACATCTATTTACAGCCCCTGTTCCCCATTATCAAATCTTTTGGTATTGACCTGGTTATGCCGACTAGTCAATCAATCAATCAGTGACACTTATAAAGCGCGCTACATACCCGTGGGGTCTCAAGGCGCTGGGGGGGGGGGGGAGCCGCTACTGCTCGAACAGCCAGGTCTTCAGCTTCTTCCTGAAGGAGAGGTGGTCTTGGGTCAGGCGCAGGTCGGTCGGGAGGGAGTTCCAGGTCTTGGCGGCCAGGTGGGAGAAGGACCTTCCTCCTGTAGTCGCTCTTCGGATGCGGGGGACGGCGGCGAGGGCGTGGTTGGCTGATCGGAGGTGGCGTTTGGGAGCGTAGAAGTTGACTCGGCTGTTGAGGTAGCTCGGGCCTTGGTCGTGTAGGGCTTTGTGTGCGTGGGTGAGGAGGCGGAAGGTGATTCTTTTGTTGACGGGGAGCCAGTGAAGGGCTCGCAGATGTCCGGAGATGTGGCTGGTTCGTGGGATGTCGAGGATGAGTCTGGCTGAGGCGTTCTGGATCCGCTGGAGTCTCTTCTGGAGCTTGGCGGTGGTCCCGGCGTAGAGGGCGTTGCCGTAGTCCAGTCGGCTGGTGACGAGGGCCTGGGTGACGGTCTTCCTGGTCTCGGTGGGGATCCACCAGAAGATCTTCCGTAGCATGCGTAGGATGTTGAAGCATGCCGAGGAGACGTTGTTGACTTGCCTGGTCATGGAGAGGGAGGAGTCCAGGATGAAGCCCAGGTTGCGTGCATGGTCTGTCGGTTTGGGTGCGGTGCCCAGGGCGGGAGGCCACCAGGAGTCGTCCCAGGCGGAGGGAGAGGAGCCCAGGATGAGGACCTCCGTCTTGTCCGAGTTCAGTTTCAGGCGGCTGGTCGTCATCCACTCGGCTACCTCTTTCATCCCTCAACTGGTGTTCTCCCTTGAGGGGAAGCAAGCAGTATCAATGGATACGTTCCAGGAGTGTATGCGTCAGACTGCTGGATGGCTTAGGAGTAACTATTTACAATTCAATGGAGGGAAGACAGAGGTGGTATACTGCCCCACGGCCAGACTGCCCCAACATTTACCTCTGGAGTTCAGGCTTACTCCGGAGGAGGAGCCCCTGGCTCCAGCCAAAATGGTGCGCAATATGGGAGTCTTGGTGGACAGTGGCCTTCAAATGGAGTCGCGGGCTAACAGAACTGTTGGCGTATGCCTTTCTTTAATGCACATGCTACTACAGATCCTTCCCCTACTCCCTAAAGACTCACGCTCCCTTGTAGTGAGGAATATCGTGCTGAGTAGGATGGACTACTGCAATTCCCTGTATTTGAGAGCACCGCAATACATCTTCCAGGGGTTGCAGAGAGTCCAGTCTATGGCGGCAAAGATCGTGTTAAATAGGCAATGCAGGTCTTCTAAAATGCTGGCTTTGAGAGACCTTTATTGGTTGCCAAGAAAGGGTACACTTTGAATCACTCTGCATTGTCTACAGAGCTGTGCACAACTGTGGTCCTGTCCCACTGCAAGAGAAGTTTACCTGGTATAATCCCAAAAGGCAGCTCCGCTCCTCTAGTGCAAATCTGCTGATGACCACCAGATTGAGGCGCTCTAGGATGGGGGGGAGGGCCTTTAGTGTGGCAGCCACCCACTTATGAAATGAGCTGCCCCAGAAAATCAGACAAGCCAATTCTTTGGCCGAGTTTAGAAAGAGCCTGAAAACCTGGCTCTTTCCCAGGATTGACCCTTAAGCCTGCCCCCACTGTTGACCCGGTATGTGTCTAGGTTGATCTATTTAAGTCTGAGCGCCAGGATACCCGTAGGGTGGCAGTTGCGATATATTAAAATCTAATTAAATTCAATTCAAAGCATGACATTCACCAGCTACCCTCCCAATACACACCTCCACTGAGTGCCACCAGTAAGGTGATGAATCTCTGCGTTTTACCTTTGATTTAAAGTGGAATTGCTTAATTAGCAATTGGGGCCGGAAGTCTATGCCCCATATCTTTCCAAATTGCCTGGTACTGGTAGGCAACTGATCGTTTCTTCGAAAGGAAGGTCACCAACGTTAGCCGTACCTGAATGACTGGCTTGTCAAAACTCCATCTAAGGAAGCATGTGCCTCCACAGCCGCCTGCATCAGTCTATTCCAAGAATTAAAACATGCCCTAAACATTGAGAAATCCTCCATCCAGCCACAAGATTGCACTTCCTAGGGGCAATCTTGAACACTCAAGTGGGGAAGGCTGTGGCAAAGGCATTTTGCTCCAAGCAAACAGTGCCAGTCAGAATATACAAATCCTTCTAAGGGCTCATGTCATCTTGCATCAGCCTGATTCCTTTCTGCAAACTCCAGAGTAAGCCTGTTCAGCAGGAGCTAGTTCACCAGTGGAAGCAGGCAACTGGCACATGGAACTGAAGGAGCCTGGGCCCACTTACACATCCCCATCCAACCGGATGTACCTTATGTACGAACTTCTTCCGTCTTCCTCGTCTCCTGACCCGGAAAACGTTTGTAGCGAGCAGGAAGGCCGCAGTATTTTAAACAGATTTTATTCACTTCATTGCTATTACAAGTCTGCATACTTAATCAGTTGGTCTGCTGTCACATATAAGACGTTATCATACAGACTGGGGGCACATTCAGGGCTCACCTGTATTAATCATAAAAAGATACTGGTTTTTAAATCCGTTACTACATTGGTGGCTCCTACGAACGCATTATGATCGAATAGTACCATATTAAAAGAAAACTCTGTCCTGAAGAAGGTGGTTGATCCATGTCTCACTGAAACACTGAGGCGACTGCTCTGTAGTTTTCTTAGTTTTTACAAATATTTTGTTGGTGTGAATGATATAATTATCATTCTGTGTTCAATATTATGAAATTGCTATTTTAACTTGGTTTTTAATTGTGTAGAATTCTCTACGTAAAAGCTTTTTTTAATTGTCAATAAAAACTGAATTATTTGATATATTGTTCCATTTTGATTATGTCAATTTCATTGCAACTGGTGTTCGAATATTCGTTGTATAAGTACCAATATTGGGTAGCACTACATTTCACAACACTTGATCCACGTATAATTTCAGTTAGGGATATTTTCAGTTTTGACGAAAAAAGGGAAAGTATACATTTAGCCTTCATGGACCTCAGCACAACTTTTGACCAAGTGGTGAGATCTAAATTGTGGTCCGTGCAGAGGGGCATTTATTTAAATAGTTTTATATAACACTGGCTAGACCAAATGTTTCAGAACGCTTTACATAGGGTTCCACATAGTTGCCAACTCACATCAGTTACAGATTACCAATGATACCAGTAAAAACATTTAAAGAGCATACAAGAAAAGGAAAATGGAGTGAGAAGGGTAAAGGGGTAGGGTATAAATACAACGGAGAGACGAAGGGAAAGTATGCCCAAGGTCTGGCTGGGTAGGTGGCGACTGAGGGGGAATTCGCAGCCCATCTCCTCTTCAGCTATCAGGTAGCTTCACCGGGCATCGGTCAAATAGCTAGGTCTAATCAGAAAAAAATTAAAGGCATAGAAGGCAAGAAGAAGGGATGTCGATGGGGTGAAGGTGTAGGAGGGAAATACGACAGAGACGAAGGAACGTCTGCCCAATGTCCGGCTCGGTAGCTGATGGCCAAGGGGGGATCCAGAGCCTGTCTATGCTTCAGCTAGCAAGTAGCTCCACCAAGCATTGGTCAAATGGCAGGGTCTCCACGGTCGAGGGAAAGTTCGAAGAGTACATGTCCCAACGTGATCACCATCTCACTGAACTCCATCTCAACCTCATCTGTGGGACACTCTACAGTGCTTTTACCAGTAGTAGTATCAACATCCACAGGAGACCTTTGTATAGTTGGTGCTCAAAAACAACCTTACCTACTCTATGCTGACAATATTTTAAAAGTTGATTTGTCACATATAGGTTTACAAAGAAGACTGAATAATCTGAAATGCTATTCTCAGTAATTTTTTGAGCATACGACGAAAAGCTAAATTGTATTCTTTAAAGGCAAAAATCATCAGAAAAAAAATGTCATTGATATGTAGGGACAGAATCACTGAAAGTAGTACAAGAGTATACTTTTGTGGGGAAGATCTTTAGCTCCTCACTAGATAAGGCAGAAATAGCCAATATGACTCCGAGAACAGCGAGCGATGCAAATGGGCTGCGAAGATTTCTGTAATCTACATCGTCTGAGACATTTTGCACATCCTTCCCTTCTCTTTTATAGGGGGTTGAAACAATTGATTTTAAGAAATGTGCTTTATAGATTTGATGGAGGAAAAAATCCATGGAATGTTTTGTTCTTTAAATATATCCGCACCAGTATGTGCCATCGGGTTAGAACTCGTACCGGCCAGTGCCTATGTGTTGGGTATGGCTGCAGTATTATGCTGGGGGCTGTTCCTGGTTCACTTTGAAAAGAATATTTGGAGGAAGTTATGAGCCACTGAAATTGGCAATATTTTTTATCTCACATCCGGTAAAAATCTATTATTTGCCCTGAATTTGCTTAAACTGGGGAAAGAAGTATTTATGAACATGTATTTATGAACATGTATAGGGCTGAGTTAAATATATTTCTTAAGTTCTTTTGCCCAGCCCTTAGTATGCAAATGGATAGACATGCTTATGACAGTAAAAATAAGATTGTTTTTTTTATATTAGCTCTTCTTGTACGGAAAATACTGCACAGTCATATTTGGAATGGTACTTAGATCATGGGTTGCAAATAGTTATCTTCTTAAGGATACTCAATCAGTTTCCCCTTAGAAATATGTGTGCATTGAAGAAAAAAATGGAAGATCACATATGCAAATTATGTAAAGTGGTATTCAAGATCTACACCATGTCATTTTTATTATTCCCATCACTGTATGGAGATATTGTGCATATTCCACTCTGTTGACCATATATAAATCTTAGTGCGTCCCAGCAGCACGGTATTGAGAAGGAGTCTGGGGGTATTCCAACATTCTTACTTTGCAGACAGAGAGAAACCTTATTTGCAGATGGCTCCTCTGTCTCCTTTCTACCAGTTCTCACTATATCATCCATTCTGAGCTAAGTTTACAATATATCTCAGATCACGGTAAGTTGGCCCTTCTTTTAATGTGGGTTACGACTTGGGCGAATATGGAGACTAGTTTGAACAGGGACATTATAAGCAATAAAACGATACCTTGGGTTGGATGAGGCCTTAGTGGTGTTTTTGCATGATTTACACACTGAGCTTGAAGCCTCAGTAAGATACCGCCCATCGAGGGAATACACTGTGCACTTTCAGTTAGGGAAGGGTGGCCAGCAAGGTTGTATTTTAGCACCTATGCTTTTTATCTTATATATTATTCAATTAGATCAATTTTTAAGGGCGCATTGTAAAGATGTCCCAAAGGTAGGATACAGAATGGCCAACGTCTTTCTGTACGCGGATTATTTCATTCTTCTCTCTCGTACAGCTAATGGCTTGCAATTTTTATTATGCCGATTTTATCGAAAATCTGGGCCTAAAAATGTATCACTTTAAACCGTATACTATGACTATGGGACCCAGAAATACCATGACTAAAACGTATGTAATAGAGGATCATAACATAGGCAAGGTGGACAAGTTCTGCTATTTAAGCATCGTGCTGGATGATACACTGTCCTGGGACCCTTTATTGAAATCACATATTCAATCTTTATCTAGGGTCGCCATTAGTATTGATGCCTTTTCCAGGCATCTAGGCTACAGTCATGAAATCAGTATTACACCTGTATAATGCTAAGAGTGTTCCAACCGTAGCCTCTGGAGTGGTGATCTAGGTTTATAAATCCTCCATTACTATACAAACGGCAGACATTTTTTTTTTTAGAAAACTGTTACAAATTCCGCAGTATGTCCCTGCAGAAATAGTACACAATGAGATAGGTGCAGGCTTTATTGCGGACTACATACAGTTGCGCCTTATACTTTTGAGGTGTTCGATATGGGCCAAAAATAAGTTAGAATTCAACTGATTGAGATTGAGAGATTGTATGAATATGGACTATAGCCTGCGCATACCTGGGTTGAGTTAAATAAAAAAGACCCTGACAAATTTAGGTAAGCCACATTTCTTTAATTCACCAGAGCTAATTTCTAAATCAGGTATTGTATGGGGTAAGAGAGTATTTAATGTGTATACCCAAGAAGCTAGAAACAGACTCGAAGCACAAACATTGCTATACACACTGTCATGGTGAAATCTATGGAAAACAATTGAATTTTACTTAACATTGGATATGCAGGTTATTCACAGAAGATTTATAACTAGGCTGCTCGGAATTCGGTTTAAACCGAATGTAAACGATAGTACCCTACCGATTTAAAATAAGGTGACCTGGTTTAAACCGAGTGTCAATGTTTTTTTACATATTTCGAGTGTCACTGATTTTTTTTTAACATATTTGTTGCTCCGCTTGGCCACTTGAGGGAGCCAAAGGAGCACAAAAAAGAAATATCCTTGAGGAATGTCCTCTCACTGCTGCGGATTTAAGCCAGCAGGGTCGCAGGACAGCAGAGAGAAGCCCACACCCCGCATTCGCTGGAGAGTGTCTCCTGTCGCGCCTCTGTCTGAGAACCGCCCGAGGGGCGCCACCAACAAAAGGAGCTTTCACAGCTCATAAAGGGACACGGACTATCCTGGAACTTGCTTTGTGGAAGCAAACAGCGGAAACAATGAGTCACCCCCATTAAATGTATTCATTGTTAAAGTTGCTAAACTCCCTAATTAGGGTGGGCGCATAATGATTTGATTGCTTTCCAGCTTTCCTACCAAGAGCAAAGATGAAATACAAGGATGGGGGCGGGAGGGCAGTGTGAAAGGTAACCAGCTTCCAGGGAGGTCAATCCGGCACTCACCTCGAACAATAACAGAGTCACTCCCTCTAAAAACCGACAATGGATTTATCTGCAGAGACGAGTTTTGAAACCTTCATTTGTAAACCAACCATCATTGTATGCACAAACTTCAAAGGACGCACGTCACCTGAGACCAGGCATTACTTTAAGGAACCTGTAAATTGTACCCACTGCCTCAGATGCATACTTAAGTACTAAAATGGCAGTAAAGTGAAAGGTGAAATACGAACGCTTCTACACAAAGCAACATATATCTATGATGAATAGCTACATTGTTTGTCAGTCAATTATTTAAATTTCCATTCGAGCTTATCAGGAATATTAATCTAGAGGAGATGTCACCAGTTTGCGATATATTGCAACAACAAAATGGAATTGTATTGTGTGCCCACATACACGCATGTTTTAAGTGCTGACTTACGCTGCTTATGGGACAATGCTGAGAATAACAAAGAGCAAGGCATGGGTGTATCAGCTGCAGCTCCACAATTCTAGCATTAAACAGAAGAATTCTGCAGCGAGCGCATTAACCCACTGAGTTTTCTTTGAAACATGTCAAGTGCGCCACTGTGTGTGTGTGTTTATTGTGCAGCCCTAACAAGAGAAGTTGCCTTTGAATAAGATCATAGGCGTCGTGAGTTCCAGAGCGAGGTCTGAAGAGGAGTGCTGCACACAACTCCAGGGGTACTGACAGCGCACACAAAACCCGGAGGTATCAGAGCGCTTTACATGAGCGCCAGAGTGCAGGGGGCGAAGACAAACAAGAGAATGACAAACAGCCTCTGCCTTTGTTGCCTTCACATACACGCATGTTTTAAGTGCTGACTTACGCTGCTTATGGGACAGTGCTGAGAATAACAAAGAGCAAGGCATGGGTGTATCAGCTGCAGGTCCACAATTCTAGCATTAAACAGAAGAATTCTGCAGCGAGCGCATTAACCCACTGAGTTTTCTTTGACCAGAGATACAACTCACAAGTTATTCCTCTGTCCGAAGCTGCCCTACAGTGGAATGTCGTTCCTGAAGCCTCTCTAAGACCTGTTTCTTCCTGATATTGTTATTGTAATATCTTGTCTGTGAATGGTCTGTGCCATAGGAAGAGAAGGTCTGTGGGGGATCGAAAACGTACATCAGTTCTGTCTTGCTTTTTAATATCCCTGAGGCAGTGTGTGGTCATCTTCATTTTGAGTTCTCACTACATGGCAAGGTGTTTACCTTCAGTGGGAGTTCTCACTGCATGGCTAGGTGTTGCCCTTCTGTCTGTCCACATGCATTACAGAGATGGATAGAGCTACAACATTCTTCTCAGCCCACTGAGTGAAATAGATCTTCCTGGCTGCCACTTTTAGAGATAGTGACAAATTAGGGATCAGTGTTCCGCTTGTGTTTTAACCTCATAAGTGCTGCGCCCAGTCCAACGGCCGACGGCACCACTACCTCGGGAGTGCTGCCGTCAGCCGTTGGACGTTCCAACTGCACCTGCGCAATGGAACGTTCAGCACTGGAGCTGGACGTTCCATAGCTGCTAAGGTGTTAATAGACCTTTGAATAACAAAACATCCTATTTTTAAGCGTTTGCTTATTGTTTGTCTTTGACCTGGTCTTTCGATGGGGTGTTTTAGTTTATTGCAAGTGTGCTCGATCTTGTGCCACTCTAAGTGTGTTCCTATGATCTACAGAGCAAGGGACCTCCTTTCGCTCCACCTCTGGTTCCCCCTCTTCCTTTGGGTGGAGTTGTACAAGGTACATTCTTGAGGCAAATTATTGGGGTCAGCTATCGGAAACAACTGGTTCACAGTGCATTAGATCCATACAAATTGAGTTATAGATGGTCCGGGTCATTCATATTCCTGAGACAGCATTTGACCCAGTGCAAGTGATTGAAGGGATGGAGGCTGGGCAATAAACTTCTCCATTAGTTTTTGACTTGCACCAACATTGCAAGCTAGAAGTCACCAGCCATCCATGGAATTTGTGTGTCACGCCCTCACCCCGTCTTAATCAGCTGGCCCTCATACAGTGAAAGATGTCTGAAATTGTTCCATCGTTCGTTTTGCAAATTACAATTTGAATTTAGTGTATTGCACATTGGGAATTCATCTGTGCCAAGCTTGCCACTTTTAAACATGCAATTTTTGTTGTTACATCTGGCTTTTACCTGCCTCTGAGGCCTACTTTCTAAAAGATATGAGCTCTTGATGACTGATTCTGCTGATCCAGAGCATCTTTACTATGTTGTTTGCAGAGAGTGCCTAGTTTCTGCAGTTAAGTAAGGTTATTTACGACTGCAAAGTGTCTTGACCTTGTTCATATACATCGAGTGCTTAATGCAAAGTCCATACATAAATCAAAAGTATATCGTTTAGGGAAACGTTAAGATTGAATTAAAGACCTATTGGTGTGAGACCGAGTCAGTCGGATATCAGGCTCCTGTCTTGCATGTAACTAACAATTTGCCATCCGTCCACATTTTTCAGAATCACTGAAGTGGTCGAGCATTGTCTTTGTTGATCTCACTGGCCATTAAAGAACGTTCTGGCATTGTTTAGTGCAACACAGAGTGCAGGGGGCGAAGACCGACAAGAGAATGGGGAGCCGAGGTGTGAAAGGCCAAAGGGCCAGAGCAACACCAGGCCCCCTGCCTGGCTCACGTGGGGTGGGGGGGAAGAGAGGAGCTATTGTGTTCTGGCGTCTGTCTAACTGCAGCCACACCTAAGTACTTCGCAGGTCTGTATACGACCATTTTACTTAACAAGGCTATCTTGTTTTTCACCCCTTCTTAGAGTGGGGAGCTTAGTGCCACCGGACAGAGTCAGTTTTGCACAGTTAAAACTTGCAATGATGGAAGAATTTTATTGAAGGTTGTAAAGCACTTCACTCCTTTGCCCATACACTGGTTGGATGCATCATGTAGGTTGACCGGAGATAGTAGGCCTAGGGTGACCTGGTTTCAGTGCAATTTGTTAATGGGCGTGAGAACGTCGAGGATGTCATGTATGCACTTTCTGCAAGAGTCTTGGTGGCCAGAGTTGGCAAATTGTGTACTGTCTGTTTTGGCGTTGCCAGTCTCAAGTGCCAATGTATTGAGGGCCTTTTCACAAATGAAAGTGTACATGGGAAGGAAAGAGAGAGCGCAAATGACCAAAGATTCACTGAAGAAATATTGTATGGTGTACTACAATAAATTTGACTTGTAAAAGTTTATTTGGACCTCATATACACTGTACATAGACTGGCTATATACCATGCACCAATTAAGAAAGCAAGCAATAATAAAAGCAAAGCGTACCATAAACACTGGTAAAACACCATTTCAGTTGTTTTTTATGGTGCGAAAATGAGTAACCACTGAAAAGCACTGTTTTTTCGAGGTATTGAAATCACTGGAAAACACCACCAGAATTTACCAAAATAGAAACTGAAAACAGGAAAGCCTATTTATAACATATAACATACTTTCATTTGAACATGCCGCGCCACCGCTAAATTACTTGCGGGCTGGCATAAGCAATCAGACCCTCCCATTTGTACATGTGATTCGTTCTCTGCACTAGACACTTTACACGTTGTTTTAATGTGCCGAAATGGGCCACTTTGTGACATAAATATATTCGCCCATTACTCATGCCTTTGAATTTCAAGCAAGCCAGACCAGCTCTTTTATATTTGCAATTTTTAGAAAATGTTACTGTTTGTTCATATTTATTTAGGAGTGTATTATGCTTACACATGACACTGTATTTTTATTGAATTTTATGTTATGAACTTTAAATGTATTAATATCTTTATTGTATTTCTAGGATTGCTGATGCTTATCGAAATAAAGTAAATACTGACTGACACAGAATATATTTTGAGTGGTGACTACGTATGATTATGATGCACTCCTACAATATCTCAAGATGGAATCAAAATTACGCTGTTCCACTGCGAAACAGTGAAAGTCTCAAGCAAGCGATGCTGTTGTGGAGGTTCCGATCAATCAGCAAAGCAGGTCTTCTGTTAAAACCTCAAGCAAAAAAAAATAATTGTGATAACCGATGCATCACTGGAAGGGTGGGGTGCACACATATGGGAGCACTCCTCAACAGGCTTTTGGTCAGTGCCCGAAAAGAAATATCATATAAACATTTTGGACTTACGGGGCATCAGACTAGGCTTGCAGTCGTTCCCTCTAAGAGTAAAAAAAATAAACTGTGTTAATCCAGATGACAACACAACCTCTAAGTAATACATCATTAAGCAAGGAGGAACTATTCACATTTTCTATCAAAAGGGCACAGATTTTGTGAGTCAGGGCCGTCGTCCACGTGATGGACATTGCAGTCGAGCAGCTTCCCTAATACCAAAATAGCCAGGCAGATGCACTGAGCCACACTGTTACAAATTGCCATGAATAGAATTCGATAGCCCCTAACAGAATACATTTTTCGTTAGTGGGCTAGCCAAACATAGACCTATTCACCACCCAGGAGAACAAGGAATGCCATATACATGGTTCAATTTCCCCCTGTCACCAGTGTGCTTTGGATGGGAGGGTAGCTCACTGTTACTTGATTGTGATTTCCCTAGCATAGACTTGCTTATTTTCACAGTGGCATACGCAGAAGAAACCCCCTAGGCTCCTCTCAGGACACAACTGAGATTCTCCATCACAAACTCAAGTCACTGAACCGAATTGCCCATTTCTTACCACTTAGAGTATGGCCATCTGAATGTCCCTTCAAACTGCAGCTATATCTGAGCGCACCCACAAACTAAGGCCTACAGAGCTAAGTGGAAGAGCATCTGTTGCGAAGATAAGGGCTTTAACCCAATCTCCATGTAGCTCCAAAAGCTGCTGTGTACTTACGGCACACTGTGGTCTCAAGTAATCATTGGTCAGTGTTTACTTCTCCCCAATTTCCAGGTTCGGGAGAATGAAAACCCTTCCTCATCTTGTTCTCACAGACAGTTATAAAATTAATTTATGAAGGGACTCTTTAGGGCTTTTCCATTGAAGCATCCTCCAGCTCCATGGAAGCTAACCACTGTTGAGCCAACTCACAAGGCCTCCTGTCATATCCCTCCATAGAGCTAACCTGAAATTCCTTTCTTGAAAGACCGTGTCTCTGCTTGCTCTCAGCTCAGCAAGACAAGTTGGGGAATTGCAGGTGTTCGTTGTAAAGAAGCCTTATGAGAAATTGAGTTATGGTTGAAAGGAGTAAAACTCTTCCCAAGCAACAAACAAAATCTTCATCGGGGTGAATCACTAAAGGTCACTAAATTAACCTGTACTTAACCCTCTAGTAGCTTGGCACAAAAGCAGTCTGGCTTAACTTATTGGCAATGTGTAAAGTATTTAAGTTGCACTCAGACAGCAAAGAAGTGAAAACACAAGTAAAATAAATCCCACACTAATCTAGTGCCAGAGAGCCGCCAATCAGGAGCTGAGAGGCAAGGTCTGGCCTCAAGGTGCGGCGCCCTACGTCAGTTCTGATGAAGCCACTAGTATGGAGCAGGCCATGCAAGGACTTGCGTCGGTTCTGGTGAAGTCGCCAGTCAGAAGCCTGTTGTGTCCTTGTAACTCAGAAAAGGGGGCCACTTGACTGACCATTGGATACACTCTGATAGTCCTGTTTTCAAGCAACAAGGCAGGCCAGACTGTTGAGGCATTTCTCAAACAGCTGGGCAGTCCTAGACATGTAAACGGCAGGTCCGGGAGTGATCTGAAGAGCGGGTTTCAGAGAACAATATTTATACCTGGTGCCAGCTTTGAAGGCGGAAAAACATCTTGGTCCCCCCCCCCCAACCCCTCTCCCCCCAGCCCCACAATTTGGTTCAGGATTTTCTTTGTTCCCTTGCCCAGGCCCCAAAATGCCTTGGGTGGCAAAAGGCTATTGTGAAGTTCTTTGAGTGCCGGGGGCAGCCCCTATTATAGTGCAAGTGTGGTAGGAGACAGCTCCTCTCCCACTCATCATATTAGGGTGACCCACTCTTTTAACACCTAGTCCCATTTTGTAACACTGTCTGGGAAGAATATACAAACACCAGCTGCACCAAATCATCAAATCCAGGATACAGGCACCAAATTGTTAGGGCAAGAAAATACAACATTCTAAAAGGGGTATTTTCTGAATTGTGGCTTGAAATCTGACTTTACCATAAAAGAGGATTTTTAAAGTACAATTCTCAAAAGACCAAACATAATATATCTCCCTTTTCCCAAGCAAACGTTATCACTTATTAAATGCAATCAGTTAACCCGGTGTTATCGTATGGGAGAGGTAATCTTTGCAGTAGTGAAAAACGAATGTAAACTATAAAATACGTTTTCCAACCCTCTAAATGAAAATGCACCATGCCCTTTAGGCTGTACAGGGCCTACCCTAGATATAATACATAGATAATAAAAAGGGAGTTTTAGGCTTGGCAAGGTGGACATGGCAGTTTAAAACTTCTGATTGAAGCAGAGATTAGAATGTTATCCTGCAGGTGGCAAATTCCAGTGGCGGCTCCATTATGAGGGTGTAGGAACATTGCCCCACTGCTTTTTCGCAGTTCGAGAAGCAGAAACATAAAATGGTAAAACTACCATTTTATGTTCCTGCTTTCCACACTGCGAGAAAGCGTAAGTGCCTGGTTGTGGGTGGGCGGGTCTGCTGGGAAGCAGGGGAGATGTGGCTAGCCCACTGTTGTGGGCCCAGACTGTTTGGTTGGCCCTGGGGCCAATCAAAACAGTCATGTGCAATCTCCCTTTTTTCCATGTAGGCTGCATGCAGCTGTAATGAATGTGCCATTTATATGGTTGAATGGCCTGATTATGACCGTTGCCCATCACCATCTCAGTATATTTTGATCTAATTTAGTGATGTGTAGGCCTGCCGGTAAGAATAAGCTACAAAGTAGGGCTTGATTATGTCCTTTCTGTTTCTGACTTTATCTTGCTTAATGGCAGAGTTTGCCTATTGGCTTTGGCATACTCTTATGCCATCTTGCATACTAAATTTGCTTGTTTACGGGAATAGTGGCCTATGCTTGAGCGACTCCATTTTCTAAGCTGACGCCATCTTCTGAGCCTTTCTAGATGAGAACCCATGTATTGCTTTTCACTTGTTTTCTGCACTTCGTATACTAGTAGGAACTGGTTCTTGTCGGAGGAATGTACTTGCTCTGCTCCGAAGTCATAACATATGCCTGGCCAGCTGAAGCTGTGGCCTTGGTGCGGAGAGGTATGGAATCTGATGGGAAAAGGGGGCGCGGCTCACAGGAGCCTCGTCCTACGTCTCCACTGGTACTAAAGGTCTGGGTTCCGATCACCAGAAGTCCACCACAGGGCAGATGTGCAGCAGTGACGGTGGAGCAAATGGTATCGCCCTGCCTCCTGATTCAGCTGGAGAAACGTGCTCCCCTCTGACAAAGTGGAAGCAGGATGAATAGACAGTTGGTGAGGTGTTCCACTAATTCTTATATTCCTACTGATCTTGCCTAACTATCTTCTTCTGTTTTCAGGTTCTATCATTTATATACATATAAGTTCTATATATGTTTTACTGATTGTGTTTAGCAATTGCATAGTTGTTAGTTTGAGGATGGATATTTGCATATAGTACAATTTGGCCTACCGTGTATATACTAATAAAAATACCCTGGAGCATATCATTATTTGTCTGTTTTCCCAGGGACGGGAGGTTAGGACCTTCCTTGTCCAAGTGCTTATGTTCAGAAGGTCCCTTCTAGCAGGTAATTGTGTAAGAGAAAGTTGTTCCACTCCCAACCCGGGAAGTGTAAATTCTAATTCTTCCACCGCCAACCTTGTGAGTGGTATTGTGTGTGTGTGGTTTGGGTGTATGTAGTTCTTAGGTGAGTATTCTGTAGCGGAGAGGAGCGATCAATTGCCTTACGCGCAGCGCCTGTCACTAGGAGGATTGAACGTGGTGTGCGAGTCCTCCCGGCAAGGGCTATGTTCTAGAAAGTATTATTGTTCCCATCTTGGGTAAGTATTGTGAGTGTTGTATCTGTTGGGTCCCAAGAGGGATAATCTTGCATGTCCTGATTATTGGCAGAATATCGGGCCATTACATTTTGGCGTCATGACTCACAGGATCGAAGGGGTGGACTCTATGGGGAGAAAAGAGATTATGTTTTCTAGGATAGCAAAAGTTGACTCTCAGTTGTCAAAGGAAAATTCCAGGATGGGAATAGACTCTGATTGGAGTATTGGCCCATGAGTGGGCTAATAGTACTGGTTTTGAGTGAAAACTGGAATGCGTGTTTATTAGAAGCCGAACCGGCTCAGGCGATTGCATCTCTACAAAAAGTGCCTGTAAGAAGAGCTTCCTATATTAAGAAGGAGGGGTTGGATCCTCTTGAATGCTTACAAAAGAATACATGAGAAATATGTACAGTTACAGCATACGTGTAAATCGTTTGAAGAACAGTATGTTGAAGCAAAGAATGCCACGACGTTGTTAACATGTCAGAATAAATTATTGCTAGAGACTTACCAGACCGTAGCAGAGAGGGCTGCGGTGCGCATTGCAAAGTACAGATATAGGAACATGAGAGGGAGAATTAATAGGAGGAAAGTGCATTCGGCTATTGCAAAGGCAGGACTTGACTTGGATCACGAGGAGTGGGATGGAAACATTTGGGATTCTTCTGAGTTTTCAGGCTCGGGTGAGGAAGATAACAAGAAAGAGAATAAATCAGAAGGACGCAGAGAGGTCCATGCACAGCCGATACATTGAAGAAAGCTGCAAGGTGGTCCACAATACCCCCAGACGGTAGCTTTAGACAGTTTGGAGGATTTTACGCAATAAGAGATTAATGACATTTTGGACAGGTTTCGGCAGAAACCTGGTGAACGTTTGCTTGCATGGATGGTTCGCATCTATGACTTGGGCGCCGCAGGCCTAATGTTAGACCAAGGAGATGCAGTAACATTTTGTACATTAAGCACATATCCGACAGTTCAAGAACAATTAAGGAATTACCCACTCAATGACCAATTTGGTTAGTTGCAATTTGCTGTGACTGGATACAGTCGCAAATACCCGACTGAATCAGACTGGCCAATAAATGAGAAACCCTGGTATACTCTGAGAGACGCAATACAGAGATTGAAGGAAGAGGTAATGAAAACCTCTATTTTCTTAGACCAAGCACATACACTGATGGAAGGATTGCTTAATACTTCTGTGCGAAATAAAATCATTGTACTGCTCCTCCTGCTTACAAGCAGGTGATGATGACATTATTGATAAATCAGACTGGAAATACTTTAGCGCAGGTGGTGTCGTGGGGCTGAGCCTTGCATTCACACAGTGTTAAGTTGACATGAGCTTATTAGAAGTTTATCGTCCTCGAGTGCCGAGGTTTGTAGTGTCCAGGTGGGGGGGGGGTCCCAATTAAGCTTTAGTAGTAGGGGTTATGGTATGAATGTGTGCGGCCAAAGTATTCTATATGGTGTATCAGCAGGAGTAGCGCTGGGGACCCCACTATCCTATCTAGTCTCATGTGTAACTTGTGTACCGCTGAGTAATATGAGTATATCTGAGTATCGGGATTAGTGCGCGACATATGTCTATTAGAGCCCAGCATGTCAGCCAGTCTGTGAGGGCCCACGCGTTAGATGCTGTAGTAGTCCTCGTGAGAGGCGGCAATGATCTATCCAGTTCAACATCTAATACTGAATTAAAGTCTCCTCCGATGAGCCAGGGGTTCCCGCTCCAATTACTAAGTGTGAGGCTATCTAGAAAGGCGAACTGATTGTTATTGGGAGCATAGACAGAGCCCAGGAGAATCGGCTGACCGTTTAGTGTCCCACTAACAAATGTGTATCTGCCCTCCAGGTCAACTAATGTCTGTTCGCTGACAAATGGGACTCCTGCTCTTATCCAGATAAACGGTGCCATGTATGTGTCCCCTCCATCTACTTCGCAGTCTACCGAGCTCCGCCTGTGACATGTGCGTCTCTTGGAGGAACGCAATGTCGACTGCTCTGCGTCGCATAAAGGCGTAAATGGAGTACCTACGTGTTGGCGTATGTATACCGCGCACATTCCACGTAATCATGTTGACCTGTACCATAGTGTAGTTGTTTGGCAACTAAGGTTGAGCAGAACGGGAATAGTGGCATATGCTTGAGCACTCCATTTTCTAAGCTGTCGCCATCTTCTGAGCCTTTCTATGTGAGAAGCCATGTTTTGCTTTTCACTTGTTTTCTGCACTTCTTATACTGGTAGGAACTGGTTCTTGTCGGAGGAATGGCTTGCTCTGATCCGAAGTCATACCAGATGCCTGGCCAGCTGAAGCTGTGGCCTTGATGCGGAGTGGTACGGAATCTGATGGGAAAAGGGGGCGCGGCTCATATGAGCCTCGTCCTACCTCTCCACCGGTACTAAAGGGGGTGTCTGGGTTACGATCACCGGAAGTCCACCACAGGGCAGACATGCAGCTGTGACAGTGGAGTGAATGGTATTGCCCTGTCTCCTGATTCGGCCGGAGAAACGGGCTCCCCTCTGGCAAAGTGGAAGCGGTATGAATAGACAGTTGGTGAGGTGTTCCACTAATTCTTATATTCCTACTTGTCTTGCCTAACTTTCTTCTTCTGTTTTCAGGTTCTATACATTTATATACATAGGAGTTCTATGTATGTTTTACTGATTGTGTTTAGCAATTGCCTAAGTGTTAGTTTGAGGATGGATATTTGCATATAGTACAATTTGGCCTACCGTGTATATACTAATAAAAATACCCCAGAGCATATCATTATTTGTCTGTTTTCCCAGGGACGGGAGGTTAGGACCTTTCTTGTCCAAGTGCTTATGTTCAGAATGTTGGAAAATTCCCTTCTAGCAGGTAATTGTGTAAGAGAAAGTTGTTCCACTCCCAACCCCAGGAGGCTTAAATTCTAATTCTTCCACCCCCAGCCTTATTGTGAGAGGTATTGTGTGGGTGTTTTGGGTGTATGTAGTTCTTCTTAGGTGAGTATTCTGTAGCGGAGAGGAGCGATCAATTACCTCACGCGCAGCGCCTGTCATTAGGAGGATTGATGTAGTGTGTGAGTCCTCTCTGCAAGGGCTATGTTCTAGAAAGTTGTACTGTTCCTATCTTGGGTAAGTATTGTGGAGTGTTGTATCTTTTGGGTCCCAAGAGGGATAAGCTTGCATGTCCTGATTATTGGCAAAATATCAGGCCATTACAGCAGCCTACATAAAGAAAATATCTTCCCATTAAGCTCTGTGCTGGGCGATGTATGCACCGATCACAACGCTGCCATTGCAGCGTTGTGATTGGCGAGGGGGTGGGAGGTAGGCTGCCTGTGGGTGGCTGCAGCTGCAGGAAAACACAGGACGGTGAGTTTATTTTATTTTAATTAAACCCTCCTCACACGACCTACCCCCACCCGTCACGCTGGCCAAAACTTGAGGTATAACTCAGGAAGAGTCTGGAAACGGCCGGACTGAAGAGACCGAACACTCATCTTCACTGTGTTCACTCCGACCCATGGAGCCTCCTCCACAGGGAACACTGCAAAACTCAAGCCGCTTTTGCAGCCAGCCAGTGGCCCGGTGCCCGCCAATCCTCCCAAGACTCGTTTCACACCCTGCCAGGTACTACACCTGCCTCCCTCCCTTGGAAGCGCTGAATGTGCCAAGAGCAGGCCAGTTCGGACACAGACCCGGCAAGGCCTACAAGGCACAATAATCTTTATGGCCGGGTAATTCCAGTTCGTAACAGTATCTCGGCCGCTTGGGGCTCTTGCACCCCACCCACCCTAAGTCACTCCGTGACTCCTAGCGCCTTGAACCGTGCTTTCACATGTACAAACATACAAACATGCAAAGTGGGCCTGAGGAAAGGGATGTGAGCGCACAGATACATTCCCAATAAGTATGACGCAGACTGGCTACTGAGATGTAGGTGTGGCTGGGGGAGAAGTATAAGGGAGACAGAGTCTGACATTGGCATCAGGACTCATGAACTGTAAGCAGTTGCATTTTCAACCACATCATTCAGCAGTGCATTTTATGTGTCCTTTTCGCGCTTAACAGTTCTAAGTATAATGGTCATATGTTTCGCCACACAGTGTGTATTGGCAGGTCTGTTGTGCACATGGAACCAGTCTCTACGTCAGTTGGTTTTGAGAGTGCTGCGGGTTCGTAGTTCGGTCTGTAAATGGATGCAGTAGTCTGCAGTATTCATAAGCAGATGTTTAAAATGGCTCCTAAACACTAACCGCTAGCCGTGGAATAAAAGATCATACCCCGCTTCAGGTCTGATCTGCACATGCCACTCGCCTCTTTCCCAGGAGGGGTTGTTTTTTGCTGCAGAATATCCCAGCTCTCTGCTGCACCCGCGGCGCCCATTTTTCCCCATGCCAGGAATTTACTAACAGTGTTTTTGCAGCAGGGTCAATGATCAATCAAAGCACACAAGGTGTTCTTTCACCCTACCTCGCTCCATGCATGAGTGATATATTGTCTCCTTTCCAAGCGCTTTACAGCCACTTATGACAACAGTCAGTGTGTCTTTCTTTTTGCTCTTGTTCTTACTTCCTAAAAGCTTCCATCATACTGTGGGGCTTATTACCAAGCCCCTATCGCCACCACAACATCACTTTTTGTGACGTTGTGGTGGCGATCAGGCGATAAGTTCAGTGCCTATTACCAAGGCAGCGTTAAACCACATAACGTGGCTAAATGCCAGGTTAAGTGGCCTAACACTGCCTTGGTAATAGTACCCCTTTTACGCTAAACTTAGCATGAAAGGGGGCGTGCAGTGGGTGTTGTGGTGGGCGATCCACCGCAAAACCCATTCACTTTGACGCTGCCACCTATTGTCAAGAGAGGTGATAATAGGTTGCAGCGCCGAACTTAAGACCAGGAAAATCCTGGTGTTAAGGTGGCGAAACGAGGAGAAATGCTTCATTTCTCCTCGTTTTTGCTTTTTCCATGTATGCTGCCTTGTGCAGCAGACATGGAAAAAGCAAAATGGCAAGGTTTGTTTATGTACAGGAAGGTGTCCCTTACTGTACATAAACAAACCTTTTTTTACTATGCCCTTTTGTAACTTACACGTGTGCTACATGAAGCAGCACACATGTAAGTTACAAATAGGCATTTTAGGATTGTTTATGTGCAAGAAGGGACTCTTTCCTGAACATAAACAAACCTCCCCTGCACACAGACACCCTTACACTCTGGTGCAAGGGTGCCTGCTTTGGCGCTAAGTCGTGAGACTTGGCGCCAGCGCAGGGGGAAGCGTCAGGCTGCACCATATCTGTGGTAATATGGTGCAGCCTGGCGCTCCTGAAGTGTTGGTGAGGGGCTTTAAGCCAAGGAGGCTAACGCCTCTCCCCACCACTTCCTAGATAATATGCCCCTTTATCTCTTGCTTGCTTTCTTCAATGTGTATTTAGATTGTTTTCTTTCTGTTTTTTCCTTTCGTTATTTGTCTCTAAACCCAACTGCAGAAGATGAGCCTCCTTTCTCTCTCTATTAAACACATCATCACACACAATTGGCTCTATTTCACCCCACCCCCCCACAAGTGAAATTTGCACAAATAACAGAGAGGGGTATATTCACACGAACGTGCGATAACTACCGCAAGAGTAGCGTAACGCAACTTTCAACATCACAGCCTATCGCGGGAAAACAACTCTGTGACAATGTGGAATTCACAACAAGGCGGTAGCATGCAATAGTTTGCCGACACCGCAGGTAATGACCGTGGCACAACCACCTCGACGGAGATAAAAAGACAAACCCCAATGCAAAAAAACATGCAATGAGCAAAAGCGAGATAAGAAAACATTGACAACCAGCGCGAGGGTAGCCATACTCAGGCGCAATGTGGGAAAAAGCACAAGAACAGCATACGGAAAATGCCACAGAACAAAATTCATCAACAGCGCAGTACCACAGATGCACCCTGGCCAACTGCAGAGGACAACATGTACATCACAACTTCGTAGCACCGTGGAAGAACAGAACTGACAGGCACACAGCATGAAAGAGACCAGTGGCAGACCAATCAGAGCCGCACGAGTGACACACCCACAGTGCAGCATACGCAAGTAAGCAGGAGTGCACATTGACAACTTCCTGATACAAAGAGCACCCCCACCACATTTGAACACAGGAAACAACTGGTTCAGCAAATGTTCACAACCTGGAAAATCACATCTGAAATCGTAGCGAAATTTACCATGACAATGTGCAAGTACAACCTGAAACCTGCAAATATGTTTTTTTAACTCATGCAGTGGATTTGGATATTTTCTACAGTTGCATGATTGCCCTGGATGGTCTCAATGTGACATGCTCATGAGAAGTAAGTGTCAATGATGGTATTCCTACGTGCCATTCCTGCCGCTGCTGCAATGAGATGTAGGACTATTGAGCCATAATCCTCTCACCCCGGGCACAAGTAGGGGCTGAAGCTTCAGCAAACCATGTTTTAATTTTTCGGTTTAAATGATTTCAACTTTAGTTCCAAATTTGCTTTTATTGCGTTTTTCCAAATAACGATCGGACCGAATTTTTTTGCTACCTTTGAACTAAAGAACCATTCACGACTGAATTTTATATACAGAATTCACAGATTCTCTTTGAACTATTAATGAAACATGTGAATATCCGTGTGTGTATCCACTTAGGTAACGCTAGTACAGCGCCTTCCATGAAGCTCGCGAGTAATTTTGCGCTGTAACATTGCACTTAGTTTGTATCTATAAAGTATCAACACACTCAACAAAAAATCGCTCCAGTAACCTGTAAGGTAACGCGCATGCGCAGATTACGGCATTACGTAAAAATAAGGCCAGGCTAGGCTTCCGTAACCAAGTATCCAGTGTAACACGCATGGGCGCCAGTCTACGGAGCGGAAGGTAAGAACCGGCGGGTCCGGAAAATGCTAGGAGCGTTAGGCGCTTACTATTGCATGTTAACCGTTCACTTAAACCGCAATGGGGGTTAAATACATTGAAACCTTGACGCAAGCCGAACAGCGGCACAGACTGATCACGATATCAGTATTAACTCATGTAATAACCGCACATATACATCTTGCGTTTAACAACTGGCGTTTAGACAGTTTGTTTGTACCCACCTTTAAACCACCGATCGTAGCAACCTTCCAGCAATGTTATATCATGAACAGACAATGCATGCAATGGGTGAATTTTAACAAGGCTGAATACCTTGTAGGTTTAGATACGAACTTTTATATGATTAACATGTAACAGTTAGCATTATGTATTATCAAGAAATGTACAGTATATAAGATGCCTTATTTGTATGGTTACAGATTTCTGATGAATGTGCATGGGGCACCGAAATGCATTGGAACATTTGACGTTTGATGACAATGTTTCCGCATGAACATGTGAAAAAAACTTGAGAAATTCATTTGGAAAAATGCAATAAAACTAAATTTGGAACTAAAGTTGAAATCATATAACCCAAAAAATTAAAACATGGTTTGCTAAAGCTTCAGCCCCTACTTGTGCCCGGGGTGAGAGGATTATGGCTCAATAGTCCTGCTACATTTGGAATTGTCTGACACTCCCCAGGAGGAGGGAGATACCCTGGAGCACAGATTAAATTTAAATTTATCAAAGCTAAGGCAGTGCACATCCCGCTACCCACAGCAATGAGATGTAGGCCATCTGCCCCATCACCACCATCATCGTCCGGTACCTCTGAGACTGGGATCCATGGGGCCCTGGTGCTAACAAAGATGTTGTGCAACACACAACATGCAACGATCAGCTGTTCCTGCGCAATGTTGGGGAAGTGAAGGTACAGGGGTATGAAGCTGAGGATGGCATCCAGGACAGGTGTGATGAAATTTGATAGGGCTGGCTGTGAGACCCCTCTGACTCTTGCAGTTGTTGGTTGGAAGGTACCAGAGGCCAACAGGTGCAGCACTGCCAGCAGCTTTGTCTGCGGAGGGATGTTGGTTCTCCGCTGTGTTGGGAGCGTAAGCCTGTGGGCGATGTGGTGAATGGTTGTCCTTTTGAGCCTGTAATGGGCAATGATTTCCTCGGGCTTCAGGTCTGTGAGAGTGGTGCATTTTCAGTAGGTCCCCTGTCTTACTCTGCACTGCCTCTGTGGAGGTCCGGGGGTGGGACAAGTCTGGGTCCTGGGGCTCGGAACTACTGAGTAGCTCCATAGCGTTGTTTGTTCTTCGGGTGTGGCTGTGTGTGGTGCTCCATTGCCTACTACAGGTAGTCGTCAGTCTTTACACCTGCTTGAGGCAGGTGTTAAATACCTGCAGCTACCTCGGCTTATTGCCTGTTTTCGGTTCACTTCGTGGATCAGTCAGTTCGTTGTGAAAGTGGTGTAGTTGTTTTTTGTATGTTTCTGCATGGGAACGCCTACTCTGCATCTCATTAGCGTTAGTTGGTGTTAGGTTTTGGGGCAGTTATCGCGGGAATTCTGATGATGTGTGCTGTTTACACCAGCTTGATGTGTTAAGGTGGTGAAAACTCGGAGATAAGTACTTGTGAATATGCCCCAGAAGCTGTAGACTCTGTTCTTTTCTCTTCTTGTTTCTCTTTGTCACTGCCTGGCTCGTCTGTGTTCACGCGATAGAGAGAGACACATTTCCTGGCCTGCCCATCTCGCTCTCCTGTATCAGATGTTCTTTCCAGTGAAAACTGAGAGGTCATTCCAGCCTAACCTCCTCGACACTCCCACCCAGTCGAGCCTCAGCAGGGAACCGTAGCCGAGATCGTAGTACCCGCGATACAAGTGTCACAAATGCAGGGAGCTGGTCTGAGGTCAGGACACCTCCACCTGGGGCTGTGCCAATCTTCTTTGAAAGAATCACTAACATTAAATGGAGCCCTGGGAATGCTGATCGATTTAAGTATGCAAGTCAGTGGAGTCTGGACATCCATTTTGATTAATGGCTGCGCTTGGCTGCAAGTGTGACTGAGCACAGGCTGACAGACAGGAGAATTGACCTTATTTCACTACTTCAATTCGGGGCGCTTATTAACTGAGAATGTTTTTGAGTTTAGTGCATGCATTTGCCTGTTATGAGCGATTTGTTACTGCAGCAAAAATTCTCTGATTACATTTTTCTATTTGTAACCATTTTGATTTTTAGATATTTAATTCTTTTCTCCAGACTTTAACCCCTTGGCTGTTGGGGCTATTCCCCTGCTTTGCTGTGGGGTAGGGGAGGGGAGGGGGCACGCACAGCGCTCCCATGCTCATGACGAGCTCGTCATGAGCCACAGTGCTCCGGTGCTCATGACGATCTGAGCTTGTCACGCCCACGCCCATTTAATGGAACGCTCAGCACAGCAGGGTAATTAGCCCAGCGTGTGAGCGTTTCACGGGCCATGACAAGCTCGTCATGAGCATGGGAGGAGTTAATAAACAGAAGTTTTTGAATACCGTTTTCCTGACATTTGTTTTTAATGTGGGTGATGTAGGAGACTTGTCTATTTCAGAGTGACACTTTGCAGAGAAATGTTAGTTTACGTTTCATGCAACATCTTTAAAGTTACTTTTAGATCAAAACAGTACCTCACACACATATGAGAAATGGGAGGGCGCCACAGAGATTATTTGCATTAACATTAGTGAGCTGCTGTTGTGTTGCAATATTGAAAACACGTCATCACTATCCATGAATATTATAGACTAGCAGCCGGCTTTGCCCGGGGCAGAAAGGGGCTGGGGGCAGCATTTTAATCCTCTGTGCACCCCCACCCCGACATTGCCCAGTCCGCATCCCTCCTGCCTCCCGTCCCCACATTGGCCATACCGCCTCCCGCCTTGTGCCTTGAGCCTCCCGCCCGCCGCCCCCGCCCTGACATTGGGCATAGCGCCTACCGCCTCCCGCCTCACGCCTTGCGCCTTGAGCCTCCCGCTTGCCTCCCGCCTCCCGCCCCAGCTTTGTAACCCCCCCCCTGGTCCCGACTTACCTCATCCGCCGCTCCTCCCTACGCTGGAGTGTTTACCTCTCCACTGCTTGACCGCTTGTCAGCTACCTCATCTGCTGCTCCTCCCCGCGCGGACACTGCTCCTCCGCTTCTCGCCGCTCCGCAGCTCCTCCCGGCGCTCATGTTCTCCCCTCTTCCTGTTGCTGGTGAACTCCGCTCCTCCCCTCACGCAGACGCTCCTCCCGGCGCTCATGTCTTTGCTCTTCCTGTTGCTCGTGAACGACGCTACTCCTCTCATGCATACGTCGCAGCCGGCGCTACTTGCAAGGGACTACTTTATTTTTATTTCTAAATATTTTAAACAACATTTTATTTTTATTTTTATGTAGCCTATGTCCTTTTGCTTGCGCTGAGGTTTTCTAAGATGTCTTGGGTGTTCAGATTGGTGGTGTAGTTTTCGAGTTTACCTGGCTCAAAGGTGCAAGTTCTCTCTTTATAATAGTAGTATAGATGTGAACACAGTTAGAATTTTGGAGGAATGGCTGTGCACTGTCAGTGACCTGGTCAAAGAGGGCATGAAACAGCTGAAACTGGACTATATATTCAAAGCGGTTCCTAACAGGGGCCGGGGCCCCCTAAATATGTTTGGTCCATGGCCCCCAAAATCCTTAAGAAGTCTCAGTTTGCCCACTCTTTGTTTTTTCTCCTTAGGTTGTTCATCTTTTATCCCAATATAGACAATAGTCACGGACAGGCTTTTAGCAAAGAATAGTTATTTTGTCTCATTCGAGTGCCGTGCATGTGCTTCTTTCGTAGTATAACAAGGTCTGACTCTTTAAAAGATGAGCCCTTCACCGCCACAGGGGTGCATGCGTCACCTGAGGAGGCTCCTTTGCCAGCACTCGCTGCTGTTAGGCAGGCTCATCCAGAACCCTAAACTCCAAAAAGCCCTGGGTACTGTTTGTTCTTACCCCTGTGACGAGGGTAGCACAGGTAGTGACCGGGGTAGCATAGGACAAGCCAGGAGTAAGAGGCACTACTCTGGGTGACTTGCTGACATCCTAGGGTGTAGTGCTGGGTGATGCTGGCAGCCGAGTTGGTAGTGGGGTGACGAGTGCTAATGAACGGTCGGGTGATGTGTACGCAGAAATACACAAACAATGAGGACAAGAACGGGGTGGGATTTTCAATGAGGCTGCTATGGCCCACCAAAGCTAATTTTCAGCAGCAGGTTTACCGGTGCTAAATTTGACCAGGTTGTTCCTGGTGCGCGGCACTGTCACTAATTGTCAGCACCAGCGCTTATTTCAGTCTGCCACTGTTGGAGATGACTGTGCAAGGTTTAGAGGCCACAACAACAGGCATTGTTTATACAATATGCTTGCTGCTCAAGCCATTTTCATCTGTGGGGGCCTGGAATATTCAGATTTGTCACACTTGCACATGTGTCAGGGTTAGTTGTTGTGATGTTACGATGATTGGCAGCATGGCAGGAGCAAGGGGTGGGGCAAACTGATGTGCCCGCCGGACTCAAGTCCTAGCAGATAGTCGCTCAAGTGTCCGGGTCAGTAGCGGTGATATTATATGATAGGCAGCACAACAGGAACAAGGGGCCCGATTCACAGAACTAACTTAAGACAAAATCCTAAAACTTACCACTTTTGGTATTCACAGAAGTTAGGATTTTGTCTTAAGACAAACTTAAGACAAAATCCTAACTTCTGTGAATACCAAAAGTAGAAAGTTTAGTATTTTGTCTTAAGTTAGTTCTGTGAATCGGGCCCACAGTGGAGTGCAAACTGAAGTTGCAGAAGCGAGCTGCTAAAACAGCGTGGGCCTCACATTTTATACGATGCATGTGTCTGTGCACACCCATAACTTTACCAGCTGTGGGACGCACAAAACCTTTCCAGGTAATAGGATCAGTTAGTACCGGTTCATCTAAGTTCAAGTTAAATAACACTGTAACAGTGTATTAACACTGTATTTGACTTGCCACGTTTGCTGCGTTTCAAAGACAAGAGGTTGAAAGTCCTGCTTGCACTTTAGTTGTTTTTATTTAAAACTTTTTATTAAAATATAAAAAAGTAGAATATACATTTGGCCAATGGTATTGGTGCTTACAATCTCCTTTTATTTTGCAGTCAAAGAAAGGAATGAAAATGTAAAAAATTAGCATTGTATAAACTGTGCACGCTTAGGAGTAAAGCCAGCAAATATGAAGCACATATATCGTAATCCTGAAGTGGGATGCAGATGTTTCAGCTCAGGGCCAGGTGGAAGCAGATTTTCGGGTCACGTTGGTGTACCTCCTGGGGGCAGTTTTCGGATCTGATGGTCCTTTTTACCCTCGAAGGCTCATCCAATGGCTTCACCTCAGACATTATAGGTACGTTTCTGGTTCATTGCGTGGCTTATTAAGTTTACATGACGAAAGACATCCATTGCTCTTGGCCGCATACTTCAAATTGCATCAGAAGCTGGGCAGGCACGTATCATAGTGGGGACAGTCCCCAATGTATATATGGTCTTTTGGTTTTCAAGAGACACGTACACACTCTTTTTACTAACTGGAGAGATTGCGGAAAGGTTTAGAATAACGGGGTTTTCTTTACGTTGGCGAGTAGGCAGTGCCCTCCCAGTTGAGCCTCATGGGGGGGGGGGGGGTGTTGGGGGTCGCACGTGGAGGGATGATTAGAGTCTAAGCCTGTTAGCTGTCTCCCAGCCGAGTAGATCCACTTAGACCCTCATCCTCACGAGGCCGCGACCCCAGTAGCATCAAGTTCATTAACAGACTCCTGTCACCCAGAGCCGTGATACCCAATTGCTGGTTCAATTACCAAGGGTCACAGGTGGTCTGCAGTTAGAGGTACCTGGGCGCGCACTACAGTAAATAAGCCTGGCGGGCTTATAGGGTATCCAATGCTGGAAGCAAGGGGGCATATTATCAAGGAGCGGTGTTAAAATTATCTCTGTTTTATCGGCAGCAAACTGCCGATAAAATGGAGATAATGGGCTTGATAATATGCCCTTGTTAATTCCCATAGAAGCCCATGTTCTGGTGTTAACATGGGCTTCTATGGGAATTAACAAGGGCGTATTATCAAGCCCATTATCGCCGTTTTATCGGCAGTTTCCTGCCGATAAAACAGAGATAATTTTAACACCGGTCCTTGATAATATGCCCCATGGACTCTTGCGCTGTACCGTTCACCAACACAAGTTTTACTGGCAGCTGAGCAGGACCTTTTATTACTGGGTTCTGCTGGCCCGGCCACTACAGCGTCCACTGAGGGAGCCTGGATTCGACTTCCCGGTCACGGCCCCCTCGTGGACTTCTCCCAGCCTGGCACCTCCCCCTTCAGCTCGAACATGCCCACGGGTTCAATCACCTGGTTCTTGGGAAAATGTCACTTTCGCAGGGCGGGCTACAACACAAAGAGCAAAGGCTACAAGTTATTGGACATTGGGCATTCCCATATTGAGAAAGGACAGGCAAAATGCCTGTATTGTCTGCTCCACTCCAGTAATCTTTCCACACACAAGCCTGCATTCAGGTATACTTCAGCAGGGGTCTGGCCCTGAGCTACTCACATGAGGGTGGGGTCCAGGGCCAGCAAATGGGGACGACTTGCTCTGCACGCTCCCCGCTGTCGTTTTCACTGACTATGGTGATGCAGGGGAAAGGTTGCAAGCATGCGCCGAGGGATGGGTCCTTTGACACCATCCATAATGTTAACCTGGTTAGTATTCAGGCAAAGGAGCAGCTGCATGACCCCTGAGTGCCAGAGAGGGTTTTGGGGTGGCAGACTTTCCCAAAGCTTGCACAGGTTATGGTTTCTGCAGAGTTTGGGGGCAGGCTAGCAGGCCTCACCCTGTATCTGTGGGATTAAGGTGTCTGTCAGGTCCTCTGACTGAGCATGAATAGGCTCTATTCAGTCAGCGGGGCGTGGGTTTGCCATTCCCAAAAGGTACCCCAATAATGCTGAAATAGAGGGTTAGGACTATAAAGTCGGACACCTATCGGAGCACATTTTGCATTCATAGTTAAGAGGGTACAGGTACATTGCTCATAGGTTTACTCCATGTCCTCAGATCCAAAAGTTCTGAATGATCCAGGTTGCTTCAGTTAATGAAAATATCCTTGGGAGTGGTCCGCTAGCAAGGGGACTACAGCCCCAATTTATGGCCCAGGAATGCGAGCCGTGGTGGTACTCCCTTACAGGGGTGGAGGGAGAAGGGCAAAATTTTACCATGCTCGGCTGAAGGGTATTCTGTTTGCACCAAGCCGGGGGAAAGATGGATCGCCCAGTGGGTCTGGCCGCCTCCTACCTGGCCCTTCACCCTTCTGGAGAGGGTCCTCTCTGGTTCAGGCTGACCACACGGCCATCACCGATTTGCAGGTCCTGGCAGGCACTTTTACAGTCACTCTTTATTGCAGTGGCAGCAAACCCAGCCTTCTGAGTGGGATTGTCAGCATCATGCAGGTGGGACAATGGGAATCCCAAGGGTTAAAAGGTACATCCATCCGTAGCCATCCAGGAGAGTGGTCGGAAGACAGGCTAAGTGTTTTATATCAAGGCGAATGTTGAGTATACCATAGACACCTGGGGCCTTATTTATGAAGGCCTTGCGTCAGTTTTGCGCCGCCGGTGACTTTTTGTGACGCACCAGCGGTGTAAAAAATACGCCTTGTTGCGCCATATTTAAAAAGTGACGCATCTAGGTAGATGCGTCACTTTTTAAACCCCTGCGCCACATTATACCTGCGTCAGGTATAATGTATGCAGAGGGGGCGTTCCCCCGCAAAAAGCCTCGTAATAGTGACGCAGTGAAATCTATGAGATTTCACGGCGTCACTTTTAGGACGCTGTTGCGTCAAAATCTTGCGCCTGCCTCACAGCAGGCGTAAGACTGACGCAAGCCCTTTCACATGGGGCTTTCCCCATGTGAGAGGACGCATTCCTGGAGTTGCGTCACTTTTGTGAAAAACTCCAGCAATGCGTCACTTTTGCGCTTACAGATACGTCAGAAATTTGTAACTCCTTGCGACATGATGCGTCATACATTAAATATGACGCATCAGGAATGTCGCAAGGAGTGCACACTGAGAAATGACGCATCTTTCCCCTTTCACGCAGCGATGCGTCATTTCTCATAAATGAGGCCACTGAGGTTTGTGGGGGTGCAGTATTAGTAGGTAAACTATTTTCAAGCTGGAATTGTTGTATAGAATGGTGTGCAGTGCTCAACAAAGGGTGTTTAGCAACCTAGCATTTCTTTATTTTGCCAGGATCAAAGGTCTGGGTGAAAGGCTTTCCGTGCGTCCTGGGAGTTGCGCGACGGGTGGAAATCAAGAAATGGAGGCAAGGATTTTCCACCACTGAGATAATGTAGTTGGGGGTCCCAGGCATGCGCCAGAACAGCTTGCTGTAGTAGCTGCGGCACAGACTAGGGGGGGTGTTTCCCCCTCCCAACAATTTTGCCATACACCTGGGAGGTAATTATTTGACTTTCCTGGGCAGGTGGGCACTGCTGGCAGAAATGCAATCCGCCTGGTGTAATTTAAGCAACCAATTGTGGGTATGTGTGTTATGATGGGTAGAGATAACCCCACTGTTAGTGTGCCGAGGGGACCAGTCAGGGTTTGCAGTGGAAACCTCATGCAGGAGAGTTAACAGTGCCATGCACAGTGTCACTGAACAAAGGGGGTTTGGTTTATCAGGCATGGCCTGCTATATGCTAAAGGCCACAGGGAGTTTTCAAGAGGATGGGGTGCACTTGTCCAGAGAGGGCATGGACCTGTTTTGCTGGACCTGGGAGAGGTCCTGGAATCAGCAGGATAAAGGTAAAGATGCCTACCTTGGTGGGGGACCCTGGTTGTGACTTTGGCCACACCCACGGCTGTGGCGGAGTTGCAGGGCAATCCAGAGACGTAAAGATACTCGGGGTAATTCTTCAGGAGCACAAAGGGTGCAAAGGTCAAATTCCCCAGCAAGTCCTTGCGCTGGACCCTGGAGGAGCGACTTCACCCTGTTAGTCCTAGGGGCGGTTGTAAACCTGAGCAACCGGGGGTTGCCTGGAATGCTCTGCCCCTTCGTGCGTGAGTAAGTGGGTGGGCTGGCGGTCCACCAGTGGGAGGGGTTATCCCATAACCCAAAATTGGTAAGCATCGATAGGAGATGGCCACGGTGTAAGGTAACCCACCATGTTGGCATATTTGGTATGCAAATAAACCTGCAGCAACTTTTTGGGTCCGCGCAGAGCATCAATTCTGGGGGGGGCCGTGGGGGGTTGAGGAATGAGTGCCTCTCCCAACCCACCTGCCAGCCTCTTTGTCACTGCCCCTGATGCCATTTTCCTCCCTACCTCTTACCTGGCATAATTGCAAGGGTGGGGTGGGAGGGGTGTTCTAACTTGTTATTTTGTGTTGCTGGCGAAGTTACAGGGCTATCCAGAGGCGGAAAGGTACTCCAGGGTACCCTCTTCAGGAGCACAAAGGGTGCAAAGTCCTCGGCAAGTCCTCGTGCTGGACCCTGGAGGAGCGACTGCGCCCTGTTAGTCCTAGGGGCGGTTGTAAGCCTGAGCAACTGGAGGTTGCCTGGAACACTCGGCCCTTCGGGGGCATGAGTAAGGGGGTGGACTGGCCGTCCACCGGTGGGAGGGGTTGTCCCCTCCCCCAAAATTGGTAAGCACCAATTGGCGACAGCCACAGTGTAAGTTGGCTTCACAGCCGGCAGAGGGGCTGCCTCCCCTTGGATCGCCCGTAAGTTTACCCACCATGTTGGCATTATTGGTATTCAAATAAACGTACAGCAGTTTTCACAAACAAGGTGTTGTGTGTTTTTTTCCTAATAATATTACTGTATGTGGGATGGGGAGTGTTGCTGATATTTGCACTAAGACCAGGGCTCTGCGTGAATATGCTCTCCTCTGCACATTTTCACGAAGGAGCATGGCTTGCAAAAACGGCTATTAATATAACCTTTGTTGTTTTAATTATATTTATTTATGCAACCTAAACTAGGAACCTATGAAAGGGTAGGGGGCGCAGCACATGCGCCCATATACCGGAGCCGCAGCTGCTTGTATGAGCCTTATTCTTAATCACACTTGATTGGCGCCATTTCTACCACACCCAAGAAACCCACCCCATTGTGCTTACATGATCAGAACGGTAGTCCACTATCCAATAAATGAGGGCATGCTTGGGTTGCCACTCCTGTTCCAGGGCAGGATCTCACTCATGTCAAAGGACAGACCAAGGCTTTCACAGTCATGCACTAGATTTGTGTGACACTGGGGCAAATCAAGCTAGATACTCGCAGTTAGGCACCCAGGGCAGGGAACATGTCTGGACACCATGCAGGGGACATTCCCATTCCAAATCTAATACGAATGAAAGTTGTATTTAAAACTAAAGGTGTTGTTAAAGGTACGTTGTCTAGGACGTTTCTTTAGCATTAACTAGCAGCCCGTCCCGACGCTGTCCGGGTATGAATTGCTGCCGGCCAGTAGTATATTGTTTTGTAGGATTTCGTTTTGATAGCATTTCTTATCTGTGACAGGCCTGTGAAACGCTCCGATTCACAGTGCACTGCTGATGCACTGAAGAGTGCGCATTGAGTAGTGTGTGAACTCGAGTTTCCTTACTTTATTTTCCTTGCAATATTATATAGCGCAAACTGGACAACATGGCATGAGCACAATTTACATTACAGAAGAACACATTAAATTGTGGTAATTGGGGAGACAAAGCAATTTGCCTGGAATCACAGGATGTTGAGCTGATGCCGAGATTCGAACGTAGCTCCCCAGCTCTAAAGTTCGCAATTCTAGAACTTGTGGCGGGAGGTGTGTCTAAAAGTGTATGTCGGTGCTGGCCATCAATGACAGAGACCTGTGCATTTTTCAAATCGGTGGTGAAAAAATATGAGTATGTTGCTGGAGATGCGGGCCGCCGTGCCTCCAATGTATTTACCGGGGGAGGGTAAACACCCATTATTCCGCAACTTTCTTTCCGCAGACCATCACACCGCATACTTTCATTATGAAAGTACCATGACTCCTCAATGCCATTATAACGCATGGCATTACATTTTATATGCTTTTACCACGCATACATTTACAAAGAAATTCGTTGTAAATGCATGAATGGTAAAAGCATGTTTTTTTTAAATGTTCGGATAAGGTAAGTATAGGTATAGGGGTATATGTTTTGGGGTACTGAGGTATATGTTTTGGAGTGTTTGGGTATTTTAAGGGTTCATATATAGTTTTGGGTTATGGGGTACAGGGGTATTTTTAGGGTTCAGGGTTAGGTTTGGGTTTTGGGGTATAGCGGTATTTTAAGTGTTCAGGGCTAGGTTTCGGTTTTGGGGAACAGGGGTATTTTTAGGGTTCAGGGCTAGGTTTGGGTTTTGGGATACAGGGGTATTTTAGGGTTCTGGGCTAGGTTTGGGTTTTGGGGTACAGGCGTATTTTTAGGGTTCAGGGCTAGGTTTGGGTTTTGGGGTATAGGGGTATTTTTAGGGTTCAGGGGTAGTTTGGGGTTTTGGGGTACAGGGGTATTTTAAGGGTTCAGGGCTAGGTTTGGGTTTTGTGGTACAGGGGTATTTTTAGGGTTCAGGGCTAATTTGGGGTTTTGGGGTACAGGGGTATTTTAGGGTTCAGAGGTAGGTTTGGGTTTTGGGGTACAGGGTTATTTTTATGGTTCAGGGCTAAGTTTGGGTTTTGGGGTGCAGAGTTATTTTTAGGGTTCAGGGTAGGTTTGGGTTTTGGGGTACCGGGGTATTTTAAGGGTTCGGGCTAGGTTTGGGTTTTGGGGTACACAAGTATTTTAGGGTTCAGGGGTAGGTTTGGTTTTTGGGGTACAGGGGTATTTTTAGGATTTAGGTATAGGTTTGGGTTTTGGGGTACAGGGTATATTTATAGGGTTACGATGGGTTAGTGTTTAAGGGTGTTGGGGTATTTTAAGGAGTAAGGGTGGGTTTTGATTATGGGGTGCAGGGGTATTTAAAGGGAGCAGGGTGAACACCCGGAGCTGGAATGTACAGAACCTGGGAAGAAAAAACAATGAAATATATGACACAACACGCGCACCGCACCCGCCCACATCCCCAGCACAGGATATGAGACATGGCACGAAGGGCGGACTGTAAAAACAACAGCTGATGGACAGAATGCAGAACAATGTCATACATTCACCCCAATACAGAGATCTGGGCCTAAATCGATCATTTTGTTTGCACTGCACACCACCTTAGCCTGTGCCTCATGTGATCATTCTAGGCCAAACTGTCAAGCCACGTCTTTCCTGGACCGGACTCAAGCATCCTAGGACCAATTTCTGGCTATCAGTCATTTTCAACCAGGATAGCTTAACTCCAGTGGTGTGGAGAGCATGGGACTCACGTCTGAGCATACCCATCCCACTCGGGTGACAAATGCAAAAACAACAGTTGATGGATAGAATGCAGAACAATGTCATACATTCACCCCAGTACAGAGATCTGGGCCTAAATCCATAGTTTTTTTGCACTCCACACCACCCCAGTTCAGACATGGCCATATGCAAATCAGCCTTGACCCTGTGCCTCATGGGAACAGTCCAGCCCGAAGGGTGGAACGTACCACACGCCCCCAGCATTTGTCACGCCCCTACAGCACAACGCAGACACGCCCACAAGGGACTACTTTGCTGGCACGGTTCTTTTACTTTTTAAATGTATATGGTGGGCGTCTGCATAGCCTATGTCCTTCTGCTGCAACTGCCCTTTCCAAAGCTGCATTGGGTGTTGTGATTGGTGCTGTGGTTCCTGAGGTTACCCACCTCAATGATTTTTGGCTCTCTCTTTATTATATTAGTATGGATAATATATATATTCATTATTTCTTTAAAGGTGCAAATATTTATATTTTTTTCTTTTTTTCTTTTCTCTTCTGTTTTGTTTTCTTTTCTTATGATTATTTTTTGATATGACAACATTCAATTAAAATCACATTAGAAAAAGTACATAATCAATAGACATGAAACTATACAAATTGTTGAAGGGAAAGCACTGGGTAACACAGAATGCAGAACAATGTCATACATTCAGCTCAATGCAGAGATCTGGGCCTAAATCCATCATTTTTTTTGCACTCCACACCACCTCAGACTTGACCCTGTGTCTCATAGGAACATTCCAGGCCGAACTTCCAAGCCATGTCTTTCCAGGACCAGACTCAAGCATCCTAGACCTAAATTTCTGGCTATAAGCCATCTTCAGCCAGGATAGCTTGACTCCAGTGGTGTGGGGAGCATGGGATTCACGTCTGAGCATACCCATCTGACTCGGGATGACAAATGCAAAAACAACAGTTGATGGACAGAATGCAGAACAATGTCCTACATTCACCCCAGTACAGAGATCTGGGCCTAAATCCATCGTTATTTTGCACTCCACACCACCCCAGTTCAGACATGGCCATATGCAAATCAGCCTTGACCCTGTGCCTCATGGGAACAGTCCAGCCCGAAGGGCAGAACGTACCACACGCCCCCAGCATTTGTCACGCCCCCCCAGCCCAAGCCCACAGCACAACGCAGACACACCCACAAGGGACTACTTTGCTGGCACGGTTCTTTTACTTTTTAAATGTATATGGTGGGCGTCTGCATGGCCTATGTCCTTCTGCTGCAACTGCCCTTTCCAACGCTGTATTGGGTGTTGTGATTGGTGCTGTGGTTCCTGAGATTACCCGCCTCAAAGGTTTGGGCTCTCTCTTTATTATATTAGTATGGATTTACTTAAATAAAGTATGCCTGTTTTTGCCCAGGTTTCTGAAGGCTCCTGCTCTGTCTGTTCACAAGGTGGCCACAGTTAAAGGCCAGGAGGGCTGCATGCAGCCCCCGGGCCGTACTTTGAGTATTCCTCTTTTTGACCAACCCTGCAAACAGTGTCTGTTTTTCACCCACCGGACGTTTGGTTGTATGCACTTGTGTTTATTAAGAGCTAGAAACATTTCTTGGGTCATATCGTGACTGCTTAGCATGCTAGAACTTTATGTTTTGTCAAAATCTGTTTATTGATTTTAATGCAAAGGTTACAAACATTTTAAAGAAATCACATTGCGTTCAATCCTTCATCACGGGAGCGTAATCCATGCATTAGATGGCCATAGTATATGTACAGCTTAGTCACAAGTTCTGGACTACCCCTGCGAGCATCATCTGACTGGGAGACCTTATGCAGGCTCAGAAGGCAGCGAACGTAACCTCAGTTCAAGAAAGGTGCCTGCTCCCAGCTCCAAGTACTGATATATTTGAACATCATCGAAAGAAAAATAACAAATGCCACCAGAAAGAACTAAAAAAAGGGATAAAACCAAACTTACCCAGGGAGTCACATAATCCTATATTCTAGCATTTGGAGCACGGACACGAGGTGGGCCTCCCCATGACCAGCACAAGTTAGTAGTCTTAAATCTATTCTGTGAATACCGAAAGTAGTAAGTTAATTCTGTGAATACCAAATAGTAGTAAGTTTAGGATTTAGTCTTAAATTCATTCTGTGAATCGGGCTCTTATTGGGCCTCCCTCAAGAAGACCTTTTCACTTCACTCCTGAGGCGGAAGCCGGGAGGCAGACAGTTTAGATCGTTTTTAAACTCACTCGCCGAATTTTAATAAAAATTGTATTTTCCCCTCTCACTCCCCTTTAGCAGACGCTTACTAGCATTTTCGCCGCTTTTCTACACATCATTGCCCCTTTTCAGCCGATTAGGCTGCTGAGTGATTTTGGGGCTTGGAGGCGGCCGGCAATTTACAGCGGCCGGCAATTTACAGCGGCCATCTTGGGGTGGAGGCAGGTTGGCGCTCTAGGCTTGGGGAACAAGTTAGCCACACACGCTGAAGAGCATAAATTGAGCCTCCTAGAGGGCTCTGGTCAGACCTAAGACCTTTTCACTTCACTCCTGAGGCGGAAGCCGGGAGGTAGACAGTTTAGATCGTTTTTAAACTCACTCGCCGAATTTTTATAAAAATTGTATGTTCCCCTCTCACTCCCCTTTAGCAGACGCTTACTAGCATTTTCGCCACTTTTCTACACATCATTGCCCCTTCTCAGCCGATTAGGCTGCTGAGTGATTTTGGGGCTTGGAGGCGGCCAGCAATTTACAGTGGCCATCTTGGGGTGGAGACAGGTTGGGCTCTAGGCTTGGAGAACAAGTTAGCCACATGCGCTGAAGCGCATAAATTGAGAAGTCCACCCTTCCGCGCAGCGGACGCGTTCAGCGGGCGCGCCACTTCGCGCCAAAGGAGCGCCTAAGGGAAGCCCGTCTGTGCCCGTCTGTGACAGGACAGGGGCTGGGAGGATGGGAGCTATTGCTGTTATTGGAGCAGGTAAATTTAATTACAGTGGGGAACAGCTCTTGAGGCTTCGAGATGACTCTGCTGTCATTTGTCCCAATGCGATATTTCCTAGGGAGGTCATGATTCCTTGCCCTCACTGTAAAGGTTTGTTGGGTCCTCAGGATTTTGGCACTCTGATAATTACTAAACCTAAAAAATATTCATTACTCCTTCTGAACTGTCGCTCCCTCCCGAAACATGCACAGGAAATACGCATGCTGCTTGAGGAGCGAGAGCCGGATGTCATGTTCCTCACGGAAACTTGGTTAACAGAGGCCTCTGACCCGGAATTAGTCTGTGCCCTTACCCCTTGTTATGCAATTAGTAGAAATGACCGGCAAAGTGGACGGGGAGGCGGGGTGGCAATTATCTATAGAAATTCATTTGGGTGTCGCACCTCGGAGAGCACGCTCTCTGAGTGTGAGTGTCTGTCGTTTGCAATCAACGTCTCTCCCACATGTTCCCTTTCAGGGATTGTGGTGTACAGGCCCCCCGGATCACACACAAGCTTTTGCGACATTCTTCACGATAAGATCACCCACATTATCAGCAGTACTCCCAATTTTTCGATCTTGGGAGATTTTAATATACACCTAGATGACCCACTTGCCCCTCCTTCACAAGCTCTACTGGAAGGTTTGGGGATGCTGCAACTTAAACAAACTTTAGCTGGACCCACCCATTTGGCAGGGCACTTAATTGACCATTTTTCTACCAACTTGGAGGAGATTAGCTGGGATGATTCACATTTTGTCCCTTGGTCAGACCATGCGTTGCTATCTTTTACGTGGACCCCGGCCGATGTTAGCCATCCAGCCATAATCTCCAAGAAAATGGGTCGGATTTGGTTGAGGCTCCCCTTGGATAACTGGGTAGCTACCTTAAATAAGTCCCCCCCTTTTGTGCCGACCCTATAAGAGCGAATGCGGCCTTCAATAAATGGCTAGAGACCTCCCTTGGTCTCATATTCCTGTAACTGAAGTCAGTCATCGTACCGGCTCGAATAAACTGCCTTGGTATTCCACGGACTTGAAAAATCTTAAACGTAGTTGCAAGAGGGCTGAAAGAAAGTGGAGAAAGAACTTCTCTTGCGAGAATAAAAATTACTATAGACTGGTACTTAGGGAATATAAGAAGCAACTTAAAACCGCACAATCCATTTACTATCAAGGAAAAATTGCTGATGCCGCAAATTCACCTAGGAAATTTTTTAAAATCTTTAAGTCCCTGGTCACCCCCCCTTGTCCCTCTAATGAGGTAAATGACCCGCAGAAACGTTGCGTTGAACTGGCCCATTTCTTTGCCAAGAAGGTTCCTAACATATACTCAGCCTTTCCACCTCTTGTCACTACCGAGACCACTGTCCCTCTCACTGTGCCTGTTTCCTCCATTACACTTGAGTCCTTCCATGTATTAGATCTACCCTCGGTCGAAAGGCTCCTTAGGAATCTTAAATCTGGATCCCCTTAGACATCGCTCCGCCTTCGGTACTTAAACATGCCTCTGCTATTGTTGCTCCTATTATTAAGGATGTCATCAACTCCTCCTTGGGGGCAGGTGTAGTGCCCCAGGTGTAGTGCCCCCCCTGTGGAAGCAGGCCAGAGATAAGGCTCTTTTAAAAAAAAAAAAAAAACAGCCTTGACCCTGAAGATTGGTCTAACTATCGACCTATTTCTCTGCTGCCAGGGATCAGTAAAATCTCAGAGAAGCATGTCAACCATACATTATCAACGTTCATTGAGAATAAGGGAGCCTTGCATGCCACCCAAACGGGCTTTAGGATGAAGCATGGAACAGAGACTGCTATGGTCGCAGTAGTAGAGGGGACCAGAAAAATCGTTGATGGAGGAGGCTCCGCGGCGGTGGTCCTGTCGATCTCAGCGCAGCCTTCGACACGGTAAACCACACTCTCCTGATCCATCGGTTGCGGGAGGCTGGCAGCGCAGGGACTGCCCTTAATTAGCTCCAGTCCTTTCTATCGAAGAGATCTTTCTCAGTTTTTGAAGATGAAGCAGCATCCAAACAACTTCCACTGCACTACGGCGTTCCCCAGGCATCCTCATTAAGCCCGACCTTATTTAACATCTATATGAGGCCCTTGGCTGATGTGGTTCTTCCCTGGGAAAACAGCTGGTCACCTACGCCAATGATACGCAGTTAGTTGTTTCCCTTGCTAGGGCGGATGCTGTGGATTTTGGGGCTAACAATCTGTCCCCGTGTCTCACCAATGTCCTCGATTGGATGGATGCCTCCTTTTTAAAACTCAACGGTTCAAAATCCGAGATCATGATGTTGGGATTCAAGGCCCCCATTAATCTTGACTCTTGGTGGCCGAGATGTCTGGGTCCCTATCCTTCCCCCAAGTACCAAATTAAGAGTCTGGGGGTTTGGCTTGATCCCACTCTTGGTTTTCAAGTTCAGGCTCGTGAGGTCGTCTCGACTTGTTATGGCCTTTTGAGGATCTTAAGGAAGGTGTTGATCCTTCTTCCGTTCGAGGCGAGACAGATTCTTGTTCAGTCCCTGATTCTTTCATGGCTTGATTACGCAAATGCGGTCTATCTGGGTGCACCCTTAGGCACTATTAAGATACTTTAATCTGTCCAGAATTGTGCAGCTCGCATGCTCCTGGAGACATGGCTCGGCAAAGGCTGCCGTCCTGGCTCTGAATTGGTTACCGGTGCAGGAAAGGATCCGGTTTAAAGCCTTGTGTATGGCTCACAAATCTACAACAACGGTCCGGCCACTCTGCGCCCTCTTTTCAGTCAGCATCAAGCGCCCAGAGCTCTAAGACCCAACTACCGTAATCTGCTCTCTGCCCCGAGGGTCAAGCGCTCTCGTACAAGCGGTCGACGGTTTGCAGTGCAGGCAGTAAAAAGTTGTAATCAACTGCCCGATTACCTACGGCTTGAACCTAATCATCTATTATTTAGAAAGCGACTGAAGACCTTCCTGTTCTGCTGAGTGATGTTGTTCTGTTATGGGTCAAAAGCGCTGGGATGCCTCTGGGTAGTCAGCGCTATACAAATCCGTACTCATTCATTCATTCATTCATGCAGTGGTTGCATTTCGCGAAATCTTTGTAGAGGGCCTCCAATTGCTTCTCTGAAGGAGGGAATGATTTTGTGGCATGGTGGCTGCTGCAGGCTGAGTGAGCAGTAGTGTATATAGGAAAGAGATGCAACCCTTGTCTGCATTGCCAGTTTGGACATATTTTTCTAACGGGAGCAATTCTCTAGTGCCTGCCTGTTACATCTGCAGCAGCTGGACCCAATGTACTAACTGCATGATGGAATTCTTCAGTTTGTGGGAGATGAAAGTGGGTTACGCTATCAGCGAAGGTTTGTATCTTCCCTTTGAGGAAGAGGTCTGAAATCATGAGGCACCCTCCCTCAAGCCAGTGATCAAAAGGCCCTTCTTTAAGCGCAGGGGGGAAGGCAGTGCTTAAGTGGATGGGGGTTTAGGGGGATGGGAACACCGGGCCCGATTCACAGAATGAACTTAAGACTCAATCCTAAACTTACTACTATTTTGGTATTCACAGAATGCACTTACTACTTTTGGCATTCACAGAATGAACTTGCTACTTTTGGTATTCACAGAAGTTAGGATTTTGTCTTAAGTTTGTCTTAAAGCAGACTTAAGACAAAATCTTAACTTCTGTGAATGCCAAAAGTAGTAAGTGCATTCTGTGAATACCAAAATAGTAGTAAGTTTAGGATTGAGTCTTAAGTTCATTCTGTGATCCGGGCCCATGGTCAGTGGTAGGGACTTGGTTACCGTGTCCCATACCTGAAGGGTAGTCGCTGTGGGAATTCTCAGGTAGGCGTTGGCTGATCTATCAGCCCTCTGTCTTCACGGCAAGTCCCAAGTGGTTCTTCCCATCACCCGTCTATGTGGAGCCACAGTTTCTCCGATTCTTTCAGCGACCATTCGCCCAAGACCCCCAGCTGAGCAGGCCTAGATTATAGTAGAAAGTCCGGAAGAGCTAGGCTCCCTTTTGATCTCTGCCTCGTCAGGAGGCGGTGGGGAAGCCGGCCCTTGGACCCTGCCAGATGAAATTGGTGATCATGGATCTCAACTCTTTGAATACCCCTTCTCTGGCAGGATTGGCAGTGCCTGAAAGAGATAGAGAAGGTGGAGGAGCACATTCATCTTTACCGCGTTAATTTGCCCTATCCAAGAGAGGTATGCAGCCCCCCCATCTTTTAAAGTCAGCTTTAAGTTGTCGAAGTAACAGGGGGAAGTTGGCCCTATATAGATCGCCCAGCTTGAGAGTGATTTGGACACCCAAACATGTAATTGCCTTGCGTGCCCACCGAAAGGTGGACGTCTCCTCAACAATTCTTTGTTCCTCTGGGGGTAGCGTCAGATTTAACAGGACAGATTTGGAAAGGTTGACCTTGAATTCTGAAATCTTTTCAAACTGACCTAGTTCCCGACTTATTTTGGTCAGGGAAGCAGCTTGATTAGTTATCGGTAGAAGGACATCATCCGCAAATAATGCTATTTTGTGATCATTGGATCTGAACCAAATACCGCTGATCTTCGGGTTTGCTCTTACCCTTACTGCAAACGGCTCAATGCTAAGGGCAAAGAGAATTGGGGAGAGGGGCAGCCCTGTCTGGTTCCCCTAGCTAAGTTAAAAAAGTCAGATGTCACCCCATTTACCAACACCCTGGATCTCAGGGCACTGTAGTTCGCCCTCACCATCCCCAAGGAGGACTCACAGAACCCGAATCGACATAGGGAGAGCTGCAGGAAGGCCCAGTCAACTTGGTCAAAGGCCTTCTTGGTGTCGAGTGACAGGAGGGCCGCTAAAATATGTTTCTTCTGACACTTGTCTATAAGATGAAACACCCTACAGAGGTTGTCGTGGGTCTGGCGCCCTTTGATGAACCCTGATTGGTCGGGTGAATAAGAGTGTGTAGGACTCTCTCCAGTCCAGTAGCCACAATTTTGGAAAAGATTTTTGCATCCAGGTTCAACAAAGTGATAGGTCTATAGGAGGTACACTACTGAGGATCTCTCTCCACTTTCGGGATTGAGATCAGGGCTTCCCCCATGGAGGGGGACACCGCTTGGGCTGTCGCAATGTCATTAAATAGAGTGGCAATCTGAGGGGCCAATATGGGGGCAAAGGTTCGGTAGAACTGCACCGTAAACCAATCAGGGCCTGGGCCTTTATGTCGATTGAGGCAATCAATTGCTTCCTGAACTTCCTCTTGGGACATGGGGCGGCCCAGATCCTCATTGGCTACTGCCGAGACCTGAGGGAGCTCAAGGGAATCTAAGTATTGCATCTGGTCAGCCTTATATAGAGTGCAGTTGAAATCGGGAAATGCTCCTGCCTTCCCCTCTTCACTAGTATGGGTGACATCATTCCTATCGATGATTTGCCTCACATAGGGGCATATTATCAAGAACAGCGTTAAAATTATCGCTGCTTTAGCGGCAGAAAACTGCCGCTAAAGCGGGGATGATAGGCTTGACGTGGAGAAGTGTGGCTCAAAGCGTATTAGACCATTCATTCTGAGCCCTGTTTCATTCTTCTTGAACCGTTGACCTGGTAATGTATGACTTTGCTTCCTCTCCATCTTAAGGTGCCTTGATGCCCTTAATTGGGTTAAGTTCCATATAGCGCGGTACAAATAACAAATTCATTCATTCATTCATTCAATGGTTAGAGCGGCAGACCCTGATGCAGAGGTCTAGCCCGGGACCAGGGTTCAATTCCCCGCCTCGGCGGGTCTTGGGCTAAAAAAATTCCACAGAGCTGATAATTCTCGCCTCGTGCCTATTCCAATCATGGAGTCCCACTCTGCAACTCTGGGCAATAGCTTGCTTAATCTCCACAACGGCCCCCACAACGCTAAGGATGCCTGGCCTCCACCTTGGGGGTGCCCAGGAGTTGACGCCTCACAGGGAAAGCCAGAATGCGTTCCACAGCGGTATTCATACAAGCGCCTTGAGACCCTTGCGGGTGAGTAGTGCGCTATACAAGTATCAATTTACATTTTTACATTCACTTGATAATATGCCCTTGTGAATTCCCATAGAAGCCAAGGTTCTGGTGTGAACCTGAGCTTCTATGGGAATTCACAAGGTCATATTATCAAGCCCATTATCGCCGCTTAAGCTGCAATTTTCTGCCACTAAAGCGGCGATAATTTTAATGCTGTTCTTGATAATATGCCCGTAGTCCTTCTCTTGTTTAGCCCTTCATTGTCATGCCATAAGTGAGCCTACCTTATCTTTCCTTTCATATACGTGGGTCTGGAGTCTCAAGATAGTCTTTTCAGCTTTGTAAGTATAGATGGCATTTGGTTTGCCCCTAAGGGCTGTGACTTTCCTAAGGGCTGGGACCAAAGGCGAGTCTTTTTTTGTGTTTGTTCTGCCTGGAGCAGTTCTTGTTCTAACGCCAGCCTTTTATTCATCTGGAGTTTTTTCAGGGTAGTGGCGATGGCAATGCAATGTCCCCTTATGTATGCCTTGAGGCATCCCAGTTGTTTGCTGGGGATCTATACGCAGGGTCGTTGGACATAAAAAATCTCTGATAACTTTATAGAGATCATCTCTGTGTAATCTGTCCCTGCACAGGACGTCAGTAAAGTACCATCTGGTCAGTTTAAAACATGGGCCTGGCCAATTTAATAAGCACGTCAGGGGAGCATTAGCCCAAGAGAGTTATGGGGAGGAAGAGAGAGGCCATGCACGCATGTAAGAGTGACTGACTAATGAGAATGTGGTCTATCATGGAGTACGTCCTGTGGGCTTGTGAAAAAAAGGAATAGTCCTGCATGGTAGGATTAAGTTCCCTCCTCTCCAGTTGCTGCAGAGACAATTTTAATGCTTTACTAAACACTACCCCCAGCCCTCTGCATATTTGTGGTGTACAGTTGTGCATCCAAAACGAGATTGAAATCTCCCATTACAATAATTTCCCCTAAGGCATACTCCGCCAGGGATGCAAGAAAGACAGAGACAAATTCAGCCTGACCTGTTTTAGGAGCATACACTTTGGCGACCATGCAGGGGCGACCCATCAGCAAACCCCTAACCATAATAAATCTTCCCTCCTTGTCGCTTTGTGAGGCTTAAAGGTGAAACTGAATAGAGGAGTGGAACATCAGGGCAATCCCATTCTGTTTCCTGGAGCTAGCTGCCCTGAATATTGTGGGATAATGCCCATGCATCAACCTTAATTCCTCTCTTTTTTTGAGATGTGTCTCGTGCACGGCCGCAACATGCGCCCGCTGATCTCCAGAGATTTCCAAAAGCTTTGCCTTTTATTAGGGGAGTTGAGGCCCCTAACATTCCATGACATTAATTTAACCCCATCTACCCCTTTCTCCTGTTGAACAAGTTACACACCTTCTGTAATGATATATCTGTAAGAAACATTCGTAGTGATAGATTCCTTACCTTAGAATTACCCCCAGACGTCAAACCGCATCCGCAAAGTTTTCTTTAGCAGTACCCCTGCTCATCGTGCAGCTCTGAGTCCATCGTTGGTGTCGTGGTCGCAGATATGACGTCACGGCAGCTACGTAGTTGCCGCCCTCAAACGCTGACTTCAGTTCTGTACACGACTTTTCACACCAGGAACGCAGAGCCATGCAAGATACTGACCACTGATGCCTTGAAACTCGGACCCTGAAAGGGATGACCTTAACCCTAGACATCAGTTCGCAGAACGTGGAGAATGGATGGGGCGGTAAGGAATCTATCACTACTAATGTTTCTTCCAGATATATCGTTACTGAAGGTAAGTAACTTGTTCATCTGAAAGAAACACATAGGGCCAGATGTAGGTAGCCCAATACCGGTCGGAAACTGACGAAAATACCGATTTTCGGCCGTTTCCGACCGGTATTGGGCTATGGAGATGTAGGGGCTTAAAATACATACAGATTCTGTAATTTTACAGAATCTGTAATTTTACTGAATCGGTAAATTTACAGAATCGGTAAATTTACAGATTCTGTAAATTTTACCGAATCGGTAATTTTACCGTTCTGCAAAATTACCGAATCTGTATTTTCAGATGTAGGTAGCACTTTTAACAGTGCTACAGGCCTTTCAGGATTCGGTATTTACCATGTAATACAATTACATGGTAAATAACGAATCCTTGTGTACATTCATATCTGTGCATATACACCTGTGCCATGTGGCACACAGACATGCCCTAAGGGCATGTATGTGTGTCACATGGCACACACGCCTGAAACAGGGGTGCAACAGGGTGTCAAAGTGACTCCCTGTTCTCCCTGTCAATTCGGTAATTTTATCGATTCGGTAATTACCAATTTGGTATTTGCTATTGATTCCAATGGGCTTCAAAGCCCATACGAATCAATGGCAAATACCGATTCGGAAATTACCGAATCGGTAAATACCGAATCCTACCGAATCGGTAAAAATTACCACATTTTTACCTACATCAGATTTACCGATTCATAAATACCGAATCGGTAAAATTCGGTATTTATGAATGAGTAAATCTGATTTACCTACATCTAACCCATACTGATAGATTGTTACCTTAGAATAGATACCACAGCAATATCAACCTCAGTGGTGGGTCTGCGAACCAAGATCACACCAGGAAGTCCCGGAAAACAGAACAGTCAAAGAAGCCATCTCTCCGGACTGGGCTGTCCAGGCAGTAGCGCTTAGTAGAAGTGTGCAGCGAGGCCCACATAGCTGCCTAATGAATGTCTTGCAGGGGGACACCACGTGCCAATGCCGTAGTGGCTGCTGTCACCCTGGTGGAATGGGCGCGCAGCCCCACCGGAGGCTCCTTCTTAACCAGAGAATAGCAGGCTTTAATACACAAGACGACCCATCGGGAGATACTCTGCCTGTGTACCGCCCGACCTTTCTTGGCACCAACGTAGCCAACAAATAGCTGGTCATCCACCCAGAACTGTTGTGTGCGGTTCAAGTAAAACGAGAGCGCACGTTTTGGGTACAGACGGTAGAGCTTCTCCTCCTCTATGGAAGGATGCGGAGGCTTAAAGAAAGTGGGCAAAGTGATAGTCTGCCCAATGCGAAAGGCAGTGACAACCTTTGGCAGAAAGGATGGACGTATCCTGAGCACAAATATGTCCGGATGGACAGATAAAAAAGGAGGTTCGCAAGAAAAAGCCTGGAGCTCACTCACTCTCCTGGCAGAGGTGATGGCAACCAGGAAAGCAGTCTTCAAAGTCAGGAGACGAAGAGGACAATTGTGAAAAGGCTCAAAGGGAGTGCACATTAAATATGTAAGTACCAGGTTCAAGTCCGACTGTGGCATTACAAAAGGAGTAGGAGGGAAAAGATGAGTAATGCCGTTGAGGAATCTATTTACAACCGGTTACTTGAAAAGAGATGGCTGATCCGGGAGCCTGAGAAAGGCCGAAATAGCAGAAAGGTAGCAGTTGATAGTGCCCAGAGCAGAGCCCTGCTGTGCCAAAGAAAGAAGAAACAAAAGGACTTCTGAAAGAGGGTCAGAAAGGCGATCCACAGCCTTTGCTGTGCACAATGCCACAAATTTGTTCCACCTGCAGGCGTATACCAACTTAGTGGAGGGCCGCCTAGCCGCCAGAATGACATTATAAACTTCAGGAGGCAAATCAAAAGGAATCAACTGCCGCCGCTTAATCTTCATGCAAGGAGTTGGAGACTGGACAGGTTCGGGTGGAGGACTGTCCCCTGCTGCTGTGACAGAAGATACTCCAGAAGAAGCAGTCAGATGGGGGGATCGATGGTCATACTGAGTAGCTCGGGATACCATACTCTTCGAGCTCAGTCCGAAACTACAAGAATGAGTTGGGCCCGGTCGCGCCTGATCTTCTTCAGCACGCTGGGCAGAAGTGGCATAGGGGGAAAGGCTTATAGCAGACCGCAACTCCAAAAGCGCCGCCTATCGAGTGCTGCCTTGGAAATTCCAACGTGCAGGACTGCTGACATTGCGCGTTCTCTTCGGTGGCGAATAGATCTAACCAAGGCTCTCCCCACTGTTGAAAGAGACCTTGCACCACGTCCGAGTGAAGATGCCATTCGTGATCCATCATACACCTTCGGCTGAGTTTGTCTGCCCTGGCATTCAGTGAACCTGCTAGGTGTTGACCCACCAGGGAAATGCCCTGATGTTCCAGCCAAGTCCAGAGGCGCAGGGCCTCCTCACATAGGGTCCACTACCCCAAGACCGCCCTGTTTGTCAAAGTACTACATGGCGGTGATGTCTGTGAACACCTGCACTACTCTCCCCTTGACAGACATGTCTTCAGTGCAAGTCAGATCACCCGAAGTTGCTATGGAGCCTGGACTCTGCCGGACACCAAAGGCCTCTGATCTCCGCATCTCCCATGTGACCGCCCCATCCCAGGAGAGACACAACCTTCACCACTGTGTGCTCTGGTTGGGGAAGGGAGAGGGATCTACCATTGACCCAATGCCGGTTTGTAAGCCACCACTGCAACTTTCTCGCAGTGGCCTTTGAGATCTGGACAGACTCAGACAGGATCCCCTGATACTGCGCCCACTGGAACTTCAGGGCCCACTGCTGAGCTCATCCTGACGAAAACACAGGATAGAGGCTGTGAAATCAGAATCAGAGCCTGAATATCCTGGACTTGCCGCGTCGTATTATGCCTAGGTGTCCTTTTTTGGGTGACATAGAGGCAGGTCATACGCCCCAATTCGTGCCTCTCGGCACCTGGCTTGAGTGTTTGAGTGAGGGAGAGTGGTGGCGTGGTTGATGAGATGCTGTAATGCCCCTCTGCGCTCTGCGGTTCAAGGGTTCTCACTGATCTTCCCCCCTTTCACTTGTTCCAGCGATGACTGTCTTATTATCTGTTTTTCCCCCAGGCTTCCTAGACGCCAATAGTGTGCAGGCCCTGGCCCTGGGTTTCGTACTGGCTTCGCTGATCTCACAAAAAGCAGGCAATAGGAGCCATCTTAGGTCAGGCATAGTCCCTGGCAACCCCTCCAGAGCTCTTCATTTCCCCAAAACACGTGAGTAATCCTGGTGGGGATAACATGGGTGCTTCGCAGGTCTCTCTCCCCCAGTCCCAGTATTGGACCCCAGTGTGTCTCTCTTTTGGCTTGCGCGGTGTGGGGGGTGACTTCACTTACCACCTCTGAGCTTCTGATTTAGACGGTCGCAGCTCCCCCATGAGGGCATTCCTTGGAGACCTTTCTCTAGGTCAGAGGGCTCTCTCCACAGCTCCGGTGAGCATTCCAGTGAGCTCTCGGCCCAGGGGGACTGTGCAGGAGCCGTTAGTAGCCATCATGGGAGGCTGCCATTTCTCCAGTGCTTCTTTCCCTACACCCCACCAAGGCCTGCCGCATACCGGGGTTTGAAAGCGACGGCGGGGTACCTGTTCTTCAATTGCATTAATTAGTGCTCCAGGTGCCGTCTGCTGCCGGGTCCCCGCCTCTGGTAGTGTGCTCTTGCAAACTATGGGGAGTCCTAGGCGGGAGAGACCGTCATATTGGGTCGGCAGTTCCGCTCCTCGCGTCCATAAAAGTCTGCTATCAAGCCTCCCTCTGCCTCCAAAAGCGTCTCAGAGTGTCCTCCTCATGTTACGAGCTTGGTCCCGACAATCCGTCAGTCTTCTGCCCAGGACCGAGCAGAGATATTATCCTTTACCACAGGCTCGCCGCATTAGCAAACAAAGTTATGACCTCGCAGCCATGATGGCTGGCCACCAGAACTTGATTTTTATGTTATTTCTGATTCTACCTCCCCCACCTATATGTATTGTTTTTTAAAAGTAACAGCTCTAACAGAGCACAAAATATGCTGCATAAAGTTTACTTTGTCGTACTTATGGTAACCAGATGTTTCCATGTGCCAGGGACACCACCATCCCATTCCTGGACTTTGCTTTTACATATCATTGTTATCCAAGTGTGCTGGTTCATTTGGTAAGACTACAGCTCACAGAATGCATCGATACGGTAAAACATAAATGGAATGGAAAAGTTGTTACCAACTGACATGGAGTCATCTGGTTACTCAAATCATACCTTATTTTGAGCTCCAAACCCACCGCTTCTTGAAGTAAGCCTAAAGGAGGCTCTGGCGGTGTCCTACCAAAAGAACCAGTGGAAACCAAGTTGTTTGAAGTTTGGGCGTCTTCCTAGGGCCAGCTCTAACTGCAGTAGTTTAGGGAACGTTATCCTTCCCCTTTCAAGAGTTTGACACCAACCCCTGTACTAGTGATGTGTACTATCAATACATTATTTTAAAGGGGCTTCGTAACCCCGAGTCATAAGCACTCAACGCCCAAGCTCCTCCGGAACAAGGTCTGGCTATCCTCTGTGAACACTCAGCATTTCTGGAAGGAACCAGTGAAGTTTCTGCCTAAACATGGGACCAAACTAGCTGTTTTGGATCTCGAGGACCAGTCACTCTGAGCCTCTGACTGGGGTCGATCAGAAGCCCTAGTTTTGTTGTATTTACCTGAAGCGTTCACCCACCAGTCTCCTACAGGTGCTGATCTGGAGAGTCTAGAATAGGCTGAGTTTGTGATCGGTCTACTGTTCACCACCAGTCTCCTACCAGAGCAGCCGGAGACAGTGTAGAATAGGTTGGCTTTGTGAGAGAGTGTACGGTGTTCACCACCAGCCATGTAGAGGTGCTGCTGGAGAGAGTTAAAATAGGTTGGGTTTGTGAGAGTGTGTTTACTTATCAGCCATCTACAGATGCTGCTGGATAGAGTGTAAAATAGGTTGGGTTTGTGAGAGTGTTCACTAGCCAGCCATCTACAGGTGCTCCTGGAGATTGTCTAGAATAGGTTGAGTTTGTGATGGGTTTACTGTTCTTTACCAGTCTACTACAGTTGCTGCTGGAGAGAGTGTAAAATAGGTTTTGTTTGTGAGAGAGTGTTCAGTGTTTACTTACCAGCCGTCTGCAGGTGCCGCTGGAAAATCTAGAATAGATTGGGTTTGTGATAAAGTGTTCAGTGTTTACTCGCCAGCTATCTACAGTAACCCTGGGCAATGAACTCCGCTCCGCTAGCGGAAGTTGTGCAGATTGGGTTATTAAGCATTTCATTGAAAACACGCAATTCATGCAAGAATTCCCACTCCGCTATGCAATGGAGTTACCTACTGTATCCGCAGCCCTTTGTAAGGTAAAATTACCTTTACATGCTAAAAAAAAAGCATATAACCCATTCACAAAAGTGAACTTTGGAAACATCAGGCAATGAGAGAGGTGATGATTTTGGGGTTGCCCCTTACCTAGGGGGAGGGCAAGCAGATGCTTTGAACAAGCATATCACACTGAATGATTCGGTGGTGGTCTCATCCTCCTAGGACCCCCCCCCCCCCTTCCCCCCCCAAGCAAAGTTATGGGCAAACATACAATGCCAACCAAAGGCCCAGCAAAGCATTATGGGGCAAAATTCTAGACTTGAGCGAATATTATAGTATTAGCTCTCAGCTGATCCGGAGAGCCTGCCCCTTGAGGAGTGTTTTGATATTGGATACTATAATATTGACTGCACTCTAGAAATCATCCCATAATGCTTTGCAGGGCTTTTGGTTGGGATTGTATTTTTGCCCATACCTGCGCTTGGGGTAGTCCCAGGAGGATAGGACCACCAACAAATCATTTCAGCATGATGTGCTCTTTATGTTCAAGGCATCTGCTTGATCCTCTTCCTAGGTTGGGAAAGAACCCAAAATCATCACGTCTCTCACTGCTTGCTATTTATCATTTTCACTTTTGTGAGATGAACAAAATGCATTTTAGCATGTAAAAATAGCATGGATATAGAACCTAGGAGGAATGATTCTTTTTTAATCCTTCCATAAATGTTTTATTTGCAGGGACTCTAAATAGTGACAAATGTTGTCTGATTTGTAAGTACACAGCAAGTGTTGCAAGATGTAAATGTATAGATGAGTATGCTAGATTACATCTTTGTAAATGGAGTAGATACCAAATGATATTCTGGATGGAAGCATCCAGTGGATCAATATGATTATTGGTGCAGTAAATCGCAAACCTTTTCCATTTTGTAGCATAGCAAGCACTAGTAGTGGGTCATCTGGCTTCTTTAATGATGTTCATACATGCCCCCACCACGTCTTCAACAAGGCCGACTCCATCATCGCACCCCATCTCCGGGACATCATCAACGCCTCCTTCAACACCGCCACCTACCCAGAAAGCTGGAAGCATGCCGAACTCAGCGCCCTCCTGAAGAAACCAACAGCGGACCCCACCGACCTCAAGAACCTCCGCCCCATCTCGCTCCTCCCTTTTCCTGCCAAAGTCACCGAAAAGACCGTCAACAGACAGCTTTCCGCTTTCCTCGAGACGAACGGATCCCTCGACCACTCGCAGTCTGGCTTCCGAGCCAACCACAGCACCGAGACCGCCCTCATCACAGCCACTGACGACATCAGATCCCTGCTCGACAACGGGGAAACAGCGGCCCTCATCCTCCTGGACCTCTCCGCAGTGTTCGACACTGTCTGCCACCGCACCCTAGCCGGAAGAACCCAGAGAGTCCGCCTCCCCCCGTTCAGATCAGAGGCCACAGAAGTCATCTGCGGCGTACCACAGGGATCATCACTCAGCCCCACCCTCTTCAACGTCTACATGAGCCCCCTCGCAGCCATCGCATGCCAACACAACCTCAATATCATCTCCTACGCCGACGACACCCAGCTGATCCTCTCCCTCACCAACGACCCAGCCACTGCCAGAACCAGCCTACACGAAGGGATGAACGACGTCGCCGAGTGGATGAAGAACAGTCGCCTGAAACTGAACTCAGACAAAACGGAAGTCCTCATCCTGGGGTCATCGCCCTCCGCCTGGGACGACTCCTGTTGGCCCCCTGCCCTGGGCACCACTCCCAAGCCAACGGACCACGCACGCAACCTGGGCTTCATCCTGGACTCCTCCCTCTCGATGACCAGACAAGTCAACGCCGTCTCATCATCGTGCTTCAACACCCTGCGCATGCTCCAAAAGATTTTCCGATGGATCCTCACCGAAACCAGGAAGATGGTCACCCAGGCACTGGTCACCAGCCGACTGGACTACGGAAACACCCTCTATGCCGGAACCACAGCCAAACTTCAGAAAAGACTCCAACGCATCCAGAACGCCTCCGCACGACTCATCCTGGACATCCCCCGACACAGCCACATCTCCGGCCACCTGAGAGACCTGCACTGGCTTCTGTCAGCAAGAGGATCACGTTCAGACTCCTCACCCACGCACACAAGGCTCTCCACGACCAAGGCCCCAAGTACCTCAACAACCGCCTGACCTTTTACACGCCCACCCGCCAGCTACGGTCAACCAGCCTCGCCCTTGCCGCCGTTCCACGCATCCGCAGAACCACCGCTGGAGGAAGATCCTTCTCACACCTGGCAGCCAAGACATGGAACTCCCTCCCCATCCACCTTCGGCTAACCCAGGACCACCTATCCTTCAGGAAGCTACTCAAGGCATGGCTTTTCGAGCAGTAGCGGACCCCTCTCCCCCAGCGCCTTGAAACCCTTCCGGGTGATTAGTGCACTATACAAATGTTCATGATTGATTGATTGATTGATACAGTCTGGTGGCAGGTTAAGGTAACCAAACTCAGCTGACTTGGATCTGGATGTCTGATCTCTCCATGGTTCTGCGTTAGCAGGGATGGGGACAGGCACAGCCTTTGGTGAGTTCTAGCAGCGTTGTGAACCACGGTTGGCGAGCCCATGTGGGAGCTACTAGAATTAGTTTGAGAGACTGTTGTTGGAGCTTGCGTACCACTAGTGGGATTAGTGGGAGTGGCGGAAAAGCGTATGCAAATCTGCCTGACCAGTTCACCTATATTGCATTGCCCTTAAACAACGGGTGTGGAAACCTGGCGGCAAAGGTTGGGCATTTTGCATTGTCGTGTGTGGCGAACTGATCTATGTCTGGTGGGCCCCACTTGTGGAAAAATGGTAAAGAACTTGTGGATTTAGCTCCCATTCATGAATCTGTTGTGTCTGTCAACTTAACAGATCTGCAATCTGATTGTGAACTCCTGGAAGGTGTTCGGCTAGTAGATATATTTTTTGTGGAATGGCCCATCTACAAATGTTCTGTGCAAGCTGGGACAGTTGCAGAGAATGTGTGCCTCCTTGTTTCTGTATGAAGTACATGGCTGTCATGTTGTCCATCCGGATCAGCACAGCTTTGTTTTGTACATGTACTTGGAAAGATTTTAGTGTTAGGAATATTGGGCCCGATTCACAGAACTAACTTAAGACAAAATCCTAAACTTACTACTTTTGGTATTCACAGAAGTTAGGATTTTGTCTTAAGACAGACTTAAGACAGACTTAAGTTAGGATTTTGTCTTAAGTCTGTCTTAAGACAAACTTAAGACAAAATCCTAACTTCTATGAATACCAAAAGTAGTAAGTTTAGGATTTTCTCTTAAGTTAGTTCTGTGAATCGGGCCCATTGCTAGTACCTCTAGGTGATTGATGTTGAGCACTCTTTGTGGAGTGGCCCATCTTCCCTGAGTTGTATGTCCTAGGAGATGGGCTCCCCATCCTGTGAGTGATGCGTCTGTTGTAAGTACTATCTGTGGAAGAGGTTCGAGGAACGGCCACCCTTTGGACAAGTTTGTGGTGTTCAACCACTGCAGAGAGCGATGTGTGTGGCTGTCCACCAACACCAGATATGTAAGTTACCCTTGAGCCTGATTCATTCTTGTAGGCATTCTTGTAATGGACACATTTGAAGACTTGCATATGGCACAATAAAAATGCAAGATGCCATCATGCCTATGAGTTGCATGAACACTCTGGCTGGGAGAGAGTGTTGGGCTTGAAATTTTGTGACTAAGGCTTGAATGCTTGCTATCCTGGCTGGTCTGGGATATGCTAGAGCTGTAGAGGTGTTTATTGTGGCCCAAAGATATTGGTGTATATGAGGGCTGGAGATGCGACTTGGGGTAATTGATCGTGAACCCCAAGCTGTGTAATGTTTGAATGGTTTGAGTGTGTTGAACACACTGATTGAATGACTTGGCTTTTATCAGCCAGTCATCTATATATGGGAAGACATGGATTTGCTGCCTTCTGAGATGTGCTGCAACTACTGCAAGGCACGTTGTGAATACTCTGGGTGCAGTTGTCACCCCGAATGGAAGGACTTTGAACTGATAGTGTTGTCCGTCTAGTACAAACCTTAGATACTTCCTGTGAGGAGGATGTATGGGAATGTGGAAGTAGGCGTCCTTGAGATCTAGTGTGGCAAGGAAATTGCCTTGTTGCAGCAGTGGGAGCACTTGTTGTAGAGTGATCATGTGAAAATGATCTGAGTATATATATATATATAGGTTGAGGGGCCTGAGATCGAGAATTGCCCTTAGTGTCCCATCCTGCTTGGGTATTAGGAACTACAGCAAGTAAACCCCTGTGTCCTGATGTTGTAAGGGAATAATCTCTATTGCGTTCTTTTGAAGCAATGAGAGAACCTCTTGTTACAGTAGCGTGAGATGGTCTGTGGACATGGGACGATGCCTGGGTGGTATGTGTGGAGGGGTGGATGTAAGTTCTAGGCAGTAACCATACTGAATAATTTGACTTACCCACTTATCTGTTGTGATGGAATTTCAGGCAGGTAGGAACTGTGCTAATCTCCCCCCGACTGGAGTGGGATGTTGTGGGGGGGAGCGGAAGGAAGTCACTGTTTTGTGGTGGGAGAGGTACGATTGGTGTTGTTACCTCAACCTCTTCCTTTATTGTTGTTTCCTCTGTATCAGTAGAAACAAGGGCACCCCATAAAGTGAACCTGGGGTTGTAACGTATTTTAGGAAAACAATGGTTCAAGGATGGCCTAATTAGGTCCTGAATAGCGAAAGGAGCTACTTAAATTTGATATTAAATCAGTCTGGGAGCAGAACATGTAGGATAACGTGAAAATGTTAATCATTTCATATTTTCAACATGTAGCTATACGTTCAGGTGCTCACATGAGTGACGGAGTGCATATCGTGACTTGAGTGAAAAACAGTGAAAATAGACTAAATAGATAGATATAAAAGTGAGACCAGAGCAATTAGGTATGGTCCACACCGCTGTAGTAGATCAAGGATTATTCATTCTCTGTTATTTGAAAGTCAAGGTAATTATTTTCGTGGTGCTCGGGTTAATTAAGGGGATCTTGCTGAGTGCCATGACCAATGTGCCACACGGTTTTCTGCCGGGAGTTAATCGCCGCGGTCCGTGGCCGTGATTAGTGTCCTGTCTCCCCTCGCTCCACTCGGCTCTGCTTGCTTTTAACCAAGCAGACCCGAGTCTCACTTTTATATCTATTCCCTGACTGAACCCAAGCTATGCAGTAACTACTTCTCCAAACTGAGTGTTTCCTACACTCCCCATTAACGGGGCCAATGAAAGAGAAAGATTTCAGGAAGCTCACCCTGTACTGATGATGGGCCCGATTCACAGAACTAGCTTAAGACAAAATCCTAAACTTACTACTTTTGGTATTCACATAAGTTAGGATTTTGTCTTAAGTTTATCTTAATACAGACTTAAGACTGACTTAAGTCAAAATCCTAACTTAAGTCTGTCTTAAGTCTGTCTTAAGACAGACTTAAGACAAAATCCTAACTTCTGTGAATACCAAAAGTAGTAAGTTTAGGATTTTGTCTTAAGTTAGTTTTGTGAATCGGGCCAGATGATCTTAACTCACTAAAGATCGAAACGTCGTTGACCCCCCCAAGGAAACTCCCCCACCCCACTGTATATATTTCTGTGGATTATCCCTTGTTGTTTGTGTGACATTTCGTCTATTTTCACTTTTTTTCACTCAAGACACGATGTGCACTGTGGGCCCGATTCACAGAACTAACTTAAGACAAAATCCTAAACTTTCTACTTTTGGTATTCACAGAAGTTAGGATTTTGTCTTAAGTTTGTCTTAAGACAGACAAGACAGACTTAAGTTAGGATTTTGTCTTAAGTCTGTCTTAAGACAAAATCCTAACTTCTGTGAATACCAAAAGTAGTAAGTTTTAGGATTTTGTCTTAAGTTAGTTCTGTGAATCGGGCCCTCTGTCACTCATGTGAGCACCTGAACCTATATCTACATGTTGAATATATGAAATGATTACAATTTTCACATGTTACCCTACATGTTCTGCTCCCAGACCGATTTAATATCAAATTTAAGTAGGTCCTTTCGCTATTCAGGACCTAATTAGGCCACCCTTGACCCATTGGTTTCCTCTGTATCAGCCTCTAAAATATCCTATATTGGGGGATGTTTGTGTAGTGGCTTTAAAGGAAGATGAGTTGTCTGCTCCAATCTGTTTGGAGGCTTCTCTGTAGAAGGAGCGACAAAAGGAGCCTCGTGTTTGTGGGGACTGTAAAGCTACCGTGGATTTGGCAGTCTCAGTGTCTTTTTTCAATTTTTTCTAGTGCAGTGTCCACAGCCGGGCCAAAAAGTTGTTGTTGGTTAAATGGCTGATTAAGGATAGTAGTCTGGACCTCCTGCTTCAAGCTGGAGATGCATAGCCATGCATGACGTCTGAGGAGGACACTGGTATTTATTGCTTGAGACGCAGTGTCTGCTGCATCAAGTGCACATTTTATTGATGCATTTGAAATTAATTTACCCTCTTAGATTAGATCATTTCCTTGTGTTCTCTATCGATCAGGCAAATGTTGTAGTAGGGTTTATAACTGGTTGCAATGGGCTCTGTCATATCTTGCGAGCAGTGCTTGGGTGTTAGCTATGTGCCAGGTATTGCTTGCTTGGGCAGGTATTCTTTTATCAGAAGCGTCTAGTAGCTTTGACTCTTTATCAGGAGGTGGCGCTTCTCCTGAGGTTTAGGAGTTAGCACGCTTTCTAGCATTGGAAACGACCAGAGAATCTAAGGCCAACTGTCCTTTAATGTAGGCAGGATCTGCAGGACCAGGCCTATACTTCTTTTCTATTCTGGGGTCCTGGCACATACAGGATCTTTAAACACTTCTGAGGCATGCTTAATGACTTCTTTAATCATGGGTAATATTTGTACTGACTTTTGGGACTGCTCAAAAGTATTTAATAAAAAGTCCTCTTCTGCCTCGTCTGAGTGCATTGTGACACCATGATAGATGGCAGCCCTATTAATTAAGTGTCCAAACCCAATATTGTCTTCTGGAGGAGATGGTTTTGAGGGGTATGTATGTGGACATGCGATGTCCGGTATGTCTTGTGGGACAGGGTACTCCTAATCTGGTGGGTCAGTTGGGTACATGAAAGGGTCATCTCGGTCACCCCCTGCCCCTATGTGAACATCATCATCATTATGTGGAGGTGTATGAGGTGGAGAAAAATGAGGTGGAGAAGTGTGAGGTGTAATAGGTTTAGGTAGAGGAAGTGGGTTAGAAGGAAGTGTAGGAGAAGAAGGGTGCATAGGCGATGTGGCAGAGTCCTTCTTCTTCACAGGCACTGGAGGAACAGCTGCTATGTCTAACTTCCTCTTTCTATATGGTCCAGTGGTGTCATGTCCTGTCTTTGGATCAATAGATCTTTGTCTGCTTAGGAATAATAGGATCTGGATGAAAAAGCTCCTATTCCTCAGAAACCACTTCCGGCGCCGATTTCTTTTGGTTCCGATCGGGGTTGGTGTTTATTTTTGTCCTTATGCTTAGGAGGTGTGATCGAGTCCTTTCACTTAGTTTTTGGCCCAGAAGGTTTTGGTTTTGGAGCCGAAGCCAAATGTTTCGGTATGGAAGCGTTCAAAGCCGGTTTGGGAGTTTTCGGGCCGGGTTTGTATTTCGAAGTCGACAGTGTCGGTACTGGTTTCGGAGCTGGGACTTCTTTTGGTGTCGGTGCCGAAGATGCTAGCGGGATTGGCACGTGCAGTTTACTCGGTCCCGAGCTACCGGAAGGCTTTTTGATTTTCTTTGGAGCCGGGCTTGAAGGCGGGGCTCCTGAAGTATGGTCGCGACTGGGCCCAGCAGGCGGAGTGTTGACCATTGCCTTCGATTTTGGTGGGGGGTTGGGGGTAGGGGAAGTAGTACTCACTCTTTGACCCAGAGTGATGGAGTCATCGGAGTCATCTGCCTCTGGCACGATTTCAGGTTCTTCGGAATCTTCTTCTGGGACATCTGGGCCTTCATCAAAGATGTCCACCGGTTCCAGAGCTGATTATTGGATGATGTGTCGACGAGCGCTTTGATCTCGAATGGTCTTCTTCGATCGAAAGGATGCGCAGTCTGGACAGCTGGACTAGTTTTGTTCCGGTGATAAGCCCAGGTTGCAGATGTTGTGATGGTCCCTGTGCGGGAATTTTGCTCCACACTGGGGGCATTTCTCAAATGGCGTCCTTTCCATGGGCTGCAGGCCTCATGGCGTGAATAGGCTCGACGACCGGAATCAAATTGATGAAGTCGAGTCGAAGGTCGAGATGTTTAGAAGGTAATTTGAAGAGTTTAAGGAAGTTTTTTTGCGTCGAACTACTTAGGAAAGTAGATTTCGAACCGGAGCGGAAAAGTTACATCCGAACCCAATGGCAGAAAAAAACTATCTAAGGATGGAGTAGATGCCCATGCACACTATCGTCCAAGGGAGGAGTCACCTATCTTGTGACTACAATGACTTCTTCCAAGACAACAACAACATGCAATCATCCGAGCCCAACACCAGATGGCGATCTAATGCTAAGTGTGAGATCTGCAACTCGTATGCCTCGAACATTATTTTATTTTTTACTAAAGGTATGTGAGATTTCTGTTTAAAACTTGTATTAATACATGACAATGGAGTTCATGCAAATAGGCTACTACAACCACATTATTTTGCTAAAACAATGTTACCATTACATGCTACAAAGCATGTAACCAATTCACAAAAGTCAGCTTTGAAAAATATCAGTCAATGAGAAAGGTGATGATTTTGGGGTCCCCCTAATCTAGGGGGAGAACCAAGCAGGTGCCTTAAACACAAAGAGCATATCATGTTCAATGATTGTGGTGGTCCCATCCTCTTAGGACCACCCTAAGCAAAGTTATGGGCAAAAGAATACAATGCTAACCAACGGCCCAGCAAAGCATTATGGGGCGAGATTCTAGGTTTTAGTGAATATTTTAGTATTCGCTATCAGCTGTGCCTGAGAGCCTGCCCCTTGAGGAATGTTTTGATATTGGATACTATAATATTCACTGCACCCTAGAATATTGCCCCATAATGCTTTGCAGAGCCCTTGGTTGGGATTGTATTTTTTGCCCATAGCTGTGCTTAGGGTGGTATTAGGAGGATGGGACCCCCACCGAATCATTCAGCATGATGCGCTCTTTGTGTTCAAGGCATCTGCAAGGCATCTGCTTGGTTCTCTCCCTAGATTAGTGAGGACATCAAAATCATCACCTCTCTCACTGCTTGTGTATTTTCATATTCACTTTTGTGAGATGATTATATGCATTTTAGCATGTAGTAATGTAACTTGACGTTTTACCAAGGCTATGTGAGGATTCTGTTTTCATAATTGTGGTGAGAAGGAGTTGCAGAGCGGAATTCACAGTTTTTGATCAATTCCGCAGAATTCTGTGTAGTGGTACTACACCCACCCTTAGTCTACAGGTGTTGCTGGTGAGGGGGTAGAATAGGTTTGGTTTGTGATGGGTCAATTGTACACCCCCAGTCTCCTACCGGTCCTGCTGGAGAGAGTGTAAAATAAGTTGGGATTGGGATGGGTCTACTGTTCACCACTAGTCTTCTACAGGTACTGCTGGAGAGGGAGTAGAATAGGTTGGGTTTGTGAGAGAGTGTTTAGTGTTCACTCGCCAGCCGGCTACAGGTCCTGCTGGAGACAGTGTTGAATAGGATGGGTTTGTAACACAGTGTTTAAAGTTCACTTGCCAGCTATCTACAGGTGCTGCTATAGAGAGTATAAAATAGGTTGGGGTTGACAGGGAGAGAATCAAGGTATGGCTGACCTTTTTCACAAAAGGGTGTTGTTGGCAGATAAATGTACACACTCTTGCTAGCAGTACTAACAGTTTCACAACGGGCTTGGCATCGCCCCCACCGTTCCTTCGTAATGCTTACATGTTTCCATTACTTTCATGTTTTACATCACAAAACCTTGATTTGCAAACATATGTAGAATATACCCAGCTAGCAGCCCATCTGGACATAGTAGGAGGGGGCATGATCCAGTCACATATTGGATCAGTGACGATGATTAAGTGCCAATAAACAAGTTCGACATTAAAATCCTCCGGCTTTGAGTTTCTGTGCCCTTCCCTTTAAGTTTTGACTAACTGATAGTGTTGCATTGGGACCTCCCACCTCCCAAATGAAGAAGACCACAGACATACATTTCAAACATTCTCTCTTCATAAATACAAAAGAATCACAGAAGAGCTGAAAAAATGTGAGTGAAAGAATCAATCAAGATTTATTTCAGAATGAATGAATATTCCACAGAATTGATAGAGTATTAGTACAGAAGAATAAGTCAATGACAAAAATGCATTTTAAAATTAACTAATCAATTCTTAAACACTGGTAGGAAACAAGGAACTGGTGCATCAAAAATATAAGATACATCCTACATCTAAAATTGATTATACATTTGATCAACATTCAAAGATGCACAGACTAACTAAGAAGATTCCATAGTTAACCACAACCATAGTTAAAGGAAACCTGCAGAAATATGTTACCAGAAGCATCCTTCAATCTATGGGTGACAGGAATTCTTAGGCTAATGAAGTAACTTTGTGACCTAAACTCTTTAGTTTTAGTTTGTTTCATACTTTTAGCTAATTACTACAGAATGTCCAGATCGTGTGCGGTTAGGAGGAAAGTTAGATTCTCACACTAGCTTTCTTAAAAAAATATTTTTATTCTAAGGGCCCTTATACATTTAAAATGTAGCTCAGCACATATTTGTTAGCAAATTGCTGCCCTGTTAACCTTTTATCTGTTGATTCAGAGTCAGCAACTAGATGTCACAGAAAATGACGACCTCTTTATTCTGTAAATTGCAGTGAAAGATAGTTGTCTTGTTGCTCAACCAAACCACCTTTAATTAGTTGGAACATCCCCAGTGCCCCCAGCTTAGGTTGGGAAGTCAGTTCTCAATGAATACCCACCATGTCATACAGAGTAGGTAGCCAAGTCCTTGGGACGTTGTCTTTCTTTACTTGAATGTCATTGGTTCACAAAACCGTGCACAGCAAACATGGCAGGATGGGCCGAACTCTGGCTCCATAGATATGCTTGCATTTAACAGCTGCTAAAGGTTTCATTTCCAAGTTCCTAAAGTGAGCTCGTCCACTCTAACAAATGTAAACCTAGTGTACTAGCCTTTATCTAACACCAACTTTACCCACATTCTTACTAGCATCTTAAGGAGAACAAGGGGCATAAAAAGGTTTACCAATACAAAAAACAAATTCAATCGTTATTAAATCTCAATTCCTTGTTTCAGATATTTTGGTTCTCTTAAATTACCAAATGCATCAGCCTCACTCTAGTAATTGTATTACATTGTAATAATTAGGGCTTGGCTCTAGACGGCACGTATGCACTGTCTCAAAGAGAGACATGCTGTATCTACTTTGTGAAACAGTGGTTCCTGTGGCATATATACTTAATACTATTTAAGGAAGAGAAGGCGAGAATCGCATTTGGCCAGGGTTTTAAATGGATGTCAAAGAGAAAGGAAAACTCATACACTGATTCAGTAATATCGAGAATTGTATTCCAAAATTCAATTTACCAATTTTTACAAAACATATAGGAAAAATATATACAGGTGTGTATAGTCTCCCAGGTGAAACAATAACCTAAATAACATGAGCGACGTTTTTTTGAAAATATTTAGAAGGTTTCAAGCTGTTTTTGTTTTTAAAAGCGACCAATGTTTAATTTGTTTCAATTGCCTAGTATCTATTTATTAGTAGAATACAGTTTGAATAGTTTGCTTTTCCTTTTTTCGTCGACGGCGTTTCAACCCTATTCTGGATGTAGGGTCTCGTCAGGACCTACAGTGTTGGGGACATCTGATTGTAGAAATGCTGATGTGTAGTATAGTGATATGTAACCCCTGTAGAAGTAAAATAAGGATACTCACTAGAGGACCCAGCCGGGTTCCCTTGCAAGGGTGAAGTTTTCAGCAATCCTAATTTGTAATACTAATATTCAGTAGCTCAGTTTCCAATAGCAGTGGTCGATTTCAGCAGTTGCTGATATTGGTCCAGTGTGCGGGCACTCTCTGGTAATGAGTCTCGCAGTCGGTAACTTTCTTTTAATTTGGAGCAAGAGGATCCGACCGCTTCCGTCAGTCTGTCCTGGTACAATGACCATTGTACCAGGACAGACTGACGGAAGCTGTCTATTCCTCTTACAATCCTCTTACAAATTAGGATTGCTGAAAACTTCACCCTTACTAGGGAACCCTACCGATTCCACCACAAATGGCTTTCCCTTGCTCATTTGGCCTAAGACACAGATGTTGTGTTTACAAGGCAAGAGCCGCCGCTTGTTTTGTTTTTTTGTATATAACTTCCCATGTAGGTTTTTCAGCAGGCACATTGTATATCCTTCCTAAGCGGACCTCCCCACCACAGATCAGGCTGGAGTTTGGCATCCAACAGCAGCTCCTGGCACGTCAGGGGGCCTACATCTGTGCATGGGATAAAGTGAGGAAATCTGCACAGGGAACATTGAATGAATATCTGTGGAGGGAGATAGAGCAGTCCTCGACATCGCCTGCAGCCAAATATCTAGCAAAAAGCCTTGTAAACACCGGGCTGGAACAGCTTTGGGCTTCCTCCATAGATCATAAATCTTTCAACAATTTGGTAAAGAAATCCATCAAACATCAGTCATGGGTACACGATAAAACCGATTTTTCAAAAAGAAGGCACGCTTGGATGACTTTGAACTCATACTCGGCAAAAGCTCCTCAGAATTATTTGGGCTTGGGTTACGCCAAAAAGACCAAAATGTGCTTCTTAAGATATAGACTAGGGCTTCTACCCTGCACTCAGTATTTCCCACACTGGTTAAGAAAGAAAGCAGAATCGCCATGTCGTCTGTGCGGTGATGTGCAAGAAGACATGATTCACCTACTATGCTCTTGCGAGAAAATGCAAGAGGAGAGGAAACTCCTTTTGAAACGACACTTTATTCGGTTTGGGATACGTACATGAAGGAGTGCAGTACTTACTTGTTTCTCATCTCAGGACCCTCAACTGAGTTGCGGCCTTGTAAAATTTTTAAAGGCTGTGGAGGAAAAAATGCCAGGACTAGAATCTTGAACTGTTCTGATCCCAACTTATCTTGTAATAGAATCTTTGTCTACTTCCAGATACTGTGTGACAAATGAAAGACTAATATGCTTTTATGTTATGTTATATGTTATAAACCGTTTTGTAGCGCGCTCTGTTACTGGTGAGTATCCTGGCGCGGGGAAAGGGTCAGAACGGCAGATAACAAGACAGCGAAGAATCCTCCTAGCCTGCACTCGTGAATAGGTGAGTTTTCAGGTGTTTTTTAAAAGCAGTCACTGTCGGCATGGAGCGTAGATGGAAAGGGAGGGCATTCCAGGCCCGAGCCACCACAACCAACAGTGACTGACCGCCCAGTCTGGCACGTTTTAAACGGGGAAGAGACAGTTTAAACAGAGAGGCAGATCTCAAGGTGCGTGCCGGAATGTACCTTGTGAATCTTCTTTTCAAGTACGAGGGGCCTTGGTCATGAATTGCACGAAACGCCAGCACCAAAGATTTAAACCGAATACGTTGCGCTACAGGAAGCCAGTGAAGCGAGCGCAACTCCGTGCGGACGCTCTTCCACCTGGGGATGTTAAATAATAGACGTACAGCCGCGTTCTGAATAATTTGGAGGCGTTTGACCAGGTATGCCGGAATGCCACTGAACAGTGCATTCGTGTAATCGAGGCGAGCCAGTATGAGCGCTCTGGCAACCGACTCTCTGGCCTCCCTGGGGAGCAGGGGGAAAAATTTACGGAGCATTTTCAGAGTAGCAAAGCAGGTGTCGGTGAGTTTTTTGATGTGGTGCTCAAATCTGAGATCCTCCGTAAACCAAATGCCCAGATTTTTTGCAGGTCTCCCCATCTCTGTTGGGCAAGGAATGTTGGAGGGCCAGAGTGTGCTCTTAAACGAGGGGGGGAAGGAGCCGTAAAAGAGCACCTCGGACTTGTCCTCATTGCACTTCAGCTGGGCCTGTGTTAACCAGCGAAATACTGAGGACAGACACAGGTGAACTGTAGATGTGTCCAGATTGTCGTCTGGCCAGGTGAACAACAATTGGGTGTCATCAGCATACCCTAAAATGTTAGCCCCGAACTGTTCAGCTAGGTATACCAAAGGTGTAATGTACACATTGAACAGTAAGGGGCTAAGTGTGGACCCCTGCAGGACTCCTGTAAGCAAAGGTCTTTGCTCCGAAGCATGCGGAGGCATCCATACCTGCTGGGTCCTATCAGATAAAAAAGAAGACAGCCATTCCAGCACCACTCCCCCAATACCAATGTCCGACAGCCGACCGAGAAGGAGATCATAGGGGACAGTATCGAAAGCGGCAGAGAGGTCCAATAAAATTAGGACCGCTCTGCCACCTCCATCTAGACACTCCCGAATGGCCTCGGTCATCTCCACCAGGGCCGTCTCGGTGCTATAAGCAGCCCTGAAGCCCGATTGGGCCGGGTGGAGGGCATTAGATGTTTCGACAAAGCTCTCCACTTGTTGAAGAACTGCCTTCTCACAGATTTTCGTGAGAGCAGGCAGAAGGGAGATGGGTCGATAGTTTCCCGGGACCGACACATCCAGTCCTGGTTTCTTCAGGAGTGGAAGAAGTTTGGCGTGTTTCCAAACCTGGGGAACCGCGCCTACGGCCAAGGAAAGGTTCACCAACTGCATAATCTCACTGCAAACAGTATCCGCCACCTCCGAGAGCACTCGGGCAGGGCATGGGTCGACAGGAGAGCCCGATTTAAGGGACTGGAGAAGATGGAGAACATCATCCTCCGTAACCTGTACGAAGGTGGTGCCCAGGGAATGAGGGAGAGGGTGAACAGGGGCCAGCTACAGAGCGATCGGCAGGAAGTGCCTCTAAAAGGCCCTGCTGGATCTTCGCTATTTTGGTTATAAAAAAAGTGGACAACTCCTCACACCATTGTGCAGAGGACGGGAGGGGCATGGCTTCCGCAACCGGGGACACAAAGCTTTTGACGATCGCAAAGATCTCTCTGCTGTTGTTATTGGCCTTGTTGATGCGCCCAGCATAATAGTGACCTTTTGCGTCCCTAATGGCTCCATAAAAGTTTTTTTGAGCAAGTCGTAGGGCGGATTTAGCCTCGGAGCTGTACTCTCTCCTCCATAAGCGTTCTAATTTCTTACAGCCCTGTTTCAACTCTCTTAATTCTGGGGAAAACCAGGGTTGGGAGGGCGCGCGTCTGGCTCTGGTCAGCACAGTTTGTTTAGTAGAGGCAGTCGCCGCCTGCCCTATCCATTCATTAAACTCCCCCACCGCATCGTCCAAACATCCCTTGAGATGTGGACGAGTGTTAGACAGGGCAAGTCTGAATGCAGGTAGATTAATTTTTTGACGATGACATGTAGGGGGCGGGGGGCTGGGCTCTGCCAACTCCCAGCTGAACCTGACCAAGTCATGGTCAGACCAGGATGTTTTTTCCACAGACACTGGCTGGATGGGGAAATTCGTACACACCAGGTCAAGTAGATGGCCACCCACGTGCGTAGGACCCGACACCCATTGTACTAACTGGGCAAGCTCAAGAATTTCCCCAAGCCTACGAGCTTCGGAGGAATCAGGGGCATCCATGTGTACATTTAGGTCCCCGACCAAAAGAAACTTAGGAAAGCCTAAGGCCCGTGGGACCCGTGGGTAGTTTTATAACTATGAAGAATAGAGCACAAAATGTCCACACTATGACGGTTTTAAACATATGTAATTTTATATTGTGTTTCATTTTAACTTATATTTTGTATCGTACTGAATTGGTTTTAATTAACTGTGCAAATAAACTATAAACTATAAACTAAGCAGGCACATTGTATTGCAAATGAAACATAATCCATGTTACCATGAGTAATTTGTGATGTTTCTGATTGCGTGTTACTCTACGCAGTGTGTATTTTTCTCCTGGTAGGCTGAGCACTCACTTAAGTTACAGCTGCTGCAAGCAGTCAGGTGCTCAGCAAGACACAGTAGGCTAAATCTAGTAATTAAAGAGTGCTAAAGAACTGCATGTAAAAGTGTGTTCCAAAGTCACTGAACACCTAACGGAAACAACCTAGAGAAAGCTGTGACGGCAGGCAGGATGAAACCAGACATTGCCCCTGGTCCATGGAGGCCACAGATGGAATGGAGATTGACAGCCCTGTGTACTGGGTGGTCTGTTTCTGTTGCCTTTTCCACTGAATTGTGAAAACATTATTTAAGCTCTTAGATACATGTTTTCCATACCTCAAGCACATCAGATCTCACTCAGTGGCTGTGGTCTCACTCAGGCTCTAAGGTGGAGCCAGTCCAACAGCAGTTACCTACGGTCTGATCTTTAGTACCACTGACACTGCCCTTGCTACCCCTAGTTTCAGGCATCCAAAAGGCAAAACAGCCCTAAAATCCATTGAATTTTGTACTATTCTTCCCATTTCCTTCCCCTCGCCCTTCTACTAAAAATAGGTTGTGTGGAGGGGGTGAAGGTGTGACCATGGTTCACGTGCCATGTGGACTGGAGTATGTGACGTCACCTCGGCTGCTTCTAAATTATGTTCAATTAATGTCTCTGTGGAGTCGTTTCTACTTGACTGGTCTGTGACAACATTCACTTTGGTTTAGTCTAACAACAACGAATCGTTGTGTTATTTGACAAATCATTGACTTCCAGATTAAATTCCTCAAATCTCACTCCTGTGGTCCGTGGTTTCTGTGTTTAATGCTACAGTCTGTGGTTCCTGAGTTTTGCTGCAGCTTTTATTGCTGTTACTCCTTCTAAAAAGGTCTGACCCCTCCTTTCAATGAGAGATCTTTTCTCGTCCCCCTTCTGCACTGTTGCCTCTCTCTTGTACCTTCCTCCAGTCTGTTTCATACTGGACCCCTTCCACATGTTACCTTCCTTTCTGTCCCCTCCTCATCATTCTGCTCAGTCTTGCCATCTCCCTTGGCCTACCTCTGTCTGCTCCTGAACCCTTTCAAATCTTGTATTTTCTTTCCTCCTTCCCAAACTTGTGCCCTTCCACATGGCCCTGATGTTTCCCCTCTTGAATCAGCTCTCATTCCACGGCTCATTACTACCTCACCCCTTCCCTGTTCCCACTACTTTATTTTTCACATTTCTTGTTTGCTTCATTCCCCTTCCGTCTACTCTCTTTTGCTTTCCTATCTGCTTCTCTTTTCCTACTTTCAATCGCTTAACCTCTCGCCTCGACGGCTGCGATTCATGCTCCCAGCAGAGAACTATTGGCTATGCCAAAGCTTGTTTTTAGATATGGTACCCTGACTGTAGAATTATTGAAATGAAAATGTGGAAATTTTTTTCACAACCAATTTTATTGAGCAAATGAGCAATAAAAATGTGGCACCCCCAAGACCGGAGATCACCACAACGATATCAATACAATATATCACATAGGTAGCAAATGTCCAAGCAGGTCTTAAGAATAGGCTCAGTATGAAAACCCCCCCAACCCACCCTACCCCCCAACCCGACCCCTCCCAACTCCCAAACTTCCCTCCCCACCACCCCCCATCCACACGTGTACACACAGCAATAGAATAAAAGGTGTAGGTGCAGCGCGACTGGAGCGTCGCAGACTCGGGCCAACAATGTCTTTGCCATCAAATGTCCTCCTCTCGCTCCGCTGGGGGATACAGTGGCAGACCCCGGTAGTCAGGCAATGGTGATCCCCTTGCTCAAAAAGCCTGGTTTAGATCCGAAGGCCCCTGTTAATTATAGGCCCATCTCTCTGCTGCCGGCTCTCACGATTCTGGAAAAGCACGTTCAAGGCGTGCTTTCCAATTTTCTTGAATCTAATGAGATCCTGCATGCCACCCAATCGGGGTTTCGTCCCCATCTCAGCACAGAGACTGCGCTCCTTGAGGTCTCGGAAACCATTAAAGGGGTTCTGGACTCTGGGGGCAAAGTCATGCTGGTGATGTTAGACCTGTCGGCGGCGTTCGACACCGTTCCCCATGATGGTCTTCTCGCTAGACTCTTCGAGATAGGTCTACGGGGGACGGTGTTCGACTGGTTTTCCTCCTTTCTAGCCGGCCGCCGGCAAACGATCTGGGCTCCGCCTGATTCCGCCGCGATGCCGCCTCTGGGAGTCGGGGTCCCTCGGGGCTCTATCCTGAGCCCGACCCTCTTCAACATCATTATGACCCCATTGGCGGCGTTGGTGGAGTCGCATGGCGCCCAGATCGTATCCTACGCGGATGACACCCAGCTCCTCTTTTCTTGTAAAAGAGGAGGTGACTTTGATGGGGAGAGTATTCGGGATTGCCTTGGGGCTGTGTTTCATTGGTTCCATCTGAACAGCCTCAAGTGCAATTCCGACAAGTCCGAGGTGCTTTTCTTTGGGTGTGACACAGAGCCAGACTGGCAGACCTGGTGGCCAATGAATATGTTCCCTCCATCTTGTTCCTCTCAGGTTGCTAAAAATCTGGGGGTTAAGATGGATAACAGGCTAACCTTGAAATCCCAGATCCTGGGGGTGTCGGGCACCTGCTTTGGCATCCTTAGGATGCTGCGGAGGTTTCTTCCCCTGCTATCCGAGGAACATAGGACGCTGACAGTCCAGGCTCTGATTGGGTCCAGGTTGGATTATTCCAACATTCTTTACCTGGGCCTTCCAGAGTACTTGCTACAGCGGCTTCAAGTGGTGCAGAACGCCGCTGCCAGGGCAATTTTTGGTCTTAATAGGCGTTCCAGTGCCTCGGGCCTGTTGGCAACTTTGCACTGGCTTCCTATCCGCAAGCGGATCGCCTTTAAGGCATTGACCCTGGCCTACAAAGCTCTTCACAAGGGGGGAGCTAAGTACCTCCAAAAGAGACTGGTCTTTTATCAACCGACCAGGTCTCTGAGGTCGGAATCCCTGTACCTGGCTGCTGTCCCACGGGTTAAGAAAGCGCGCCTCCGTGGCCGCTCTTTTGGACTGCTGGCACCACAGCTGTGGAACTCTCTGCCGCTGGCTCTGCGGGGAGCCACTAGCCTGCTGGCTTTTAGGAAGGGCCTTAAAACTTGGCTGTTCACTCAGTAGCCTGTCTTTTGTAAATTTTCTGGCTGATTCTTCTTCTTTTTTATCTGGTGTTATGTTAGTATGTCGCAGTTTCCTTTCTTTCTCCTATAAAGCGCCGGGACACTCTTTTTGAGTAGCCGAGCGCTATAGAAAAGATTAAATAACATAACATAGTCGGCCCATCGCTTCCAAATTTTGTAGTGTTTGTGCGGGCAGCCCCTCGCCTCAAAGATCGGCCTTTCCAGGCCCATGAAGTAGTCCAGCCCAGCTTTCCACGCAGAAAGGGGGGGGGCCCTCACCGCCTTCCACGCTCGGGCCAGGTCCCGCTTGGCGACAACAAGCCCCAAAAGCAGCAGATGGCGCTTATATATGTTCCCACCGATGCCATCCATGACGTGCAATAGTCCCAGTCGATGGGTGCGGGGAAGGTCCCAGCCCAAGACCTCGGACAGACAACTCCACACACCCCTCCAGAAACCAGACAGCCGACCACACGACCTAACAGTATGTATCAGGGACCCAGGCACCGCCCCACAGCGCAAACATTCCGAGGATGCAATCAACCCAGCTCTCCACAATCGTTCACGGGTATAGTAGGCCCGATGCAAGTATTTAAATTGAATGAGTCGGAGCTGTACAGCAATGGCGGTTCCACGTGGGGATTCTAGCGCCTCCCTCCAATCGTCCTCATCAAGAGGGCCAACGTCCACCTCCCATGCCGTCCGAAGAGAGTGTAGGGTAGAGGAGCAATGAATGACCAGCGTCTGGTATATCCGGGAAACCTTTCTGTCCCCCAGATCCCCCATAAATACCTTCGCCTCGACCGGGCTGAACTCCGGCAAAGAGTCTAGGTTGGCAATGCTCGGGGTGAGGGCATGGCGCAGCTGCAAGTAGCGGAAAAACTGGGACTGAGGCATCTGGAACTCTGTGCGAAGTTCCTCGAACGATTTAAGGGTAGTGCCGGACATGACTTGGCCCAGTAACGTGATACCTATTGCTTCCCAACCTTCAAAACCGGCCAGGGCCGCCAGCTCCGGGAGCATACCATTGTGCCAGAGCGGCGTCTCGGCCGTTAACTTGCCCCACCAGCCCATGCGGCGTAGGGCCTGCCTCCACACAGCAAAGACCACTCTGGTAACTGACGGCAGTGCGCGACGCAGGCGAGCTGAATACAGAATGGTGTGAAATGTATTGTCACCCATAAGCGACCGTTCCAAGGCATACGCCGGGTCCCCCCTATCACTGTACCACCATTCATTAAGAATAAGCAGTTGGGAAGCCTGGTAGTAGGAGAGGAGGTCAGAGGTTGCCAGGCCACCACAATAAGTAGATAAGAAGCATGTTTTCAACGCCACCCTGGCCGCACCGCCAGCCCACAGGAATCGACCCAGCACAGAATTGACCTGACGAAACCACTGTGGGCCGATAGGGTACGGGAAATTCTGAAGTTGATATAGCAGACGCGGAAGCGCCACCATTTTGAAGATGGCCGATCTTCCAAAGATGGTAAGTGGCATTCTGGACCAAGTCTTGACATCGGCCTGGACCCGTTCCCACACTGGCAGGACGCCACGACCCCAAGCCACAACGCGCGACTCCGATAGAAATATGCCAAGGTACTTCAGACCATCCGTCGCCACCCGCAGTCCCGCAGCCCAGGGGTCAGTCACGACTCCGCCGCCCAGCACCCACAGGGTCGATTTATGAAGGTTGAGTCGAAGGCCGGAGATCTCGCCAAAGACGCGCATGACCTCCAGAACCCGGGGACCCGAGCGCTGTAGGTCGGTGAGAAAGAAAAGGACATCGTCCGCATAGAGTGCGATCCTATCCACCAGGTCGTCATTCTAGACAAACCCGCGTAGCTGGGCATCAGCCCGCACTCGGGACGCCAGGGGTTCCATTGCAAGGGCGAACAGGTACGGGGACAATGGGCAACCCTGCCGAGTGCCCGACCAATTCGAAAACGCCCGGAAGTGGCCCCGGCCACTCGGACTGAGGCCATGACGTTGGTGTATAGCAATCGCAAGTACGACAGGAACACCGGGCCAAGGTTAAGGCGGGCCAATAGTGTAAACAGGTATGCCCAGCTCACAGAGTCGAAGGCCCTGTCCATATCCGCCAGTAGGAGCGCCGCCTGCTCATCCCGAGCGCCCATGGTGTCAACCGCCGCCTGCGCCCGCCGAATATTATGGCGAGTGGCCCTACGGGGCATGAATCCGGCCTGGTCAGGATGGACCAGGTCAGTAATAAGGGGCAGCAGTCGGTTCGCCAAGGCCTTAGCCAGAATTTTGGCCTCGATATTTAAAAGAGAAATGGGTCGGTACGAGTCGTGCCTGTCCGGCGCCCTGCCCGGTTTCAGGAAAACTACGATCTCGGCATGGCGCCAATCGGGCGGCAGTTCCCCCTGGGCCCGTGCCGCCTCTAGCGCGTGCCTGTACTGAGGCCCCAGCTGGAGGTGGAACTTTTTGTAGAATTCGCACGGGTAGCCGCTCGGGCCCAGTGCCTTCCCTGTATTCAGCTGTCCCAGAGCCTGTGCGCGGCTGCAGGGGAGGGATCCACAACAACAGGCACCCGTCTCTGGCGGTCCGAGCCCACATCCATAACCTCGTTCCCATCGCCCCCAACCACAGTTAACACATCCGGGATTTCACCCCATAACGTAAACAGTCTCTCAGACAGGGCCCACTGCATGGGAGGGGGGGCATAGACGCTACCAAAGACCACCGGCTCGGCACCCATCAGCCCCTTAATGAAAATATAGCGGCCCTGAGGGTCGATCCATTGCTTTTCATGAAAATGTGGAAATTTTTAAATAATTACATACACATATTTGAGCAGAATAAACTGAGAGATCACCACGATCCTTGTGCCAATCATATACACTCAATGACATCAAAGATTCTCAAAATAATTCAGGGAACATTCTTCAGAATCTCAGCAGAGTTTGGAATGTAACAAACATATACATCTGTACAGACTACTTGCTTACCCATGTCTTGACCTAGTACAGGAGAGCTTTTAGTTCCATTACAGTCAATTATACATTTAAAGTTAAGCTCCCATAGCACTACAGAATTATTATCTCCCAAAGGAACCCGCAGAATACTATTTTACAAGTTATGTACGGCAATAGCTCAAACAGGGTCTACTCGGTACACTAGTGAAGTGGCTCCATAGATTGCCTTTGCTCAACTTTTATCCCTGTATGTTCTTACAGAGACTTTGAGAAACAGCCTTCCATAGTATGAGAAAAAAACTTAAAACACTCAGTTAGTCCTAGACATAGGTGCAACGACATTCTAGATATGATTGTTGTATAAACACTTTGACTAAAATCCATCCCTTAAATAACCTTAGCTTTATAACTGTTCACCCTTACATGGTACTCGTAGCTTTCTGAGAAACTAATTGTACTCAGCTCCTTCATTCCACATCCATCACAGACACCGTTGTTCTAGATGAAACACGATCTAACACCAAGTAAATGAAGTAGCACTAAATAGGAATCTTAGCAAGCATTGGCAAAGCCAATAGGTCTCACCTGTGCAGGAGCTACTGGGTTTAGCAATATGTTTTAGCAATGTTGTACACTAGAGTGGTTGCTGTTAAGCATGGCTAAAAGTTAGAAGGGTATAGGAGAGCGGCATGAAGTGGAGTGCTGTGAAGTGGCATAGAGTTGAGTGTAATGGACCGGCATGAAGTGCCGTACAGTAGAATTGAGTGGCGTGGAGAGGAGAGGATTGTCAAGGAGAAGTGTGCAGTGTTGTGGAGTATCATGGATGGAGTAGAGTATCAGAGTGCAAGGACATACAGTTGAGCACTGTAGAGTGGAGCAAAGTGTGAGAGTAGAGTGTCAGAGTGGAGTGGCAGAGTATAAGGGAGTAGTACAGAGTGAAGTCTCATAGAAGGAGTGGCATACAGCATTGGTACTGATAATATGGTTGGCTCAAGGTCTCTTTTGTAAGTACAAATTCTGAATTTATAATTCGGTAATCTATTACCGAATCAAAAATTGGGTTTGTGATTCAGTATTAGAAAGGGGCGTATTTAGGGCATGCCTCCCTAAAAGCAACTCGAGGTGGTATGTGTTAATGTTTTGCAACCGAAATGCAATAACATTCGCATAGTACCATGAATTGGTGGTAATTCATTTGCATAATCGGAACGGGCCCCAAGGGACGCTTTCCTCTTTGTGAAAGTAGGGGAAAACATCTTTTAAGAGCAGGCAGTGGTCTGTGGGACTGGAAAAAACCTGTTCATTTTACATTTAGAACCGCATCCCGTTTTCCTTTCGGAATACGGGGTGCATTTCCAAAACAAATTGCTTTATTTAAAAGCAATCACACACATGGTGGTCTGCTGACTCCAATAGACCACCATTCCTATAATGTTTACGAATACGTACATATGGTGCTAGATGTTTCAACTCCTGTCTCCTAGGATTTGATTGAACGATGATAGCAATGAGCCTCATTTCTTCCACATCAAGGGAAGGCTCCAGAGGCAAATGTCATGCACTGCAAGGATTAAAGCAGAAAATTACAGCTCACATTTTCCTACTTTCACTTCTCATGCATATTTACATTTTTCTCTGGCTGCTGACACAGAATTCTCAAGGTTGCATAAAATGACCAAACACCACAACCAACTATGAATATTCTTCAGTGAGAGCTTGTTAAATCATTTGGGTGTGTTGGGTTTATGTGTTTTATAACTCATCCCTAAAGTTAGCTGAAAATACCCATTTATCCAAGCATTGTTCGTAGTGTTGATTTTCCAGGTAGCATGATCAGATATCCCTGGATTTTTTTCATTATAACTCTTTCACAGAATAAAAATCAACAGTGTTTCTTTCCATATAGTCCACATGCTAGTCTCCCAACAAGTTTCCTGGTATTTCATGTTTTCCTAGATGTGGGGAAATGATCAACAGCAGGGTATAGACACTTTTATGAATCCATCCTATTAACGCAGTCTTTTATCATCTATTTTGTAACAGCTGGTATTTGGATGTCCCACATAATTGCAATGTTATCATTTTCTATAAAGCTTCATTCCACAATAACTGCACTTTTTTGCTTTGGTGTATGTCCACGCATGGGTCAGTAGTATTGTTCATGTAATTAAAATTATTAAACAATTTACTGCATCTCTATGTTTATTTCTAGGTGTGTTCAGTGATGGTGTGTTTTTGCTGATGTTTGATAATTAAATAAAGCTCTTCACACATCCACTACAACGATGTGGCTTTTCCTCTGTGTGTGTTCGCTGATGTCTTTGTAGGTATGATAATCTACTAAAGCACTACATGCATTCACTGCAATGATGAAGGTTTTCCCCTGTGTGTGTTCGCTGATGCTGTCTTAGGTTTGATAATTGACTAAACTGCTTTACACATTTGCTGCAATGATATGGCTTTTCCCCTGTGTGTGTTCGCTGATGCTGTTTTAGGTTTGATAATTGACTAAACTGCTTCACACATTTGCTGCAATGATATGGTTTTTCCCCTGTGTGTGTTCGATGATGTCTTTGTAGGTCTGATAATCGAGAAAAGCTCTTTACACATTCACTGCAGTGATTTAGGTTTTCACCTGTGTGTGTTCGCTGGTGCTGTTTTAGGTCTGATAATCGACTAAACCTCTTCACACATTCACTACAATGATATGGCTTTTCCTCTGTGTGTGTTCGCTGATGTCTTTTTAGAGCTGATAATTGACTAAACCGCTTCACACATTTGCTGCAATTATATGGCTTTTCTCCTGTGTGTATTCGCTGATGTATTTGTAGGTCTGATAATCGAGTAGACCTCTTTGCACATTCACTGCAATGATATAGGCTTTCCCATGTGTGTGTTTGCTGATGTCTTTGTAGGTCTGATAATCGACTAAACCTCTTCACACATTCACTGCAATTATATACTTTTTCCGCTGTGTGTGTTCTCTGATGGTGTTTTAGGTCTGATATTCGACTAAACCGCTTTACACATTCACTGCAATGATATGGTTTTCCCCTGTGTGTTTGCTGATGTTTTTGTAGGTGTGAAAATTGACAAAAGCTCTTCACACATTCACTGCAATTATATGGCTTTTCCCCTGTGTGTGTTCGCTGATGTGTTTGTAAGTTTGATAATCGAGTAAACCGCTTCACACATTCACTGCAATGATATGGCTTTTCCCCTGTGTGTGTACTCTCATGGTCTTTTAGGTGTGCTAATCGACTAAACCTCTTCACACATTCACTGCACTGATATGGCTTTTCCCCTGTGTGTGTTCGCTGATGTTTTCTTAGGTCTGATGATTGACTAAAGCTCTTCACACATTCACTGCAATGATATAGGTTTTCTCCTGTGTGTGTTCGCTGATGTCTTTGTAGGTCTGATAATCGACTAAACCTCTTCACACATTCACTGCAATGATATGGTCTTTCCCAGATGTGTGTTCTCTGATGGTGTTTTAGACTTAATAAATGTTCAAAGATCTTCTCACATTCACTGCACTTGAATGGCTTTTCCCCTGTGTGTGTTCTCCGATGTAGATTTAGGTCTGATAATCGACTAAAGCTCTTTACAGAATCACTGCATTTGAATAGCTTTTCCCCTGTGTGTGTTCGCTGATGCTCTTTAACCCTTTCCATGCTCATGACGAGCTCAGCTCGTCATGATGCACGGTTGAGCTGTGCTGATGACGAGCTGAGCTCGTCATGAAACTATGGAAATCAAAGTCTTTCAGCACAGGAGGGGAAAACACCTAGCAGCCAAGGTGTTAAGGAGTGCAGATTGACTAAAGTTCTTTTCACATTCAGTGTATTTGAAATGTTGGTCTCCTCTGTGTGTTTGCCGATGGCGTTTTAATTTTGATGACAAACTAAAGCTCTCGCTGCATGTTTCTGATACTTCTTTCTTGATTAGTGTCTCTGAGTCAGGTGTATATTTGTCTATATCACTTGTATTATTCTCACATTCCCTGTATGTGTGTGGCATTTTGCATGTTTGCGTTCCGGTTTAACAATAAAGGACAAAGGTCACTAAATACCTGCCACCCTTATATGTGTTGAAGGCTTGTTTGTGGGTGATTGCGTCTTCAAACTGGATAATGGTTCTTCACACTCGCAGGTAAAGATCCATGCTCCTTCTGGTCGGGGCAAATTGGGACAGTACTCTATTTTAGATAGCAGAATGCCTCTTTCCTTTCTCCTTCAGTTGTTTGGCTTCACTCCATTGTGCTTTTCTCTGGCTGCTGTGGAATGGCCTGAAAGAGTTTACAATACACATCTAGCACTGAATGGTGGACTGATATCACTTTAGAAAGGAAAGCAGTACTGTAATCACATCATACCAATCGCACAATGAAAGCTGGTATTGAACATGATTACCCAAGAGGAGGATTATTAGTCTTGTTGTCATTTTTTAAAGGTCATTTCTTAGTTTTGTGGCATGGAGGTGCACAGCTCAGACTCGTAGAATCATTCAATTGCCCATGACGCTTCTTACAGGATCTGTCAGTTTATGTTCTGGTTTGTCTGTCGCTGACTGCACTGTGTTTTTCTGAATACAAACGCTCAATATTTCGGACTGTGTTTTTGCAGATCTACAGGATTATCTTCATTATCCTTAAATTTTGTACATTCAAGGATTGTTTTCTGTTGGATGTAAAGAGATTTAAAATTACTTACTTGGAATGTGCATACACATTTTCTTTTTAATTTAAAATCATTTTTAATGAGGTAGACGGAAGAAACAAATGGGTGGAAAGGAACTCATAAGGAATAAGGATCATGGCTAATTCACGTCACTTAATGCAAACATCACAGATTTCATTAATACGGTCACTGATAATGTCATAACATAATACACTTACATCTTACATTTTATTTATTCATTTATTCAGTGTTTTCTATTGCAAGAACAAGACCCAAGCTTGGGTGTCAGAGCGCTTTACAGTTCAACAGCATTTAAATTCTGAAGATATACAAGTCCATTAAGCACACTACGAGGTATATGTATTCATCTAACAGTGGAACATGTTTACACTTACTAATAGTACACATATTGAAGTTTACTATGAATTAACTCAAGTTATAGTAGTACATGTCATACTTCAATTTAAAAATAATACAACTACTGACGATTACCAGGAATCCACACTGGTTAAAGTGTTACATGTCCAGTCAAATACACATGTGGCTTGATAGGGGTACCTGTCATTAGACAACGTCCCTGTTATCTAGAGCAGGGACTTAATATATCAAACCGAGCTGATTATAGGTGATAGAGCTAAATCGTTGAAAGCAAACTTGGCTTGCACTATCCTCAGTTTCATCGTTCTGAGATTAGCAGGACTATAATCCTGCTTACTGTAGCCTACTGGAACAGCTAAATGTAGAACACCGAAGGATTGTCTGTTGTTCTCAGAAAAAGCCCTAGTATTGTCCGCTATTAGTTATTATTATTATTTTTTAAAATATTTTTTATTAATTTTCTCTTGTTTAATTTAAACATACAATTGTATATGCATTACACACATTAAAGAAGATACTGCTATTATCCTGTATATATGAGGTCAGACATTTTCATCATGTAATCACAGCAAAATAATCACAGCTATAGCATGTGCATTTGTGTACATTTATGGACTATTGTGTCCTTCCTTTACATGCAAATGTTGTTATCTCTAGTGGCATAACAGTATTTAAATATCATGAGCATGCCTAATTATTTACAAATACTCTTTACATACATAACACATGTCGATACTCAACGTTCAATATCACATAATCAATATTTTTGCAAACCTTCATAGATGATAAATATTATCATTTTAACATGAAACTACAACTGAAGAAAAAAAGAAAAGAATCATCAAATATGAGATCAATGATGAAGCATTGTGAGAGGTGCAGTCTAAAATAAGCTGTGGCTAAGTCGAATTATTAATTGTTGGTTCGAGCTGTATTTCATGTTCTGTGAATGGCTGAATAGAAGTTAGGGTGTCATTTGACAAAGTTTGTTGTCATGGAATGTTTCTAAAGCATGCAAAGTCAAGTCCTATCCCTACAAAAGCTATAGAGTACAACAACAAGTCGTATGGTGAACTCACCTGCGTAGGAGGTGTGCGTGGCGCAGCATTAGGATGCATAAATGCTTTAAGGATGTCATCCCAGGGTTTGCGCTATTGGATACTTCCGCAGCTCCTTTGTTTCTTCCCTGTGGAAGATGGTAAATGTAAATTGATACTTGTGTAGCGCACTACTCACCCGCAAGGGTCTCAAGGCGCTTGTACGAATACCGCTGTGGAACCCATCCTGGCTTTCCCTGTGAGGCGTCCCCTCCTGGGCACCCCCAAGGTGGAGGCCAGGCATCCTTAGCGTTGTGGGGGCCGTTGTGGAGATTAAGCAAGCTATTGCCCAGAGTTGCAGAGTGGGACTACATGATTGGAATAGGCATTGAGGCGAGAAATATCAGGTCTGTGGAATTTTTGAGCCCAAGACCCGCTGAGGTGGGGAATTGAACCCTGTTCCCTGGCTAGACCCCTGCATCAGGGTCTGCCGCTCTAATCATTGAGCCACACTTCTCCACATGGTGCTCTCTGCCTGTGCCCACACCTCTAGGAATTTTTCCAGCCATTCGTCGCAGGGGGGTCCTTGTATTTCCATTGTTTGGTGAGCAGTCTTTTTGCAGTTATTAGGCCAAGGTCGCATAATCATGTAGTTCGAAGTATACTACCTGTAGTGCTACTACACAAACTATGCCCAGGATTAGTCAGGAGCAAGGGACAGGACCACATCATATGTAGGCAGGCAGCACCATTAAGTCGGCACCGCGGACAGCTGGAGCTATTGATATTGAAATATTGGTTTATTTTATCCGTGAGAGATACGCCCTGTGTAAGATATATGTCTGTATGAGTTTAAACCTTGAGTTACGGTGTATGTATGTAGCGCTCGCTAGTACGCGTTCCAATTCTTTATCAGTCCAGGGTCGGCCTCTATCTTCAGCCCAACGTGTACGGAGACTGTGCACTGGTTGTAAAACATGAGTGAGCAAAGCTTGTACTAGCCAGTGAAACACATGCGATTCCTCCCCCATTACATGCAAATACTGCATTAGCAGGTGTGTCGGCGGTTCACCTGTCAAATCTCCCCACACTATTGTCAGATTATGCATTATAGCCACATGTAGGAGGAATTGGCCCACTGGTATGCCAATGTCTGCCGCCAACACTTCAAAGTTTGAAAGAGTACCTTCTACATACAGGTCTCCCATCGTTTCTACTACGGCCTCACGCCAGGATGTCAGCGCTATGTCTGTCACAATGTTTCTACCCCTGGGTGTTCTGGTGAGTGGCAATGCCGGGGCATAAGGGACCGTGCCCTTGGTAAGTTGTAGGCTTCTCCGATAACATCTATGGGCCAGCTCAATATGTACCTGAGTCGGGCAGGGGAATCTCGCTAGAGGGTGGACTGGACTATATACTTGGGGCTGTGTCCATGGAGGCGATACGGTTGCTGTGTCCGTCAGGTTCCTGCCACTCATCCATTTTGTGACCCATTGTAGCTGGGCGGCTAGGTAATAGACTTCCATGTTTGGGACTGCCAATGCACCCTGTTCTGGTGGCGCATTTGGTTTCTGTAGTGCTATTCTGGGCCTTCCCTTGTTCCAGATCAGGTCCCGGTCAAGCCCTCCAGTTCTCGAAACATTCTGACTGGAACATATACTGGAAGATTTGCAAAATAATACAACAATCTCTGTAGCATTATCATTTTGACTAATGTGATGTGACTCGTTATATTTAATGCAAGGGTTTTCCAGAACTGTATCTGTGCCTTGACTGAAGAGATAGCTCGCACTAGGTTACTTTCCAGTATATCTGTTGGGGTCCTATATATGTAAATGCCTAAGTATCTGAATGTGGTTGCATACCAGGTGAGTGCAGTCCCATTAATGGTTATATTTGCTTCTGCCACATTGTTATTAAAAGATTAGACACCCTATTTAGACCAGTTTACCCCGAGTCCGGACATTGTTTCAAAGAGGCAAAAGAGTTCAGATATGTCTGGAGGGATATTATGTAGGTTTTTTACATATAAAAGCAGATCATCTGCATATAGGGAAACCGCATATAGCCCGTCCCCTAGGGGAATGCCCAATCCATGCCGCTTTCCAGAAGCAGGACGGCCAACGGCTCCATGGCAAGGGAAAAGAGCAGTGGTGACAGTGGGCACCCCTGCCTGGTACGATGAGCTAACCTGTGCGAGCCCGCACCGTAGGAAGCTGATATAATAACGGCACCATTTGCAAATATCCTTCTCCCAGCTAGTATTTGCGTAATACTGCTGCAAGATAGGGCCATTCTAGTGAGTCAAAGGCTTTTTCCTGATCCAGCACCAGACAGACAGAGCGTGGCCAGAGTTCCAAGGCATATTTCTGGATTCTTAACAGCCTGCGTATATTTAGAAACATATGACTATGTTTTTGTAACACTTGATGTACAATGTCTTTACACAAGCATCAGGCACAGGGATGGCCTAAATGCTCTGAAATACTACTTGAGCACCAGAGACATAGGACTTTACCAACATACATGATGCTGTTACAGATGACTGAATGGTGTCTAGAAAATAACACCTTTATGTTTGACAGACTCCTGTACAAACAAACACAGGGCACAGCCATGGGTACTTGCTTCGCCCCCAGCAATGCTAATTTGCAAATGGGCTGGTGGGAGGAGCAAGTACTCATGAAGACACACAACACCCAAATGTCCGATAATGTAGTCCTATATTCCCGTTACATAGACAAAATCTTCATCCTATGGCGGGCCAGTGAACAGAGCGCAATTGACTTTGCCAATGAAATCAACAGCAATGCCCTTAATTTAAAATTCACTTGCACTACCAGAAGAAATGCCATGGTCTTTCTTGATTTGGAACTCTACATCTATGAGAATAAGGTACAGTCCAGGACCTACAGGAAACCGACATCAGGGAATGCCATCCTGCATGCCGAAAGTTTCCATCCCACTAGTCTGATAGCAAGTATCCCTTATGCAGAATGCCTAAGAATGAAGCACAATTGTAGCACTGAGGAAAGTTTCAAGAAATCAAAAGAGGGTCTGTTTCGCAGATTGAGCGACAGAGGATATAAAACCAAAACCCTAGAGAAAGCGGAACAGAAATGTATTGCCAAGAACAGGGAGGATCTCATCTACAAGACCAGTGCTAATAAGCAAATCACCAGTAAACAAACAGATGTCACACCAAGACTGATTACAGGGTACAGCACATACCACTCCAATTTACGTAAGATCCTCTACAGACACTGTCCCATTGTACGCAGCGACCCCCCTATAGGCCCCTCTTGTGCCAAGTTGCCGCAATTAACCTTCAGGTGAGCTAAGTCCATGAAACAAGAGCTAGTGACTAAAGCACCAGTACAAGACAAGAGTTCTACCTGGCTCAAACCCCAGAATGGCTTTCACAAGTGCACTAAGTGCAAAGCCTGCAGACACAGCATAAACACAAAGAAAGTCACTTTACCTCTCAGACAGACCCTGCTTGAGATCAGGGAAAATTACACATGCAAAACAGATTTCGCGGGATACGTACTGCGATGCACCTGCAATAAAAGCTATGTAGGGAAAACTATCCAATCTGTGCATGTGAGGATACTCCAACACTTACGGGCGATTGGCAATGACGATCCCGCGTATCCTGTAGCCCACCACATAAACACACATCATGGGGGTAGAGCGGAAGACCTGACATACTATGTCATAGACAGTGTCAAAAAGAACATCAGGGGAGGTAACCGACAACTAGCCCTTAGGAGGCTAGAATCCAGATATAAAATCCTACTCAATTGTAAGACACCCAACGGCCTGAATGCTAATGAGGCAATGAGTGTCCATCTCTAACCTGCCTCTACATAACTAAACTTCACTGTAGCAGCCCTCTCCACGTCCTTAAACCCCCTCTCCTAACATCTGACTCACTTTCTCTTCTCATTATTTTTCACTTAATCCTTTCCCCTTTTCGGACCTGGGCAAACTGCACTCACTCACCAACTGAAAAGCAACCATTCACCCAATAGCCATCCATCCAACCAATCTCACTGTTTTCCACATTCAATCAGCTATAGGTCACAATAGTGGCGGTAGGTTCTACATGCCCACATGGGCCGAATTCATTTAATTATGCACTTTTCCACATTGTCACAGAGCAGATACGCCTGCATGCTCAGACATCAATACTAGTAGGCACTAGAAGTCATGTGACACAGGCCTAGCACACACAACGGTGCACTCACACACCTAACATTAGATATACTGAGGAAACCAGTAGTTCAACAGACAGGATGCACACCGGCTAATCAGATATGATTCTCAGTTTTCATGTATTTAGCATTATCTCTTTGTATTTTATTAAACCAGTTGGTATAAGTCTGTGCTAAATTAACAAATTGAAGTAATACACACAAGACTGTATTCTTTTAAAAGTGAATCATTGATTAGAAGAAACACTGTATGACACACCATAACAAGCGATTTTTTCCATTGTATACAATTCTTCTATGTCCTTTGTTGCAGAGTTGGTTGCCATGACAATTCACTTTTGTTTGTACTAAGCAACTTAAGTATAAATTGTACTTTACCGTAGTGTTGACAGATGTTGTGAGCAAGGTGGACACGTCCGCCGAAACGCGTCAAAGTCCTTCACTTATGGAATAAAAACTTCTCTTTGAATGCACCGCATCCCACGGAGTCAGCGCCTGTTTTATAATTTGTTATTCGGGATTGGAAATAATATTTAGAGAGGTGCTCCTAGTTGTGACAAATCCGTTTTGATCTTGATGTATCAGTGTTTTTACCAATGGAGCTATACGTTTGGCTAAAATGGAGGCAAATATTTTGTAATCAGTGTTCAGCAGTGCCAGCGGGTGATAGGAGCCTAGGGAATTCGGGGGCATATTACCAAGGCAGGCGATATGTGATTATCGCCGCTTTAGTGTCTGTTTTTGTCCGCTAAGCGGCGATAATTCTATTGCCCTATAAGCAAGCTGTCGCTAACAGCAGTTAGCGACAGCTTGTAGGCGTTAGCGAGCGGTTTGTGGCCCGCTTTGCATGTCAACGACATTTATCGCTAATGACATGCAAAGTGGACGTACCCAACCTGTTAGCGACTGAAAGCAGTAGCTAACGTCGCTATCGCCTATTAGCAAGGCAGGCGTAGCAATGGAAATATTTGTGCTAAGCGCGAATATCTCCAAAAACTAACGCCTGCTCAGACCAGATCTTAGCTATTATATCCAATTGGAGGTAGATATAATGGCTAAGAACCTGTTAGCGATAATGCGTGAATATAGCTGTATTCTCAGTGATACTCACGGATTTCGTCGCTATCGCCGGAAATATTATCGCTTTTGAGATAAAAGTTGCTAATAGCGCGTTATCTCAGCGATAATATCCGGCGATGCGTGGCGATAAAAAAATTGCCGCTAAGCCTACTTAGCAATAAATATCGCTAGTTGTTGGTAATATGCCCCCTGGATCTCTGCCTGGTTTTAAGAGGGAGATCAGCAGTGCTTCATTTTGCATGGGTGTGAGTGCTGAGTCTTCTATTGCCGCTTTGTAAACCTGTAGCAGCTCTGGTATTAGTATGTCCGAGTAGGCTTTGTAAAATTCTACCCACAACCCGCCTGGACCCGGAGATTTACCATTCGAGAGGGAGAAAATATTTTCTTTTATTTCCTCCGGCAGAATAGGGCCATCTAGTTCCTCTTGTTGGCTCAGCGCTAATTGCGGTAGTGTAAGGCCAGCAAGATAGGCCTGTATGTCTGCGTCTGTAATTCGCAAATAAGACTTGTACATTTCAGCATAGTGTTCTACAAAAGCTTTATATATTTCTCCCTGTGTATGTACAGTGACACCTTGCGCAGTTCTTCAAGACGTCACAGGCGTGGTCACGACATCCTGCTATATCAGCCACGACAAAAATTTACCCGGTTTGTCCCCCATATGATGTGTCTGCGCTGAGTGTGCAGCGTGATTTAACTGACAAAGTCGTTCTAGCAGTCGCGAATGTTCCTCTCTATCCCGCATTAACGATGCTGTGGAGCCTCTCATTGCCTCGCCCTCTTTGTTTGTCCGTTGTTAGTTATGGGAGGGGTCTGCTCATAAGAAAGGACTTAGCCTCCTTACATGTTACATTTTGATAATGTCATAGCCTTTTTTGCGTAAAGTATCACATTTAAGAGTTACAAATAACATATGACAACTGTAATATCGTAAGTGTCATTGTTACACAAAATCAGTCTACATAATTTGTCTAGATCGATGGGTATAGATTGAATCAGCAAATGAAAAGGTATAGAAATAGAGCCTTCAGTTTATGGGGGTTTGTTGGTTGTGAAGTAGTTATTTATGTATTCCCATATAGCTCTGTGTTGTGGTTTCCATGGGAAGTGTTGAAAAGGAATGTTATCAGCCCCCGATATGTGATACCCAACTAAGCCAGGTTTGAAAGGAAGCCTTGTGTGTAGTCTTGACAGCTGATGTCAGTAAAATATCAAGTAGACAGCAGTCTACAGGGCATCTGATGTTCAGGTCAATGAAGCCTTCAATGAGATATGAGAATTTTTTCTTAGGAGCTATATTAAATAAGTTTGTGATAAAGGCCAACACCTTATCCGGAAAGGGTCCTACTGATTTGCAGTTGAAAATGAGGTGAGTAAGGTCTGTTTTTTTCATAGCAATTCCAACAGACAGGGTCCTCTAAAATGTTTACTGTGTGCAGACGAGAAGGTGTCTCAAAAACATTGTGAATTAGCCAGAAGTTCGTTTGGTCGCAGCTAAAGCAGCTAAATAAATAACATCATCAGATGCTTTGATAAAGCAATTTTACATGCTAAAAAGCATATAACCAATTAACAAAAGTGCACTTTTTTAATGAAAACATTAGGCAATGAGGGCCTGATTCAAAGAATGAACTTAAGACTCAATCCTAAACTTACTACTATTTTGGTATTCACAGAATGCACTTACTACTTTTGGCATTCACAGAATGAACTTACTACTTCTGGTATTCACAGAAGTTAGGATTTTGTCTTAAGTTTGTCTTAAGACAGCCTTAAGAGAGACTTAAGACAGACTGAAGACAGACTGAAGACAGGCTTTTTTTTTTTAATATGTTTATTGCGGCGAAGATAGTAAAAAGGCACAAAGTATACAGTCATCAACCCAGTTGATACGTAAACAGCAGGAACAGATAGTCCCAAAGTCAATACACAGCCAAATACGGCCCACATCCCGGAGGCAGGGCGGCGCAGAAGTAAACATATATATGAGTAGGGAAAATTGCATTTGTGCTCCAAGTATCAATAAAACATTATCAATGTCTACGCCAGTTTTCTTATGTTGCATTTCTACACTATATAAAACAGTTTAACAGTAACTAAGTACCCCATGAATGGCATTTCTAGTGCTGATCCGAATATAGGAGGAGACTCATGCAAGGGCCAGCCAGGTTGCGGTCAGCACAATGTAGGGTGACCTAATGGGAATCACAGCTAAATATAGACATATCTATCAAGGAATATCGGTGTGACCACAGGGGACCTCTACACCGCTTCCCCACACCCCGCCTTAGACTCCCCCCCCCCCCCCCCCTCGCCAGACTCCGAGGACGCAGAGGAAAACAACTCAGCGCTGGTGGCGTCCAAATCCTCCTCCTCCATCCCCTCTATAGACATAGTTCTCCAGGCGAGTAAGTCATCCTGGAGCTTCCCGTTTCCTGCGAGTGCGCTGCATGTGTGTCTCCTCTGCTAAGGCCCATTCCTTGGCGTCCTGTAACCAATGAGAAATGTCGGGCGCCCTCTGGCCCATCCAGGTAATGGCCACCCGTCTCCTTGCCAGAACCAGTAGAAGTTGCAGCAATTTATAAGATAGTACTTAAGCCAAAAAAGAAAGGTCTAACGCCAGCAGACATTGAAGTGGGTCCAGCTGCAACCTAAGATGCGTGGCACGGGCAATGTATACCACCACCCTGCGCCAAAAATCGTGGACCAAGGGACATTCCCACGCTAAGTGTAGGAACCCCGCCCTCTCCATCCCACATCTAGGGCAATTATGACGTCTATCTGATGATATACGATGGAGGGAGACGGGTGTCATGTAAGTGCGGTGGGCAAAATTAAAGTGTATAAGTTTGAAACGCGCATTGCAAGATACTTTGCGAGTCAACAGTCCAATCCGCTTTCTCTGGGCAGGATCCAACTCTATCCCCAGGTCTGCCTCCCAAGCCACCCAGGCCGGCGCCAACGGGGGAATCAAGTCCCTGCGCATGGCAGAGTAAAGGAGGGAGATCAGGCGCTTACCTCTCCCACAGGATAAAATGATGTCAAGGGTATTAGTGAGCTGGGGTGCCTCTGGGAATTGGGGCCATGTTGTCCTGGCCACATCTCTAAGACTTCCGTAGTGTAGGTATTGGCCCTCACCGAGGTCAAAGGAGTCCACGGCTCTCTCAAAGGACACAAAGGAGTCGTCCGGGTAGAGATCCGCGAGGGTCTCGCAACCGCCCAGGCGCCACTCACGAAAGGACATATTTGCCTCCAGTTTGAGTATCGGGCCATTATCCAAATTGGGAGCTCCCTGTGGAACAGCGCGCGCCGCAGAACCTTCTCGACGAACCGCTGCCAAATGTTAGCCGTATGCCTCACCACATAGGGCAGAGTGTCATCAGCGCCTCGACCCTTCATTAAGGCCTCCTGTAGGTCCTTATCCTTAGCCACGCCAGCCAATAATGCCAGCTCCCAGTTCTCGTCTTCAGCAAACCACCTGGCGGCCGGGAGAAGCTGTGCCGCATAGTAATAGTCGAGGCCGCCTTCATCCCAACACCTCGTTACAGTATGTAACGCGACCCTAATGCGCCCACCCGCCCAAAGTAGGGAGGTGAGGAGTGAGTTCAGCGTGCGGAATACTCGGGGTGGCAACGGGCATAAAGTGTTTTGCAGCACATACAGGACTCTAGGGAGCATCACCATTTTGGAAACTGCCAGTCGCCCCATGAGAGAGAGAGGGAGTGTGTTCCAAAAAGCAATCGATTTACTGAGGGCCGCAAGAATTTTGTCAATATTGTAGGCCAGGAGAGTCTCGTCAGAGGCGGCCACCTGAATACCCAAGTACCGGAATGCCAGCCGTTCACATCGGAGGCCCAAATAGTGGGAATCCGCATCCGGGTCAGGGACAGCATCAGTCAGTGGGAACACCAGAGACTTGTTGACATTCATACGCAGTCCAGAGGCTGCGCCAAAGCGGTCCAAGAGCCGCAGCAAAGCGGGGAGAGCCTCCACCGGGGAAGTCAGATTGAAGAGCGCATCATCAGCGTATAGGGGGATGACATTGGTAGTGTCCCCCACTACTATGCCCCAGTCGTGTAACTCCTTGCGGGCAGAAACGGCCAGGGGCTCAATTGCAAGAGCAAATAAGAGGGGGGAGAGAGGGCAGCCCTGTCGGGTGCCTCTCCCCAACGACCATTCATCGGAGCGGGCCAATCCCAGGCGCACCCTGGCTCGGGCGCCCTGTAGAGCACCCGGATCCAGTCGCGAAAACCAGGACCAAACCCCATTTTCAGGAGCACGTGCATTAGATAACCTCAGTGCACCGTATCAAAGGCTTTAGCCAAGTCAATGAAGACCAACATGTGAGGGTCCTCTCGTCCCCGGACCTCATGTAATATGTGATTTAGGCAACGCAAATTCATCGCCGTATTACGACCAGGGATAAATCCGCACTGGTCGGGATGGACGAGCTGGGTCATGTGCGGGGCAAGGCGATTGGCTAGCAGTTTAGTAAGGATTTTTGCATCTCAGTTTATCAATGTGATAGGTCGATAAGCTGCGGGGTCTGTTTTGTCACCGCCCGGCTTCAAGATCATACACACCTCACCCTGATTCATAATAGCTGGAAGGGTACCAGTACGCAAAGCCTCATTATAGACTTGTAAGAGGGGGGGGGCCAGGACATGTCCGAAAGCATGATAAAACTCAGCCGGGAATCCATCCCCACCAGGGGTCTTGGCGCGGGGGAGGGCGGCTATCGCCGCGGTAATCTCACCCAAAGTCAGCTTGACATCAAGTTCCTTTGCCGCAGCTTCTGGCAGGGTCTGTAGGCAGAGGTCCTCAAGATACAAGTGATAGGCATCCTCCAATATGGACGGCTCAGCCTCATACACGGTTCGTAGATGGCTCCGAAGGACTGCGAGAACATCAGCCTCCGAGTGGACCATATCGCCACTGGGGTCCTGTAGGGCTACTATTCGTTTGGGCGTGAACTCACGACGAAGAATCCAGGCCAACAAGCGGCCAGACTTATCTCCTTCACGATGGAGACGCTGCCTGTATTGGCCCAGTGTAAATTTATCAAGCCGTGTGAGTATGTCGTGGATCGATACCAAGGCAAGACCCTCCGCCTGTTGATCTAATGTGCCCGGATTGGACTGAGATTGGGCGCGGAGGAGCGCAGCTTCCGCAGTCTGCAAGTCAGAGAGCAGTTGTTTCCTGACCCTGTACGACAGGCCCATACATGCTCCACGTACGACTGCCTTCAGTGCCTCCCACTTGGTGGAGTAGGACAGGTCATTCCCCACCCAGTTGAGTTCCAAGTCGTCGGAAAGCGACGACGCCACATGGTCCCTGGCCACCTGATCCTGAAGCAGGTCAGTCGGCAGTCTCCACGCGCGCGGACGCTCCGTGCGATCAGGCCACTGCGCCACGCATGTGACTGGAGCATGGTCCGACAGGTATCGGGCCTGGTGTGTAACCGTCAATGTAAGGGAGGAAGGAAGGTTAGCCGCGAGAACCCGATCTAGCCTACTATGTGTACCATGCGTCGGGGTGTAACATGTGTAAAGCTTCTGTGCGGGGTGGAAAGTACGCCACACATCCACCGCCCGAGATTATGCATCACTTCCTGTAAGCACGCCGTCATACGGGGCTTAGTGCCTGCTCTGGGTGGGTGACGGTCCAGCTCATGATGCAGTACGCAATTGAAATCCCCAAACCAGAGGAGGGGCGCATCCAGGCTCGGAGCCACAAGATCCTGTATCTGAGAGAAGAAGGCCGGGTCATCAATGTTCGGGGCATACGTGTTAAGAAGCAGGAGGTCTTTGTCATCTAATCTGAGTCTCGCTAATATGTATCTGCCTTCCACATCTGCGTCTATATATTGAACAGCACAGGGAATCCCTGAGGCCACCCAAATGAGAACCCCCCTAGCATATGTAGAATAGGAGGAGTGGAAAATCTGGCCTCTCCACTTCTTGGCCAGCCGTTGTACGCCGTCCTCGTCTAAGTGGGTCTCTTGTAAACAAGCAATTGAAACCCCATGGCGCTTAAGGAAGGTGAGGATCCTGTGTCTCTTGGTGCACGTGCCCAAGCCACGCACATTCCACGTTAAAAATTTAAATCCCATGGCCAATGATTACGCCCAGACGGGCTACAGTGTAGGTACAACCTGGATCGCCTCCATGTGGCCCCTGCAACATATAAATCTAGGGATGCAGCTCTTAGGACAAGCTCCCCACAAATCGGAACCAATATGCACATAATGCTAGTGTCATCTTTGTCACAAACCCAATCCCACCCCCCAACAACCCCAAAACACGAAACTTTTGCAAGAACACCCTCATCCCCACCACCCACGAACAATAGGATAGCAACAACCAAAACCGCCACCCCGCCCTTCCCCCGCCAGTGCCAGGACGTGCACAGTCACTCCATACAACACACTCCACACACACTCACACACAGCAAAACAACCCCAAAGGCTCCCCGAAAGATCCAATGATCCTGAGATAATAACCCAGGCACGGCTCCCTAGCTGTGCCAGCAATGTGGGAATGACATCCGCCAACCCCACCTCCTTCCCCCCCGTAGCTCATATGACCCAAATGCCAATCCCAAGGTACCAACCAGTGTTCGAAAAGGCCCCAGCAACAATGGTGAAATGCGAAAGGTCAGAGAATTGCAGGTCCATGAAGGATCACACCACTAAGGGCGGGTTTACAGAGGGGCCATTGAAGTTAGAGCAAAGATCATTCCAACTCTGGTGCCGGTAGGGCAGTCTCCGGGACCACCGGAGCTGTAGAATCCGTGTTTAGCGGCGTTCCCTGCAAAGTGTCCACCACCAAGATGTCAGTAGGAGCAGCCGCCCCAGTTGAACTCGAGCCAGTTCTCGTCGGCGAGTCGTCCATAAGGATGGGCCCATCCGGTCCCACCGTGGGTCGACCCTCAGGAGAACCACGGGACCCAGAACGGCGTTTTCTCCTGCCACGACGCCTCTTCTGCGGCCTGTTCGCCCAAGTGTCACGCGAGCACCCTCTCTCACCCGGGGGCAAGTCATCCCCTCTGATCTCAAGCCACTCCCATACCTCTGCTGGTGTCTCAAAGAAATGTGCCCGGCCCTGGGAGAGCACCTTGAGCTTGGCAGGATACAGAAGCATGTACTGAAGCTTCATGTCACGGAGTTTTTGTTTAACCCCCAAGTAGGATTTCCTTTGTTCCTGTACCTGTTGGGTATAGTCAGGGTAGATCGATACGCGACTGTTCTCAATCATGTGGGACTCCGACTCCCTCGCCGCTCTGAGAATACAGTCTCGGTCTTTGTAGTTCAGGATTTTCGCGATGAGGGCTCTAGGAGCCTCCCCCGGTCGCGGAGGGGGCACCAGGGCTATGTGTGCCCGCTCCACTATGAAGACGCTGGACAATCCATTCGGACATAGGTGCTCACGGATCCAAGTCTCTAGGAAGCGCTCAGGATTCCCCGCCTCTAGTCGTTCCGGTACTCCCAGCACCCTTATGTTGCTCCGACGCGCCCTTCCTTCTGCATCCTCGGCGCGCCTCTCCAACGCACGGGTAGTAGAGGTAAGTTGGGCAAGTGACTTTTGCAGGGAAGCGACCTCCCCCTGTAGTTGAGTGATATTGCCCTCCGCATCTGAAACCTTGTCCGCTACTTTGCGAAGGTCTGTCCGCAAAAGGTTTACATCTATAGAGACCGTCTCTATCTGGCGTTCCAGGGCAGTGTGTGAACCCTGAATAGCCTTGAGGAGTTCCGCTCTGGACGGTTCCGATGAGTCCTCACCTCTGTCTTCAGGCCCCGTCTGCCGCGTGATCCTTTGTGGCTGGAGGCGAGGGGTAGTGTACTGCACGATTGTGTTAGGCTGGGAGGCCTTCGAACCACGACCCGTGCGGGCCGTCATAGCGATTGGCTCAAGTCTGTGCGTCTCAAGGTGCGCACCTCAAGGCCGGCCGGCCATGGAGGGCCCCCCGAACCAATCCAATTCAGATATAGTAGGCACACACCGTGGCGCACAGATGATGCAGCGCAGGTAGTACCCAAGGCGGTCCAATCAAGCCGAGAAGTGAGGCAGCACAGGAGCAGCAAGCATCTGTCACCCTCCAGTGGGGGACTAGGATTCGGGACCCCAGCGAAACAATGATGGGTAGCACAAGCGGGATCGCGGGCACCACCACCTCCTCCCCACGCGATTCTCACTTCATTCCGGTCATCAGCAGAGGATCTCCCAGGCCCCACAGTTCTGGGCAGGGAGGGACACAGATGCACTCCGCTACCAGCGGCCTCGGACTCCCTAGAGGCCGCCCGGTACAGTCCACAAGATGGCGGGCGCGTGGGGGGAGGGGCGCAGTTCGATCTCAGCCCCGGCGCGCTGCTCCTCAATCTCCCCCGATGCCGTAAGGTAGCGAAGGGCAAAACCAGGGTACAAGTCGGAGTTCGGTGGGAGGAGGGAACAAGTAGTGGATCTCCGCAAGTGTCAGTGAAGGGGCCAGATCCAGTCAGGCACGCAGCAGTCCGGGACCCCTGCACTCCCCCCACGCCTTAATCGGGAGCTAGAGTAGGCGGTACTCACGTCCCCCTCCGCCGGGTGTAGTCGCTCCGATGGCCGGGCACGCAGACCCCAGTAGCAGCAAGGGGGGGCTCGAGCTCCGTCAGAGGATCGACGCACAAAATGGACGGCGCCTCTGTCCCGATTCCCTCTCCGCCTCTCAGCAGTAAGGTCTCTGCATCACCGTCTTCCGACCCGCCACCTACATTCCGGGAGCCTCGGCTAAATCACTGGCACTCATCAGGGGGCTCGCTCAGATCGGGGGGTCCCGGGTGGTACGCCCGCAGTCCGGCCCCACCGTGTAGGCCCAGTCCGCGGCGTCGCGTGATTCAACGCGCCGTCGCCGCCTCCAGGAGCATTCGTGTCACCGCCTACGGAGGATTGCAGGTCGCGGGTCCGTTCTTTCGGGCTCAGAGGTAGCAGCGGGGTCAGCGCTCCCCCGACACGCTTTCCAGCTATCGGGAGAGCCGGGCAGGAGTAATTTAAGGATTTTGCTGGTCTTTGGGACGGAGCTGGTGGAGCTCACGTCCTGTCGGCCATGCTTCTTGGCCACGCCCCCGACTGAAGACAGACTTAAGACAAAATCCTAACTTCTGTGAATACCAAAAGTAGTAAGTTCATTCTGTGAATGCCAAAAGTAGTAAGTGCATTCTGTGAATACCAAAATAGTAGTAAGTTTAGGATTGAGTCTTAAGTTCATTCTGTGAATCGGGCCCTTTGAGAGGTGATGATTTTGGGATCCCCCTAACATAGGGGGAGGACCAAGCAGATGCCTTGAACACAAAGAGCATAAACAGAAAGCACATCTTGTTGAACTTCAGTGGTGGTCCCATCCTCTTAGGACCACCCCAATGCACAGTTATTGGTAAAAAGGCAATCACACCCAAAGGCCCTGCAAAGCATTATGGGACAAGATTAGCAGTAGGCAGTGAATATTATAGTATCCAAAATCAAAATAATTCTACAAAGAGCTGCAGTTCTATTAGTCCTTACTAGATGTTCCTCACTAGTCAAATGCAAAGCATTGAAATTATTCTTACATCAAGCTGCAGTTCCAGTAGTCGTTACTAGAAGTCCGTCACGAGTCAAATGCAAAACCATTGAAACCCTTTCATCAAGCATTTGCATTTGACTCGTGAGGGACATCTAGTAACCACCAGTTGAATTGCAGCTCTTTGTAGAATTATTTTGATATTGGATACTATATAACATTCACTGCCCACTGCTAATCTCATCCCATAATGCTTTGCAGGGCCTTTGGTTGGGATAGTTTTTTTGCCAATAACTGTGCTTGGGGTAGTCCTAAGAGGATGGGACCACCACTGAATCATTCAATAAGATGTGCTTTTTGTTTTCAAGGCATCTGCTTGGTACTCTACCTAGGTTAGGGAGGATCTCAAAATCATCACCTCTCTCACTGCTTGCTTTTTCAGTTTCACTTTTGTGAAATTACTATATGCTCTTTATCATATAAAGATAGAGATACTTATTTTATCATAACTGGCACTGTGCCGGATGCCATTTGCAATTATTTCACAGTGCAGACAAGTACACAGTGCCATCAGCTTTGCTACGTTTACTACTTGTAGTTAAAAGTATACTACGTGAAACTACGCCCAGGGTTAGTCAATGCTGTCCCTAGTGTAGATCCAAAGCTGAATTCAAGTTGTAAACCCTGCTGTCCGCAGTGTAGTTCGAAGGTAGTAGTCGGCACAGACATCGACGAATGGTTTTTGTTAGGTCCTTCAAAAAAATCTGAGGACTTATAGTACAATTGTCTCTGCCTTAAATAAATCAAGGCTAAATTCAATGCTGTCCGTAGTGTAGATCCAAAAGCTGAATTCAAATTATGAACCCTGCTGTCCGCAGTGTACATCGAAGGCAGTAGTCAATACAGACATAAGTCTGCGGTGCTGTGGCGTGGAATTCGCAATGGACCTGTAACGAGGAGGCACCTGGTCATGGCGGCAGCCACGTGGCAGGGTGAGGACCTTCGCTGTGGCAGGGCTTTTGTCTTTGCACAAGTGAACCACGCCCAAGGCGTAGCCTAATTATTTATAATCTTACGCTGGAGTTGCGTACGTTGGACCAGCCCACTCCGCTTCTGCTTCAAGGGGGGGGGGACAACACAACTACATGACCTAGATATTCCCCAGTATCTGAGATAATATGGTTGCGTCCACTGTGCAGTACACTACACGTATCAATAGTATATCTACACACAGAAAAGTTTTTGGTTTGTATAGTGAGTTGTGTATAGCATATCACCGATAGTGTTAGCATTGTGTACATTATTGTTGATGTGCGAGTTCCCTCCCTTATACATAGTTGATTGCCATATCTCTGAACATTGAGCTAGTGTGCTGTTGAGGGGATGTATTATTTTGGAAAGGTCAGTTGTCCTGTTTTGCGCTGCCTCTGAGGTAGTAGATGGGGAGGGGTCAGGAGGGGTGGTTGTGTTGGTGGTGGCGCTAGGTGTTGTGATTTTGTTGGGTGTTGGAAGTGCATAATTAGTACCTCTATTACATATTAGTCTTTAAATATGGGTGTGAGTTTGATGTAATTCACACAGTACATAGTCGACGTCCTTACACTAATTAAATGTTGATATTAATTTGTTAGTGGTAAATGGAACTATCGCCTGTTTTTTTAGGTAGCATTGTAGATTTGGTTTGTTGTTGAAAGTATGGGGAAGTGTTATTTTTTTTGTTTTTTTCTACAGGTACGCCTAGTTTGTATATTAATAACGTTAGTTGTAGTTCTGGTTTGTAGCGATTTTCTTGGAGGAAGGAATAAATTGAAGAGTGGTAATATTTTCAGTTTTTACTAGGTTGAGAACGGGATGATAATTAAAAACGATAGAAAAAAACAGATATGCTTAATGAACATTACAATTAGAAATTATCATTTAAAACAACCTTTGAAATTCACTGAAAAAACCATAGGTTTCAGGCAGGTTATAGTTGGGAATTATCATTTAAAAAACCTTAGAAATTCATTGAAAAAAACATAGGGTTCAGGGGATTTATGGTTTGCTGGACATTTCACTCATACAGAACCATTGAAATTCCTCCGTTATAGTTAGTTGTACTAACTGTAACTCTCGCACCCGCAATCCACTGCTGATGATGTCACATATTACATCATTGATGACATGGTCAGTGACATCACTTATGTTATGTTACATTAGTTGAATTTGTAAAAGCGCGGCTATTACCCAAGGGTGTCCTGGCGCTGTTCACCGCCTATACATTAGGCGGGGAGGGTCAATGAGTGAACAGCCAGGTCTTCAGTCCTTTCCTAAAGGAAAGGAAACCTGCAGCATTCCTCAGGTGGAACGGCAGGTCGTTCCAGGCCTTGGATGTGCAGGTAATAAAGTTCCTGCCTCCAGCTGGTTTTATTTAAAGGTGCGGATTTGGACATTTTTGGCTCCTTTGGACCGAAGGGTCCTGGCGGGAGCATACCATTTGAACCTTTGCCTCAAATGGTCTGGACCTATTCCATTGAGGGCCTTAAAGTCTATGCAGAGGACCTTAAAGCGCACCCTTTGTTTCACAGGAAGCCAGTGTAACCGAGTTAATTATTTTTTTACATAGACAAATTTGGGTGTACCAGACAACAGCCTGGCTGCTGCGTTCTGGGCTATCTGAAGCCTATTGATATGCTGTTTTTGGAAATTCAGGTAAATGCTATTGCAGTAGTCCCGCCCCAAAGTTTCCTTCTGAAAGATAAGGTTTTATTTTCCTTAGGATTCGCGGTGTCAGGAAGCATGTAGACACAACTGCACTTATGTGATCACTAAAAGTCAGTCTGTTGTCTACTGTTAGCCCTACATTTTTTGCTTTAAGAGTAGGGGTTGGATGGTTCCCCAGTTCTGCTGGCCACCAGTCCGGTGTCCATACATGAGGATTGTTTCCAAATACAATAACCTCGGTTTTGCTGGAATTTAATTTTAAGCAATTCGTCAACATTCATCCTGCTGTGGCCTTCATGCAGTTATGAAAGCATGCTCCCATTTCTTTTTCATTTCCATCTTTGAGGGATAGCACTATTTGTGTGTCATCAGCGTATGAGGTCAACTGGAAACTGAAGGATCTGATCAGGGCCACCAGAGATATCACATAAATGTTAAAAAGCGAAGGGCTCAATGATGACCCCTGAGGGACCCCACAAGGAAGGCTGAATGGCTGGGATTTGTGTTTGTCCAGGTCTACTGTTTGTGTTCTTTCGGATAGAAAGGATTGCAGGAGTTTCCAGGCAACTCCTCGCACCCCTATACCGGACAGACGGTCCATCAAAACCTTGTGATGGACCGTGTCAAAGGCTGCTGACAAATCTAACATTATCAGTATAGCCTTCCCTCCTCAATCCAATGCCTCCCTTACCTCTTCTAGAGATGTGATGAGGGCCATTCCATGCTGTGTTCCACTCTTAAACCATATTGATTTGGATCAAATAAATTATTGATTTGGAAGAAAGTGCTATGCTCGATGTTTGACTTTTCTATAATTTTTGCAGCCAGTGGAAGCTGCAAAGTTGGCTGATAGCTGCCAGGGCCTGTGGGGTCCAATGTAGGTTTTTTTAGTAGAGGGAGAATTGAAGCCTTCTTCCAATCTTTTGGAAAGATCCAGGAGGCAAATATGTTAATGATCAGAGGGTTTAGAGCAGAATCTATGACTTCCGGAATGGATTTCAAAATCGGGCCGGGCAAGGGTCTATAGGAGATCCCGAACGTATGGAGCTGAAGAGTTTAGTGGTTTCTGCTATTCCTAGCGGTGTAAAATGATCAAAGTCTGTTCCAGGATTGAGTTCTAACTGGACTATTTCCCGTGGATGTAATCCTTCTCCTTTCTGCTTGGGAGTAAATGTGGAGAAGATGCCTTCCACTTTTTGTTGGAAGAAGGTAGCCAGATTTTCACACAATTCTGGGCTACTTGCACTCTTAGGGGTGTTTAAAAAGTTTTTTGGGGGTTGGACCTAACTTGGAGGATTTCATTTGAAAAGAAGTTATTTTTTGTTTTCAGCTGTAGTTCTTTATAAAGTTTAAAGCTGTGATTATAGATATTTTTGTCGTTGCTATTATACCCTCTCCACAATGCCCGTTCAAGTGTTTTTCTGGCCGGTTTCTGAAGTTTTAGCTTGTCTGAATACCAAGGGGCAAAGAGTTTGGCTCGCTTGGGGTTCCACTTTTTTATTGGAGCCAGTTTTTTGCAGGCTTTATCTATCCAGTCTGTGTAGGCCTTAGCGACTTTGTCGATCTCAGGAGGAGGAGGGAGTAGGTTACTCTTCAGTTCCTCCTCTAGTTGTGGGCCATCTAAGTCTTTCCATGTTCTTTTTCCCAACATCATTAATGGCATCGTTTTGGATTGCATAGCTGATTACTCATTCAGCCTGAATATACTGGCACTATGGTCTGAACAGGCCTGGGGAAGTACCTCTAAGCAAGACAAGTCGGGGTTATTAGAGTATATCCCGTCTAAAGTGTGCCCTTTAAGATGCGTAGGACCTACTACCAACTGCTTAAGTTCCCCTGCTTCCATTATTCTGTCGAGGCTAGTGGTATCTGGGTCATTAGTGTCCTTGAGATAAAAGTTAAAATCCCCTAGTACCGTGAATCAGTCTAAGCACATTCCATCTTCAAGTAGGGTTCCTATAGTCTCTAAAAACCCAAGTCTAGGACCTGGGGTGGGGCGGTCGAGTAGTATCCCTTTGATGATATTATGATGCTCGGTGTTGAGGTTAATGGAGGGTGCCTCGCAGAAAGTGTTGGAAGCGGCGTGGAAGATGGGGTTCAGTGAGTCATGATAAATAACCGCTAAACCCCGGCCTTTCCTCAGAGGTCTATCCAAAGTGTAACAGGAAAAACCTGGGGGAGTAGCCTTCGCTAACTCTGGTCTGGACGATCGATCTGTCCAGGATTCCGTGATAAATGCTATTTTAATGCTATGTTCTTCTAGGAGTATTGCACATTCTGTGCTGGGTTTGATCAGGGACCTGTCATTGAAAAGTACACACTTAATGGTGGGTCTGTTGTATTTGGAAGTTCCTATCAGGGGCTTTTTGTGAGAGCCGCAAGCTGGTTGATCAAGAAAAATAACACTGTCCCCACCACATCTGCACCCCCCACCCCGGGGTTGGGTACCGTAGAGCCGCTGGGTCGCAGAGCCTCCTACGGCCATGATCAGGTATAAGGTTAGCTACCTCCCTGCTAGCGTATGCATTCTTATTTGTTCCATACTATTTGTACACCACTGTTGGGCCCAGCGCAGTTTAGGCGCTGAGACAAGTTTTGTTAAGGTTACGGGGAAAAGGGTCTCCTGGTCAGTTCTGCTCTACTGGCTCCACAGAGATGCGGGCTCCACATTATACATCGGAACATGACAAGGAATACTAACACAATAGGGTCATATAACTTAATTACATGGAATGTACTGGGATTAGGAGCGATCCAGAAAAGGCACAGTTTTCATGCATTTCTCCTTAGACGCAAGTCACAGGTGGCGTTTCTCCAGGAGTCCCATCTAACTGAATCTGAAACACAAAAGATGCGGAAAAAATGGAGGGGACATATTTACTCCACCAATTATTCTGCCTTCGCTAGGGGAGCGACTATTTGGATACGCCACAGGGTCCCCTTTCTTGAACTGGAGCGCCGGGTAGATGACCAGGGCTGATACATTCTGGTGAAAGGCACGCTTGATGGCTCTCTAGTGGTTCTCGGCTGCGTTTATGCCCCTAACTTTGACCAGGACCGATTCTTGAGTAAGCTAGGTGCAGTCTTAGCAGACTGGGACGGGATCCCCTGGGTGTTGGGTGGGGATTGGAATGCGGTACTGGACACTGAGCAAGACAGGTCACACTCAGCCCTACATGACACACACGCTAGCAAACTAGCGGATCAATTCACGACATGGGCAAGCAGGTGGACACTTTCTGACGCATGGCATACCTTTATCCAACCCACAAGGAATATTCCTTTTATTCTCTGGTACACAGCCTCCATACCAGAATTGCAGGCTCCTCTGGTGAGATCCATCATCGCGAAGGCCCACCACTCCACATACCTAGCAAAGACCTTCTCCGATCATAGCCCCCTAGAGCTCACACACGGCTGGGGCCTGGTGACTACCCCAGTCCCCACCTGGAAATTGCACCCACACCTACTTGAAGACGCCCCATTCCGCACGACCCTATTACTAATTACTTGGCTGAAAACTGGAACACAGCCTCCTCTAATTTGCTTGAGTGGGATGCTCTGAAAGTGGTGGTAAGGAGGGCGATGATCGGACAGTTAGTGGGGGCTGGACAAGAGACACACCAAAGATTACAGGACATTGAACACAGGTTACATGCACTGGAGAGGGAGGCAGTGTCAGACCCTGACAAACGAGAGGCATTGCAATCTGCCCACATAGATCATGCGGAAACGCTAAAGACACTGCGGACAATAGACTACAGGGCATTTCTACAACAAAAACACACTGAAGCGGATAGATCCGGTGCACTACTTGCCCGCATTGTCAGAGACAGACCAGACCCGCCAATCATAACTAGAATCCACACCCTGGCAGGACATATAGTCCACACACAAGAATAAATAAATGCAGCCTTCCATGATCACCTTGAAGCGATCTATGCACCCCTACTCCGGTAGAAAGCTCCTCAATCACCGAGTTCTCACAAGATCTCCCCTTCCTGGTGCTATCTGATGATGTGCAGAAAGATATAGATGACCCTATAAATCAACAAGAAATGCTCGCTGCCATTAAGGGTCTAAACCGTAATAAGACGCCTGGGATGGATGGGCTTCCCGTAGAATTTTACCATACCTATTCTGAGTCTTTAGTACCCACGCTTGAGGCCGTATACAAGACTGCTTTTGAGACTGGCCGCCTGCCAGATTCCACCATGCAAGCATTAGTCACGTCCATACCCAAACCAGGGTGAGACGGTTTAGGCCCTCGCTAATCGCGTACAACCATACCTTAATACGCTTATGCCCAATGCGGCTTCCTACCAAACCGCAGCACCTCTCTGAACATCAGACAGCTACATTATGTAATGAAGGCCACCCCACAAGCTTACCAATACGCAGGATGTATGGCACTGGGTCTTAAACAGGCATTCGACTCCCTTTCTTGGGACTTCATATTCGCAACTTTGAAACGGTTTGGATTCCTGGAAACATACCTTAAATGGGTCTGCTTATTATATACATCCCCTACGGCCAGAGCTCTCACGGGTCGCTACATTTCAGACCAATATAATATGCACAGAGGCACGAATCAGGGGTGCCCTCTATCTCCCCTGTTGTTTGTACTTGCATTAGAGCCCTTGGCTCTATCCCTTCGGGTTCCCGCGGACCGGCTTGGCATTCCTTTTGATGGAGCATACCATCTAATATCCAACTATGCAGATCACATGCTTCTATACTTACGGGGCCTGACTACTGACAATGCCCCTGTCTCTAATATATTTGCCTCTTTTGAGCGCCTGTCGAGCCTGGCCATAAACCCTGAGAAATCAACAACCTATTTATTCCAAGAGGCACCACACCTAACCCACCTGCAGTTCGGCACTTACACCCTACCAGTAACTCCTACCACTTTTAAGTACCTAGGCATCCAAGTTTACAGAACACAGGAGGATCAAATTGAGGGCAATATACTGCGGGCAATAATGGGGCTCTGTGCTAGAGTAGGGTTCTGGTCCTCTCTACCTTTATTGGTGATGGGACGGATCGCTATCTCAACAAGCATTTGCAATGCAATAGGTCTCGCATTAGGAAAGTTTGAGCTATTGGTATTTTAAATGACAAATTCTTTATTTATGTGTTGGTTTTGAAAATAGCAAATTTAATAGCTTTGTTATTTACAATGCCAATAGTTTTAACTTTCGCAAATGTGACACCTATAGCATTTGTTATGCAATATATGTTGTATTTACGTGACTTGATGTATTGATGTATTGATATTACAAATAACAAAGGCTTTTATTTTTTTAAAATAATTAATACTTAAATAAAAGCTATTGTAATTTATAATGGCAATAGTTTGAACTTTTGTAAATAACTTTTGTGAAGATTATGTTCAGTGTATTTTATTGTGACGAAAATCTAAGAACAGAAGTGAAATATTAACATCTTTTTGTGACATTTGTAATAAAGCTTGAAACATTGAGAAAACATATTTGAACCAGTTGTTGAATGGTATTTGAACCAGTTGTTGTTGCATGGTTGCACAGATTGATGCTGTGGTGGTGCTGAGTGATGTTGTGGTGGCGACGAGTGATGATGTGACGTTCAGTGATGCTGTGGTAGCGCATAGTGATGTTGTGGTGCCCCTGAGTGATACTGTAGTGTGCTGAGTGATGCTGTGGTGATGCAATAGAGTGAGTGCGATAGATAGATAGAGTGAGGGCGATAGATAGATAGAGGGAGGGATGGCGATAGATAGATAGATAGATAGATAGAGGGAGGGCGATAGATAGAGGGAGGGCGATAGATAGAGGGAGGGTGATAGATAGCAGGAGGGCGATAGATAGATATGTAGGTATATAGATAGATCGACAGATAGATAGATAGATAGATAGATAGATAGATAGATAGAATGGGGCGATAGATAGACAGATAGAGAGAGTGATGGGGATAGATAAAGAGATAGAATGAGGGCGATAGATAGACAGATAGAGAGAGTGATGGCGAAAGATAAAGAGATAGAGTGAGGGCGATAGATAGATAGAGTGAGGGCGATAGATAGATAGAGTGAGGGCAATAGATAGAGTGAGGGCGATAGATAGATAGAGTGAGGGCGATAGATAGATAGAGTGAGGGCGATAGATAGAGTGAGGGCGATAGATAGATAGATAGAGTGAGGGCGATAGATAGATAGATAGATAGATAGATAGATAGATAGATAGATAGATAGATAGATAGATAGATAGATAGATAGATAGATAGATAGAGTGAGGGTGATAGCTAGATAGATAGATAGAGTGAGGGCGATAGATAGAGTGAGGGCGATAGATAGAGTGAGGGAGATAGATAGAGTGAGGGCGACAGAGGGATAGAGTGAGGGCGATAGATGTATAGATAGATAGAGTGAGGGCGATAGATAGATAGATAGATAGATAGATAGATAGATAGATAGATAGATAGAGTGAGGGCGATAGATAGAGTGAGGGCGATAGATAGAGTGAGGGCGACAGATAGATAGAGTGAGGGTGACAGATAGAGTGAGGACGACAGATAGATAGAGTGAGGGCGATAGAGTGGGGGCTATAGATAGATAGATAGAGTGAGGTGGCCTCGTGGTGGACGTGGTGGTGGCCGTGGTGGTGAACATGGTGGTGGTGGACATGGTGGTGGATGTGGTGGATATGGTGGTGGTGGACATGGTGGTGGTGGTGGTGGATGTGGTGGTGGTGGACGTGGTGGTGTGGACGTGGTGGTGGCAGTGGTGGGTGTGTTGGTGGTGGTGGACATGGTGGTGGTGGAGGACGTGGTGGTGGTGGATGTGGTGGTGGTGAATGTGGTGGTGGATGTAGTGGTGGGCGTGGTGGTGGTGGGTGTGGTGGTGGTGGACTTGGTGGTGGTGGACATAGTGGACGTGGTGGTGGTGGACGTGGTGGTGGTGGACATTGTGTTGGTGGACATGGTGGTGGTGGACATGGTGGTGGTGGACGTGGTGGTGGTGGATGTGGTGGTGGTGGACGTGGTGGTGGTGGTGGAGGTGGTGGTGGGTATGGTGGTGGTGGGTGTGGTGGATAAGGTGGTGGACATGGTGGTGGTGGTGGACATGTTGGACGCGGTGGTGGTGGATGCGGTAGTGGTGGATGTGGTGGTGCCCAATGTTCAGAGGGGACTGGCCCCTTCAAGCAACTATAGTTGTGTTTACACAACAGAGCTGCCCGTTGCTCCACCAGTTGTTGTCAAGAATTGTTTGGGTTTAGAAACCGGTTCTGTGGCACTTCAAACAAGTTGTGCGTTGTCAGAAATTACAGCCAGGATGCTCTGTGTTCTTTTAATATTGCACTTTTATATAATTTCCGCTAAGAATCAGGTTTAATTAGAATTTGCCCGTGTGCGTCCCGGGAGACACCGGCATAAATTAAGCCCACAGCAGGGGCCTACATTACGCCCCTGGGTTGAGCGAGCCCCAACAGCTTTGCGTAGTACACACAGAAACAGTGAAAAGAGTTGTAATACACAGGTTGGCGGGAGAGAGGAGAGGCAGAGGGGAGAGGAGGACCGGAGAAGAACTGGTTTGAAAGGGACAGGGAGTGCATGCTAAGGAAGGAAGGGGGTATAGAAAGGGGTCCATGGTGAAGAGGGGAGAGAGGAAGCAGAGGGCACAAGTTTTTAAGATAAGGGCAAGCTGACAACAAAGAAGGCCAGGAGGAGACCCCGTGGGGTGGAGGAAAAGGGGAATGAAAAGCACTGGTTAGAGAGGAAAGCCACGCTGCAGTGGTTGCAGAAAGAGCAGGCTGAAGGGAAAGGGAGTCTAAAATTTAGTGAGGTAGTGTGCTGAAAAGTGCGGTGTAGTGATGTTAAATGCTTCAAGTGAGGTGCACAAGGTCCCGACGAGAAGCGAGACTCCATTGATATGCTTGAAGGTGTTGAAGAGGAGTGAATGAGACGTTATCAAGGTACACAATTTAAATAAAGGGGGATGAGCCAGGTCCAGTTGATGTTACAGCCAGTGAGTGAGTGAGATGGCACTGTAGAGAACCAACAATAAGTGGGCACATTTTCACTCTTAATCACTCTCTGAAATGAATATGTTAGAGGGGTGATGAAGTGAGAGCTCATTCCACAGCACTAGTGACTCCTTTCACCCACAGCCTTCCAACCTTACATTAAAGACTTGGTGTGTAGCAACGTGATCCTCAGGAGATTAGGAACAGCTTCACAGTAGCAGGCCCTGCTTAAGTGATGTGGAACTACAATTCAACTTAGACACCACATTACTATCAATGAAAAATGGTGTGTTGTTGCTTGTTGCGAGTCTCACATTCAAGCCACGCAAGGGGGTGGAGAATACGTTTGTTATAGTGAACCTGTAGTAGCATCTACTGTACGATTTAAGTTTAACTTTCTTTAGGTTTTAAAGTGTTCATGTAATTTGTGACTGTATTTTAATGGTGTTCTGAGATGCACAGCTGCTAAGATGATTCACGTCATGTGTGGCATCCTCAACTTGTCTTGCGTTTGTAGCCAACATTACGTTTACTTCTGTGACATGCAGTTTTACCAGTAATAATACTTTTATTTGATTTATAAAAAAAATCATAAAAGGGTGGAGCTTTCCACCATTTGGTCAATATTTACATTTTAAAACAGAACAAAATCAACTTCAAGTCAAAATAAAACAAAGAGGAGAAATAATTGAAAAGAGAATGTTAAAATACACAGGCGTTTCAGAAACAGATCTGAAGGGGAAAGTAGAATTCAGGGAAATGGTATAAGTTGGATCAGAGTACACTTTTGTGACATGAATTGGAATACTGGGGAATGGAGAAAAAGTCCATTAGGAAAATGAGGGGTACACTTTTGTGACATTAATTGAGTAACTAGGGAGTGGAGACTGAAAAGTCCATTGAGGGAATAAAAGTGAGTCCATGGCTGGCTGTGTCCAGACCTGTTATCCTGAGATCTCTTTGATTGCTGCCTTGTTTCCCAGCTCTTCAGCAGCATGCTCCAGAAATGTTATAGTATTACAAGATAACTTTATCCAAGATCCACTGAGGCATATAATGACGGCCGCCCTACAGGTTCTCACCTGGGCATCTCTTAAGAGTGGTAACAAAAGCACTTTCCTTAGATTCTGAAGTGCAGGGCATATGCATATAAAATGCAGTAATGACTCTGCACCATTGTCACAAAGGCGACAGTCGGAAGTTGGCCACCACCGTAGCCATTTAGGGGTGAGATCTTTGCTAGCAAAGCAGCCCAACCTTAACAGGCTAGATTTCCTTTTGTAATAGTCCCTGAAGCAGTCTTGCAAATATGAATGGGGTTTCAAGTGGGTGTATGATGGCAGAACGATCCAGGCGTGGCTTTTGCCAGCCACTGCAGCTTTGTCCATTAGTAGTGATGCTTGTTTGATTGCTTTGTTGGTTCGCAATTTGAAAGCAGTATAAGTCATAGGTGCAAGCCAGGTTTCTTCCAGTACTAATGATTGAAGCGCTTGCCTGAGGGACTTGAATGTAGAATTGGGAAGTCCTGCCTGTTTTTCAACTTCCAGCCAGCACAGATGAGCCAGGGAATGATCTTCTGTGCCCCTCATTCGCCAGTAGTATTTGACAAGGGCTCCTTGTCTTGCCGAAACTGATTTGTAAGACCGTATTCCAAACGTATTTGGGATTGCGAAATATAACGCAGGATTGAAAAGAGGTTTTTAAACAGGCTAGATTGAGCGAGGTTTAGCACTGTGGAGTCCGGCGATGGCAAGAATTTGGCAGCTACGATCTTTAATATGTGGGCAGTGGAATTTCCGCATAGGTGTTTTTGGACTTTTTTTTAAAGCAAATTGAAGTTGTTTAGTTTTTGATTTCCCCTGTTCCAAGTGCTGTTTGTACTTTAGTTGATAGTCCAGTGAGATGCCCAAGTATTTGTATTGGTCTACCTGAGTGAGTGCGGTGGAGTTTATCTTCCAGACAATTTTTTTTTCTTTTCTTGCGAGAGCCAGAGAAACATAAGACATTAGTTTTTTTAAGATTTATTGTCAGTTGTGCATTCGAGAGGTACGACGCAAGCTTAGAGATCATACGTTGTAGGCCGAGAGGAGTTTGCGACAGTAACACAATGTCGTTTGCATATTGTAGACTCATTATGGAGCGTAAATCGCTATCTAGGTCCGCGGTGTAAATGTTGAAAAGGCAGGGGGCCAATACGCAGCCTTGTTTTAGCCCGTTGAATGTACGGTATTTCTTTGTCAGGCATCGGCCGTCTCCTTTTTTCACTTGGACCCAGGTCTGTGAATAAAGCTCTATGATTGCTCCCATTAGTTTTGGCGGCGCACCCCAGACTTTCATTTTGGCCCAGAGTTTGGATTTTGGCACTTTGTCAAAGGCCACTTTTAAGTCCAAAAAACAAGTGTACAGCGAGTTAGAATTGTCAATTGTCCTTTTTGCTAGTAGAGTTATCGCAGATAAGTTGGTGTGGGTGCAGTTTTACCAGTACATGGTGTGCGACAAATAGACATGTTGACAAAATCACAAATAGAAAGATATGCAAGTTTATAGATTATTCGAGAAAAAGGGTGCAGTTTGCGTTCTCATACAATCATCCTTGCAATGGTGGCAGCATGGAGGTTCCGGCGCCTAGGTCATTCTGATCCTGCATCCCTTGGAGCCATCTTTGGATTGCAAGGTATGCGAGACAGTGGGCAGCAGTGCGGTAAAATGGCCAGCGCTGTGGTGACGCGGCTTTGTTTGGAGGTTTCAGCACTGTGTCCGCGAACAATCTATGAACGGATGCTCTTGTAAAGCGCTAAATTTCGTGCTATATCAAACTGCAAAAAATACAAATAAACAAGCAACACAAAGGGAGCGGGGTATAAAGTTACACAACACAGATTGGGCGGATGGAGATAAACAAGCGATGCGCGCTCTGTACTGGGGGAGGGCCATTTTTAATGAGGGCGTAATGGCCAGAGCTGCCGACTTTGGGAAACCAGGCTCGAGCATCGGCGTTGGTTCAACATAGTGTGATTCTGGGCAATTCACTTAATCTCGCCGTGCTGCCTACCAAAAATTAATGTGTCCTTGTGCAATGTAACAGGTGCTCATGTAAAGCGCTATAATTCGTGCTATATAAAACTGCACAAAATAAAAATAAAAAAAAGCACGCGAGTCGTGTACCTCAAAGCCCCAGCCAAAGGAATTTAGAGAAGATAGAAAGAACGGCTTGGGTGACACAGGGACAGAAGGTCAGCGCTGCCGGCTCTCACTTCCTCTTGGCCTGATAAGGTTTTCAGAAGCGGTGTCCTTGCAATGGTGGCAGCCGGTCCGGGTCAACTATGCACGACTGCGCCATCTAATCCGCAATGAGTTGAGTAGGTGGAGACATCTTCCAATGTGGTGGCTGGGTAAGGTAGCAGCCATAAAAATGACGGTCTTGTTGCAAATTCTTTATTTATTCCGGGCCATCCCGCTACGCCCACCAGACGGTTGGATTCGCCAGACGCAGGCTGAACTGGCTCAATTCATCTGGAACGGCAAGAAACCGCGAATGAAGCTCAGACTGGCGACGTTGCCTCCTGAGAAAGTGGGTTTAGGATTACCAGATCTCCTGCTATATTATCAGGCGGCCCAGCTGCGAACTCTGGTGGAATGGAGCAGGTGGGAGTCTGAAAAGCACTGTCTCTTTCAAGACCAGGCCGTAGCGGGCCGTCCACTACAGGAGGTGCCCTTTCTTCGCAGGCAGCGCCGACCTCCTAATCTTTACGCCTCTCACATTACGAGGGTGCCGCTGGAGGTGTGGGACGGCACCAATCTTAAGCATGAGCTGACCATCTTTCCGTCCCCGCTCACCCCTTTGCTTGAAAATCCAGATTTTACCCCTGGACAGGATGTGGTGGCATACGAGAAGTGGCGTCCTGCGGGATGCAGATCTCTGTTTCACTTATACAATAAAGAGGGGATCATCCCATTAGAGACCTTCAGGCGAGAAAACAACCTACCGGAAACGGAACGGCTTCGGTACCTACAGGCTCGGCACTGGGCGCTTAATAGTCAGGTGCGAGAGGAAGCTGACCGACGACTGCGGCCATATGAGTATTGGCTGATTACAAGGTCTGCACATAAACGCCTCATTTCTGACTTGTATCGCATGCTTTTGGACCGATACTCCCAGGTTTACAATTCTGGTAGGGCTCGCTGGAAGAGAGATCTAGGGCGCACACTCAGCACTAAAGAATGGGACGGTATTTATTACTGCGCGCGACACTCCACCTACCACATGGGCTTGACCGACACGCTCACCAAAATTGTATCATATTGGTATTACACTCCAGAGAGACAACATGAGATAGACCATAAAAGGGAGGCGACCTGTTGGCGTGGGTGCAGGGAGAAGGGGTCATTGGTCCATCTTCTCTGGGATTGTGCCCACCTCCAAGGGTACTGGAAATCAGTCTTGGATGAAGTTGACTCACATTTCAATACCGAGATCCCTCGATTTCCCTCCTATGTCCTTCTGGGTATACCCAACCCCATCACATATCCATTGAGGTCACGCAGGGGCAGATTGATCGCCATCGCCATTGGGTCCGCATTACAGAACATAATGTCTCACTGGTGCACCACGCGCATTCCCACATTCCAGGGGCGGCTCCACCGCCTGTGGCGGTTCTTGGCATGGAAAAACTGTCTCTGATCAAAGCTGGGGAGGGTGCCAAATATGCTGAATTGTGGCAGCCATTTCTATCCCTCTTAGCAATGGAATTTAGAGAGGTCACGTGTCCTAAGTACTTGCACTTACCGTGCCTATCCCAGCCTGATGGTTGAAGCGCTATGAGAGAGACTACCTTTTGATAAGGGGGGGCTGGACCTGGACCTGGAGAGGGGGGAGGGGTTCGGGGGGGGCGTTGGGTTTGGGGGTAGGGTTGGCGGGGGGTTTTCAATTTATGTTTCTTGTATTTCAAGTTGTCTGACGATGTGGCTTATACAGGGGCATTGCTTGATTTCATGAATCTGGCCGGGAGAACGGTCTGGGCAGCACATAGGTTGCGTGCTCCCCGTTGGGGCAGGCGGCTCAGCCTAGTAACATGGAGACTAATAGGCCTGTGCAAGCCCCGTTCTATGAGACCCAGTTCCGCAGTCTGGGATGTTGGGGGGAGGCTGATATCCAGGGGTCGGATGGTAGCTGGCGCCCCGATCCATTACCTCCCACGAGGACGACCTTGTTACGCCCCAGGGGCACATTTCCCCCACCCCTTCCCTTTGTTTTAAGACGCGGCCGGCCCGATTGGGTTGTAGGCGCTTGCTGTGTTTAATATTTGAAGTACTGCCATTCTCATTGAGGCGCTTGCACAAATGTACACTCTTTAGCCGGCCCATTGGGTTGTAGGCGATTTTTGTTACTAATTATTGTTGCTGAATACTGTCAATAAACAGATTTAATACTAAAAATCAGCCAAGATTAAGCGACGAAGAGGAGGCCAGTTGGCTTTATTTATTTATTTTGACGGTGTTGTATAGCGCGAACAAGACCCTTGCGGGTATCAGAGCGCTTAAAAGGGAAATGTAGGATGACAAATACATATAAAACACAGAATTATGGAAGTACAGTACTGATAACTTTCAAAAATTAGCATATATCTACGAAAATGTAAAAGTAACAGTTCAAGTGAATTTAGACATGAGAATCTCACCGCGGACAGAATTAGTCTTGTTTCTGGGGGTAAGGCGCTCCAGATTCTGGGAGCCATTCCTGAGAAGGTACGATTATATGTTTTCTTCTTGGAAAAACGCTGTGGTTTAAGTAGAAGATTATCCGAACTCCTGGTAGATCTGTTACCACCCGATAGTACTAGTTTCTCCACAAGGTACCTTGGGGTTTTGTGATTCAATGCCTTATGAGTCATACAGGCGATTTTTAGGTGGATTCTGGCCACAAAAGGTAACCAATTGAGGGCCTGCAGGTCAGGTGAAATGTGGCAGCTTCTTTTTTTGCCAGTGACTAGTCTAGCAGCTGTATTGATTGCAGCTAATAGAGGAGCCAGGAAGTAAGCATGGGGGTGATATTGAGGCCCAAGTATTTGATGGCGTCCGGGGACCATTGAAAAGGTACTAGGCGCTGCAGGGGTGGTATGTCGTGGGCAGGGCTGGTTAGATTAAGCACAGGTTACTTAGCCATATTGACCCTGAAGCCAGAAACCGCCTCATAGGCCCGCAAGCATGCCACAACGCTTGGTAGCGACACCTTAGGTGGAGAGAGTGTGAGGAGGAGATCATCAGCGAACAGGCTTATCGTTTGTGTTTGGCCATCAAAGGGTGTGCCTTTCACTGTATCCGTACCGCGGATTGCAATAGCGAGGGATTCAGCAGCCAAGGCAAAAAGTAATGGCGTTAGCGGGCACCCCTGCCATGTGCCCCGAAGGATAGATACAGGCCTCGTGGTTTGTACATTAACATGGACATTAGCCACGGGTGCCATGTACAAGCCGATCATTTTAGAGATTAAACCCGGCCCAGCCCTATTTTAATCAGCACTGCGTGGAGGTGAGACCAATTCACTATTCACCCTATCAAAGGCCTTCTCTGCATCGAACGAGAGTAGGCACGCCGGAATGTCAAAACAATGCGACTTTTCCACCAAGTGTGCTATGCGGCGGACATTGTCTGCACCCTGCCTATGGAGCCCACCTGATCTGGGCTGATGAGGCCCGAGAGGTATGATTCCAGTCTTGTGGCTAATATTTCGGTGAAAAGCTTAGCATCCATAGTAGGGCTATGGTGCCATAGAAAAAGCACGAGGCTGGGTCTTTACCCGCTTTGAGCATGAGAGAAATCTTGGCAGCCGCCATCGTGGGCATAAGGCCCGTTTCCTGCGTGAGGGATTTAAAACGTCACAATAAGTGGTCCTGAGTGTGGGGTAAAAAGAGCCAATAGAAGAAGAAGGGCCCAGTCTACAGTACGCAGTTCTTCCGCGGTGATCGGCTCATCCAGAAGAGCAGCGTGGCGCAGGTGCAGTGGTTCCCATTCAGAATCAGCTAAGTAGGAGCGAAGCATCACCGACAGTGGATCATCTCGGGAATACAACATTTGGTAGTAAGCTTGAAAAGCCTCAAGTTTGTCCCTTTCCGCCATCACCCATACTGCGTTGCCATCTGTATCTTAACAATGTGCATCTTGGCACATGCATGACGCAACCTGCGGGCCAGGAGCCTACCCACCTTGTCTTCCCCCTCGTAGTATCGCTGTTGCAGAGCCAGGAGCACCCATTCCTTTTTTATTTTAAACCTTTTTATTTATGGGTATCACAGGCAGATTTAAATAGAATAATCAGAATTTTGTTGTACATAACTTCCAGTGTCTTCAAAAAATATTACAAAAAGCAGTTTACCAAAACTTGTAAATAATAAACAATACTCAGACGGGCAAATAACTACAATACAGGAAGGATTTACACAAATAAATACAATCTTGTCTAAATTAGAGTTTAAACACAGCTTCAAATCAAGTTAGTTAGTTTCGGATGTATAAAACATGCCTCCCCATATTCTCTTTACATTAATCATTGCTTTCACTCCTCTTTTTCTAGCTAGAGATAACTCCATATGATGTATCTCTTTAACCAAACACCACCATTCATTCGCATTAGGTGCTTGATCAGCTATCCAAGCTCTAGCCAGGACTAGCCCTGCACATGCCAGCACTATACAAATTAGATCTTGAAAGGGTGTAGGATTGGGCTGTATACCTAACAGAATCATTTCAGATGTTAAAGGTGCATCAATTAACAATTTTAATCTCAGTATCTTTCCTATACTGTCCCAGAACGAAACTAGCGCAGGACAAAGGACCAACATGTGTTCTAGATCAGCAGCCTGTAGTTGGCATTTTGGGCATTTGGTTCGATCGTTAAAGGCATTATTCGGGGACCATTTGCTTATTTGTAGAGGAGTGTGATAAAGTTGACATATTGTTTTATAAAGTCACAATAAGTGGTCCTGAAAGTGGGGTAAATTGAGCCAATAGAAGAGGTAGGGCCCAGACTACAGTACGCAGTTCTTCCGCGGTGATCGGCTCATCCAGAAGAGCAGCGTGGCGCAGGTGCAGTGGTTCCCATTCAGAATCAGCTAAGTAGGAGCGAAGCATCACCGACAGTGGATCATCTCGGGAATACAACATTTGGTAGTTAGCTTGAAAAGCCTCAAGTTTGTCCCTTTCCGCCGTCACCCATCCTGCGTTGCCATCTGTATCTTAACAATGTGCATCTTGGCACATGCATGACGCAACCTGCAGGCCAGGAGCCTACCCACCTTGTCTTCCCCCTCGTAGTATCGCTGTTGCAGAGCCAGGAGCACCCATTCCACCTTACCCGTCTGGTGTGTTCGCACTTGGCAAAGTAGCACGCCCAGCTGCCGCTTGGTTGGGCGAGGGAATGCGGTTTTGTCCAAGTGCTTGAACTGCTTAATTTCTGCTGACAAGTTGGATTCCACCAGTCTCACCTCCCATCCCTGCTCAATGGCTCTGGACGTAATCGTGCCCCTAATGACCTTAAACCCATCCAAGAGAGTGTAGAGGGGTGTTTCAGGGAGTGCATTGAATGTAAAGTAGTCAGTAATCACTCTACATATTTCAGGCAAATATACTGGGTCGCAAAGGAGGTGTGGGGGTAGGCGCCAGCGATGTGGTTCTCCAGGGTGGGATGTACCACCCACACATGACAGCTCCAGATGTGCGTGGTCTGAAATAGAAATGTCAGAGAGCTCCACTGTGTCTAAGTGACGGAGGAGGGAAGGAGTGATGACAGCATAGTGTATGCAGGAGTAGGGGGTATGTACATGTGACTACAAAGAAAAATTCTGTGTTTCCAGATGTTTATAGCGCCACTGGTCTATGAGGCCCCGGTCCACTATATCCTATTTTAAACATGAGGACATGGCCTCCCCGCATACTATGATGTCACTGTCAACCCCCTCTAATAGTTTCTGCAGAATATCATGAGTTTATGCTGCCCCCGAAGAAGGTGTAGCGCTAAAAAACCGACACTCTTTGTCTCGGACCTCCCTAGTAAAAGATGTGCAGAAACTAGTTTTGCAAAGGATACCCACCCCAAGCGTTTTGTTATTCGTGTAGGCCCAGTGACGCCAAGGGTTTTTTGGGTGTGCCATACGGTGGCAGTCAGCCCCGTCAGGTGGGCCTCCTGTAGCAGGATGACATCTGGGTCGTGTTGTAGTACATAACGCCAGATTTGTTTACATTTGTTTGGGGAGTTCAGACCCCACACATTCAGCGATATCAACTTAAAGCTTACCAGAATAGATATGGGGCCAGAGAGTGTGCGAAAAGTGTCCTATAGATGAGGAGGCAGAGTTACATGGGGGTGCATCCCGCAAACTAGGGAGGGATTCATCGACATCTAGCCTCTTCCCTGAGGAGGCGACAATAGGAAAAAGCGAGTGAGCCCCTTGTGCTGATAGCCAGTCCCTTCACAGCCCCCCTAATGGGCTATCAGACAGACACCAGTGCCCCACTGGCCACCCCTGGGACCGGAGACAGCAGCCGTAACAACCATTCAACCCGCTGTCAAAGAAATGCGACCTGTAAGACAAAACATGTCATAACAAATGGTATCAACAGACCAAGGGGTCAAACAATGACTTCTTCATCTTGCTAAGGTCTGCACTAAAATGCTCCGGGGCGGCCATCAGATGAGGCATCAAGGCGTAGAAGTTCAGGGGAGAGTGGGGCCCTCCTAGGCCCAGGTAGAAAGAGGAAAGGGCCAAGTAAAGTCAAGTCAATCATGCTGGTGCAGGATAGTGCAAGGCGGCCCCTGCTCTCAAAGGAAGCCTGTGGTTGAGCGAGCAGGGGAGACACCCCCACCAATTCTGCAGAGATGATGGATGTTATCACGCTTAGCCTCTTGTGAGGATGCCTCTGCTTGTCGTTTGTTGGGCCGTTTCACAGTGGTCCATTTGGGCTTGAGATCCCTCCCAGGGGGATCCCAGGTTCGGGAGACATCTTCTTTCTGAGAGTCATCAGTCAGACCCAGCAAATTCTTTGTCTCCATTACGGATCTTAGTTAGCGACGTGTACCTTCACATTGGAACAGAAGGGCAAAGGGGTGGCCTCATTGATAGGGGAACCCCAGGGCACGTAGCCTGTCAGTGACAGGCTTGAAATCTCACCGCTTTCTCAAGGTTATAGGGGAGAGATCCTGGTAAACTTGTACAACATATCCTCGAAATGTGAGTTCAGTATTGTCTCTAGATGCTCGCAATACGCAATATCGCATTTTTCTCTGTGAAGAAATGTACTCTAGGATATAGTTATTATGCAGGAGATGAGATTCCAAGATTCCCATGAATAATGGATGAAGCTAGTTTTCGGAGAAAACCCCACATCCTTTAGGCAGTACCGAAACTAGGTAAAAGGTCAGTAACAAGAACCATTATGTAGTGTAATGGCAGGGGAAATATAGGTGAAAGGTTTCATTACTACCTGAGCCTATTTCGGGGTACCTGTGAAACATAACAACACATCACCTCGAGATCCTCGCTGACGGCTGCCTCGCAGGCCAAGGGCAGCAGGTGAGTCAGGGTACTCTATCCAGCAGGGTACTCAGTGCGCGAGCAGCAGAGGTCAGCCCCAGACGAAGGAAAAGTCTGTAAGCTCGTGGGCACACCAGGACTCCATGTAGGCCATCAGCATGGTGGTCTCTTGCACATACACCGTGTGGGCAGCCCCCACCACCCATCTCAGGATGGAGAGAGGCCGCTATGCCGTCCCACTGCGGCTGCTGCAAGGGAAGGTGATGCGGCAGAATCCGGGGCAAGAAAGCGCCGAAGGCCTGTCTCGGCAGCAGCCAACTTCTTCTGTATTTAATGCGCACAGAATAGCTCCACACCCTTCAAAAGGTTCAAATACTTTTTATCAAATATTAGTTTTTATACATCTCATTTAGCCAGGTCTACGTTATAAATTGCTTCAAACTGCACAGTTATGTTCCCAAATGAAGTTGATAAAAAACTATTGAAGTTTGAAATGTATTCTTTATTCAAGTTCTTGTAAATTAAATAGTCAACGCGTTTCGTCCGCTATCAGATTTCTTCAGGGCTTAACAAATATTTTTAGTGGTCCTGATTCATCGAATTGTTCGTATTGAATAGAACCCAATGGCTGTATAATATCAGCATTAATTCACAGGGGGCAGGAAACGTGTATCCGCAAAGGTTTACGGTCCGTCTCTCGTGCGGTCATCTGGTTCTAATAGCTTCTGCATTTAATCCAGGACCCAGACAGGAGTGCAAGCGACCCGCACCACAGCAAAAGCGGGGGAGTGGCAGTAGTCCCAGGAGCCGTAGGATGTCCGCTCGATTTCCCCGGTGCAGTGGATGGCGCTTCGATGGGCCTTGGGGAGAGCAGGCAAAGCATGTCCTACTCCATTCCCTCCCAGGCCACGCCCCCCCATTCTCATTTGTTATCAACTTTTTATTCATTTCCTAGCAAAAATATAAATACAATTTTAAAACAAGCATTGGCATAGCCGATAGGTCTCGCCTTCGTGAACTTATAAGTGTTTAGCCAGAGATATTGACTTTACCTATGTCTTTAAGCTGTGTTGTACAGAAGTTTGCCGCGTGCTGAAAAGTTATAATAAAAAAGTGTCAGAGGCATTTTTGTTACCTTGGATATGACCAAAAAAGCATTATGTACAACTAAAGAACATTTAAAAAACTATTACAAAAAATGCCTTGAGTTTTTTTTTGTCCTTCCAATGCTGGCAACTTGTATCTACCTGTTCCAATGGTTGCTTGTTTTGTTTTTTTTGTTATGGGGGCATAAATAACAGGAGGGTGAAGGTCAGTCAGTCAGTCAGTGAGAGTCAGTGAGAGAGTCAGTCAGTGCGAGTGAGAGTCAGCCAGTGAGAGTGAATGATAATGAGAGAGTGAGTTAGTAAGTGAGTGAAAGAGAGTGAGTCAGTGAGATACTCAGTCAGTGAGAGTGAGTCAGTCTTTAAGCGAGAGTCAATCTTTAAGCAAGTCTTTCTTTTAGCGAGAGTCAGTGTTTTAGTGAGAGAGTGTCAGTCAGTGAAAAGAGTCAGTCAGTGAGAGAGTCAGTCAGTGAGAGAGATTCAGTCAGTGAGAGAGAGCCAGTGAGAGAGTCCGTGAGAGAGAGTTTGTGAAAGATAGTCCGCCAGGTAGAGAGTCAGTGAGAGAGAGTCAGTCAGTGGGAGAGAGCCAGTGAGAGTCCGTGAGAGAGAGTTTGTGAAAGATAGTCCGTCAGAGAGAGAGTCAGTGAGAGAGAGTGAGTCAGTGAGAGAGAGTGAGTCAAGTCAAGTCAAGTCAAGGAAAGCTTTATTCTGCTGCTACATAAAAGTACAAAACTTTAAAACGCAGCTTATTATTTACAAGTAAAAACACACTACAATTAATTTATACAATACTATACCATTAAATAAATACTTTTCCTGATATAAAATACAGCTTTTAAGAACTGGGCTACTCTCCATGCTGTATGATCATTCTCTAATAATTGAAGCTGGAGCATTGCTTCAAGGCACTGCCTAAGCCCAAGTTTTCTTAGAAAAGGTATGATCCAAACTTTCCTATGCTCATGATAAAATTTACAAAATAATACTAAGTGCATAGTGGATTGGGTAGAGATGTTATCGCAAGGGCACAGTGAAAGGGTACAAGACCAATCGTTCATTTTTGGGAATGTCATCAACCTATGAATAATACCCAATCTTAACCAAGTGAGAAAGAATCTATAAAAAGTTCCAGGTACAAAAGATAAATAGAGCTCCATCCCTAGGGTAGTACGTAACAACTGATGACTTCTCACTGTTATTTTAGTTGCAGATTCTCTGTGTAGTCTTTTGGCTTCTAAGAGCTGGATGCCCTCATTCTTTAATGTCTTTCTTGTGATAACCATCATTGAAGATGGGGTAGTAAAATATTCGGGGTGACCCAGTTCATTCATAAAGTCATGTACAAATGTAATCCAGGCGATTCTATGGGCCCCATCTAACTTTAGAATATCCTTTAAGATCTCTCTGTTCAACTCCGTCTGATCCTTACACCAGACTCTATGCCACAAGAGGATTGGCTCTAGTTTTACCGGATCTGCTATATGGTGGAGAGCCAATTCCTCGTGGCAGATAAAAATAGAGGTACTAGGCGGGACAGAGAGGATGTACCTTATAAAGACGTTTTCGATCTTTTGCAAGGGATTAATGTCGGCAAAGCCCCACACCCCGGCTCCATAGGTTGCCATGGATACGCACTTTGCTTTATATATATGTAGAAGCTCTGTAGGCGGTTTCCTACCAAACTTCTTTGCAAAGCTTGATAGTGCCGCAGTTGATCTAGCAAAGGCTGTTTTTTATCAGATATGGCGGGGACCCAGGAATCATAATAGTTAAAAAATACACCTAGGTAAGATACGTTTTTTGTGGATGCTAGGTTTTTCCCATCAATGAACATTTCACGAGTCTTCTGCGTCCCTTGCTTACACCTCATAACATACATCTTGGTTATATTAGTTTGAAGACCAAGATCGCCCATGAATATGCTAAAAATGTCCAGGGCTCTCTGGAGGCCGTTTTGAGTGTGAGCCATCAATACAGCATCGTCCGCATAAAGAAGTGCGGGGATCGATCGGCCGCCAGCTTGAGGAAAGTCTTTGCCCTGGGAAAGCAGTGCATCTTCAAGTCCATTTATGTAAAGGTTAAAAAGGAAGGGGTACAGGACACAACCTTGTCTGACCCCTCTCCTGATTGGGAAGGCTTCAGTGCATTCTCCCTTCTGGCCAAAACCGACGCTTGCTGACACGTCATTGTACAATCGGCGTAGGAGTGTGATAATTTGTGAATCAACCCCCACCTTTTCAAGGAACTCCCACAGCCTATTATGCTTTACTGAGTCAAAGCCCGCGGTGAGGTCGACAAAGGCCAGGTAGAGGCTGCATTTTTTTGCTCTTGTATACTCGCCTATCAATAATGTGAGGTTTAAGGACTGCTCAATAGTACCAAGGCCATCGCGGAACCCATAATGTAGATCGGATCGGATCTTTTTTTCCTCGGTCCAATCTGCTAAGCGTTCCAATATGACCCTCCCTAGTACCTTAACCATAGAATCTAGGAGGGAAATTGGTCTATAGCATCCTGGGTCTTCTCGATTACCCTTTTTAAAAATTGGTATAATTATTGATTTTGCCCATGTGGAGGGAAGGGTAGACCTTATGCTGGTATTAAAGACCTGTGTCAATATGGGCCCACACAGGGTGACATTATGTTTATACAGGTCAACTGGTGCCCCATCGGGCCCTGGTGCTTTACCGCCTGCACTTTGTGCCAGAGCCCTGGTCACCTCCTCCAAGATAATTTCTAGTTCAATATGTTCCCAATTATTTAAAGTCCAAACTTCCGGATAACGACCTACGTTCCCCTGATCATTGTATAGTTTGGAGAAATGGGTAATCCATGCTTTTTCCATGATAGCTATCTCCACTGAGGGACTTGTGCTTGAGGCTAAGAAAGGGGTTCTCAGAACCTTCCATAAGGCAGTACTGTCTTTCTGCTCTGCCGTATTATGTAAGGAGTCCCATGCCTCATTACGAAGGGTTCTTTTTTAGCCCTCCTATAGTCTAATCTAGCTTGTGTGATGTCAGGCAATGATCTTGGCTTAATATGCAGTACCTTTTTTAGGTTGGAGTATGCCCTAGAACACCTTGCATTAAACCAACCATAATGTTTCGGCTTATTATTCCTAACTGCCCTGGTAATTTCTACAGAACAGTTCACTTTTGCTGTGTCCGGGGCGTCCTCGCTTAAGCAAGTATCTATATCTACCCTACATTTCTCTAAGACATTTCTGGTTAATAGATCAGGATCGACCGTAGTCCACTTTAATGAGAGTCCATTTAAGGAGTTCAATTCTACAGTTCCCTGCATGCGGGTGTTTAAATCATGCTTATTCTGGAAATGCGTGTGTGTTTTGAGTTTTAAAAGAAGGGGGAATTGATTGCTTAAAGCGATTATCACCCACCTCAGTAAAAAGTATCATGTGAGCACGTGTCAGTGAAATCAGTATAAAATCAATTATGGTGGCATGGCCTCTCCCATTAAATGTAGGCAAAAAGCCCACTGGGGGGGAGGGGTGGGTTGAAATCTCATTAACAAATGCCAAATCTAGTTTAGAGAGGAGGTCATTAAATATATCCCCACGTCATGGAGTGAAGCAGCTATCTATGCCATTGTAAATGCCACGCAGTCTATTATCTGCATTATTGCATAACCCACAGTTAAAATCTCTCATCAGCAGAATCATGGTGGCTCTGCTTTTCTCATCCGAGATTTTAGATACTATGGCCAGAATACCTTTCATTACTGTTTCCAGATCATTTTCCTGGGTGTTATTATACAATTTGATGAAGAGTATACAGTGGGTTGCAGTAGGGGCTAACTCAACCACATGAAAATAATTTCCCCCCTGGTGGAAGATGATCTTAGTTATGGGCAACTTATTTGAAATATATGTCGAGATCCCTCCTTTGGGCCTCCCTCCCAGACCTTTCACTGCCGGGGTATTAAATGTCTTATAGCCATTTATGTGTATAGGCTCAATTGCCCAGGTCTTCTACAGGCATAGGATTTCTATATTCTCCACGAAGGCCTCCCAAACTGGGTTCTGAACCTTGAGCATAGCCCAGAGATGTTCCAAGAGGTACAGAGCAGGTATATCGTCGTAAAAATATCGACTAACCTAAATATCGCTGCAAAAATATCTACAGGAAGAAATATCGATGACAAAAATATCGTCTGACCAGAATATCGACAGACAGGTAAGTAATATCGTTAACATTAATATAGTTGTAATAAATATTGTTTACAAAAACATAGTTTACAATAATATCGTTTTTTAAATAATTATAAGTAATGTAGTGTTTTTAATGAATATTTGTAGTCAAAGTAGTATTTTTAGTAGTATATTATTATTTAATAATGTATTTTCAGTTGAATTTAGTATTAATAGTTCCGTAGCGGGTTGTGGGTTTATAGGGGAGTAGGGTGGGAAGTAATTTAAATATAATGAAATAATACATTAATTAAATTTTAAATGAATATAAATAGTGTAATAAATAATAGTTAATTAATTTCAATTAGTTAATTGAATAATAATTATGTAATTAATTATGTTAATTTTTTAATTAATTTTAGGTGTGTGTACAGGATTTTTTTAGTGAAAATGTTTTTGGGTAAAGGGGTGTTTTTAGGGTTCAGGGTCAGTTTTCAGTTTTTGGGTAAAGGGGTATTTTTAGGGTTCAGGGTCAGTTTTCAGTTTTTGGGTAAAGGGGTATTTTTAGAGTTCAGGGTCAGTTTTCAGTTTTTGGGTAAAGGGGTATTTTTAGGGTTCAGGGTCAGTTTTCAGTTTTTGGGTAAAGGGGTATTTTTAGGGTTCAGGGTCAGTTTTCAGTTTTTGGGTAAAGGGGTATTTTTAGGGTTCAGGGTCAGTTTTCAGTTTTTGGGTAAAGGGGTATTTTTAGGGTTCAGGGTCAGTTTTCAGTTTTTGGGTAAAGGGGTATTTTTAGGGTTCAGGGTCAGTTTTGGGTTTTTGGGTAAAGGGGTATTTTAATTATATGTATGTATTATTGTTGTTATATAAAGTAATGTGTAAAATCAATTTATATGTCCACATTTATTAAGTTTATAATTAAAAAGTGTAGTAAATTTTTTTGAAATAGTTAAAAAATAAAAGTAATGTAATGTATTTTGTTAATAGTACTTATATTTATTTATTATTTAATGTAATTTTAATTATTTTAAAAAGTCGATATTTTTTACATCTATATTAATTACAACGATATTTTGGAGTCGATATTTATGTACTTACCTGTTTAAGTATAGGGTGTCGATATTTTTGTTAAACAATATTTTTACAACTATATTTATGTCAGCTATATTTTTGTAATCGATATTTTAACACCCTACCGTTCCAAGACACCACAGTACAAGTTGTAGGGGCTGGTGTTATCAGGAATATATTGCTGGGCGGCTCTGCTACACTAAGGGGGTCCAAGGTGGATAATTTGGGTGTCCCTGATGGATCCAGCTCCTGCTCCGACCAGTATACTATACCCCCAGCACCTCCCATTCCGTTTACATATCCCTCAACCTGTCTGGGACTTGAGGCCCTTGTTAATTCCACATTCCATGAGGTACCTAGATCTTGGTTAATCTCCTGGGAAGAGCTATTTTGTAGTTCCCTCGTACCTTCGGGGTTGCCTGGGGCGGAGGCCAGTCAATCTACCCTGTCCAGATTGTAAAGGGGGTCAAAGAAGTTAAAGTTTGGAATACCATAGCTGCAGTATGGACTGTTTCTATTGTTATCAGCTAGAGAGGCCTGAACAGACCTTAGAGGAGGTTTGTAAAAGAAACCTAATGGGGCTACACCCATCCCCCCCTTTTCTCACCATATGGCACCTGGACTGTTGGAGTATACTTCTAACCAGTTCCGGTGATCTAAAAGTGATCACTACACAGTCCTCTGCTAGTGTTTTCGGTGCAGAGCCTACCCAGGGGATTTGAAGAGCCATCTTAACCCATTCTGTGCGGCCCCGATTCCCCCCGGTGCTGAGCCCTAATGGAAACGGGCGTGGTCATGATGGAACGGTTCCGTCATAAGCACAGCTCGACCGACGCTCATGGCGGAACCATTCCATAATGAGCATGGAAGGGATTAAATTCTGAAAATAGGGCATTGGTATGGACCGTCTTGATGGCGAGTGCCTTGTTTTTCAGGGAGGACCAGTGCTCAAACGCTCCCTGTTGGAAGGGAGGTACATTAGTTAGAACAACAGTATAAGGTGTGGCCTCTGGCGGAAGATGTAAAGAGGTTGGCTCTAATAGATAGTTGTCTTTCTGACTTCCATTATAACCCCTAATTTCCTCCCTGGACTGTGGCCTGATAGAATTTTCCTGATTCACCTGTGTGATGGGGCATGCAGGGGTAATTTCGCTCCGACTCGCACCACCTATCTCTATAAGAGGTTGGGTAGAGCGCATACTAGGAGCCATTGGTACTGCTTCACGTTCTGGGTTATCTATGGGCCTCACTTGTGGGGCAGTATTAACTAGTGTTATGCTGGGTGCTCGGGCCGGGAAAACACAGAGGATTAATCGAAGTGGGCTCAATCTCGCGGGATATATGAGCAACTGGTTGTGGGTACTCCAGTGAGCATTTGACAGCCCCCTCCAAACTCTGTAGTCTTTCTTCTATAGCATATAACTTAGTTAAAACTGGTCTAATTAGGGTTGAAAAAATACCCTCTAATTTGTCCCAGAAGAATGGCTGAATCGTATCGACCGTTTCCCCCACTACAAGAGTACTCCCTATGCTTGCCTTGGCCGCCGGTGTATTTGATAAACTTGCATTTTCTAGCTCTGTCCCTGTATTATTTCGACTATAGTGTGAGTTTTTGTGAGTGTTAGGTCCTTGCCTATGTCTTTTTTTCGAAGGGGGCACTGAGCTATTACCATGACTGATCTTAATTTTTTGGCCTCTCGTTTGAACATTAGGTTTACTTAATGAAGCTTGGTTAGATACTTCCTGAGCAGACACAGACTGGGCTGATGTCGTCCGCGTCCTGCCCTCCCCTGGGGTGGTGTAGGCAATGAGGCCTCTTTATCTAGGTCAGGGTTTGACGTTTCCCTCAAGGTAGAAGCTAATGCTTCTGAGTGGATAATCAGTGGACACATGGGACCTTCTTGAGGCTTGAGTGATAACCTGCGCACTGTTAGAATAATTTCATGCCTTAGGACCGTCTCAGCCCTTTGCAAAAAGGCATCGAGGATTTTCGCTTACTCATCCTCTATTCCTTTCTATATTAAAACACTGGTGCAAGTTGGAGTATTCTCAAATATTATCAAGATCCTGCGGGCGGGCCTCTTATCTGTATGCAATCTAACACAATCAATGAAAAAATGGTATGTATGCAGAGGAGAACAATAATACATCTACTAGTTACAATATAGAACATTTCAATACCGTGGCCCAGCCCAGCCTCCTCCAATCTTTGACGGGCTCAGACGGGCCCGTCCTTGGTCTGGGCTTCATCCCCGCTTCGTCCCGCATGGGTCCTGTACCGCAGGGTGAGAGGCAGCACTATAAGTTCGATGACACTGCCTCCCCCTCACTCGCAGCACTCATGGCAGCTGGTGAAAGAGTGATGCACTCTGGAGGTAGTAGTCCTCCCCAAAGTGTGGCCGGTGACTGTGTCTCTGTGGCGTGCCCTCGGGACCCGCTATGAGGATGGGCGATTTTAACAGCAATATGTATGCAAAAAAGGAGTGAGTCAGTCAGTGAGAGTGAGTCACTCAGTGAAAGAGAGTGGGAGAGTGAGTCTGTGAGAGTGAGTCTCTGTGAGAGTCTGCGAGAGAGTGTCGGTGAGAGTCTGAGAGAGTGTCTGTGAGAGTCTTTGAGAGAGTGTCCGTGAGAGTCAGTGAGAGTGTCTGTGAGAGTCTGTGAAAGAGTGTGAGGGTCTGAGAGAGTGTCTGTGAGAGTCTGAGAGAGTGTCTGTGAGAGTCTGAGAGAGTGTCTGAGAGAGTATGGGAGAGTCTGTGAGAGAGTGTCTGTGAGAGAGAATCTGTGAGAGAGTCTGTGAGAGAGAGTCTGTGAGAGTGTCAGTGAGAGTATCTATGAGTGTCTAGGAGAGTGCCTGTGAGAGTCTGTGAGAGAGTGTCTGTGCGAGAGTGTCTGTGTGAGAGTGTCTGTGAGAGAGTCTGTGAGAGAGTGTCCGAGAGTCTGCAAGAGAGAGTCTGTGAGAGAGAGTCTGTGAGAGCGTCTGTGAGAGTGTCTGGGAGAGTCTGTGAGGGTCTGAGAGAGTGTCTGTGAGAGTCTGAAAGAGTGCCTGTGAGTCTGTGAGAGAGTGTCTGTGAGAGTCTGTGAGAGAGTGTCTGTGAGAGTCTGTGAGTGTGTCTTTGAGAGAGTATGTGAGAGAGTCTTTGAGAGAGTGTCTGTGAGAGTGTCTTTGAGAGAGTATGTGAGAGAGTGTCTGTGAGAGAGTATCTGTGAGAGTATGTGAGAGAGTGTCTGTGAGATTGTCTGAGAGAGTATGTGAGAGTCTGTGAGAGAGCGTATGTGAGAGTCTGTGAGAGAGTTTTTGAGAGAGTGTCTTTAAGAGTCTGAGAGAGAGTGTCTGTGAGAGTCTGTGAGTGTCTGTGAGAGTCTGCCTGTTAGTGAGTCTGTGAGAGAGTCTGTAAGTGTGTCTGTGAGAGAGAGTCTGTGAGAGTGCCTGTGAGAGTGCATGTGAGAGAGTGTCTGTGAGTCTGTGAGAGAGTGTCTGTGAGAGTCTGTGAGAAAGTGTTTGTGAGAGAGTGCCTGTGAGAATGTTTGTAAGAGCTGTGAGAGAGTGTCTGAGTCTGTGAGAGTGTCTGTGAGAGAGTGCCTGTGAGAGAGTATCTGTGAGAGTGTGTCTGTGAGAGAATGTCTGTGAGAGAGTGTCTGTGAGAGTGTCTGTGAGAGAGTGTCTGTGAGAGAGTGTCTGTGAGAGAGTGTCTGTGAGAGAGTCTGTGAGAGAGAGTCTGTGAGAGTGTCAGTGAGAGTATCTATGAGTGTCTAGGAGAGTGCCTGTGAGAGTCTGTGAGAGAGTGTCTGTGAGAGAGTGTCTGTGTGTGTCAAGACTTCCAGAACCATAGCCAGCATTAGATCAGTGCCAGCAAAACCTCAACGGTCATTAAAGCAGGGCTCCAAATATCCACGTTGGCGAAGGCAGCATAGAGTCACCACGTTGTTCCTGCGGCGCTGTGTACAGAACCTGAAGAAGCGAGTATCCCAACATGGCCGCCGTAGGGAATTACAAACAGCGAGGAGTGAGCGCTCTAGTCTTCGAGAGCGCGCGAGCAGCTGTGGAGATGAAGCGCACAGCCGCTCTGGAATCTGCGCACTTCAACTGACCTCTTCACCGGAGTCACAGCGCGGCTCTGAGTGAAGTTCTTGTTCTGAGGAAATTCCTGTCAGCGCTTCTGTTTTGGTTGTTCTTATCGCATGCGCAACGTGGGATTCTGGCAAGTGACTTTATTTTGAAGAATTCGTAGTATGTATTTAGTTGGTGCCACTTCACGAAATTCAAGTTAGTTATCTCTGGTATCAGAATTGGGGTCAGTACTCCTTCACGGTTCAGTCAGTTCTAAAGGACAATATTAGTTTACTCATAGCTAGGTCTTAAGTCATTTAGTGTCTACTTCAAAGTTCATTCCATTGAGTCGGGACTTACTCCATTATAATTCCTCAAGAGTGTTGTCAGACCATTCTACAATATTCCTTCGCTGGACTCTTGTGGGAATAAACCGAACATTGCCTGTCATCAATCACCTCCTGGGGGCTTGTGCAGATTATCCTGAGGGTAAGAGACTTCACCTGTTATTTTTCCAATTAATTCACAGCAAATTGTCCAAAGTGTTTCTTGAGTTCTTTTTCAGAGGTAGTGGGCATAGGAATAGGTGTCGACTCCAGTGTTACTTGAAGCTTCTGACAGTGTGAGAGTGTCTGTGAGAGAGTCTGTGAGAGAGAGTCTGAGAGTCTGCAAGAGAGAGTCTGTGAGAGCATCTGTGAGAGTGTCTGGGAGAGTCTGTGAGGGTCTGAGAGAGTGTCTTTGAGAGTCTGAGAGAGTGCCTGTGAGTCTGTGAGAGAGTGTGTGTGAGAGTCTGTGAGAGAGTCTGTGAGAGTCTGTGAGTGTGTCTTTGAGAGAGTATGTGAGAGAGTCTTTGAGAGAGTGTCTGTTAGAGTCTGTGAGAGTATCTTTGAGAGAGTATGTGAGAGAGAGTCTGTGAGAGAGTATCTGTGAGAGTATGTGAGAGAGTGTCTGTGAGATTGTCTGAGAGAGTATGTGAGAGTCTGTGAGAGAGCGTATGTGAGAATCTGTGAGAGAGTTTTTGAGAGAGTGTCTTTAAGAGTCTGAGAGAGAGTGTCTGTGAAAGAGTGTCTGTGAGAGTCTGTGAGTGTCTGTGAGAGTCTGCCTGTTAGTGAGTCTGTGAGAGAGAGTCTGTAAGTGTGTCTGTGAGAGAGAGTCTGTGAGAGTGCCTGTGAGAGTGCATGTGAGAGAGTGTCTGTGAGTCTGTGAGAGAGTGTCTGTGAGAGTCTGTGAGAAAGTGTTTGTGAGAGAGTGCCTGTGAGAATGTCTGTAAGAGTCTGTGAGAGAGTGTCTGAGTCTGTGAGAGAGTGTCTGTGAGAGAGTATCTGTGAGAGTGTGTCTGTGAGAGAATGTCTGTGAGAGAGTGTCTGTGAGAGTGTCTGTGAGAGAGTGTCTGTGAGAGAGTGTCTGTGAGAGAGTGTCTCAGAGAGTGTCTGAGAGAGTGTCTGTGAGAGTGTCTGTGAAAATGTATGTGGGAGTCCGTGAGAGAGTGTCTGTGAGAGAGTGTCTGTGAAAGAGTGTCTGTGAGAGAGTGTCTGTGAAAGAGTGTTTGTGAGAGAGTCTGTGAGAGAGGTCTGTGAGAGTCTCTGTGAGAGTGTCTGTGAGAGCGTCAGTGAGAGTGTCTATGAGTGTCTATGAGAGTGTCTATGAGAGCGCCTGTGACAGAGTGTCTGTGATAGAGTGTCTGTGAGAGAGTGTCTGTGATATTCTGTGAGAGTGTCTGTGAGAGAGTGTCTGTGAGTGAGTGTCTGTGAGAGAGTCTGTGAGAGAGTCTATGAGAGTGTCAGTGAGCGTGTCTATGAGTGTCTATGAGAGTGTCTATGAGAGTGTCTGTGAGAGAGTGTCTGTGAGAACGTCTGTGAGAGAGAGTCTGCGAGTGTGTCTGTGAGAGTGTCTGTGAGAATGTCAGTGAGAGTGTCTATGAGTGTCTATTAGAGTGTCTGTGAGAGAGTGTCTGTGAGATTCTGTGAGAGTGTCTGTGAGAGTCTGTGAGAGAGTGTCTGTGAGAGAGTGGCTGTGAGATTATGTGGGAGCGTCTGTGAGTCTGTGAGAGAGTGTCTGTGAGAGAGTGTCTGTGAGGGTGTCTGTGAGAGAGTGTCTGTGAGAGTGTCTGTGAGAGTGTCTGTGAGAGAGAGTCTGTGAGAGAGTCTGTGAGAGAGAGTCTGTGAGAGAGTGTCTGTGAGAGTGTCAGTGAGTGTCTATGAGAGTGTCTGTGAGAGAGTGTCTGTGAGAGTATGTGAGAGAGTGTCTGTGAGAGAGTGTCTGTGAGAGAGAGTCTGTGAGAGAGTCTTTTGAGTATTTGTGAGAGTGTCTGTGAGAGAGTGTCTGTGAGAGTCTGTTAGAGAGTGTCTGTAAGAGAGTGTCTATTAGAGAGTCTGTGAGAGTGTCTGTTAGAGTTTCTGTGAGAGAGTGTCTGTGAGAAAGTGTCTGTGAGAGAGAGTCTGTGAGAGAGTCTTTTGAGTGTTTGTGAGAGTGTCTGTGAGAGAGTGTCTACAAGAGAGTGTCTGTTAGAGAGAGTCTGTGAGAGTGTCTGTTAGAGTTTCTGTGAGAGAGTGTCTGTGAGAGTGAGACTGTGAGAGCGTGTCTGTGAGAGAGTGTCTGTAAAAGAGTGTCTGTGAGAGTTTGTGAGAGTGAGAGTAGAGTCAGGATTTAATTAACAGTAATAGATGGAAAACCTGAGTGCAATATGACATTGCTAAAAGCAGGTAGCGCTCAAGATTGCTATTGAGAACTCAATTAGCAAAAACCACCAGGTAAACACTCAAAAACAATCACTGAAGTTGAATAAATAATTAAAGATTGTTTGTCTTTCGGTAATATTTGCTAAGTGACATCATAAACCATGAAAGACCCATCAATTCATGACATCCCAACAGAAAAACGTATATTATAATTGAGGAGATAGGACAGTGATCTGCACCTGCGGGAGCTTCATTGGGAATCATACAAGGCTAAGCTCGGTCAGCCGGAAAGTGCTGGAAGGGAGGCAGATGGCGGGTGCACGCTCGCGTGAATGCAAGCGCTAGGCCACCAAAAGCCTGCTGTGGCAGCACTTCGAAAACCCCGATACTAAATGTCTCGGAGCAGCGCATTCTCTGAAACAGCGAGACCTAAACATTGTCTGTTCCTGGAGGCTTATAACCTGCACATTTCACCACTTCAATATCTGTTAGACATTGCTATTAAAATTTGCAAAGAACCCCCCAGACTTTATCAAGCATTTCTTGTGTACCATTTTATTTTTTCAAATATCTTTTCAAGTGTAACTATTCGAAATTCTTAATTATTTTCATCCACATTTCTGTTGGCTCTTCAGCTTTCCATAAATCCATGATTATTGATTGGGCTATTGCCATAGATACACACGGCTGCTTAGAATTCTTTCCTTAGAAGTATACAACATGAACAGTGATAGTTAGCATTGACAATCAGAGACACAGGTTTATTTTAATTCAAATATAATCACCAATATGACATCCCCAATATCAGTTCAATGCGAACATGTTCATATTATGGGCATCCAGTCAGTTTGTGGACACTTCACCGCAGGAAAAACGCCAACACACTCTCGGCACCGACACGGTGCTTGCTCCGCAGTGACTGGTGCTTTTGGTTTTTAGGTGCTTCAGTGCAGGCCATGCAATGTCTGTGAGCAATTAAAACATCCATTGTACTTTTGCTACCTACGCCACCAAGTTTGGACCCAGCTATTTGAAAATCAGTCTTGACCCTCTTCCTCATGGGAACAGTCCAGCCCAAACTGTCAAGACGGGTCCTCCCTGGACCGGAAACAAGCATCCTTGGACTGGTTTCGAGGTATTGCCCAACATCAGCCAGGCTAGCTTGAATCCAGTGTCACAGCGAGCATGGGACCTACATCTGGGCATAACCATCACACTACGGACAAAGAGGGCTGTGGTAACAAATGATGGATGGAATGCTAAATGAATCAAATATTCATCCCCATTCAAGAGATCTAGGTAAAATCCATTGTTCTTTTGCATGAAACAGTGTTTACAATGTTATTGTTACAATGCAGTGCTTTTACAACATGGTTGTTACAATGACCGTGTTGTTGCTAAGCAATACCTTTACATCGCAAGTCCTTACAATGACTTGCTGTAGGGGGCGCTAAGGTATTGGATATGAAATCCAACACCTTCTCTGCTGTTGCGCAAACTGGAGTAGGAATAGTAAATATTACTATTCCTAATTCCAGCGCGCCCCCTACAGCTAGTCGATGTAATCACTTGCGATGTAAAGGTATGGCGTACTAACAATGCGGTTGTTGTAGCAACGGCTTTGTAAAAGTATGCAATGTAATTGCATGCGTTGTAACATGCTATATTCTTCTTTTTCTCACTAGTCCACCTCAGTTTGGACCTGGCCATATGGAAATCAGCCTTGACCCTGTTCCTCATGGGAACAGTCCAGCCTGAACTGCCAAGCGGGGTCCTCCCTGGCTGGGAAACAAGCATCCTGGGCCGGTTTCAGGGTAACACCCCATATCAGCCAGTCTAGCTTGAAGCCAGTGGCACAGCGAGCAAGGGACCCACGTCTGGGCAAAAAGTACTGCAGCAACAAATGATGGACGGAATGCTGAATGAATCAATCATTCACCTGTCAAGAGATCTGGGTTAAATCTATTGTTCTTTTGCTCACTACGCCATCCCAGTTTCCACCCAGCCATATGCAAATCAGTCTTGACCCTGTTCCTCATGAGGACAGTCCAGCCTGTACTGCTAATCCGGGTCCTCCCTGGGCTTGAAACAAGCATCCTAGAACTGGTTTAATAGTAACACCACTCATCAGCTAGACTAGATTGAATCCAGTGTCACAGCAACCAAGGAACCCTTGTCTTGGCATACCCATACCACTTAGGGCAAAAAGTGCTGCAGCAACAAATGATGGACGGAATGCTAAAATAATCAAACATTCACCCCCAGTCAAGTGATGTGAGATAAATCCATTGTTCCTTTGCTCACTACCCCATCCTGGTTTGGACCCAGCCATATGAAAATCAGTCTTGACTCTGATTCCTCATGGAAATAGTCCAGACCAGCCAAGCCGGGGTCCTTGCTGGAACGGAAACAAGCATCCTTGGACCGGTTTCTGTGGGGTGGGAATGGGACCCAGGTCTGGTGGCCACCGGGAGAAGTTCCAGGAGGAGCTTTTACTTCTGAAGATCATGATCTATGTTTTGTCCCAGCAGAGTTTGAGGCAGTTCTCTCACATCCATTTGGCCACACTGGACATGCAGGAGGTGAAGTTGGTCCTGATGATTTTGTTGAGTTAGTGAGGAAAACAATGAGCAGAGTGTCATTCGCGTAGAAGACATTGGAGATTTCATGGGTTTTTATGATGTGGGTGAGGGGCGTCATGTTCATGTTGTTAAAAAGGTTTGGACTAAGGATAGAGCCCTTGGTGACCCCGCAAACTAGCTTCTTGTGCTCGGAGGTGGAAATGGATTGCCTGACTCGTGTTGGAGAGGAAGGAGGTGATCCAGCTCAGTACGAGCCCTTGGATACCCGAGTCCTGGAGTCTGGCGATGAGGGTGCAATGGGAGACGATGTTGTATGCCGCCGAGAGGTCGAGCAAAATGAAGGCAGCGATTTCTCCTCTGTCCATAATAGATCATGAAAGCACCGTTATGCCAGGGACCTGCTGCACATGTCTGGCTCTCCGTTTCCCTAACAGGTGGAGACCCACCAGCAGTGAGTGCTCCTGCACTCGGCTCAAGCCTGCGGGTGCTTCATCAGATACTGCACTCAGAGTCTGTTCAGGCATGGAGGCTCGGCATCATTGATGTTCCCCGGCTGATAGCAAATCTGCTTTGAGGCTTCGGTTGAGTTGGTCAGTAAGCCACCCAATCTCATCTCACTGCAATGGGATGGTGGTGTAGTTGTCACAGCAGCACAGTCAGCTCTTGCATAACGTCAGGACTGTGCAGTGGCATATTCTGCTTGGCAAAATTAGGTTAAGCGTGGCACAGCCTGCTTGGGGACAATTTCAGACAGTGCTATTGAGTAGACCACCCGGGTATAACTTAAGGATCACAGCAGCATGATCTGTTTGGGCAAAACTTCGAGACAGTGCCATAATGCATGCCACTTGAGCAGAATAGCCTTCTCTTTGGTCCTTGGTTTTCGCAAATAACTCTCTTGAGTGTCTCTGGTCAGATGGACCCTTACCTTTGGGGTTAGCAGCTTCTGCTCACTCTAAACCAGAGTTCTTCAACCAGTGGGGCGCGCCCCACTAAGGAGGCGCGACACCCTCTCAGGGGGGGGGCGCGCACTCCATCCTAAACTCACCTTTGTTTTCCACTGTCCCTCCGGAGCAGCAGGCAATCAGCCCGGGGGGCTGGCGGTAACAGAGGCCTGACGGGGGAGGGAGGGGAATTCGGTGGGGCACAACGTGCCCATGCTTTTGTCTATTTTGAAAAGCTAACCGTACCAAAACTGTGTTAATTCTTAGAGCTGAAATGCTTCAGCTGCAGTAGAATTCTGCACTAAGAGAGCTTGGACCTAAGATTTTAACCACTTAAATTCCAGCAGGGCACTTTACATAAACCACACCCTGGAGTTCCACTGATTATACTGCAATGCATGTCCTCTGCTTCCACCTTCGACACGCCATGCACGATTTGCTACACCTGCGCCACCCGAAACCCAGGAGTTTCAAAATTTATCAGAAAGTTAAATCAATTGCCTTCTCTACAGGAATAATTAGGCAATCACAGAGAACCCTTTCCACTGCTTCTGGCTGAGGTTTCTATAACCTTTTCTATTTATTCTACCTGTAGGACTTTCATACTTAAGTATGTCATCCAATAAAGTATGACGGGCGCCTACTATGGACCAGAAGGATGAATGTCTTCTCGGCTACACCCGCCTGCACCTGAGAAATACTGGGAGAAAAGGGGAGGAGAGTAAAAGTAACACAGTTGGTTTATGTCTTGCTTTTAGTTACTGCACATCTTCCTTCAGTATAGGACAGAGGGGCAGCAACCCCCATGGACTCTTGTTGTAAATGTGCCCTAAACATTGCTTTACATGCCATTCCCACAATTAATTGAACCTTCGAAGGTGATGTCCTACATGTGTGATGTTGTCTGCGCTTCTGTCTCTGTGACCCCCCACCCTTCGACCTGTGCTGTCTCTTGGAGCAGTAGGACACCATCAGGGGTGCAACGCCCATAGGGCTAAAAGGGCTATAGCCCCCACCCCATTGTGTCTCAGCCCGGGCTGCTGCAGCCAGGGCCGGTTTTAGGGCGGTGCTACTGATGCCACTGCACTGGATACTGGCTTCCCGGGGGTGCTGCGTTTGCAAGTACTCTAACATTGTCGCATCCTTCACCGTGCACTCCTGCCACACACACAGCACAGGAGGCTAATGTGCCTGCTACAAAGAATGTGCTCCAAGCAGATCAAAGAACTAAGTGTGAGCAAACTACGAGTAGCGCTATAAAAAAATGCAATGTTTGTCAGAAAGGTGCTATAGAGAGATGAGGTACATTGTTGGTGAGTGGTAGTGAGGGAATTCATGGAGATGGAGGAACTAGGGGAGGGGGCACCAAAAAAGACTGTTGCACTGTGTGCGACCAGTGCTAGGTCCAGCAATGGCTGAGAGTGTTAGCCCCCCGAAGTTCAGGTCTAGTTGCGCCCCTTACAAAGTATGGGCATGTTGTGCCCCATAAAGGTTTTCGTTCTAAATTACAAAAGTACACATTTACATGCACTGCAATCCTGCCTTTCAGGGGGCCCCTTGGTAGTGCCAGCTCTGTTTTTGCCCTGATGGCCTGGAATAATTCCTTAACAGATTCTTGTAAATACTTTTGTTTTCATTTCTTTTTAATGTGATTGATGTGAGAGTCTATTACTATTTGCAGAGAAATGTGTTTGTTTGATGCAAAAACCATAAAAATGTTTATTTTGGATCAGACCAGGTCCTCACTGATGAGAAATTGGATAATCGGATCAAAAAAGGAGGATGTCACAGATATTATGTGCTGTCAAATTAGTGGGCTGCTGCGGTGTTACTACAGTGAAAACACACAACACTATCTATGAATATTAGATGAAAACACTTTTAGAATTTCTGGATGCGGAGCAAATCTGAGGATGGCAGTGGCAAAGATCCATCCACAGACAGACCGTCTCTGTGGCGAAAAAAAGGCACACTCGTCACATTAATGTTGGTGGTGTTATTATCCATCTATGTCATGTGTAAAACAAAGCATCCTAGTAAAAACTATTTCTGCACATTTTATCTTGGAAAACAGTGTTTTGAGCTGAGTAATACGCCTCTGCCATTTAACCACACCCACTCACAAACCTGCAGTTTACCAAACACTCTTATTGTGTTGAACATTATTTGCCAGATATTGCCTGGCATATGCGGTGGCGGTTGATTATTTAGTGTACCAGATTCCAGAAATTTATCAGGTGGTGGGGGGGCCCGACATCTAAAACAATTCAGCTGGGGGGGCTCAAACTACAAAAGTTTGAAGACCTCTGCTCTAAACGATCACACCTTCTACATGGCAGTGCACTCTTTCCCTCTCTCAGCATAAAGGTCAGGTGCTTAAGGACAGGGAGAACGATCTTCACTTCCAGGTCAGATGCCAGGTGATGTGCCTTCACCTCTGGGAAGCTATGTTGTGAATTCCACGTCGTATAATAGTGAGAAAGTCCTCAAATGTATTTTATTGGAAATGTTTCTCTTAGCTTGATTCCTATTGGTCATGTGCTCGAGAATGATATAACATTTAGGGCCCGATTCACAGAACTAACTTAAGACAAAATCCTAAACTTACTACTTTTGGTATTCACAGAAGTTAGGATTTTGTCTTACGTTTGTCTAAAGACAGACTTAACTAAGGATTTTGTCTTAAGTCTGTCTTAAGTTTGTCTTGACAAACTTAAGACAAAATCCTAACTTCTGTGAATATCAAAAGTAGTAAGTTTAGGATTTTGTCTTGAATTAGTTCTGTGAATCGGCCCCTGTATGTTTAAAATCTGAAAAATGTGCCCGATGTAACGATTTTAGGAGGAGTCCCGTCCCCACTCGCAGAAGGTGAATCTCTGTCCGTTTTGTCTCTGGAGTCTCCGGAGTTAATGATTCTCAGTATTTTGGGTTTAGTACTTTGACGGAATTTCTATTTGACTAACTGCAATTTGTGTCTATATAATTTAAATATTTTCAAAGTAAATATTAAAAAGTTAAAAACTGTTGTGCCTGTCATGCTTAAAGACTCTGATGTGATTACGAAAGAAGACATAGCTGAATTTCCATTACAGGAAAGACGGTTCCATCGGAAAGCACCAAATTCCGTATTGGGACTACACCGCTCCTGGGCCAAGAAAATCAGCATGTGTAGGGGAGAAGACAAAAGATGTGAGGTTGTGTGCTGTCACTGGGTGTCACGAAAACACCATCTCTGGTTGCACAGCTATCCTCTGAGTACTCTGTGGAGTATTACCTTCCTTGGCCAAAGAGAATTTAAACTTGGAACAGCAGGTATCGTCTTGGCCACGGAGAATTTGAATGTTAAACAGCAAGTGGGTCAGCAGCTCGAACCTTTATATAGTCAAAGCATGCAAGGGGTATGGATTCTCTGTCTGCACTCTCATCACTAATTTGGGATTGTTCTTCTTTCATGTGTCTTTTCCAGGACTTCTTCCAGATGGATCCTTTTTGTAGAATGAAGCTCTTCGCACAAGGTTCGTCCCTGGCTTGGAGCTACCCCAACAGAGGCACATACGGGTTTAAACCTTTGTACCTGGCTATCAAATGTGACGCATAACAGTGATCAGGAAACAGACAATTGGTTGTCCTGCCCAAAGTGATCCTACACTCTGGACAACAGAGACTGGGGTCCCACCCTTCACCTCGCCATCTACACAATGTCAGCACTCAGGAAAACTAATCAGCAGCCTTTCGTAGCAAAAGGAGATCTTCTAATTTCTAAGGGGAGACCTGTCTTCTCTTTTCTTACTTCAACTACAGGTATGTCAGCAGTACACAGCCACTGCCTGGGAAATCAACTACAACTCCATCTTGTGCACATGGACAAACCAGAGACTTCTAAAATGTAACCCAAGTTCTTCATTGATCTGTTTCACTCCTACACACAATGAACTCACCACAAAGGCTCCACACACAACCACAAATAACATACACTGGGATGTTAGCACTAGGACCAGGGCTAGTGCACAGAAGCAGAACATTACATTAGTGGGCCAGTAGGCATCGGTTCCTGTGACACAGCTAAAAAGGTCTGTTCACATCTACTGATTCCCAAAACATATTTTCACAAACCATAGTATGCTGCTATCACCACTTTGCATGCCAAACCATGCCCGGGACGGTAGTCCACTATCCAATAAATGAGGGCATGCTTGGATTGCCACTCCTGTTCCAGGGCAGGATCTCACTCATGTCAAAGTACAGACCTAGGCTTTCACATTCCTGCACTAGATTTGTGTGACACTGGGGCAAATCAAACAACAGGAAGCTAGATACTTGCAGTTAGGCACTCACGGCAGGGAACATGTCTGGACACCATGCAGGGGACATTCCCATTCATGCTCTAATGCAAAACTATGAATCACGCTACAAATTCAGGGCTACTTACACCGACTGACCCTAATCACAGTCATGACATACTGCACAGATTTACCAGGAAGAGCCAGCAGCTAGTCTCCCCAGGGGATCTTATGTATAAACTCCTGCCACCCACTACTATTATCAGCTGCCACCAATCAGTGGTAGTGTCAAGAACTAGTCATTGGTCCAATAGTTACCCATTTCAAAAGGAGTGCCATTTTGGGAGAACCCTATAGCTCACTAAAATCTAGCATTGCTTCTACAGCAACTTGCTTCATGGATGCCTGCAATGTAAGGGGCGGGAGATGAAAGGTGGGCATAGGTGGACGTGAAGCAGATGCACGGAGTGGACAACAAACTGAGCCTTCACATGACTACAGTCTGACACCAACGCTCTATTCTCATGCACCAAGAATTAAAGTCATAACATTAACTTCTAATGTTAAGCATGAGAGGGAAATGAATACTTTTCTGGTGGCTGAATTGCAAAATGTGAAACCAGGAAACCTGGTGTCAGTCCTGACGCCCCCACTTGACGGAACTATGTGAGATTACCCTACTCCTGAGGCGAGATAGCCGGGAGAGCTTTTAAACGATTTGTATCATCTAATTTTAAAGATTCACTTTTAGAATTTATGTGTTAACAAATTGATGCTGTTTTTAAAGATTGCACCTGCTTAGAATTGCACTTTGAAAACCAGAGCACTCCCCTCACCATACCTTGTTTTGAACTCCCCGTGCTGCCGATTTCAGGGCTGCGATTCAGAAAAGGGGGTGGTGATGAACAGAGTGTCTGAATTAAGCAGACCACTCTTACCCAGTCCAAATATCAGGGCTTGATCCATCACCGTTATTTATCTCACTGCACCATCCCAGCTCAGAACCTGGTTATATGCAAATCAGTCTGTCCCTGGCCCAGTGCATCATGGGAACAGGGCAGACTAAACTACCAAGCCAATTCTTCACCAGAAAGGAAACAAGCTACCGGGGACCGGTTTCTGGCATTTCAGCCGTCTTCGGCCCGGCTTGCTTGAATCCTGATGGTGCAGTGAGAAAGGGACTCATGTCTGAGTATACCCTGCCACACCTATAGTGGCCAAAAACGATTCAGAAAAGGGGGTGGTGATGAAATGCCAGAAACCGGTCCCCGGTAGCTTGTTTCCTTCCCAGTATAAGAATTGGCTTGGTAGTTTGGTCTGCCCTGTTCCCATGATGCACTGGGCCAGGGTCAGACTAATTTGCATATAGCCAAGTTCTGAGCTGGGATGGTGCAGTGAGGTAAAAAACGGTGATGGATCAAGCCCTGATCTTTGGACTGGGTAAGAGTGGTCTGCTTAATTCAGACACTCTGTTCATCACCACCCCCTTTTCTGAATGATTTCAGGGCTGCGGCGGGTCGGAGTTCTTGGCCCCAGAATCGGAGCGAGCACAAGCCACGCCCACTGATGCTGGCCACGCCCCCTTGCAACACCTTTAAAAGCGAGCTAAATCCAAGCCGCAAAACAGAGATTACCCTACTCCTGAGGCGAGATAGCCGGGAGAGCTTTTAAACGATTTGTATCATCTAATTTTAAAGATTCACTTTTAGAATTTATGTGTTAACAAATTGATGCTGTTTTTAAAGATTGCACCTGCTTAGAATTGCACTTTGAAAACCAGAGCACTCCCCTCACCATACCTTGTTTTGAACTCCCCGCGCTGCCGATTTCAGGGCTGCGGCGGGTCGGAGTTCTTGGCGCCAGAATCGGAGCGAGCACAAGCCACGCCCACTGACGCTGGACACGCCCCCTTGCAAAACCTTTAAAAGCGAGCTAAATATTGTGGGGTGTGCAATTGTTGTAGCTTTCCCTTTTTTCTTTCTTCATTCCTTCTGTTCCTTTCTCGCTAATTGTTGCGGCTCGGCTCATTGCCAGTCTGAGCATGCCATGCCTACTCTCATTATCTATGGCAGTGTTTATGTGCGGATTTACCTAGCATTGCCTCAAGTCATCTTATCTTAGATGTTTATTTATCTTAATTCCTTGGGCCTTTGCCTCTTTATTTGCTTCTATCACATCTGTTCCCTCTACAGGGCTTTCATTTCCGCTGCTCTTGCTTTTTCTGGAGGCTGATAAGCCCCTGCAGACCGTTCCCTGGTGCTGATGTTGCACAATCTGACATTCCGTTTGGTGAACCTTGCGAGCTTGGAGTGGGTCCGGGAGATTAGTTACATTGCTACTATTTAAGCACAGTACCGGCCCATCGTCCTTTATAAATGAGGATTTGGTGTATATTTTTGGTTGGTAACTTGGCTTGGGCAAGTTAAGCACACTGTTTAAACTACTAGCCATGCTGTTTGATGTGGGCTGTTGGCTAGTGATAAGTGGCGAAATAAAATTGGATGCTTCATCTTTGTCTTTCGTCCTCGCAGTGGCTTCGGCGTATCCCTTTTTTTGTGTCTCCTTGGTTGTCCTCCTCGTGCTTTTGGCAGGGTTTACTGCTTCCAGCTGCCTCGTCTTCCCAGACCGCATTATTGCGAACGAAATGTTTGTGGGCAAATTAAGTTGAGTTGGTTGTCTTGGCTATCTGTAGCTGTTGTGACTGCCACTTGTCTCATGTAGCACTTTCTAAGGTTAATGTACTTTTTTTTTTACCTTGGGTATTGCAGGACTATTGCCTGCCTTGGTGTCTTCCTCTAGGTTTCACCATCTTTTTTTTTTTTTGCTGTCCTTTGTTGTCCTTTGACGTCCTCTTTGATTACAGAGGGTAATTTCCTTTTTAAGTTTCCTTATTTTAATAACCATTCCTTTTCTCCTTTTCTTGTATCCAGAGGAGTCCGGGCAGGCTTAAATCTGTTCTTTTTCTCTCCCTTTTCCTTCTCCCTTGCTGCCATCCAAATGAGATGAGTGAGGCAAACTGCGTTCACCAGCTCTCTGCTTTCTGTAGGCCACTCAGAGAGCAAAGCAGGAATGGCGAGGTAAGGCCGGTGTATCTTCTGCCAGCATGGGCATGGGCTGGTTGATTTTAATGACCGTAAAGGCTGCACTGTACCAGCCCTGACAGTAGCTACTGCCAAACTGATATTACACCCCTCTAGCTCCACCGCCAACTCTACTGCTAGCCGCTGCTAGCCACCTCTAACACATGCCCCCAGGTCCTCCAGGCCTCCCAGGCTCTCAGGCAAGAGCGGCCAGAGTTTGAGACCTAGAGACCTAGGAATAGGAGATATGGGGTAATGGGGGGGAGATAGGGGGACAAGCTAGCGGCAAATAGGGCAGATTGGCTAGAGGGCAGTGGTGGGCTGAACGGGTGTCCAGCACCACGCAGTTGTGGAGTCGAGGATTGCCACAAATCCCCAGCCACACCAATCAGCAATGCCAATCAGCAGTGCCTCATCTACGCCCCCGCACGCACCCTCCGCCACACCACTGCGGCCGCAAACCACACAGCAAACCACACTGCAGCCCTCTGGTTTCTGGTTAAAGTCTTACCGCGACAGAAGGGGGGGGTGGGAGGGCGGTCCCGGCGGTGATGTGGTGGCTGGCTCAGTCTCAGTCTCATTGTCCGGCAGCAGTGGTGGATGGCAACGGCGGCAGCCTCAAGCGCTCAGGCCTCCCAGGCTCGACGGATGAACGTGGGACAGCCGCAGTTGCAGAAATTCGGCCGCGAGGCCCTTTTCCAAGCACCCGGCTCTGGCTCGGCTCTCTGTGCGGGAGCAGCTGACGGCCGCGGATGCGTCACCGGAGGTCAGGCAGCAGCAAGCAGGATGTGCAGCAAGCAGGAAGTGCTCAAATTGGCAACTTTGTGAACAGACTGAGCAGAAACATTCAGAAACCAGTGAAAAAACAGGCAATTTTATTTAAGTAAATTAATGCTAAAGAAAAGTCCTAGACAACGCACCTTTAGCAACACCTTTAGTTTTAAATACAACTTGCACTAAATACGTAAAAACATTATAAACTCTCTGTAAACTACAAAAAGTGTATTTTATTAACATGCATGCATGTTTTACCTTAGTAGGTCATATTATATCACTGCATTGAGAGGCATTTATTAGCAGTGATGGTCTTCAAACATGTTCATGGAAACATTCACGCCGCTCCCATAGTGAAAAGAATGCCATTAGTTATTCAAGCGGCAAGTCATTTGCCAGGTGCACCTTGTGTGTAGCATTGATTATTATATAATTGGAACAACATTATAGTCTATACTACTATTATAAGAGAGAACTGTGTCCTTTGAGCCAGGTAAACTCTAAAACTACACCACCAATCCAAACACCCAATACATCTTTGAAAATGTCAGGGCAAGCAGATGGACATAGGCTATATAAAAAAAATAAGTTGTTTAAAAAATTTACGATAAAAAAAAAGTAGTCCCTTGGAAGTAGCGCCGGCCGCAACGTGCGTGCTGACATCAGGAGCGCGGTGTGGAAATTGAAGAAATTGATGTACATAAACAGCATTCATTTCCCTTTTTCTCCCACTCCTCTCCCTGCGAGTACCATGAATACCGTAAATTATTGACCGTATCACTCTGCCAGTAAGAGCCCATACCCATATGCATATGTACAGCCATTCTAGGCACCACGGCCTTTTACCCATTGGAATCCCCGGCTTCCCTCCTGCGCGTATCTTAAACAACCTCCCACATGCATAGACCATGAAACCCTCTCCCTTTGCGCGACCCTGCTGTGAAAGGCAACCCTCCTGCTTGACCCAGGCATCCCCCATTTCCCTCTCGAAGAAGCCTCCTTCGCCCCAGCTGACATAGCCCACCCCAGCTGCACCTGACTGCCCCTGTTCTCTCATGTACAGGTCATAAGATCTCTCTCTCTCTGTGCGACTCTGACCCTGCGCGCACCCTGGCCCCCTCCCTCTCCCTCACATGGACAAGTCATAAACCTTCCTCCTCTGCAAGACCCTGTCCTTGGGAGTCACGGCCGCGCCTGACCAACACCTCCTTTCCTTCCATGAATGCCCCTCTGTTGACAAGCCTTCCCTCCGCGCTCGACTGCCCACGCAGCATGAATACCACTCCTTTGATGACCCCCTCCCCCGAGTCCGGCTGACCACTCATATCCGAGGCCATCGCCTAAGCCAGGAGATACCATTTACTGCCCTTATTGTATGAAGTCACTCCTCTCCAAAGGACCCACTATTGATCCTGGTCTCCCCACCCCCTGGGCTACGATCAGGCTCACACATCCTAATAATCAGCGGAACATTCAGCTGCGTCATTGCCCTCTCTCTTATCAGCAGGTCAAGGGTCCCTATTGTGAACAGATGTGGGGTAGGATTGACACGAGGATTATGGGGTTATCTTTCCTTCGTTTCACAATGCTGTGACTGTAATACCAAGTGTTTTGTAAGGTATAAAAGATTGAGTCTCAGCTCACTTGTTAGAGCACCTCCTGAAAGACACAGTGTTTCGTGTCCGAAATGACAGGCTCTCCTCATGAGAAATAAAACTCTGTTCTTGATTCCTGCTTCCAGCGCCCGTCTCTTTATTTGGTAACTATTCAACATGGGAACTAAGAGGCGGTTTGCGCTAGCGGCCTGGGCATCGATAGCAATCTGGGCTCCTGTTTTACAATTGGCGCCCAACGTGGGGCCCATCAGTGACATAAGGTTCGGTAAGAGAGATCCAGACGAAGAAGCGAACATCTAAAATGATCGGAGTATACCTGCCTTGAGAGGGCCCTAGCCCGGCTGCCGATCAAAAGAACTTCGCCAATTCTGAACGGACCTCTCTTGAGTGACCTATTGTCCTGACTGGAATCCCACAGGAATGCTACATGGAGTAAGAGAACGATCGGGCGCTGGAGGAGGAAGTCGAAGAACTGTCCGTATGGTCCGGTCCGGGTAAGATTAAGTAGGGTGTTTTTACGCCTGATTGGTAGGGTGGTTCTATCCACCTGATTGATTGATTGATTGTATTGGAATCGGTATTTGTATACTGATATTGTTGGTATTGGTTCATTTAGCTTTGAAGGCTACTTGACATATTGGTTCTCTTATTGAGAACGAGACATTCTCTGTTTACAAACAGCGACGAATAGGAACGTCGTCCCTCTTTGCAGATAGAGAAGGGTAGGTAATGCAGACTTTTGTCCCCGTTGTAATCCGTCATACCTACTTTTCTCCCCACTGATTGTTTTGAAGTCGATTAATAATCGATTGTTGCTCTTTGAGATCTTCCCTGTCTACAAACTGAGACGAGTAGAAATATTCTGTCTTCCTTTCTGGATAGCGAAGGGCAGGTAATGCAGACGTTTGTCCCCGTTGTAATCCGTCATGCCTGTTTTTCTCCCCACTGATTGGTTGGTTGCCTGGACATTGTTGTTCCAGGAATTGTTTCGTTTGAGGTATTTTCTGTTTGCAAACAACGTGGAATAGAAATATTCTGTCTAGTCTTTGCAAGTAGTAAAGGGTAGGTTATGCCCCTTTGTGAATTCGTCAGTCCTACCCACTCCCCACTGATTGGTTATTTGGGGGGTAGCTCGCATGGTCCGCCCAGGAGACTACCCTTATGGAGGACATATGCTCCCCGCTCATGGGCCATTTAGTGGAAGTAGACCATCTGGTCCGTCCAGGAGGCTACCCTAGTAAGTGGAAGTACATCGCTCGGTCTGTCCAGGATGATACCCTAATGAAGGAATATATGTTCCCCTTTTGATCGATAATCTAGTTCCACCCCGGACCATTTATTGGAGGGAACTCGTCTGGTCCGTCCAGAAGTACCCCCTAGTGAAAAGGACACATAAAAATATGAAGTGATCACCGTTCCATACTAAACAGAAAGCTTTAGCTCGAAACACGCTAAGGAAGAGAAAGAAAAATAAAAGGAGACCAGGCTAAGTCAGTAAGCCCCTGATGAGCTTTTGACTTCACCAAAAATAAGAAACATTAGAAATAGTTCGTAATAAGAAATATAAAATGGCGAAAAGTTTGACAGCAAAGACAACCACGAGGTAGCTAGGTTTCACTGCCTATTCCTGCTCCCAACATGTCTGCCTCATTGCCCACCACGCCCAAATAACGGTCACACGAAATAGAAACAAATTCAATAGGTACCTACCCCCATTTCCGGAAGCTCCCGAAGTGCAACAGGTCCGCGGTTACGCCCATCCGGAAGGCGAGGCCTCGAGGCACGAGGGGCTCGCCTGGCCGCGGTCAGTAGGAGATGATGTTGGGCAGGCGGTCCAAAGAATGACAGAGACCTCTCCATCCCTCCTCTTCTGCCGCCCTGCAGGCCACGGGGAGAGAGGGGGCTGTCTTGCCTCGGCCACCGACCACCCCTCTCTCTCACCCGATCCGGCTTTCGTCGAAGGCCGAAGCCAAAGCGAGGATGACGGCATTTCTTTGAGCTATGATGGCTGCAACTACACCCAACGCCTGACAGTTGCAAGTAGTCCCGCCACATGCCATCGCCTGGATAGTTACAGGTAGTCCCGCCACATGTCAAACTCCTGGAGAGTTGGAGGTAGTCCCACCACCTGTCAAAGAGGAAGGGGGGGGCTGTCTTGCCTCAGCCGCCGACCACCCCCCCCCCCATCTTCAATAGCCAGCACGGCCAATATCGAAGCGACGGAGCCGAGGAACGGCGCGGGGTCGCTGGAAGGGGGAGGTGACGCGAACGAGCCTCCCCCACCTCCCTCCAGGTGGAGGCTTCCAGCGACACCCCAACGCTCTTTGCTTAAAGAGGGTCCACATCGAAAAGCGGTCTTTTGCCCAGGTCGGGCGCGCACCCCATGCCTTCTCTCCTCAACCTTGAAGATTCTATGAGAGCCGGGGGGCACCCCGATCCCTCCGCATGGGCGCCCCCGCCCCCTCACTAGGAACCACGACATCGGCGCACTCCTGCTGGCGCCAGCCTCAGTGTGGAAATGGCTAAAACACAGCCAAGGTACAGACTTGTTCAGTTCCGGTGGAACACCAGAATGACCCGGTAGGAAAATTGTTGTTGCCCTCCCCACTCTTTGACTGATGGTCCATATTGTTAGACTGTTACCACATTGCGAAAAACTTTTTGAACTGCCGACGGAAGGTTCTGGTCCAACCACGAGACATTGGAGAACATTCTGACTGTGCTGGAACTCGCCTGACCCCACCCAAAATGGCGCCGATACACGAAACGAAGAACCTTCGAACTCCCTGTTCACCCGGATTGCTCGAATATTGATGCTCTGAGATATGTATGCATTTTTTGGACAATGAAAGTCGATAAGATGGATAGTGATTATGTGCTTAGAGAAGAAAGCGATATAGATATTGATCATGTGTTTGGACAATGAACTGATTTAGGGTGGGTACTGATTATGAATGGGAACAATGAAATGGTGTAATTTAGACAGTGAACGAGCATCTGGATAATGAATTAATGAATTAATTGAAAAACTGAATTCTTGATATGCATCATGCTTGCTCTGTAGTGAAGTTTTATACGATTTTATTGCACTGCTGCACTTTATGCAATGAACTGCCACCAGCTTCGTTCTTCTTATGTACAGTTTCAATCTGCTTCGTAGCCGGCCCACTGAGTTGTAGGCCTGTATTTGTACCTCAACACTTTTTATTAAAAGTATTTTGAAAAAGAAAGCATGGTTGTAGCAGTTGCATTAATGAGTTTTGGATGTCTTACTACTGTGAGCGAAGAATAAGTATGATGAAAGATGTAGATCAAAAAGGATCAGATATTTAGCAGCTACATTATGTGTCACAGGCAGCTAGAAAAGTGTTTTAGACACCCTTAAAACGACACCACAGAAATGCCACCTGACCGTCACCCTTGCACCCGACAAAGAGGGTTACGACCAAGTAACTCATGTAGATACGCAGATCGTCAATGATTATCTATCTGACATTACTGGTCAATCTGGGCTTAAACGCCGAGATGGCAAAGAAATGCAGTACGTGGAGATAGGTCGAGTATGTGGTAGGTAAAAACATTTTCGGACTACTGCATGCTGATGTACTTTGAATGCTGCCCCCCACCCCTTCTTTTCCCTCCCTTCTGCAGGTCACGTCAGAACGTCGGCTGAAATATGGGAGAACGATGGTCGAACCACCGACGAAAAGGGGAGGAGGGAATATGTGCATAGTCCTCATAACGATAAGTTTTTAAAAGACGTAGACTTAAACATGACCGTTCCTCCTTAGAACATAGCAACTGGGAGGATGGACTGACATAGAAACTGGACAGGTACTGAATGACGAAAAATTGACTAGAAATGACGCGTTAAATAATGTAACTGGACGTTTGACTAGGTAGGGAAAGGACAAAGAAAAATATACGGGTAAGGGTTACCACGGCACCACCCGTCTGGGAAGTTAGAAATGATGCTGATGTTCAAAATGCACTGCCTCCTTTCTCACACTCTTATAGATATAGCCAAGCTGTCCGACTGTCCTCCCGATCAATACTTGCCGTTGCCTCAGCCTGGAGAACTTCCCACCAAAGGAAGGAACTGAAAAATGGTTTAAGATCCAACCATGGGTAAATAGCGCGACCAGGTTAATTTCTGATCGACCAACCGAGGTGTAAGTATTGGCAATTGAGAACACTCACAGAGATAACGGGCGAGAAAGAAAAGGAGGGAAGGGTAAAAAGAGCTAAGCACGTAGATAAATAGGATAGTAAAGATACGTAGGATACAAAACAGATCTTGTTGGCTAACAATTGTTTTCTGTTTTGTCGTGAATGTCTTATATATGTAATACATGTGCTGTCTTCTTCTGTCTGAGTTCGTGTGTGTGTACTGTAGGGGTTTATGTTCTCCCTTTTGTTTGCGTCTCTCCGTTACCTAACCCCCTGCTGTTCTGTGTTGTGAGCGCACTAAATGACCTATTTTCGTACACGTCTCTCTCTCTCTCCCTCTCTCTCTCTCTATCTCTCTACATGTCATACGTGTACCAAATGGCTCGTTTAGATTGCGGACGACTCTCACTTTCTGAGAGTCTCCCTATTTTCCTCTTCCTTTTTATGATAAAACCGTGCCTCACTGGCACCAGTCTGATTGGATACTTGCTGGACGCGAAGGTGTTCAGCGAAATTGACCGAAACTAAAATGATCGTATCTCGCCATATTACTACCTCTCCTTTCTGCAAAATGAATGAACTCGAATTGGCTGAGAAGGAAAGGACAGGTAAGACGACTAAGGTTCCCCAATTTGGTCTTTTATAGGGGAACTATATGTCAATGGCACCCTATTTTTCTGTTCATCAGAGACGAACGCCAACGTCTAGATTGACCCCCAATGCCCAGACTGCCCCACCCCTTTGCACCCAAGCGCGAGCGCCCGAAGCATCCCCGCCCCATTTGATAGGCCCCAGCTGCTGTCCCGGATAAACATGATGACCATGAGTAACAGTCGTCCCTCGAGAAAAACCTGTTTTTACCCTGACTGTCAATGATAGTGCCCCCGCCCTGTTTTGAAAAGGTTAGCCAGCCTTAAAAGGGAAATGTTCCGAAATATTGAATATGATGAAATGTACGGTTGATGGGAATCTTATTTATCATCACTTGAGTTATAAATGGGACGATGAATAAACTTGGCATGAATTCAGTAGGAATGCCGGCATATGCACTGCCTGGTAATGGACCTCTGACTGTGACCGATGAGCGTACCTCCCAAGTATGTAGGATTGAGGGAGGAATTCACATGCGTAGATGCCTTCTTCTGCCAGTTCTCTAAAAACTTGTTTTGTACCTATTCAAAGATTCACGATCACCGGAAGGAGAGGGGTCGGATGTGACGTACAGCCTGGCTACAGATCTTGGGACACGTGTGACCTCGACCTAAGGTGGAGCTGCAGAGCAGCAAGATACGGGACGAGACAGCAATTTCAACGTGGAAAAATGAGAAATGACGGGCCACCCTGAAGCCCTCCGTCTGCTAACCCACGTGTGCCTGGAGTCTCCGTCCCCCTTCTTTGGCCCCGATTGATGGGCCTGCCTGCTTGTTATCCTTTGCTCCCTTGGTCCCTTTTGTGTGTCCCAGGAACTCCGACCCAACTCCGCTCTCTCTCTCTCCTATCGACTATTTTGACCCACACACCCTCTTTTCCACGTGTCTTATTGCCAAAAAGAAAGAACTGCATTCAGATGGGAATAGGGTGTTGCCACGGAAATATAGGTGCCGAGCATAAGGCACCGCTAAACGGATTGTTTAGGGAACAGGACTGTGGTCTAACAGCAGAGGACTGACCGCACCCTGCAACGCGTAAGGATAGAACCGAGCTGGACCTATAGCTCCACCGCCGGTGCTCAACAGCGCCAACGAGAGTACACGGACTAGAGCCTACCAGTGATGGCTCGCTACTAAAAGACACTGTGACGAAGAGATCTTGTATATTGAACTGAGTTCCGCCCTCAACTGCTTGGTCGAAATGTTCATTGGTCACATTTTTAAGTCAGAAACATTTATGTCATGTAGTGCTTTGAAATGATAGGAACTCGACAGATGTAATCTCCTATATGCTGCATTCTGCCAAATGCATCGACTGTCCATGACCATATGCCGTATGTTAATGTTGACAAATGCCAATTCTTCGACCGCACCTGTTTATATGTACCTCCTTCGATTGCAAAAATGAACGCTGTAATGTAAAAAGGGGCGACTGTGGAAATTGAAGAAATTGATGTACATAAACAGCATTCATTTCCCTTTTTCTCCCACTCCTCTCCCTGCGAGTACCATGAATACCGTAAATTATTGACCGTATCACTCTGCCAGTAAGAGCCCATACCCATATGCATATGTACAGCCATTCTAGGCACCACGGCCTTTTACCCATTGGAATCCCCGGCTTCCCTCCTGCGCGTATCTTAAACAACCTCCCACATGCATAGACCATGAAACCCTCTCCCTTTGCGCGACCCTGCTGTGAAAGGCAACCCTCCTGCTTGACCCAGGCATCCCCCATTTCCCTCTCGAAGAAGCCTCCTTCGCCCCAGCTGACATAGCCCACCCCAGCTGCACCTGACTGCCCCTGTTCTCTCATGTACAGGTCATAAGATCTCTCTCTCTCTGTGCGACTCTGACCCTGCGCGCACCCTGGCCCCCTCCCTCTCCCTCACATGGACAAGTCATAAACCTTCCTCCTCTGCAAGACCCTGTCCTTGGGAGTCACGGCCGCGCCTGACCAACACCTCCTTTCCTTCCATGAATGCCCCTCTGTTGACAAGCCTTCCCTCCGCGCTCGACTGCCCACGCAGCATGAATACCACTCCTTTGATGACCCCCTCCCCCGAGTCCGGCTGACCACTCATATCCGAGGCCATCGCCTAAGCCAGGAGATACCATTTACTGCCCTTATTGTATGAAGTCACTCCTCTCCAAAGGACCCACTATTGATCCTGGTCTCCCCACCCCCTGGGCTACGATCAGGCGCACACATCCTAATAATCAGCGGAACATTCAGCTGCGTCATTGCCCTCTCTCTTATCAGCAGGTCAAGGGTCCCTATTGTGAACAGATGTGGGGTAGGATTGACACGAGGATTATGGGGTTATCTTTCCTTCGTTTCACAATGCTGTGACTGTAATACCAAGTGTTTTGTAAGGTATAAAAGATTGAGTCTCAGCTCACTTGTTAGAGCACCTCCTGAAAGACACAGTGTTTCGTGTCCGAAATGACAGGCTCTCCTCATGAGAAATAAAACTCTGTTCTTGATTCCTGCTTCCAGCGCCCGTCTCTTTATTTGGTAACTATTCAACATGGGAACTAAGAGGCGGTTTGCGCTAGCGGCCTGGGCATCGATAGCAATCTGGGCTCCTGTTTTACAGCGGGGAGGAGCGGCATACAGGAGCGCGGGGAGGAGCGGCTTACAGGAGTGCGAGGAGGAGCAGCGGACATGAGCGCGGGGAGGAGCGGCGGACAGGCGGGGAGGAGCGGTGAGGAGCGGCAGACAGACGGGGAGGAGCGGTGAGGAGCGGCGGACAGGCGGGGAGGAGCGGTGAGAAGCGGCGGAGCGGTGAACTCAGGAGCACGGGGAAGAGCGGCGGCTAAGGTAGGAGAAGCAGCCGCGGGCACGCTCCGGGGGACCCACGGACAACGTCGGAGCGGGCGGGGGCCCTGAAGCCTGATTGCTCCTAAGCCTTTTGCTCCCGGACAACTTCGGGACGGGCTGCTAGTTTATTAAATAAAATGCTAGAGAATGTTTTGTACTGCACACATCCTGAACTTGTATATTTTAAGGGCTCTCATATGTGGTGATGAAGAAATAGGAGGCAAAGTGAAATTAACAAATTACCTAGGATTTTGATTTGATTTGATGTATCTATTTGTAGAGCGCGCGAATGCCCAAGGGCGTCTTGGCGCTGTGATATACCTCTGACTCTTGAAGATGTTGATTAGGGATATGCTGAAAAAAGCCACGTTTTAACTTCTTTTCTGAATGATTTCAATGATGGGCTGTTTTTTATATCTAGCGGTAGTTGGTTCCAGATTCTTGCCGTGTGTACCAGGAAACTTCTTCCGCCCCAGTTAGCTCTCTTGAATCTTGGTACCCTGATTATTTTCTTTTGGCTGGATCTAAGAGGTCTATTTGGCTCATATAGTTTAAAATGGGTTTTTAGAAATTGTGATCCAGTTCCATTGATTGCTTTATATGCTAAGCATAGTGATTTGAATTGTATCCTCTTTTCAATTGGTAGCCAGTGTAGATTTCTAAGTTTGTGGCTGATTCTTTCAAATTTTGGTATCCCTAGTATCAGCCTGGCTGCTGCATTCTGCAGGCGTTGGAGTTTGAGTAGGATTTTCTTCCTGGCTCCAGCATATAGGCCGTTCCCGTAGTCCAGTCTGGACAAGGCTAATGCTGTCACCACTGTCTTGCGTGAGTCATGTGGTAGGTAGGGTAGGATTTTCTTAATCATTTTTAGGATGTACCAAAGTGATGATGCCAGTTTATTCGCTTGAAAGATTGGTATCTAGAGTGATTCCCAGATTTTTCACCTTTTCTGTTGGTTCTGGACATCCTCCTATTGGTCTATAGTTGTTCGGGCTTTCGCAGTCCAAGTTAGGCTTTTTTAGCAGTGGCTTGATCGATATCATTTTCCAATCATCGGGAAAGATATTGGTTTTAATGATTTGGGAAAAAAGTTGTTCTAGTACTATGCTCAGTTGTTCGGAGCAAATATGCATTATTTTGGATGGACAGGGGTCCATTGGGCTACCTGAGTTAATGGTGTGGATCTCTTTTTGGATCTGTTCCGCTGTCGGGGGAGTGAATAGGAACAAGGTGGTTGGATCTGGGTGCTTACTCACTGGGGTTGTTGTCTGTAAGTTGTCCCTTTTAGATGTTTCTGTGCTATGGTTTTTAAAGGAGTCATATACTGATAATACTTTGCTGACAAAAAATTCTCCTAGCACGTTGCAGAAGTCTGAGGATAGTGCTTCTGAGTTGTTATTCTCAAATTTTGATAGTTTTTTAACAGTGTCAAATAGGGTTTTACTTGAATTTTTAGATTCATTGATTTTATGGATAAAGTATTTACTTTTTTCTGTTATAATTAGTTTTTTATAACATGCTAAGGTAGCTTTGTATTCTTGTTTGAGGTGGGTGTCTTAATTAGTTCTCCACTTTTTTTCCGCTCTTCTACACGTCTGTTTCTGGATTTTTAGTGCTTCTGAGAACCATGGCTGTGAGGGGGTTTTTCTTTTTAGAGTAGCTTTCTTTCGTGGGACAGTTAGCTCAACTGCATTTTCCAACCACTCGTTAAATTGTATACAGGCTGTATTACAATTTTCGTGAAGTGCAGGGTATGATGATTGGAGTGTTTCAATGAATGCCTGGTTATCCAGTTTCGACCATTCAAGGTACGTTGTTTGTTTGATGTGTTCCATAGGTCTTCCAGTGTCCTCTTTAATTTCTAAAGTAGAACTGATTAGTTTGTGGTCTGACCACGGGATAGGGATAGTATCAGTTTTTGTTAGACTTTCACATGAAGTGAAAATACCGTCCAATGTGTGACCGGCATCATGGGTATCCATGTGTACTTTTTGTTCTAGATCAAAATTTGACATTGCATCAATAAATGGGGCTACTTTCGGGTCGGAGATTTTTTCTAAATGTAGGTTGAAATCTCCTAAAACTGTGTAGTCTGGACTAGTCACACTGGATTCGAGAAAAGGGCCTAACAACTCAATCAACGGCGTTTTTGCACTAGGTGGTCTGTATATTAGTAGTCCATTGAACGTATATTTGTTCGTGATTTTTATTTGAAATGTTAAGGTTTCACAGTCTGGGGTACTTCCTTTATCTGGAGTTTTAATTTTATAGTCTTTCTTTGCTATATTTTCCAATCCTCCTCCACGTTTTATTTTTCTATCCGCTCTGGAGAAGGAGTAGCCCTCCGGAATGGCCAGGGTCAAGTCTGCATCTGAAGCTTCATCTGCCCATGTTTCGGTAACAAACAGTATATCAATATTATGATTATCTATTAATTCCGCTGTTTGTATGTTGTGTTTAACTAAGGACCTAACATTGAGCAAAGCGATTTTCAGATTGTACTTTCTGTATTTTGGTATTCTAGTATTAGCCAGACTGTTAATGGGAGAGAAGTCAAAGACTTGTGAGCAGGTTGGACAATTTTTACCTTCTTTGTGTGGTTCTATCCGGGCACATGAGACGCGTGGTCTCAGTTCTTGAAGTTCTTGACTGGAGTATTTCCGTAATCTATTCTCGGCATCGTTTTGGACAAGGGATGTGGCCCTGGGCCCGGTCTTGGCGCGGACGGGCGCAGTCGGGCTTGGATAAAATGCCAACACATCAATTTGGAGAAGAGGAGGAAGATTCGGAAGAACATGAGTATAGCACAGCTCTCCTTGGATCCACACAGCATTCTAATACTTCGCCAAAGGCAAAAGCAGAAGACATCCATAAAGAAAATCCCTTCTTCGCGGGCACTCTCGGCCAGGGGTCATCTGAAACACTTAAGAGACTGGGGTTTAGTGAACACGAGGAAGCGAGCATTGCCAATGCGGACAAAGTAAACAGCAAAGACTTCCACAATACAACAACAAATGCTGAAGCCGGGAACGTTTCACCTACACGCCGCTTACCAGCACAAGACGAGCCCGCTCAACTAATCTCGGGTCAACTAAAACCCCAATATGGTCTCGGTATCGCCTTAGTTCAACCCAATAGTAATATACAACAAGCTCCAACACGATCTCTAACGTCCCAAGAAACCGAGCCAGAGTCATCATACCTCACACCGGAAGAATGAGAGGAACTGGTCGCGTCATATTCCACTGCCCCTGGAGGTGAGCCAGAAAGAAGGAACAACAGATCCCCAAAACCCAACCTTGAAAAAGACAAATCAGAAGACAAAGAAGACATCTTGTCCATCCTGCTGCACACAATGCAAATGTCAGTGAATGCAATGCAATACCAATCAGACAAGATGGACATACAGTTGTCAGTCCTCAACTCACTTTCAATTTTCGTTGCTAATATAGAGGATAAGCTGGCAGACCTTAACAACCTGATCAAGAGGGCTCAGTCAAAAACACAACTTACCCAGGCTATCTGCACCTGCATAACAATTGTGGACAAGCTAGCAACATTATTGTCAGCAATGCACAGTTTCCTCTATGACATAAGGAAGGCAG